>NC_086122.1:27755001-28382001 GCF_963921235.1 Mobula hypostoma
GTTCCTGAACCTGGTGGTGTGAGTCCTGAGGCTCCTGTATCACTGTCCTGATGCCGGCAGCGAGAAGAGAGCATGACCAGGCTGGTGGGGGTCCTTGATGATGGATGCAGCTTTCCTGCGACAGTGCTCTGTGTAGATATGCTCAATGGTAGGCTTTACCTCTGATGGACTGGGCCATATCCACTACATTTTGTAGATGCTTCCGTCCAAGGGCATCGGTGTTTCCATACCAGCCTGTGATGCAACCAGTCAATACACTCTCCACCACACATCTATAGAAGTTTGGAAGCGTTTTAGCTAGCATGTCAAATCTTTGCAAACTTCTAAGAAAGTAGAGGTGCTGGATTGCTTTCTTCATAATGGCATTTGCGTGCTAGACCCAGGAGAGAGCCGCTGAAATGAGGAATTTAAAGTTGCTGAGCTTTAAATTTGGAGTTGGTTTATAGTAGTGAAGGGAATGAATGCTTACTGTGGTTGGAGGGGTGCCAGTTAACTAGGCTGTTTTGTGCTGGTTTATATTGAGCTAACTGAAAATTGCTGCATCAGCTCACAGTGTCACACTCCTGGCTCCTGCCTTTGAATAATGAAACAGGCTTTGAAGTATAAGGATATGATAAGCAGCCCCCTCACCTGCTCCTGTGGATGTTCCAGTTATGGCTCTGGTTAATGACGACACTCCGGATGTTGACACTGGGGAGCGTGGTAAAGGTAACATCACGGGTAAGATTTGAGACTCCCCCTTGTAGGAGGATCACTGCCAATGCTGCATCTAGAATGGAGCAGGTAATCGGTACTACAGATAGGGTGAAGTCTGGGCTTGGTGCTTTCAGTCATCCCTCTATAGAATGAATCAAAGTCACTGATGGCCGGCTTCCGTGGGGATCTCGGAATAAGGCCAAGGTGGATCATTTATTCTGCTCATGCAGCTGAACACTGGGTAGGAAAAGACCAGCAAGGATGTTGTCCTTTGCAGGATTAAGCAGATAAAGGAAACGTGCACTCAGGTGTACAGCACAGTTCTGCTTCAACTGTGCACCTGAAGTGGTCAAATATAAATGCCTCAGTGCAGCCCTGGTGTCACAAAAAGCTTTTAAAGAAGAGAAATGCTTAGCTCTGTACATTGCCACATCAGCAACGGATCTGGTAGGGGAGTGAATACTTCTCTGAGGAGCAGTTGTCTAGCTCTCCTTTGATGCCATAATCTTTGAACCCATTTGTGATCCAAATATCTATGGAACCTTCACACTGATTGTTCCAGCAAAAGCATCCTTCTTTCAACAATCCAATAGACTAAACATCTATGCAGTATGTCAGAGGTTACTACCGCATAATTTAGATATATTAGATAGTACAACCACTAAACATGGGAACAGCTTCTTCCCCTCTGCCATCCGAATCTGAATGGACATTGAACCCATGACCACCACCTCACTACTTTTTCATTTCTATTTTTGCCCTATATATATATATTTACTGTTATTCATATTTTTCTCTGCTATCATGTATTGCATTGTACTTCTGCTGCAAAGACAACAAATATCATGGCGTACAGTATGCCTGTGATATTAAACCTGATTCCAATTCTGATTCACATAACTCAGGAGTTTAGCTCAACCTTATCTCATGTCAAAGAGTACAGCGGCAAACGCATGTGAAAAGGAAGGCCGGATTCATCATTATCACCAATGCCATCTTAGATAAGGTGGGTGCGGTGGGTGGGAATTAAGGGAAATCAAGGCGACAACTGCCAGAGGAAGAGAGTCGGGTTATTAATTTTCATGGTAGCAATCCAGAAAAACCTGGGAACTCTTTGCAGGCCATGGCTTATCATAATCAGGTTGATTTGCTCACTATAACTATCCCTCTCATTAAAAGCATGGCTCATTCTGTTAAAGAATTGTAGGGTCTTTAGCAATGTGCTGAGAAGATGAACATGACTTTCACGTGAACTTTTTTTTGAGGTTCTCTAAGAAAGGCTCAATAAGGTAGGTCACATTTTCTTGACAACTCTTTGCCACTTTATCAGGCTTATTTCATTCCTTCAAAGGGCACACAAGACTACTGAATCTTTTTTTTAATCCCACAAAATCTGTCTGACAGGGAGAATTCACAAGCTCCATCTTTTTTATAGTTCTCTGATTTAGTTCTTAAGAAGAGCACCTGACCAAAGTTTGTGAAGTGCACGTGCAAATATTAACACTTTGATAGGTTTGACCAATTAGTGTTGCAGGAACTTATAAAGATTTTTAAAAAATCAATTAAGATACCTTATGCAAAAACCGCAGGTCCACAGACTCAGAAACTACTAGAACAAGTGATTATTTGAGATCTGTTGTGGTGGAGTAATGGGTGTGGAATGGATGGCATCTACACCATAGAATGAGGCCCCTCGTTGGCCAGGGTCGACGTTGGATGTTGTGTCCTAGTCATGCAAGCCAGAGGAGACGGTATGGAGAGCAAGCTGTTACCCATACAGCAGCCCTTCCTCTTCACACAGCTTATGAATCCAAAGGAATGACAGAGACCCATACAGTTTGGCACCAGCAGCATCGCAAGAGTGGCTGGCCAACACTGAACTCAACGTAGGACTGCCTTACGCACTCCGGCTCTGGATTTTTCCTCAGCGTTTACTCCAGAAGCCTTTTCCATGCGTGGGTCTAGCTACAAAGCAGTGCGGGTTTGAAATCAGAGTCTCCTTCTCCTCGGAGAACTGCCAGCCATGGCTGTCGAGACCCATCTGCCCAAAGCAACTGGCTTTAAGGTGTCAGTAACCCACCTATCCTCTGGCCCTTCTCCTGTCAGTAGAAACAGTTCCTCCAGGTTTAGTAGCTAAGCCACATGTGAGGGCCAGGAGTTGGATTTGGTTGTTAGAGGCTCTTCGCATGCCATTGGGAACATTTAATAGGTTCTGAGAGCTCATCCCCACCCCTTCCACAGCTATGACAACCTTAAGGAGCCTTAATCATAGATATTGCATCTTATACTCTGTAACTAGTTTGTTAATCTTCTCATTCTGCATTTGCCTTAAATCATTAAATTGTTTACTCACAAATTAAGTTTCAATATCCTTCAGCACTTTTAAGCAGTGGGTTTGTTACATTTTCACCATTGATAACAGAACTAATTCCATTAGTTTGTCTTCAGAATTCAGACGTGAGGCTCTTTAGCCTTTATAAGCTGTTTAAAAGTTGAACCAGACCCACATTGTCTCAGTGTCGTGCAGATTGGCAGGAATACTGGCAGAGGTAGAGAAGCCAGCGTTATGAGGAGGTCCAATGCAGACAAGCAGACAGGCATGACATTTTTCCTTACTATTCATTTTGTTGGTGGTATACTGTATGTCGGACAATTTTGGTCAGCACAGTAACTGGCTCATCATTAAAGAATTTTTAAAAAGTGAATGGAATCCCATACACTTGGGGAAAAACACTCATATTTTTGTAACACTTGACCCATCATGGACATTCCAACCACCAGGATACTAATGGGAGATGCTCAATAAATAAACATGCCTACAATTTTCTTTTACTTCAGGATTTTTTTTCCTATGAGTCTGACACTCGTATTTTATTCCACTTAAATAGTGATTACTTCCCCATACATTTCTCCACTAACCTTCATCCAGCAACTCCCCTGAACCTCAGTAATTGTACATGTTGTTAAGTTTAGTTTGCATTCATTTACTCTAATGATTTCTCCTGGTTGGGGTCTGTTGGTAGGAGTAGGTTGAGGCTGGCTGGAAAGCACCATCATTAGGTGGAGTGTAGATTTAAGTGGCTGAATGTTTAACCTCTCGCTGTCTTGTTGATGGCAGTCACTGCTGGGAGTTATGTGCTTAATCCCAGCAGGATGATGTCTGGAGACATTGGCAACCGAAGAAGAAGTGACACGTCGTGGGGGCTTTGGTGTTTGTAAATGATGCATTCCCCACATTTTGCACAACTCATTAAAATTATCAGCAAGACTTTTTTTTAATCTTCTATGTTCACAGTAGAACCTTGTGCTTATCTATCCCACTCTGCAAATCAGGATTATTATATTAATCGGCTGCAAACTTATCAAACAGTAGAGCCAGAAATAAACCTGAGATAAACATCTAGATTAATTAATGCTACATGTCGATGCTGTGCCAGGATATTACAACGTGTTTATCTATGGAAAATTTGTAACTAAGTTTCTTTGCTTAATGTCACCTCTTTGTGTCTTTCAAAATTCACAAAGGTCAAAACTGAATGGTATCTGTCCTCAGTACAATTGCCTTTGGATCTCCTTTATCGTCTGGATAATTACTTTAATAAATGAGATGTATTTAATATTTCCACAGAATTCAGCAGTTGATTTGTGAATGCAGTGATTATCCATTTGGATTTGGATATTACTGACGATTTTTAAAATCTCGGGTTAGCCTCAACGAATCTGAAAGTTGTCAGTTAGTTTCTGAAACCTCCACTTCATCTGCCAAAAGCAGAACTTCCTAGTGGCCAAACATTTTAATTCCCATTCCCGTTCCTGTTCCACACATGTCAGTCCACGGCCACCTCTTGTACCACGATGAGGCCACCCTCAGGGTGGAGGAGCAACACCTTATATTCCATCTGTGTAGCCTCCAACCTGATGGTATGAATATTGATTTCTCCTTCCAGTGAAAAAACATTTTGTCCTCTCCCTTCCTTGTTCTTCTATTCCACACTCTGGTCTCTCACCTCTTCCCTTGTACCTATCACATTCCCTGGGTCCCCTCCTCTTTCCCTTTCTCCTATGGTTCACTCTCCTCTCCTATCAGATTCCTTCTTCTCCAGCTCTTTACCTTTCCCACCCACCTGGCCTCACCTATCACCTTCCAGCTAGCCTCCTTCCCCTCCCGCCACCTATTTATTCTGGCGACCTTCCCTTCCTTTCCAATGCTGGTGAAGGGGCTCAGCCCGGAATGCCGACAGTTTAGTCATTCCCATAGACACTGCCCGACCTGCTGAGTTCCTCCAGCATTTTGTGTGTGATGCTCTGTCAATTGCTGTTTATTTCTCAGACATGACTACTGTAGTTTCAAACACTTTCATTAAGAGAGAAAGCTTAATTAATGAAGAAACTTTACAGTGGGGTACTTCTCAATTTAGCATTTCCAAATTGGGGAGGCACAGTGGCACGTCTAGTAGACGCTTCACATATCCACTGAGTTGGGTTCTATTCTGACCTCTGGTGTTGTCTTTGTGGAGACTTACTTTATACTTTATTGTCGCCAAACAATTGATACTAGAACATACAATCATCACAGCGATACTTGATTCTGCACTTCCCGCTCCCTGGATTACAAATCGATAGTAAATATTAAAAATTTAAATTATAAATCATAAATAGAAAATAGAAAAAATGGAAAGTAAGGTAATGCAAAAAAACCGAGAGGCAGGTCCGGATATTTGGAGGGTATGGCCCAGATCCGGGTCAGGATCTGTTCAGCAGTCTTATCAGTTGGAAAGAAGCTGTTACCAAATCTGGCTTTACGAGTCTTCAAGCTCCTGAGCCTTCTCCCGGAGGGAAGAGGGATGAAAAGTGTGTTGGCTGGGTGGGTCGTGTCCTTGATTATCCTGGCAGCACTGCTCCGACGGCGTGCGGTGTAAAGTGAGTCCAAGGTCAGAAGATTGGTTTGTGTGATGTGCTGCACCGTGTTCAACTTGAGGGTTACCATGGGGTGCACCAGTTCCCTCCCAGATCCCAAGGACATGTGGTGTAATTGGTCTCCGTGGATGGTCCCTAGTGTAAGTGGCTGGTAGAATCTGGGGGAGAATCGGTTGGAAAATAATTCGTTGGGGAAAGGGTTTGCCTTGTATGCCCAAGTAGATCTGAAGGATTGATATCTCCTCCTTCAGCAGAAATATGCAAAAACATTTTAAATACATAGCTATCTAACAATAAAGCCTAAACTAGTAAATACATTTTAAAATCAGCCTAAAAATAAAGACGATACACCATAATGCCCCCAAGTTAATGAAAAATGCATTATATCTGAGAAGAGCAAGATAAACATTTATAGGAAAGTGGATCATTTTGCTGTGTAGTCAATAATGTGCATACGTTATGAAGTGTGCTGAATCTCCTGCAAGGAGAATGTTTAAGTCTTCAGAAAGTACTTCTGCGAGCACCCTCCCTGAACCATACAAATTCAGGGGGTCACATCTACACTGAACAGCTGCCCGTCTTCCCTCCAACGTTCAGCTGGTCTTTTGCACATTGCAACGTGGAAGTTGGTGTTAATTTAACACCAAATCCTTGGCCTGCCTGTGAACCCTCAGAGTTTACCCATATCAGGATCGTACTGATCGCAGGGCCCACCGCACTTCACCTGAGGCTTTGCTGGTTCCCACTTGCGGCTGGTATACAACAACAATTTAATTGACTTAAAAAATGTCCCCAATCTTCACTGAAAATGTAAATTCAGGCTAGGGTTTTGTTTATATTTCCTTTTCTCTTTAGAGCCAAATAATCATACAGCAGAGAAACAGGCTCTTCAGCCTATCTCATCAGTGCCAGCAAGTTGCCCACCTCAGCTCATCCCATTTGTCTGCATTTGTCTCGTATCCATCTAAACCTTTCCTAACCATCTATCTGTTTGCACACTAATTGTACACAACTCTACCACTTCCTCTTGCAGCACATTCCATACACTCAACAACCTCTGTGTGAAAACCCTCAGGTCCCCTCTAAATGTGTTTATTTATTTATTGAGATACTGCACGCCACACCATTCAGCAATGCCCCTATCTAATCCCAGCCTAATCACAGGACAATTTACAGTGACCAATTAACCTAACCAACCGGTACATCTTTGGACTGTGGGAGGAAACTGAGGCACCCAGAGGAAACCCACGCGGTCACGGGTTGAACGTATGGATTCCTTGCAGGACAGTGGCGGGAATTGAACTTGGGTCACCCGTCCTGTAAAAC
Source organism: Mobula hypostoma (assembly GCF_963921235.1). Lineage (NCBI taxonomy): Eukaryota > Metazoa > Chordata > Chondrichthyes > Myliobatiformes > Myliobatidae > Mobula > Mobula hypostoma. The sequence continues at coordinate 27,761,941 of NC_086122.1, forward strand.
GTTGTGCTAACCACTACGCTAACTTTCCCCTCTTATCCTAAACCTTTGTTCTATAGCTTTAAAATGCCCTTCACTGGAGAAAGACTGTGACCTTTCTATGCCCCTCATAAGTCACTGTAAGGTCACCCCTCGGCCTCCTGTGCTCCAGACGATCCAGCCTCTCCTGAGAATTCAAGTCTTCCAGTTCCAGTAACATCCTTGTGAATCTTTTTTTGCAGTCTTTCCGTTTTAATGATATCCTTCTTATAGCTAGATGGGCTGACCTGCACAAAATACTCACCAACAGCTTGTACAGCTGTGGCACGACATCCCAGTGATTGTATTCCATGAACCAACTGATGAAGACTAGTGAGGCAAACACCTCACTGTTCTTCATCACCCGGTTTCAGGGAACTATGTATATGTAACTCTATTTCTCTCTGTTCTGTAACTCTTTTCTGGGCCTTGACCAAGTCCTGGTTTAATTCACCAAAGTGTAACTCTTTGCACTTGTCTGAGTTAAGTTCCATCTGTCATTCCTTAGCCTACTTTCCCAGCCGATCTTAGGTAACCCCCTTCACTGTCCACTATACAATTTTAGAGTCATCTGGAAACTTAACAAACATGAAAACTACTTTTTTCATCCAAGTCATTAATAATGGATGACAAACAACACTGCACCCCACACCATTCCTGCAGCACACCCCTGGTCACAGGCTTCCAACTTGAAAAACAGCCCTCCACTAACGCCCTCTGCCTCCTACCACCAAGCCAATTTTGTATCCAATTTGCTAGCTCACCCTGGATCCCATCCAATCTTCCTGCCATTTATATGATACTAATGTTATTTGGGTGAAGATGAATGTACTTAATTATTGTAAAAATAATATTCTAATTGTTTAAAAATAAATACTTTTAAAAGTCTCAGGCATTCTATTTATTTAAAATGTGAAAATACCTTTGACCATAGCAACTGTCAAAGGTCGTCAAGCTGGTGCTGAGGTCAGGGCCTACCTAAGGTTTGCTGCCTTGGATCTCGTTGATATATGTGACACACTCCATCTGGCAGAGGGGCTTCAGAGTGTGTGACTCCTGTACAAAACCTCCTGTGGTTGCCACAGCAGATTAGAATGGTGGAATCTGCGTGGGAGCCAGTGCAGTCTGATCCAGTACTTTATTCTACCTTATCTGGATGAATTTTACAGCGGAAACACTGTTCTGATTTGGAGGGCATATAACTTCCCCTTATAACCTTCACTACCATTCGGTAAAAATGCAGACTGTACAGAATGTCAAACAACCAAAGTGAACAGTTTTTGAAGGAGATAACATGCACATTTACCTTTTTATTTCACATCTCCAGGCTGTAAACTCGCATGAGATTTGCCAAATTTGTACTCGTGTCCTCTAGTTGTTAGATCACAGATTAAGTTAAATGATATATTTACATCTACTTTACTTATGCCTTTCAGCATTAAAAAAAAAGCCTTGATAATGTCTACTCTCAATCTTACTGAGATAAATATAGCCTAGAAATTATTGTTATCAGTATTAGCGGACAAAAGTTTAACATGTTTGCCTTTTTGATTAGATTAAAGTCTGTCACAAGCCTTTGTGGCCCATCGGGCCGGTGCTTATGCCGGCTCCCGTGGCGTGAAGCGACTGAGAGTACGAGACTTGCCCCCCCCCCCGGATAGGATGCTAGTCTATCGCAAGGTTAACCCCCAGTATTTTGCCAGCACCCATTTTCACCTGGGTAAACTGGAGCATTGTGTGGTTAAGTGCCTTACTCAAGGATACACATGCTGCCCCGGCCAAGGCTTGAACCCACAACCTTCAGATCGCTAGTCCAACATCCTAACCACTTGGCCACGCACCACACATTTGCCTTTTTAACTGGGGTATTAATCCATTTAAAGAAAGAGCCTTCAATTCCAACATAGTATATCCTAAGATCCAATAAAACATAATCTCACCTGCAGTAAAAGTAGTTTAATACTTTTTGAGTGCCTCATATAACTTAGTTTTAACGCCTGAAATCAGTCCCACAGGTCTCCTATTTATCTCTTCCCATGGATCAAAGTCCTTTAATAATGGTAGAATTTTCATGTGATTCTCTCATTGGAACTTCAAGTGAATGATTGCCAGAAACACTGGAATAATTATGTGAACAGTCACCAGTTCCATCGCCTCAAAGCTGACAGAATTACATCAGTGGTTGCTGTGAGGAGACAGGCTAGATGGCCCAATGGGTCAATGCTAATGTTTTTCTTCTGCTCAGGTCTGATCCTACCTTGCAATCACCACCCCTGATTCCCCATCATCCCCCAGCTCCATTAACATCACCTTCATGTAACTTTCTATGTTTTGCTGTTGTATAGGAGAACGGGAGCCTCTCGTGTTTCTCCGGAGTTTGATTCTGGCGAATGGTAAAGGTGTGGGGAGGTGAGATGGAGAAACAAAAGTGTAGGTTATGTACATTCAATGTATGAATACGTGTTCCAATGTCCTTGCTCAGCACCAGAACAATAATATCAAGTTCAAGATCAATTGTCATTCAACCATACACATTGAATTGAATTGACTTTATTAATTACATCCTTCATATACATGAGGAGTAAAAAACTTTATGTTACATCTCTGTCTAAATGTGCAATGTACAATTTTTTAGTAATTGTAATAAATAGTATGTTCAACAGGACAGTCAATATAACATAGAAATACGATTGTGTCAGCATGAATTAATCAGGCTGATGGCCTGGTGGAAGAAGCTGTCCTAGAGCCTCTTGGTCCTGGTTTTAATGCTGTGGTACCATTTCCCAGATGTTAGTAGCTGGAACAGTTTGTGGTTGGGGTGACTCGTGTCCCCAATGATTCTTGGGGCCCTTTTTACACCCTTGTCTTTGTAAACGTCCTGAGTAGTGGGAAGTTCACATGCACAGATGTGCTGGGCTGACAACACCACTCTTTGTAGAGTCCTGCCATTGAGGGAAGTACAGTTCCCATACCAGCAGTGATGCAGTCAGTCCGGATGCTCTCAATTGTGCCCTTGTAGAAAGTTCATTAGGATTTCGGGGCCCATACCAAACTTCTTCAACCGTCTGAGGTGAAAGAGGCGCTGTTTTTGCTTTTTTCACCACACAGCCAGTATGTACAGACCACGTGAGATCCTTGGTGATGTGTATGCCGAGGAACTTAAAACTGTTCACCCTCTCAACCCCAGATCCATTGATGTCAATAGAGGTTAGCCTGTTTCCATTCCTCCTGTAGTCCATAACCAGTTCCTTAGTTTTTGCGACATTGCAGTAGAGCTGATTTTCTTGATACCACTGTGTCAGGGTGATGATTTCTCTGTAGGCTGTATACAGACAAACAAAAAATGTTCCATTGGTTATACCCTGTTAGTTATTTTCTTTCATATTTATGTCTGCCTCCTGTTGTTTCATATTCAATAAATCTACAGGGTGTCTTCAAAATAACCTTGACCTTAAAAAATGGGACAGATTAGTAACTGGTAATGACTAAGGTTGCTTAAGCCGGTGGTTCCAAACCTTTTTTAGGCAATGGACCGATATCATTAAGCAAGGGGTCTGTGGAACCATGGGTCTAAGGGCAAAGTCAGACATAGATCAGCTGCAAAGTTGGGCAGTTTTGTGGCGGATGGAGTTTAATCTAGACAAGTGTGAAGTGATGCCGTGGAGTCAAATTCTTAGGACATCAAAAGTAAATGTTATTGAAATGGAAAGATACCTCTGTCCCTTCATTAATTCAATGGCTTTTTCAAGTAATGCTATGTCTTAGCTTGGAAAAAATTAGAAGTAGAACTTTTGATCCTTGATTCGATTTTGAGAGAAGATGGGGCTCTTTTGCCAAATATTATCATTTAATTTGAATTAATTTATTTCCTTCCAATCTTATTTTATATAAATGTGAATTGGCAGTTGATGATTTTTCTTCTTTATATATATAGATGATTCTAAGACATATTGCTCCAGCAGTTGGTTCCTAACGTTTTTTTCCCTCTCTTTTCCTTCTTTTTTTTCCTCTTGTAGTTACTGTTTTTTTTTCCTTTTAATAGTTGGGGTTCTCTTTTTCCTTCTTTCCTTTATAAATTTTTTTTCATTATCATATATTATTCTTTTTTGATAAGGTTTTTTTCTTCGGCTTTATTAACTGTATGTATATCAATTTGTGGAAATTGTGTACCATTTTAAAGCTGTAGAAGATTATGTATCAATAAAAAGATTTTAAAAATGAAAATGAAAAGTAAATGAGGATTGATGCACAGTAAGGTCTCGGGGTGCAAGTTCCCTGGAAGTGGTGACACAGATGGATAGGGCAGTGGAAAAGGTACTTGTTAAGCCTGCCTTTCCAGAGTTGGAGCATTAGTAGGAAGGTCATGCTTCAGCTGTACAATGTATGGGTTAGACCATATCTGGCGGCACGGTAGGGCAGTGGTTGGCACAATGCTTTACGGTACCAGCGACCAGGGTTCAATTCCCACCACTGCCTGTAAGGAGTTTGTACTTTTCCCCCATGACCGCTTAGGTGCTCCAGTTTCCTCCCACAGTCCAGAGACATACTGGTTAGTAGGTTAATTGGTTGTTATAAATTGTCCTGGGATTAGGCTAGGGTTAAAGTGGGTGATTTCTGGGCAGCAAGGCTCAAAGAGCTGGAGAGGCCAATTCTGCGCTGTATCTCAATAAATAAAAAAGTATGTAAATATTCTGTACAATGCTAGTTTTCGCACGAACTGAAGGATGTGGTAACCATAGAGATTCACTTGGAGTGGCGAGCCGTAGGCCTAGTTAAAAGGAGAAATTAGATTTATTCTCACTGGAGTGAGAGAGGCTGAGATGGGTGACCGAAGAGATAGAGGTTTATAAAATTACAAGGGACATAGACATGATGGATGGAGCATTTTTCCTGGGGCGGTGAGTCTGGAACTTGAGGGCACAGGTTTAAGGTGAGAGAGACAAAACTTGAAGGCGATCTGATGGCAGGTTTTCACAAAGAGTGTGGTGAATAAAGAGAATAAGCTGCAAGAAGTGGGGCTGGAGGCAGACACAATTACTACAATTAAAGGGCATTTGGATGAATATTGGGCTAGGAAAGGCATAGGGCAATATGGGCCTAAAGCAGACAAAAGTGATTAGTGCATATAGGCACCACTGCCAGCATGGTCAAGGTTGGCCTGAAGGGGCCATTTCTGTGCTGTACAATTCTCTAATTAGCAAGAGGTTCGGCGTGAATCAGAAATAATTAAAATGTGATGTTGTACATTTTCACTAAAAATACTCTATTGAAAAATTCTGGCACTGCACAGGTGAGACATTATAGCTGATCCTCTAGACAGCAGAATCATAAAAGGCTAATGAATATTGGAATTCCAAGCTAGTATATAATACAATATTGGAGATGTAAAGGTGATTCAATATAAGTCTTGTGATGCGTGTAGCTTTGGGCTTTACACATATAGAAAGGATGCTAAAGCAATTGTGGAAAACAGAGCAACATATATGGGTTAGGATGCTAAAAATCAAAAACAAAAATGGAGCTATTCAATTTGGTATCAAACATCGAGAGAAAAAGAGTTAACATTTCAGTTTGATGACCATATATTGACCCTTTAGATTTCCAGTATTTGCAATTTCTCGCTTTACCTTCACACAGAAGATGCAACATCGATGAAGAGAGAAACAAAAGTATTTCAGATCTACGATCCCTTATTAAATAAAATCTACCTGGAGCAAGTTAAAAGGGATTTTTTTCCCCCCCCAAGAAAACCACACAAACCCAAAAGGAAGGAATGTCTCACAGCATTTTAATAATGTGTCTGAAATGCCAATGGAATCAATTGTCACAAGTCAATTTGGGAATTACCTGCACAATATTAAAAATAGCAAAGAGTGTCGGGTCCTTTTAGATCAAAGAAGCCCAAGTGGGTCTCCTCTTTGATATGTGGTAATGAGGCCAAAAAAAAAAGCCTAGACGATGTCTTTTTAATTTCTGCTCTGGACCTTGGAGCAGGCCTTAAGCCTTCTGACCATCCTTCCGTTCAAAAGTTCAGAGCAATTTCTAATTCATGGATTAAAATACTTCGGGCATTGGACGGAATCATTAACTAGATATGCAGAGAATAAAATCATGGTTTTAAAAAATGAACATTACAAAACACATGACATCACAGGTACAGAAACAGACAGGGCTTTAATGTGTTGAGTGATAACAGCACTCAATAGTCTGGAAATTAGTGGACTGACAGATTATAAGAGATTAGCATACATAATTGAATCAATTCTTCCTTTTAGTCTTCACTTCCATTATAAATTGCTGTATTGAATATAATTCTGCAGGTAGTGCTTTTTATGAAGAAGAATATAATGCAATCGGCTTACATGTGTGGAAATCCTTGACTGAACAAATCTCTAATTTCATGTTGCCCTGCCTGTGTTATTAAGTACTGTAAACCTTCAAATCAGACTGTGCAATCACAGCTCCTCCCCTCAGGCACCCCTCAGACCCTAACTGATTGTTGGCCCCAGATTAAACGTGGTAATTGGAGTTAAGATGGAGTGCTGCCGATTGCAGGGACCTTGCCCTCGGCTCTGGGATGTTACCGCTGTAAAAATGTGCAGATGCTACTTGCAGTTTTTCCCTGAACTTGAGCTGAGAGATAGAGTACACAGATTGAACTGCAATACAACCCTCAGTCACATTTAATAACTCTTCTCTCACTGGGTCCCAAGCCCTGCGGCTAACATGGTGATTTCTCAGAAACCTAATCTCTGATCTTTAAAAATATAATTATCCCAACAATACTAAAAAATCAATGGTGAAACCTGTTTTCTTCAGTTCCAACACACATTTTATAATTTGCTGCATCAGTCTAGGTTCTCCAAAGTCTGTTCTAAATTTATTTGTGCTTGAAATGGGGAGCTCATAATCCCAATTTCTCATCTGGATTTATTCAGCAGACTACGACATTCCTCAGAAAAACAAAGGTGGTTGACTCAGAGTTAAAAATGACAAGGAACATGAACTGAACCAAAGAAAATGACTTCAGGCCATAATGTGCTCATGAGGAAAACTAATAAAATAAGTGAAAAGATTGCCTTGGAAAATTTGCAAAAGGTTAATAAATTAAAGATTCACCTCAAGGATGAAGGTTATTCACAGACAAATCTGTTTACGGATAACAAAGCTAAGTGTGGGTACATGGTAGATTGTTGGACTAAATTCCAATTGATTTGTGACTTCCTGAAACTGGTAAATCCATGAAAATGCAACACTAAACTTACTGAAGATAACAGAATAGACTGAATTACATTGAGGTCGCACAGGTAAGCACAGGTAAGATTGTTACTCACATTGTGCTTAGAATAGTGTTGGGATGACCTTCTGCAGTCCTTCACTGAGCAGGATGGCACCTCCTTCTCTCGTCCTCAAAAGACCCTTTGGCCCACTTTGTCTGTGCCAGCTATCAAGTATCACTCTATATCAATCCCATTTCATAACCTGTAGTCTTCTATGTTATATTTCAAGTGAAATACATAAATGTGGTCGGACTTGCCTCCACAACTTCCTCAGTCACTAATCGCATTTCCCAGTTCCAAACCTCTGGTCTCCTCTGCTTTAAGTGTTGGAAATAATTCAGAAGGTGTGTAGCTTGGGTGGTTGACAGTTGCGCCGGGTTGTTCTCTGATCTTGGCGACTTACTCACAAACATTTCACCACCACGTGAGGAGACATAGTCAGTGCACTGTTGATTGTGGTGTTTCCTCCGAACGTTTGGCCTCTGCGATGAGATTTCCTCCCCACTTCACAACTGGGCTCCAAAAGTGACGTCCAATCAGCTGATTGGAAAGGACATAATGGCCAATCATTTGGAGGACACTCCACAATCAGCAGTACACAGACAATGTCTCCTTGTGTGGTGATGAAACTTTTGCTGGTAAATTGTCAAGATCGAAGAACAACCTGACCCAACTGTGCTAGAATGTGGTCGTACCTGCCTCCACAACTCCCTCGCATTTCAACCACAGTTTCAATGCAAGAAATTCAGGTCCCCTCTCAATCTCCTACCCCCTTACCTTAAAACAATGCCCATGGCTCATAGAAACCTTCACCATTTCTCACTAATGACCCCTCTCTATGCTCATCTAATTTTGTATACCACAGGTCTCCTCATCCCGCCTAAAATAAAGGCATCCGTTAGTCTTGCAAGACCATAGATCTGCGCCTGGAAAGTCTTCACTCTCCAGGGCGCAGGCCTGGCCAAAGTTGTATGGAAGACCAGCAGTTGCCCATGCTGCAAGTTTGCCCTCTCCACAACACTGATGTTTCCAAGGGAAGGGCATTAGGACCCATACAGCTTGGCACCAGTGTCGTCACAGAGCAATGTGTGATTAAGCGCCTTGCTCAAGGACACAACACGTTCCCTCGGCTGGGGCTCGAACTCACGACCTTCAGGTAGTTAGTCCAATGCCTTAACCACTTGGCCACGTGCCCACCTACATCCTGCCAACAAAGAAAACAAACCAACTTTTGTTGTTCTGTTTCTCCTCATAACGGAACTGCACCATCCCAGGCATCATCTTGGTGATTCTATGTTGCTTTCATGAAAGCAAGCATTCCATGCGCCTTCTTCACAATCCCATCTGTAGTATACATGCTACTGTTATCAAGTATCCATGGATACGTACACCAAGCTCCCATTTCCTCAGAAGTCCCTAGGATCTTACCATTCATTGCATAAACCTCAGGCTTCATCATCATCATCATTATGTGCTGGGTCTTATGATGTAGACATCATGGTCCTTCCATGACCATGATTGTTCTTGGCAAATTTTTCTATAGAAGTGGTTTGCCAATGCTTTCTACTGGGGAATGTCTTTACAAGCTGGGTGACCCAAGCCATTATCAATACCCTTCAGAGATTGTCTGCCTGGTGTTAGTGGTCACAAAACCAGGACTTGCGATATCCACTGCCTGCTCCCATGGCTTCACATGACCTGATCCGGGGGAGGGGCTGAGCAGGTGCTACACCTTGCCCAAGGGTGACCTTCAGACTAGTGGAGGGAAGGAGTGCCTTACACCTCCTTTCATAGAGACATATCTCCACCCTGCCACCCAATCGTAGCCTTAGATCTCCCAAAAATTTTCATTTCATAATTTTCAGGAAAATTTCATCTGCCATTTCTCTGCCCAATAGTCAGCACTGAGAAGATATCTTACATCCAGATATTCTAGAAAGGTGCACGACATTATGTCTGGTCTCAGTGTAAGGTTATTTATGAATCTGGAGTACTGTCTCACCTGTATTTAAAAAGTCTGAGGAAAATTGTGACAAACTGGAAGTTGACCCACCTCTAGAAAGCCACTTTAAAATTAGCAGATGAAAAATTATCAAGAAAAGGATTCTATCCATACGCTCATCACAAAAGTTAGATACAGTGAAAGGGGAAAGTAGTGATATCTATCAAAATACAGCAACAGCTGAGTGGAGTTCTGAGCACATCTGACTGTTGTGCTCACAAGTGAGGTAAGTGCTACAGTTATGAGATGCATCAGGAGCACAATTTTGAAAGTTATCTTGAAGGAGGTAATTTCTGATCATGAAAGCAAGGAAAGAATATGGTGCCACAAAACATGTAACAATCAGGGAAGGAGAAGTTACAGGAAAGACACTGATATGGATAGCGGAATGGCTGACTGCACGAGGCAGTGTGGGAATAAAAGGGGTCTCCTCTGGTTGGCTGCCAGTGACTAGTGGTGTTCCACAGGGGTCAGTGTTGGGACCACTGCTTTTCACATTGTTTGTCAATGATTTAGATAATGGAATTGATGGCTTTGTGGCAAAGTTTGACGGTGATACAAGGACAGGTGGAGAGTTAAGAAGCTATGCAATTGCAGCAGGACTTAGACAAATTGGAAGAATGGGCAAAAAAGTAGCAGAAGGAATACAGTGATGGCAAATGTATGATAATGCATTTTGGTAAAAGGAACAATTGTGCAGACTATTATATAAATGGAGAGAAGGTTCAAACATCAGAGGCGCAGAGAGACTTAGGAGTCATCGTGCAAGACTCCCAAAAGGCTAATTTGCAGGTTGAGTCTGTGGTAAAGAAGGCAAATGCAATGTTGTCATTTATTTCAAGAGGGATAAAATATAAAAGCAAGGAGATAATGCTCAGCCTTTATAAAATGCTGGTATGGCTGAACTTTGACTATTGCCAACAGTTTTGGGCCTCATATCTCAGAAAGGATGTGTTGTCATTGGAGAGTCCAGAGGAGATTCACAAAGATGATTCTGGGGATGAAGGGGTTAACATTTGAGGAGCATTTGGCAGCTTTGGGCCTGTACTCACTGGAATTTAGAAGAATACGGGGGAGGGGGTGGATCTCATTGAAACCTACCGAACGTTGAAAGGACTAGATAGGGTGGATGTGGAGAGGATGTTTCCTATGGTGGGAGTATGCAGAACTGGAGGGCTCAGCCCCAAAATTGAGGGGCGACTCTTTAGAACGGAGATAAGGAGGAATTTGTTTAGTCAGAGAGTATAGAATCTGTGGCATGCTCTGCCAAAAACTGTGTGGAGGTCAAGTCCATGTGTATATTTACGGTGGAGGTTTATCATTTCCTGATCCATCAGGGCATCAAAGGGTATGGCAAGAAGGCAGATGTATGGGGTTGCGTGAGATCCAGGATCAGCCATGATGGAATGGCGGAGCAGATTAAATGGGCTGAATGGACTAATTCTGCTCCTATGTCTTATGGAAAAAACATCCAAAAACTATCCTAATTTGATTCTGTCATTTAGCAATCTTAGCTGACCCCTTTCCTTGTACTGTAAATGCTCAAATAATTAAAAGCATATAATGGTCAAACTGTTTCGATCAAGTGCATTCTCATGTGAAACAACATCCATTGTCTTTACTGTAGAATAATACTCAAATATATTTATGGCAAAATCGGTAACATTCTTAAAGTGCTACTTTAGTTATAAAATCATACCAATAAATGGACATTTGCTATCATATCAGCTGTACATTTCTGAAAAGTGAAGCTAGCTCTCAAAAGCTTGTTTTCACCCATTTTGTCTCTTATTAAAAGATGAATTGATAAACATATGGCAGCTTCTCTTATGACCGAGGAAAAGATCTGGAAACCAATCACCAGAACTGTATTCAAATAGGGTTTAAATCATGCTTTGACTCATTAACAAGTGAAGGAACAGCAGGTATCAAAATCCTGCCACTTACTGTCCTTATACCCACACTGTGACCAGAAACTTAGCTCACAGGAGGTGACAGTTTACCTCCGAACCTAGTATGAAATCGTAGCACATTTTCCATTGTTTTCTCAGATAAACTATTGAAAGTATAAGCAACACACATAAAAGTTGCTAGTGAATGCAACAGGCCAGGCAGCATCTCTAGGAAAAGGTACAGTCAACGTTTCCGGCCGAGACCCTTCATCAGGACTAACTGAAAGAAGAGCTAGTAAGAGATTTGAAAGTGGGAGGGGGAGGGGGAGATCTGAAATGATAGGAGAAGACAGGAGGGGGAGGGATGGAGCCAAGAGCTGGACAGTTGATTGGCAAAAGGGATATGAGAGGAGCATGGGACAGGAGGCCTAGAGAGAAAGAAAAAGGGGAGGGGGGGGCTAAATCCAGAGGAAGGGCAAGGGGTACAGAGGGAGAAAAAGAATGTGTGTATATAAATAAATAATGGAAGGGGTACGAGGGGTATGTGGGGCATTAGCGGAAGTTTGAGAAGTCAATCTTCATGCCATCAGGTTGGAGGCTACCCAGACGGAATATAAGGTATTGCTCCTCCAACCTGAGTGTGGCTTCATCTTGTCAGTAGAGGAGGCCGTGGATAGACATATTAGAATGGGAATGGGACATGGAATTAAAATGTGTGGCCACTGGGAGATCCTGCTTTCTCTGGCGGACAGAGCATAGGAGTTCAGCGAAACGATCTCCCAGTTTGCCTCAGGTCTCACCAATATATAGAAGGCCACTTCGGGGGCACCAGACACAGTATATCACCCTAGCCGACTCACAGGTGAAGTGTCGCCTCACCTGGAAGGACTGTCTGGGGCTCTGAATGGTGGTGAGGGAGGAAATGTAAGGGCATGTGTAGCACTTGTTCTGCTTACAAGGATAAGTGCCAGGAGGGAGATCGGTGGGGAGGGATGTAGGGGGACGAATGAACAAGGGAGTCGCGTAGGGAGCGATCCCTGTGGAAAGCCGGGGGGGGGGGGGAGGGAAAGATTGCTTAGTGGTGGGATCCCGTTGGAGGTGGCGGAAGTTACAGAGAATTATATGTTGGACCTGGAGGCTGGTGGGGTGGTAGGTGAGGACAAGGGGAACCCTATTCCTAGTGGGGTGGCAGGAGAATGGAGTGAGAGCAGATGTGCGTGAAATGGGGGAGATGCGTTTGAGAGCAGAGTTGATGGTGGAGGAAGGGAAGCCCCTTTCTTTAAAAAAGGCCATCTCCTTCGTCTTGGAATGAAAAGCCTCATCCTGAGAACAGATGCGGTGGAGACGGAGGAATTTGCAGAAGGGGATAGCATTTTTGCAAGAGACAGGGTGAGAAGAGGAATAGTCCAGATAGCTGTGAGAGTTAGTAGGCTTATAGTAGACATCAGTGGATAAGCTGTCTCCAGAGACAGAGACAGAAAGATCCAGAAAGGGGAGGGAGGTGTCGGAAATGGACTGGGTAAACTTGAGGGCAGGGTGAAAGTTGGACGCAAAGTTAATGAAGTCAACGAGCTCAGCATGTGTGCAGGAAGCAGCGCCAATGCAGTTGATATAGCGAAGGAAAAGTGGGGGACAGATACCAGAATAGGTTTGGGATATAGATTGTTCCACAAAGCCAACAGAAAGGCACGCATAGCTAGGACCCATATGGGTGCCCATAGCTACACCTTTAGTTTGGAGGAAGTGGGAGGAGCCAAAGGAGAAATGATTAAAAGTAAGGACTAATTCCACTAGACGGAGCAGAGTGGTGGTAGAGGGGAACTGGTTTGGTCTGGAATCCAAAAAGAAGCGGAGAGCTTTGAGACCTTCCTGATGGGGGAATGGAAGTATATAGGGACTGGACAACCATGGTGAAAATAAAGCGGTGGGGGCCAGGGAACTTAAAATCGTTGAAAAGTTTCAGAGTGTGAGAAGTGTCACGAACATAGGTAGGAAGGGATTGAAAGTATAACATGGCTTTTAATACATTTAGCCTCATCCTCAACTTCCCTAGCACCATCACCTCTCTAATATACCTAACCAGCTTTTAAAATCCATATTTCTACCTACACTTTTGTTCCAAGCTTCACCATTTTTAATTCTTCAGTTATTAGCCACCCTGGTGATATTCATTCTTGATTATTTCAATTTTGCTTAGAGGCTATGCCCCCTTTTTATTTGAATTCATCTGCTTCCCTATGAACTTTCTGATGCTTGGTTTTAGCGGCCCTCTTAATTATTGCAAATTTTTTGCCCTTTGCTTTCACCACTCCCAAAGTCATGAAAGTCAGTTCCTGTATGAGCCAAGTTTCGACCTCCTTATGGACAAAGAGAGCCATTTACCTATTGTTTAATCTATTAACACTTTGGAACAACGTTGCAAATTTTTTATTGTTTTCTCTAGGAAATTTCATGACACAGGTCATAAAGTAAGCATCAATGTCACTGTTTATAGTGTTCTAGATTAACTATTTACATAACATATGCTTCCATCTATTGCTACTATAAGATCACTCTTCAGATGGTTCATTTCAAGTCTGAAAGCCCAATCTTCTCCAATCATTCCTCAACCTGGGCAAGATGGAATTTGATAGACAAGGCAAGTGCTAAATAATGCACAATAAATCCAGAGATTGATGATTTAGCATGGGTATTATTATCATCATCATGTGCTGTGTTGCAATGCCATTGGCAATCATAGTATCGGTATGATCATGATTGTTCTTGGCAAGATTGTCTATAGGTGGCTGCCATCTGGGCAGTGAATTTACAAGACAGGTGACCCCAGCCATCATCAATACTCTTCAGCATGGGTGTATAATAAGCAAACAGTAAACAAGTGTTTAAAGCAAACATTAGTCTGGAATGAGCCGATCAGTTAAAGGTAAAAGCTTTGGCATCACTCAAAAGGCAGTGATGTGGGATCTCCGATGGCAGAATGAGTACAGCAAATACTAAAGATTCATGAGATAATTTAGAGAATTATTATTCTTTAACCTGAGATAAACATCTACCCCATTTACACCTCCTCATTCCCTTTCTCCTTTGATTCACTCTCCTCTATCAAATTCCTTCATCTCTAGCCCTTTCCCTTTCCTACCAACCTGGCTTCACCTATCACTAACTATCCTCCTTCCCCTCACCCCACCTTTTTATTTTGGTGTCTCCTCCCCCTTCCTTTCCAGTCCTGAAGAAGGGTCTCGGCCCGAAACATCAACTTGTTTATTTATTTCCATAAATGTTGCCTGACGTGCTGAATTCCTCCAGCATTTTGTGTGTGATACTTGGGATTTCCAGCATCAGCAGATTTTCTCATGTTTATAAAGTATTTACTGTTTGTGAAATTAAAAGATACATGGATTCTGCTCTGTTACATTAAAAATAAAATTATGGAAATCCAGGGCAGGAAAAGCAACACAGCGAGTGGGCAGTACCTATTAATATTAGCGTTGTATACACAGAGTGAGATTAACGAGTTGTCTTAATCTGCCCTGATTTAATGATGTGCTCAGCATTCGAAACAGAGTTAAATTCAGTTTAATGCATCTTCTTGCTAACAAGCAGCAGGTATATCTGATGACATCTTTCACACCATTAATTGCATTAATAACCACCTTTTTACTGCTCCCATTAGTATACTTCCAGTCGTAATTCCATCACTGTGGGAATAATAATTTTCTTCAGCCTGCTGCACATAGAAAATAATCTGACATTTAGTTTAATGAGGAAAATGTAATTGATACAAATTACTTATTTCAGTCTAATACCATTCAGACTAAGAATTTACAATGGATGTCACTTTTTTTTTGCTTGTAATCAGTCAGGAAAATTCAGCTTTTGCATAATCTTACAAAGTACAAACTCCTCAGCAACTATAAAATTGTGCTACAAGGTTTCCCTCTAGTGTTGAAATCTATTGAACTGTTTATATTCCAGCTTCTCTTAAAGGAACATTTAACATTTTGGGGTTAGTCTCCTGTCATAACAGCAGCTGGTTTAACAAAACTGAACAGTGATATATACCAACCTGTGAATGTTAGCTATTAAAAAGTATTTGGGAACCGCTTTCACAGAACATTACTCTTGAATTTATTTTGGCATTGGTCATCAGAGAAAAGCAGTCAAAACTTCTTGTAAACCTAATCCACAATCTTTTTAATCATGACTTCCTTTAAACTTACCCTGAAGATTAATGCCACTGAACAAATATTTCTATTCTATCCAATGTAATCTTTTTTTTAAAATTCAGGGCACATTTCATCCAACTCATCCAGATGGAAAATCTAATATTCCCTTTTTACTTTCAATCATGCCAATCAAGCATCAACAGTTCTGTCAATTATGTAATTTTTCTGGTGTACATGTATACATATTTGCATCTTTGAAGCCAACAGAAAGTTAGGACACAGTTCAAGCTTGATTTTAATAATGCTTGCATTGAGGATAAAAGGAAAAATTAGCATGGATATATTAAAAAAAAACTACTTTGATTCTAACTGGATTAATGTGATCAATTCTGGACTCATACTTTATTTATTGAGATACAGTATGGAATAGGCCCTTCGAGACATGCCGCCCAGAAATCCCCGATTTAATTTTAGCCTAACCATGGGACAATTTACAATGACCAATTAACCCACCAACAGGTATGTCTTTGGACTGTGGGAGGAAACCAGAGCACCCAGAGGAAACCCAAGCAGTCACTGGGAGAACGTGCAAACTCCTTACATGCAGTGGTGAGAATTGAATGCAGATCACCTATACTGTGAAGCATGCCGATCACTACGCTACAGTTCGCCTCCAGGCCCCACAATATGAAGGATGTTTAAGCCACAGAGAAAATACAGATTAAACTTTGTAATCAATACATTACTTTTTAAAATAAATTGAATAAATACTTAAAGGAAATCATGTAGAATGGCAAGGACAGGACAAGGAGATTGACAAATGGAGTAACTCGGTGTTATATTATTCAGTAACCCAGACAGTTTGAATGAATGGTCTGCACTAATTGGAATAATGATATTTCTAATTCATGTGCAAGATGATTCAGTTTGATAGAAAAAGTTATTTTCAGTGTAACAAACTAAATTGAGTAGAGGAGCAGTTCTGGAAACAGAGAGAAATTACTTATAGATAGAAGGGTTAAAAGGTCCTTGCTCTAGAGCAGGGTTTCCCAAACTTTTTTATGCCATGGAACCTAACATTAACCGAAGGGTAAATGGATCCCAGGTTGGGAACTGCTGCTCTAGAGGAACTTGTGCAGCTACAGTTTATACACTACTACAAATATCACAGTGCTGGATCATGATTTACATGGCTTCCAAAATGTTAGGTGAAGCAAGCTGGGGAATATGAAGCATGTTGACATCTGTTCATTGAAAGACAACAAAAGTTTTTGAAGGATTTAAGTAGAAATGAAAAATTGTTTGCCTTTTTGGAAATTTAGTATGTGGTGATAACTCCACCAGACTATCAGTGATTTAAATACAGCAGGAACATATTCAAAATGGAGGGAACGAGACTTGCTAATTTAAAATGAAGACATTTAAGGGAAGGCTCGACTTGCACCAAAAAGTGAAATAGAAAATCAAAATGGGAAATTTGAGATGGTTCAGGTTCATTGAGAGCACACAAGAGCAAGTTTGTGCTGCACAAGCTACAATGCAATTCTTCAAACATACTGTGCATTTTTAGAAAATCTAATGAGAACATATAATATGTTTATTCTGTGATGTCTTTCACTTCTATATTTAGTTACCTAAAGGACTCAATGCAAATGGAAAACAAAGACAACACAACCTTTTTCATACTATGTTCAGAATGTCTCATAATGCATCATAGCCAGGAAGTGAACCCACTAATTTGGGTTCAAAATACCCAGAGACTCAACACGTATATAATCTGTTAATGTTGCTTGAAGGATAAAATTTCACAAGGGCACCAGGAACTGTTGAAATAATAGCTATGGATTTGCTTGTCCATCTATACAAACAGATTGGCATCAGCTATGTTCTATTAATGCATAATTGTTTAAAATCTATTCTTATTCTTTATGAAGTTTTCCCTGTAGACATGAAGCTAATTTTTCATTGTTCCATTGGAAACTTGATTTTTAAAAAAACTTTATATTTGGATAATATATTCAGACTATAATACATAGTGTAAAAATAGCACTTTGGAAAACAGTGTTCAAGTATTTTTTTATACCAAAGACATCAATGTGCAAGTTGGTGAAAATTAGATCTCCACAGAATTATAAAAATGGTATTTATTTCTCAGATAAAACAATCTAGTAAGAGCATTTATAATCATGTACAAGCACAACACATCTAATTTACAATAACAAAATGAATAACAGTAAAGCTATATTATAATTACAATAATTATTTCTCTAAATATCGAAATATACTTCTAGTATGAGTGCTAGTTAATTGTGTCTTTTCAGTGCGTGGTCGCTTTGCTAATGAGGTGATTGGAGCAGCAGTTGCTTTTCTTTTTGTCTGCAAAACAAAATGGATTATTTATTTTTGTTGGCAATTTTAAAAAATGTATAAATATATACACCATTTCAAGAGACACAAGCAAAAAACAATGAGCCAATTAATGGAACATCAGACAATGAAAGCTTCCAGTCCCTCAACCACTGGTTAGACCATGGGTAGCCCACGTTTCAACACTGTTTGCTCACCATTTATCCACAAATACAGCCACCAGAATTAAGCCAAATTCCAAATGTCCCAATAAATATTGGAATTCTCTACTTGAAGTTTATATCCATACAGGTTTCCCCCGCTATCTGAAGGTAGAGTGTTCCTATGAAATGGTTCGTAAGCCGGAATGTCGTAAAGTGAATAAGCAGTTACCATTTATTAATATGGGAAAAAATTTTTGAGCCTTCCCAGACCCAAAAAAAACCTACGAAATCATGCCAAATAACACACAAAACCTAAAATAACAGTAACATGTAGTAAAAGCAGGAATGATATAAATACATAGCCTATATTAAGTAAAAATACTTTTCTGCAGCACTGTCTAGCGCAGTGAAAATCTTGTGGAAGCACTTTCGGCAGAAACATTCTCTCCAGTAACCTTTAAACTGTGAAGCTGCCAAATCATACCAAATAACACATAAAAATACACAGCCTATATAAAGTAGAAATAATGTATGTACAGTGTAGTTTCACTTACCGGAATCGGGAAGGCTCCAATAAACTGCAGTTTCATCACAGTTAAACATTTGCTTATACGAATAACCACCTGACGCAATTGGCAATCGCCTCTGATCTGGGCCGACATTTACGTGCCGGGCGGCACCTAATTAATTAGCTTGTTTATTCTGGCTCCTTTCTTAGAGATGTGCTGGGTGCATTCCGACTACTGCTGCACCACTGCATTCTTCGCGGCAATGTATTGGTCCGCAGCCTGGAGGTTGGGGACCACTGCTTAAACTATGAAGCTGCCCTCGCCTCAGAAACCGATCAAACTACCCATGACTACCTTTAAATTCCACTTTCGCAACACTTTCATCACCATCGTCCAGTGCTTTCTGGTTCAGCTTATTAAAAATACTGACCGATTTCTCCTTAAGTATAAGAAAACTTAACAGAACACCACGCTTTGTAAACCCATCAATCCACTTAAGCAATAGACTTTCCATTTTATCCATTATTGGATGCGGACTAAGAGAGACCACTTTGCTACGAGCAGAACCAACAGTAACATTGGCAGCTTTCAAAATTCTTTCTCTCAGCGTATAAATAGTGCAAATGGTGGACGCAGGCAAGTTCAACGCTTGGACAATGTCCTTACTTCGTTCACCACAATCGAAACGCTTAATTATGTCTAGTTTTACGCTAAGTGTTAACACCTTTATGAGCTCTTTTAGTCTTTTCTGATACCTTAGAACTCATCTTGCTAATGGATGCACAAAATAAATCGAGGTAAAGCACGTGTTTAAGCAATGCCGGCTAGAATGCAGTTCCGGGGTTGGAGCTTGGCTGTTCGGGCGTGCACTGCCCTTTTTTTGTAACAGTGTAAATACCTTCTGTTAGCGAAAACAGGTATCTAATGTAGGTCTTTCGTAACAGTGAGGTGTCGTAAAGCAAATGTTCGGAAAACAAGGGCCACCTGTATATCCAAGCAAATTATTTTTAGGATCATGTACCCCAACTAGAATACTCAACTTCCTAAAGTTTACACATGCTCTGCTTATAGTTTGACTTTCCAGACCAAGTATAATTCAGCAGATCTGGGCTGTGCACACTCTGAAGCCACTCTCTGTAGGTTCATTCCCAAAACTAAAGCAGTGTGGTAAGCATAGCCTTACCAAGATTCTGTACAGCTTGAAACAGCGTTTCACGTCAGAATTCAACACTGCCACTCCCACTTTAAGGGCCAATATTTTTCTTTACAAATGTTTCTAACCAGTGAACTAGGTTGTGGTGTACCCTAACATACTTTGTAAACTATTCCATTTGGTGTTCTTTATCTTGGGGGTGATCTACTGTGAGTAAATTATGCAGACACACTTGGTTTCCAACAGGGTCTACTCCTATTCTTCATTAACATACTGTTCCAGAGCAAAACCAAGCACTCTTACACCTACTGATGCTACCAAATCTACTTCATACTGGGAGAACGTTTTGCTGAACACCTACGCTCTGTCCGCCAGAGAAAGCAGGATCTCCCAGTGGCCACACATTTTAATTCCACGTCCCATTCCCATTCTGATATGTCTATCCACGGCCTCCTCTACTGTAAAGATGAAGCCACACTCAGGTTGGAGGAACAACACCTTATATTCCGTCTGGATAGCCTCCAACCTGATGGCATGAACATTGACTTCTCCAACTTCCGCTAATGCCCCACCTCCCCCTCTAACCCCATCCGTTATTTATTTATATACACACATTCTTTCTCTCTGCCTCCTGTTTCTCCCTCTGTCCCTTTGACTATACCCCTTGCCCATCCTCTGGGTTTTTCCCCCCCTCCCCCTTTTCCTTCTCCCTGGGCCTCCTGTCCCATGATCCTCTCATATCCCTTTTGCCAATCACCTGTCCAGTTCTTGGCTCCATCCCTCCCCCTCCTGTCTTCTTCTATCATTTTGGATCTCCCCCTCCCCCTCCCACTTTCAAATCTCTTACTAGCTCTTCCTTCAGTTAGTCCTGACGAAGGGTCTCGGCCCAAAACGTCGACTGTACCTCTTCCTAGAGATGCTGCCTGGCCTGCTGCATTCACCAGCAACTTTGATGTGTGTTACTTCATACTAACCTCTTTTAGTCCCATTATTGCCTCCATGTAACTTGGCTGAGAATTAGTGGTGGTTAGTAGATATTTACTAAGTATTGAAAAGGCAAGTTCCATTATCTAGCCGATAATTCCATTCATTTATCTGGCTGAAGTGGTGAACCTTTGAAATTTTCTATCACAGATAGTTGTAGAGGCTCAATAACTGACTATATCTAAATTCTTAACAACCTCTAACTCAAATACAAAGGGAATTGGGAGATGTGGACCAACTCAGGGCAGTGCTGCTGAGGTTAAAGATCAGCTATGGCTTTATTGAACGACCAGTTGTTGCTAATTCTGCATTTACTTTTGGTGATTTATCCAATAATGATGGTGTATTTAATGTCTCTTTTATTGTTCATCTCATCCAGTATTTTACATTCCTTTGCCTTAACACATCAGCATTATGTCCTTTTGTCAGAAAATAGTAAATAGTCAAAAAGTAGTCAGAAAATATTAAGAACTTTACCAAACTCATAATCTTCCACCAAAAGGACCTTTGTGCTCCTGAAATGACCCATTCTTTTGTTTTAGTTATCATCTTGCTGCTTTTGTCCTTACAAAACAACTTTGCACTTTCCTGCCAGTGTTTTTCATCATCTCGCTTTGCTTTCTTAATGTCTTACACTTCCTGTATTCAGACTTTTTTTTAAATGTTTGACATCAGCTTCCCTTGACTGGCTTATCTCACCCTCTGTGCATCTTTGTGGATTCAAATCTATTGAAACTCTTGGTAAAATACCCACCATTGTTTTGGCATAGATATACTTCCAAGAAGTTATTTGCAGACGTTTGCACTCAATCATTCTGTCTAGTAAAATCAGCCTTGCCCCAATTTTCTCCGATTTGGTCCTTGCAATTTTGCAGAGCCTAACTGAACTTTGATCTTTATCACCGAAATGAACCCGCTGATACTTCTTCAAACTGCTCAGCTTTTTACCTCAAGAACAAATTCAGAATTGGTCCTTTGGAATTTCTCCTTAATGTTTGATATAGTTGCATTAGTCAATTGGTACCTTTCCTCTACACCTGTCTTTTTAGTCTTACCTGTGGCTTTGATTCTATCCTTTTCATATCATTCTTCTCTGGAGATAGTGTATGGAAGACAAAATTCCGGGAGTTGGCACGAGGAGCATTTAGATTCACATCTGATATTGCTGCTAGCTTCTGTAGTACCTCTCGAGGTTGGTTTAGAAGAGATCCATTCTTTCTCTGTTGTGTATTAAAAAAAAGAGAATATACTAACTCTAACTTTTTTACTGTTAACAGACTTTTCATTCTCAAGTTATGGATCAAAGTGAAATCCTTATGATCTATTATAAAATGGCAAGCATGTGTTTTCAGACACTTCTTCCTATAGCTTAAATGGATCAAAAGCAGTCTAAACTTTACGAGTGTTGAAATTTGAAATAAATTAAGCAGGTTTAAATTTACTGTGCTATTGGGACCAGAATTTAATTGTAATCATAATTTTCTATATATAATTACCTATATATGGAACATACCATTAAGACTTTTCTAAAAACAGAAATATATCATTTAACAGGATAGATTTTGCTAAGAGTTAGACAACCCAACCACACCACCTTCTGAATTCACTCCTTACATTTTTCCACCTTTTGCTCCACACCCAATAGTACCTATCCCACCTTGTCCCACCGCCAGACTGGGAAATATTTACCCTTATTCTCAATGCATTTATCACTCCAACTAAAACGTGGCAGATACTGAACATCTTGGGGAACTTGCTTCCGTTAGGAGTCTGGTTTACAAAACCAAAATCAAATACTCCACAATATATCACACACACAAAATAAAACATAACTTGGTACCATCTGCTGTTTCGATGTTTCCTTAATATCTGTGTCAGATCAGATAGAATGACAATCAAACAGCCAACAAAGGAATAGTTCATTTTTGATTAGGAAATTGTTACACTACAATGGTACCCAAGGCTTGTCAAAACATAAAAGCAATTGAAGCCAAATACACATTCCACTTAATTTATGACATTAGCAGTTTAGGATTGCAGGATCAAATATATTCAAAAAATCTTTGTACATCTAATCAATAATTTTTTCAACCATAAACACTTGCACTATTGTAAAGAGGCAAAGTAATTTCAAAATACATCAAGACACTTTAAAAAAAAACTTCATCTTTCCTCTGAACAAAAATTGAGATTTGGACTATACTTGCTTAAGATTGATTACATACACAAAAAATAGACTTTTGAGGCTTGAATCCCACTGATTCTTGCTGTTTTCTTGCTGGATCTTCCACGGAACTACCTGTAAACCCAGGCATGGCACATATTAGGTTAGCATTTTTTTAAAAAAGAACTGTGTCTCATACACATGGCAATTTTTGCAGAACATAAATTCTACATTTTATAATACAATTGAGTCTTATTCACAAACGCAATTTTTCAGCATTTTCACGCACACACACAAGACACAGGAACAGAATTTGGCTGTTCAGCCCAGAGTCTGTTCTTCCATACAATCATCACTGATTTATTATTCCCTCTTAACCTCATGCTCCTGCCTTCTCTCTATAACCTCTGACACCTTTACCAATCAAGAATCCATCAACCGCCCATTTAAATATACCTAATGACTTGGCCTCCATGGCCATCTGTGGCAATAAATTCCATAGATTCATCACCCTTAAGGTAAAGAAATTCCTCAGGTCTGTTCACTTCATCCTGAGGTGTTGTCCTCCAGTCCAAGACAATACTGGAAACATCCTCTCCACATCCACTCTGTCCAAGCCTTTCAATATTCTCCAGGTTTCAATGAAATCCTCCCTCATCCCTCTGAACTCCAGCGAATACAGCCTTCAAACATTCCTCATACATTAACTGTTTCATCCAGAGGATCATTCTTGTAAACTTCCTCTGAATCCTCTCAAATGCAAGCGCATCCTCCCTAGATATAGGGCACAGAACTACTTACAATTCTCCAAATATGATCTGAACATGTCTTCAAGCCTCAGCACTGCACCCTTGTCTTTATATTCTGTCCTCTTGAAATGAATGCTTACATTGCATTTGCCTTCCTTATTACCAATTCAACCTGTAAGTTAATCTTTAGGGAACCCTGCACCAGAACTCCCAAGTTCCTTTGCACTTCTGATTTCTGAATTTTTACCCCAGTTAGAAAATAATCTGCACCTTTATTCCTTCTATTTACATACATGACCTTACACTTCCCTACGCTATATTCCATCTGCCACTTTTTTGTCCATTCTTCCAGGGGGTCCTTTTGCAGACACCCTGCTTCCTCGACACCACCTGTCTCTCCACCTTTCTTTTTATCACCTGCAAACTTGGCTACAAAGTCATCAATTCCAATATCCAGATGATTAACAAATAACCTGAAAAGTAATGGATCCAAAAGTAAGAAACCAGCACTAGCCACTGGCAGCCAACCCCTTTATTCCCACTCTTTGCCTTCTGCCAGTCAACCAATCTTTTATGCTAGTACCTTTCCAGTAATACCACAGACCCTTATCTTGATTAGCAACCTATGTGGCCTTCTGAAAATCCAAGTGCAATATCCACTGACTCTCCTTTGTCTATTCTGCCTGTCAACTTTTTTGATGAAACTTGAAATATACGTAAGAACATAACTGAAATGGTTCACTTGTGATTTGGTATTTACATTTTACTTTGTAATTTTAAGTTGATTTTGCACAAGCTATGAACATCAAGTTGAACTGATATACGTACTTTTATGTAAAGCTTTGATGGTAATTTTCTTTGCCAGCTTCATGAATTGGCTTTCTTCACCAACCTCTTCCTCACTATCTGCTTCCTGGGACTGAAGGGAAGAGCAGAAATTACACTTCTGCCTGATGAAATCCAGATTTGACTTACAAATCCATTGAAAAAGTTAAAAAATTTTTTTCTTTCAGTATACAAAAAGTAGTTTGAGCCAACAAACACCTAAAATTTCAAAAGTGTTTTTTTTTGTGTTGTGAATGATATATTTTCTACTACCTTTATCTTATTAGACAGCAAAATAATGCCCAATAATATTTGAATTAAAATTGCTCACAGTATGATGCAACATTTTTTTCCTCTCTGTACTTCTCACTTATACACATTGTCTGGAAAGTGACTGGCTAGTGGAAGGGTGACAGTCATTTGCCTTGATTGCACCAATGGCAGCGTTTGATTACCACTAACTACTCTTGGGTTAGATCATTGGGTTTTTGCAGTTTCTCTAGACAGAAATACCTACTAAGGAGCACAAGCCCAGAGGCTCCCAATATTGTGAATTATAAGGAAAAATATGGAAGGAATGGGTTATCTTGATGCGTTGTTTAAAGCATAAGACTGTGTTAGGGGTATAACACATCTAAGAAGTACATTTAACAGACACTCCAAAACATCCATATGTCTAATATAATAATAAATTGTTTGTTAAACTGAAAGACTAGAGAATTTAAATGGAGACTTCTATGAGATTCCATTGGTAAAGTAGTTTTTGGAATTTTGGCCTTTTAAAGGGACCCTTGAGCCAGCAGAAATAAATCATTTATTCTCTTGGGATTCTTTTGTATCTGATACATTTTGACTAGAAAAAAATTCTGCATGTTCTTTCCTTCTACCTCTCCAACAAATCCACATGAAAGCTATGTAGCAGCCTGACAAATCATGTTAGTGTGATCCAAAAATTTATATTATACAACAGTTAACTTGACCAATTATGGTTGTCACAAGGATGCAAAATAATAAATATCTCTTAAAAAAATAAATAGATCTAATAAAAGACCTAAAGTGGAAAAACCACCTTCTCACGAAGCCACTGCTCTCGTTCAAACCGATCTTTCCGCCATTTTGCTTCTGCCTCATCTGCTTCCTCTTCATTTGTTTCATCCTCAGAATCTCCATGAAACTGGTCAACATGTGAAGAATCGTCTGAAACAACACATTTATAAACATTCAATGTGGAATTTAGATATAATCAAGATTTAGGGTGAAGTGTGTTGCAGCCAGCCAGAAACACAGCGCTACACCAGACTGACATGCTGAGCAGATGCACGGTGCTTCTGGATGTGAATGTAGTAAAGAGAATATGGAAGGATGATATAGAATTGCCCAAGAGATTCATTTCTTTCATGCGTGTTACACGCAGAAGATCTTACGTACTCATTATCTGTTTATTGTTCATGATCCTTCCAATATTATTTTCCATTTATTGAAAATACAAAACGTTTTCCTGTAAATCACTGAGTTTTCTGAAGATCCTTTAAATCAGGTTATGCCATTTTGTTAAAATTTGCTATTTATTTAGGCAAATCACATTTTCTTGTACATTTTAAAATTCACTCAACAGCACTTTACAGGAAAACTACCACCCAAGCAAACATTAAGATTGGCTTCCTGCACCCCTAACTTAATTTGGTTGCTTTCCCAGCTTACAAAATTTTTCTGGTGGAGATAAGACCAAAATCAATTTTTAATCTTACATACTCAATATGAAAATTAAGTGCTCAAGATGAAATAATAAAAATTAAAATGAATTAACAGGACACTTACAATAGTGGAAATGAGAGGCCAATCATAATGGCTTTCTTAAACAAACTTAATGATCTTTTCATTTCCACAGAGTAGCAGTGAGGTTTATTTTATTTTAGAAGAGTACTTACATTTTTGCAGAACAAAGAAAAGAGTAAACATTAATCTACAAAAGTGAATAATTTTCAGAGATTAATGTTCAAGGATATGTAAAGCAGAGCACTGTGGGAATTTTATCAAATTACACCTGGGTGGCACTTTAAATTTATGAGAGATTGAAAATACAAACACCGACTTGAACAAGTGAAGAACTCCTCAGATTTAGCTCTCTTCACTATCTGCCTTTCCACAGGGACATTATCAACTGGGACATTGTGAACTTAAGACCATACCATGATATGGTCTGGCTCACTAATGTCTCAGATCTGAAATGCTTGTTGGTCAACAACAATAGTAGTAATAATAACAATAATAATGTCTCTGACAAACATGCACTACCTTAATTCCTTCCTACAAAAATAAAAAACATAAACCTTAACCATAGAAAATGGATGAGTACATCACAAGAATGCGCCTTTCAGCCCACGATGTTGTACCTAATTAAGCTAATGCTGTCTAATTGAACTAATCCCTTCAGCCATGGTCCATATCCCTCCATATTCATGCCCCCATCGAAGAACCCAGGTTTAATGTACTCTGCCTCCTTCACTCACCACTTTGTGTAGAAGTACTTACCCCACATAATCACTTTTGAACTTGCCCCATCTCACCGTAAATGTGTGCTTTCTAATAGACATTTTGATCCTCGGAAAAAGATACTTCTCTACATTATCTATGCATCTCACAATTTTACAAATCTCGCTGAGATCTCCCTTCAGCTTCGCTGCTCCGGAGAAAACAACCTTAGTTTGCCCAACCTATACTTATAGCCTCTAATCCTAAATTTCTCAGTAAACCTCTTCTGCACCCTCTCCAAAGCCTCTGCATCTTTCCTTTAACATGGTGACCACGAATGCAAATTCCAGAAATGGCCTAACCAGAGGTTTATAATAAATGCAACATAATTTTCGGACTCTTGAACGCTGTGTCTACTATTGTAAGCAGAAATTAAAATTAATTCAAACTACAACTGACAATCTACTTATAAAGTCAACTAAAGTTTGAGTTGTATATAAAAAACAAATTCCACGGGATTAATAGACCCAGTGCTACCAAAACACATAAACATTACTCCATTACCAAACTCAAGTTATTGATATAAAATCTTAAATTATTTTTATAACCGTGCTGAATAACTTATGAACTTGAGATAAACCGAGAATAAATACGTGAAATACTGACAGCTTACTTAAAAGGGAAAAAATACCAAAATATAGATTGTACTTGAAAAAAATTACTTTGAAGCTCACCAATATTCTTCCAACGGAATTTTCGTGCACGTCCTGGTCCATCATTGTGCAGGTCCCCATCGGCCAAGTATTGTTCCTGATAAAGACGCAGCTGTCGTTTATCATCATCCATCAACACCTTCCTGCGAAGGGTTAGGGGAGGAATTGTGGTGGAGGAAGGAAAAGAGATAAGTAATCAATCAAACCTATATTCCCATCCAGCTGTACTCCAGCAGCAAAAGGTTGAGAATAAATAAAAAATTGGTATACTTTAAACAAGAGATTCTGCAGGTGCTGGAAATCCGAAGCAACACACAAAATGCTGGAGGAACTCGGCAGGTTAGGCAGCATCCATGGAAATGAACAATCAATCAATGCTTCAGGTGAATCACCCCTTCAGGGCTGGAAAGGGAGGGGAAAGATGCCAGAATAAAAAAGGTGGGGAGATGGGAAGGAGGATAGCTAGAAAGTGATAGAGGAAGGATTCTGATCGGAAAGGAGAATGGACTGTAGGAGAATGGGAAGGAGGAAGCGCACCACAGGAAGGTGATAGGCAGCTGAGAAGAGGCAAGAGGCCAGAGTGGGGAATAATAGAAGAGGGGAAGGGGAGGGTTTTTTTTTTAAGAAAACCAGAAGAAATCAATACTCATGCCATCAAGTCAGACTATGCAGATGAAATACACCGAGGATGGCCTCATCATGCCACAAGAGGAGGCCGTGGACCAATATATCAAAACAGGAATATGTATTGGAATTAAAACATTTGGCGGATGGAGCGAAGGTGCTTGATGAAGCACTCCCCCAGTTTACGCTGGAAGCTGCATCGTGAGCACAAGATACAACAGACAACCCTAGCAGGTTCGCAGGTGAAGTGTTGTCGCACCTGGAAGGACTATTTAGAGCCTTGAATGGAAGTAGGGGAGTAGGGGAGGTGGTGAATGGGCAGGAGTAGTACTTTGGCTGCTTGCACTGATAAGTGCCGGGAGAGAGATTTGCGGGGAGGGACATGTAGACAAGGGAATCATGGAGGGAGTGATCTCTGCAGAAAGAGGGTGGGTAGGGAGAGAAGAGAAAGAAGAGATAAAGACATGTTGGTGGTAGGATCCCTCTAGTGAAGAAGGGTGAAAGTTGCAGAGAATAATGTGTTGGATGTGAAGACTCATGGGACATGAGGAACTCTATTACCATTAAGGCAGCAGAAAGACGGGGTGAGTGGGGAATGGAGGAGATGCAGGTGAGGGCAGCATCAATGGTGGAGGAAGGGAAATTCTGTTCTGATGTCCTGGAAAAGAAAGCATCCTGGGAACACGTGGCGGAGATGAAGGAACTGAGAAAAGGAAATAGCATTTTTAAAGGGTGGAATGAGGTAGAATCAAGATAGCTGTGGAAATGGGTAGGTCTATAAAAAAATGACGGTTAACAATTGTCTCCAGAGATGGAGACAGAGAGATCACGAAAGGGGAGGGAGGTGTAAGAAATGGACCAAGTGAATTTAAGGGCAAGCTGGAAGTTGAAGGCAAAGTTGATGAAATTGACAAACTCAGCATGGGTGCATGAACCACCACCAATGTAGTCATTAATGTGGTGGAGGTGAGTTGGGGAATATTACTGGGGAAGGCTTGGAACATGGACCGTCTTCGTAGCCAACGAAAAGGCAGGCATAGCAGGGGCACATGCAGGAGTCCATGGCCACCCTTTGAATCTTGAGAAAGTGGGGGGAGCCGAAGGAAAAATTATTGAGGGCAAGGACCTGTTCTGCCAGATGGAAGAGGGTGGTGGAGGAGGGGAACTGGTTGGTTCTGTTACTAAGAAACTGGACATCCATGGTGAAAATGAGGCAGTAAGAGTCAGGAATTGGAAGTTACTGAGGAGATCAAAAGCATAAGAAGTGTTGCAGATGTATTGGGGGGCGGGGGGAAGGAGAATGGAATCAAGCTATGTGGACATGAGTTCAGTGGGGCAGGAGCACACAGAGACAATGGGCCTACCCAGAAAGTCTGGTTTGTGGATCTTAGGTAAGAAGTAAAAGCAAGCAGTGCAGGGTAAGTTTGGTGGCAGTGGATGGGAGGTCTCCAGAGTTGATGAGGTCAGTGATGGTGTCAGAAACAAGTTTTCCGATGGTCCAAAGTGGTGCCCTCTTCAAGGGATAGGTTAGAGGAGGTGTCTGAGATTTCCAGCCTGGCCTCAGCAAGGTAGAGGTCAGTGTCCCACTGGCATATCTTTCTTCTTCGCCCCTAGCCTTCTATATGAACTTTATGGTGGGGTATGGAATTTAAAGTCATGATAAAATAAGCCTTGGTCTGAAGACTTGTTAGAATAAGTCTGTTTCTGGAGTTCTGGAATAATTTGTTTAGATTGACTCAAGTTCAATGTCAGACTGCTACTAAAAGCTGAATTCTTTAAATTAATCATTCAGCACTCCCAATTAAATACGAAGCAAGCAAAATGTTATTTTAAATTATAAGCTTCGGTCTAATTAAATGCTATTATTTCAAACTAAAATAGAGAAATTACTGACCAAGGATACATTTCAAAGTAGCAAACAAGATTTCTGGGAGAATTTAGATTGAATGGAAAAGAATATAACTGGAAATCTGACTTGAATTTTTTACATTCATAGTTATGGGGACATGAACTGTGCATAGAGTTCAAGTTGCACACTGCAGAAATGGGCGCTTCAGCTCACCACATCCGTATCGACCTTCATGAGACTATTCACACTAATCCCAGTTGCCCACATCAGGTCCAAATCATTCTCAGCCTTACCTGTATAACTGTCTATCCAAATGTTTCCTAAACATAGTGATTGTATCTGACTCTACCACATCCTCGATCAGCCCAGTTCCAGATATCAACAGCTTTCGGAGTTTAAATAAAATCCTCATTAAATACCCTTTAAAGCTGCTTTCTCTCACCTTAAACAATTGCACTTTAATTAAAAACCAACAGAAGGCAACTAAAGAAGCCATAGGGGAAAAGATGAAACATGAAAGTAAGCTAGCCAATAATATCAGAGCATACAAAAAGTTTCTTCAGCTATATAAAGTGTAAGAGAGCCCAAAGTAGACATCAAACGCTGGGGAGGTAGTAACGAGGGACATGGAGAAAGCCAACAAACTAAGTATTTTGCATCCGCCTTCACTGTGGAACTCAGGCAGCAGTATGCTAGAAGTTTGAGAATGTTAGGGGGCAGAAGTGGGTGCACTGCTAATATTAAACAGAAGATGCTTAGGAAGCTGAAAAGTCTGAAAGTAGATAACTCAGCTGGACTAGATGGGACTACACCCTAGGGTTCTGAAAGAGGCAGGAAAGAGATAGTAGAGGCATTAGTAATGATCTTTCAAGAAACAATAGATTCTGACACTGTTCCGGAGAACTGAAAAGTTGAAATATCACTCCACTCTTCAAGAAGGGAGGGAGGCAGATGAAAGAAAGTTATAGGCAGTTAGTCTGACCTCAGTAGTTGGGAAGATGTTGGGAGTCGATTGTTAAGGATGAGGTCTCAATGTACTTGGAGGCACGTGATGAAATAGGCCAAAGTCAGCATTGTTTCCTTAATGGAAAATCTTGCCTGACAAATCTGTTAGTCTTCTTTGAGGAAATAACAATCAGAATAGTCAAAGGAGAATCTGTGGATGTTGTGTACTCGGATTTTCAGAAGGCCTTTAACAAGGTGCCGCACTGAGGCTGCTTAACAAGCAGTGAGCCCATGGTATTACAGGAAAGATACTAGCATGGATAGAGCATTGGCTGATGGGCAGGAGGCAAAGTGGGAATAAAGGAAGCCTTTTCTGAGTGCTGCGGGTGACTAGTGGTATTCCACAGGGGTCGGTGTTGGGACCCCTTTGTACGTTATACAGTATGCCATGATTTGGATGATGAAATCGATGGCTTTGGGGCCAGGTTTGCAGACGATACAAAGATAGGTGGAGGGACAGGTAATGTTGAGGAAGCAAGGAGACTGCAAAAGGACTTGGACAGACTGGGAAAATGGGCAAAGACATGGCAAAAAGAATACAGTGTTGGGAAGAGCTTGGCCATGCGCTTTAGATAAAAGGAACAAAAGTATAGACCAATTTCTAAACAGGGAGAAAATGCAAAAACCTGAGCTGCAAAGGGACTTGGTATTCCGTGTGCTAAAGTTTAACTTGCAGGTTGAGATGGCTAGGCAAGCAAATGCAATGTTAGCATTAATTCCACGAGGTCTAGAATATAAAAGCAAGGATGTAATGTTGAGGCTTTATAAAGCACTGGTGAGGCCTCATTTGGACTATTGGGAGCAGTTTTGGGCCTCTTATCCAAGAAAGGATGTGCTGACATTGGAGAGGGTTCAGAGGAGGTTCATGAGAATGATTTCGGTAATAAAAGGGTTAGCGTATGAGGAGCATTTGAAGGCTCTGGACCTGTACTTGCTGGAATTTAGAAGAATTGGGGGAGGGGAATTTTGAGAGGCTTACATAGAGTGTATGTGAAGTGGATGCTTTCTATAGTGGGGGGAAGTCTAGGACCAGAGGGCACAGCCTCAGAATAGCGGGGTGTTCATTAACAAGAGATGAGGAGGAATTTCTTTAGTCAGAGGGTGGTGAATTTATGGAATTTGTCGCCACAGGCAGCAGTGGAGGCCAAGTCATTGAGTATATTATGGAGGTTGATAGGTTCTTGATTAGTCAGGGCATACAAGGTTACGGGGAGAAGGCATGAGAACGGAGTTGAAGGGGAAAATGGATCAGCTATGATGAAATGACAGAGCAGGCTCGATGGGCCAAATGGCCTAATTCTGCTCCTTTTTCTTATGGTGTTATTTTTGATACCCACAGCTTTGGAAATAGATGGATTATCTTCTCTATTTATACCTCTTATGATCTCATACACATGCCTATCATGTCACCCTTTAGCACCTTCACTCCAGAAAGGAAAAAAAACTGATCTAATTTCTCCTTAAACCAGGGGTTTCCAAAAATTTTTTTATGCTATGGACCCCTACCATTAACCAAGGAGTCTGTAGACATCAAGTTGGGGACCCCTGCCTTAAACAAAAGTTCTCTATCCAAGCATTTTCCAGTAAACTTCCTCTGCATTTTCACCAGCTGAACTGTCTCCTTCCTTTTGCGAGTCAACACAAACCACACACAGTTAACCTCAAGTGCTGTTGAAACAGTTCTTTATAAAGTTGCTCATTTTGTCCCAACTTTAGTATTTTATGCCCATGAAGGCGTGTTCTTTACCATTTCATCTGCCCACCTTCTACAATCTGCAGAAGTATTTGTGTACAAGAGTACATGCTGATAGAGTCACCTAATACAAATTCAAATTTAAGGCAAATCTACTTCGACTTACAGGCTAATGATTCTACTTATTGTTCTTTGGTCAACTACAATTGACATTTGAGTTATTAAATAACAAGATCTTTCACTCTTAAAAGCAGTTTTTTTTTAAATTGAACAAAATCAACTACTCATGCAATTTAAAGGCAGTGCATATATAGTATTTGTTAAGGTAGCACCAAAGTTCTAAAATTAGATCGGATTAAATATTTCAATTACTTCAACCAAAACCAAGATCCCAGATAAAATTAATATTGTTTGTCTGTGAAGACTCACATGTGAATTTTGTTGACTTGCTCTTGCAGTTCTTCATCTGATGGCAGTTCTTCCTCGATTTCCTCTTCTTCGTAGTCGTCAGATTCTGCATCGTATTCCTCATCACTTGCCACGTCGCTGCCAGAAAGTTCAGCCTCATCTTCTACAAAGTCTCCCAGTTTTCTATTCAAATAATTTCAATCTAGTCATATTTGGGTTGTGGTAACTGAAACAGTGAATAATCTACTTTATATTTTTATACAACCACCAGGATAAGATTCCAATTTCTTCAGAAGAAATAAAACAATTTGAGTAGTTGGAACAATGGTTGGGAAGAATGTGGTAGATCATTGTTGACAGCCATTGTTTGTCCAAAACTTAGAAAACAGACACTGCAATATTTCAATGAAAATGATACATTTTGGAAAAACACAGAACATTTACAAAGGCACAGCTGTGACTTAGTAGGAAGAAAAAAAATAAAACGCGGGATACACTCACAATTTGCTTTTTCTCTTTATTTGTTGAGCCAATTGCTCCTCTTCATCTTCCTCTTCTTCACCTTCTTTCTTTTCTTCATCTTCACTTTCATCATCCTAATTAGAGAAATTTGACATCAGCTTTTCTTCAGCAACACTTACTACATGGCATTCTTATCTATTTTTTGACAAGTAGAACCTATCAGATTACTTTTTGACCAGAATTCATACATTCTCTCACCTCATTCTCAAAAACTTCATCATCAGTTAGCAGCTGAAATTGATCATCTTCATTTTCATCACCTTCCCTAGACGGAGGATAGAAATTAAACTGATAATAAAAAGTAGTTTTCATTCTAGAAATATTTCAAAAGGCATATTGAAACAAATGCAAAACTACCAAAGTTCCAATTAATACCGTTTTGCAGAAATGAAAAGATTACCTGTCTGTTGGAAAAGAGCCTGAGCAAAGTGCCAGCACCTCATTCATAGGATCATCGGATACTGTGGTTGTGTCTTTTTGTTGCTTTACAGTAGAAGTGATGGAAGACAATGAATCTGCTGTAGAGTGAAAGAAACACTTAAAAATAAATCCAAATGATAAGAGTAATTGCTTAATTTACAAATTTCTGCTGTAAGATAATTGAATGCATCTTCAATTGACTAAGCTAATTTTTTTTTAGTTTTATGAATAAACTATCAATATCTGCACATATTAATCACCTTATCCAAAGATGTCCATAAAATACTTCACCAGCCTGGTTGAATTTTGCATCGCTTCACACAGCAAAATACTTCCAAAGAATATACCTTTTCATAAATTGAGTGAGAGTCCTATAGCATGAAAGCAGGGCCTTCATTCCACTGTTTCTGTCCAACCATCAAGTACTTATTTACATCCAGCATTTGACCTATGGTCCCATCTGCTACAGCACTTCTCTTAATCATTAAGCCTTCTTATGCTGCCTCTAGTCCAAAATTACAAACAGCATTTGATGAAAATATGCTTCCTCAAATCCCATCCTTCCCCTCCTCAAGGAATGACTGCACTAGATTTTTCTCATTTCAAGTTCACACCTACCCAATTACCCTGTGCGAAAATAAGCAGAAGACTATCAGTATAATACACACACCAGGTTCTTCTCTATGCATGTAGAATTTAAGTTAAAATTACAAGAGCATACCTGGAGAAATAAATTTGCCAGAGCAAAGTCCAAGCAGCTCATCGATATTTTCTTTTTCTTTGTTTTCTTTTAGTGTATCAAGATTTTGAGATTTAAATTCTCCTGAACAAAGGCCCAACAACTCTCCCATGTTGGCATCCATTGCGTTTTCATCCATACTGTCCAAGATCAGTTGTCGCTTTAATGGCTGCCTCTGATTGCTGTGATGACCCACATTCAGAAACCTAGTTAAACCAAATACAATTTCAGAGGTTCTGCAATATCATAATAACTACCTTGAAGTTTAAAAATATAATTCTTCATACAAGGCAAAAATCAGAGAAGATATTCATGACTTCACTACACAACAGATGCTTTATAGATTCCAAAATAACAGAAAAGCTATTCAAAATGGTATGGGACAGCTAAATTCAAGAACTTAAACATTGTTGTTTCAATGACTTGTATCTCAATATACAATAGGTAAAATTCCACACTCCAAGCAAGAGTAAATTATTAACTTAAAAACTTGTATTCTCCCAACTCTGACCTTTTGAATGAACATAGCACCTACCCATCTGAATCAAGTAACTGACTTTGTGTTTCATCTTCAAGAGAGAACCTGAACTGAGATTCACCAGCTGAATTTTTGGGATCTGGAGATGCATTGTACAAGTCTTGTGAATCTTCTACTGGCATAGAAGGCTCAGACAACTTCCCAGAACTCTGATGGCATAAAAATGCATTGATAATTTTATTTTCGCTATAAATAGCATGTACAGTACTCATTACCCCACCTAAGAGAACATAGCCTTTTACCACATGATGACAAACATTAATTTCAATTTTTTGTCTGCTCAGCAAGGTTTAGTTTAATGTACCACTAGATGTACAAAATAGTTGCTATTTTAGTTTTAAAGGCACAACTTTTAATGCCAGTGTTTTAGTTGGTCTTTCCTAACAGTAAAAATAACCTCACTTTTTTTTCTGTTTTGGGGCAATTAGACCAATTTGTAGCCTTATGAAAAATGTACTCGTTCGTCTTTGTAACAGCTAGCATTGGAGAATTCAAGATTTATAATATAGCCCTACAATCCAGGAGATCAATAACTGTAAAAAAACAAGTTGATAAATCTGAATTTACATCTCAAACTTACCTTTGATGCTGAACTAATGAAGCTTGTTTTGAACTGACTATTTGGATTAAAGAGGTTAGGTGATGGTGATCGGAATCCTCCGTGCATAGCAATTCCAAATCTGCCAGGCTGTTTGTTAATTGGTTGATATGAAGGAATCATTGATCCAATTAGCTCAAAGCTACTGTTGTGGCTATTGTCCTTTGTTGTGGATGCCTGGGAGATGGAATCATCTTCATCTGAAACATTGATGTATATATTTTCAAACGACAATTATTAATACCTAGTTAAGACAATGATGTGCCACTAGAAATCTGCCTTATTTAGCAGTCTGTTCTTGAGCTAGCTTCAAGTTTCACGAGGAAATGCACAAAAGTTTTCACCAAAGCACATTTAGGAAATATGCGGTTATTAATTTTTTGATGAAAATGCAAGTTTACAAAATTACCATGTCAGATAAACCAGCCTGGCAATGCAGATATTAGGACTGACTCGGTGCTTGTATAAGAAAGGTAACTTAATCATGAAGGAAAAAAAAGTCCAAATTACAACTCAGTAAATTGTATGAGAGAATGCGGGCAGGATTAGATGTTGCTACATTCGGTTCTCTCAGCATCGACAATCTAGGTACCAATCATAGCTGCAATCTTAGAATAGTAACAAGACACTGCTCATTCAAATATAAAGAAATCAAGTTTATCAAATTGAATTCTACCAGGCCAGACAAAGCCAAAAGCCCATCTTTCTTGCTCTATACTTCATATTCTGTGGATTCTGGTTATTTGGGCCATTGGTTAATTGGGGCAGCAGTTTATTTGGGACAACTCTTGGAGAACAAAAACATGTGAGTATCTGGGGGACAATGACCACGCTCCCTGGCCTTTAGCATTATCATGGAAAAAGATAGAATCAGAGGGGACAGGAAAATTTTTAATTGGCGAAGGGCAAATCATGAGGCTATAAGGCTAGAACTTGCGGGTGTGAATTGGGATGATGTTTTTGCAGGGAAGTGTACTATGGACATGCAGTCGATATTTAGGGATCTCTTGCAGAATGTTAGGGATAAACTTGTCCCGGTGAGGAAGATAAAGAATGGTAGGGTGAAGGAAGCATGGGTGACAAGTGAAGTGGAAAATCTAGTCAGGTGGAAGAAGGCAGTATACATGAGGTTTAAGAAGCAAGGATCAGATGGGTCTATTGAGGAATATAGGGTAGCAAGAAAGGAGCTTAAGAAGGGGCTGAGGAGAGCAAGAAGGGGGCATGAGAAGGCCTTGGCGAGTAGGGTAAAGGAAAACCCCAAGGCATTCTTCAATTATGTGAAGAACAAAAGGATGACAGGAGCGAAGGCAGGACCGATCAGAGATAAAGGTGGGAAGATGTGCCTGGAGGCTGCGGAAGTGAGCGAGGTCCTCAATGAATACTTCTCTTCGGTATTCACCAATGAGAGGGAACTTGATGACGGTGAGGACAATATGAGTGAGGTTGATATTCTGGAGCATATTGATATTAAGGGAGAGGAGGTGTTGGAGTTGTTAAAATATATTAGGATGGTTAAGTCCCTGGGGCCTGACG
The DNA here is from genome assembly GCF_963921235.1 of Mobula hypostoma. Taxonomy (NCBI): domain Eukaryota; kingdom Metazoa; phylum Chordata; class Chondrichthyes; order Myliobatiformes; family Myliobatidae; genus Mobula; species Mobula hypostoma. The sequence continues at coordinate 27,799,304 of NC_086122.1, forward strand.
GAATATTCCCCAGGCCGCTCCACGAGGCAAGGGAAGAGATTGCTGAGCCTCTGGTTAGGATCTTTATGTCCTCGTTGTCCACGGGAATGGTACCGGAGGATTGGAGGGAAGTGAATTGTTGTCCCCTTGTTCAAAAAAGGTAGTAGGGATAGTCCGGGTAATTATAGACCAGTGAGCCTAAAGGCTGATTTATACTTGTGCATACAGGCTACGCCTTAGGCCTGATTTATACTTTTGCGTAGCCCTACGCCATAGTGAGCATGCGTAGTTGTGTATGCATCACTCTGCAATTCGCCGCCAAAACGCTAGTTGGCGGTGGGGTTTCTATGCCACTGTGTTGAGTTTCTTCGTGAGAGACACGGACAAGGAAATGCATTCAAATATTTTCGGATGTCGGCAGGTAGATTTGACGATTTGGTTCATCGTCTCCAACCATTTATTTAGCATCAGCGTACAGACACGGCGGAGAAAAACAACTGGAAATGCAATGCTACCAAGCGGACCAATCACAGTTGTTGCTGTCTGCGTCGCCACGACGCGCGAGTTACATTTTTGGGGAGGTGCACGTCATCCTACGGCGTACACTTGATGCAGAAGTATAAATCAGCCTTTATGTCTGTGGTGGGAAAGCTGTTAGAAAAGATTCTTAGAGATAGGATCTATGGGCATTTAGAGAATCATGGTCTGATCAGAGAGGGACAGTCAGCATTGCTTTGTGAAGGGCAGATCATGTCTAACAAGTCTGACAAGAGTTCTTTGAGGAGGTGAACAGGCACATAGATGAGGGTAGTGCAGTGGATGTGATCTACATGGATTTTAATAAGACATTTGACAAGGTTCCACACGGTAGGCTTATTCAGAAAGTCAGAAGGCATGGGATCCAGGGAAGTTTGGCCAGGTGGATTCAGAATTGGCTTGCCTGCAGAAAGCAGAGGGTCATGGTGGAGGGAGTACATTCGGATTGGAGGGTTGTGACTAATGGTGTCCCACAAGGATTGGCTCTGGGACCTCTACTTTTCGTGATTTTTATTAACAACCTGGATGTGGGGGTAGAAGGGTGGGTTGGCAAGTTTGCAGACGACACAAAGGTTGGTGGTGTTGTGGATAGTGTAGAGGATTGTCCAAGATTGCAGAGAGACAGTGATAGGATGCAGAAGTGGGCTGAGAAGTGGCAGATGGAGTTCAACCCAGAGAAGTATGAGGTGGTACACTTTGGAAGGACAAACTCCAAGGCAGAGTACAAAGTAAATGGCAGGATACTTGGTAGTGTGGAGGAGCAGAGGGATCTGGGGGTACATGTCCACAGATCCCTGAAAGTTGCCTCACAGGTAGATAGGGTAGTTAAGAAAGCTTATGGGGTGTTAGCTTTCATAAGTCGAGCGATAGAGTTTAAGAGTCGCGAGGTAATGATGCAGCTCTATAAAACTCTGGTTAGGCCACACTTGGAGTACTGTGTCCAGTTCTGGTCGCCTCACTATAGGAAGGATGTAGAAGCATTGGAAAGGGTACAGAGGATGCTGCCTGGTTTAGAGAGTATGCAGTATGATCAGAGATTAAGGGAGTAGGGCTTTACTCTTTGGAGAGAAAGAGGATGAGAGGAGACGTGATAGAGGTATACAAGATATTAAGAGGAATAGATAGAGTGGACAGCCAGTACCTCTTCCCCAGGGCACCGCTGCTCAATACAAGGGGGCATGGCTTTAAGTTAAGGGGTGGGAAGTTCAAGGGGGATATTAGAGGAAGGTTTTTTACTCAGAGAGTGTTTGGTGCGTGGAATGCACTGTCTGAGTCAGTGATAAAGGCAGATACACTAGTGAAATTTAAGGGACTACTAGACAGGTATATGGAGGAATTTAAGGTGGGGGGTTATATGGGAGGCAGGATTTGAGGGTTGGCACATTGTGGGCTGAAGGGCCTGTACTGTGTTGTACTATTCTATGTTCTAAAACTAACTTGAGAAAATAGTTGGGATTCCCTTCGCTTATTTGAGATATTATTTCATTTAATTGGGGTAGGAGACTTGTCGAACAGTTTCTAATTAGCATCAGTTGCATGCACTTTCATGCCATTAGACAGTTCACCTTGCTTAAAGCGATCAGTTTTTAAAAAGCGCCAGTTTCATGTGTTTGTGTTCAGAAAGCAGTGACTTTTTCAATGATAGTTGGCGAGAAATAAGCAGTGAGACAACTCGGAACAGTTTTGCTCACCGTGGTTCCAAGCACTCAAGTTTGGAAATGCCAGAAACAGCTGGGAGTGAAAATGAAACGAATTCACTGCTTCAACAAGTTAGAAATTATATTATGAAGAATTTGAAGGTATCGCTAATCATCGTAATGTTACAATAAAAATGAAGATTTGGAGGTTGTAATCATCTAACGCATGATATAAAGGCAGTCGATTATCTACACTAGGTGTCTGCAATTGTCCAAAGCAGTATCTGCACTTGATGTCTCACTGATTTTGTTTATTCACAGTCATTCAAAAGAACATGGCAGATGAATTCCTCCATCAATAACTATTAGGAACTAATACTGTTTTATAGTACTGTAGTGATATTGGTAGCATTCTAATTTGTTCTATATTTCATTTAAATACATAAATTGTCCCTCAGTTAAATGGCATTTTGTCTTTTTTAGACTTTTTAACTATTTCCATGAAGCTTCAGCTCATTGGGGTAGCTGCTTAACTGGGCCAAAATGTACCGGTTCTGATGTGCCCCAATTAACTAAAATTTATTACATTTCTTTTTGAATGATTAAGTGGAAGATGCAAAGATAAGGGACATGAGAATAGAACTATTTCTGCTTCCAGATATTGAAAGAACACCTCTTTAATTAAATGTGCTGTGTTGCTTTTTTAGCAATAGTGAGATGTGCAAAAAGAAGCAGAATTATTTACCAAGTTTGCTATCTCCTTTGGGTGGTGTTTGTTGAAGTTGCAGCCTCAATTTGTTGCCAGAAGTCTGTTCACTAAAAAAAAAATCCACACAATTTTCAGTTGGTGTAACTGTAGATTATTGAAATGCTAATTCCCTCCAAAACCAGCAGCAAGATATTATTCAACAATGAACTCAATTGAAAATTCCATTCTAGATGTGGCACTATCATGTCAACACACAGCACAAACATAGAAGGCCATTTGAGTACCATAAATTCACAATGAAAATTTGAAAGTGTTTTTGAAGACTGGCATCTGCTCATCTTCTATAATCAAGGACAGCGGTCCCCAACCACCGGGCTGCAAAGCATGTGCTACCGGGCCGCAAGGAAATGATATGAGTCAGCTGCACCCTTCCTCATTCCCTGTCACGCACTGTTGAACTTGAACACAGGGTTGCCAACTGTCCCGTATTTGCCGGGACATCCTGTATATTGGGCTAAATTGGTTTTCCCATACGGGACCACCCTTGTCCTGTATTTCCCCCACTAAGGTAGAGCGTTCCTATGAAACCTTTCGTGCGGAAATGGCACAAAGCGAAGAAGCAATTACCATTAATTTATATGGGAAAAATTTTTGAGCATTCCCAGACCCAAAAAATAACCTACCAAATCATACCAAATAACACATAAAACTGAAAATAACAGTAACATACAGGAAAAGCAGGAATGATATGATAAATACACAGCCTATATAAAGTAGAAATAATGTATGTACAGTATAGTCGGGAAGATTAACCCAAACCAATTTGCGGAAAAAAAAACGGCACGTACACACATGCACACGTTACGCATGCGCACACAGGTGTCCGCGTAAGGCTTCATGGTCATGGTAGTCTTTCCTGGGGTAAACACAAACGTCCCGGGATTTGACTGCTAATTTTGTCCCTTATTTGGGAGTGAGAAAGTTGGCAACCCTAACTGTAAAAGACATGTTGAGGTGAGTTTAACCCTACTTGAACACCTACCTCCCCGTCGGCTGGTCGGCAAGAATATTGTCAATATTAAACCGGTCTGCGGTGCAAAAAAGTTTGGGGACCCCTGATCAAGGATCTGCACACAATTTGCCATGATTGCTTCTCCTACAAACCTAAGCTATAGATTTACTGACTTGAATATACACATATCACAGCCTGAACGAATACATTTTCACAAGCATGCAGAAGTGTTAAATGGAAAGCAAATTGAATCAAGTAGTTCTAAGTTCTAAACGTCTAGGTACAAAATAAAAAGATTTAGACAATACAGATAGGCAAGGAAAAAAACAGAAATAGTAGCAATTGACTTCCCACTTAAATCTATTTCAAATCAAATCTAGGGCTCCTCAACAGACGAGAATGAATATAATTTTGATGCTCCACATAACGTAGTATTACAAATATCGATAAATTACCTAGTTTTAGAAGAAGAACTGGTACCAGAATTTATGGACTGTAAAAAATCTGATGTGACAGGTTTTGGTGTAGATTCGTTTTGGGTCACTGCTTCTGGATCTGCAATAAAGCATCAAGAGAAGATCAGTGTTATATGGATTTGTTCCACATAAGTGCAGTCTATTACCAATCTGCTACCTAAAGACCGATTCAAGTTTTCTGAATTCAACCACTTTTTTTTCTAAATATAAAGTGCACGCCTTTCACTGTGAGCCATTACATTTAAACAATCTGCCATATCAAAATACTCTGAAGATTTGACGAATACAACCCATTAAAAAGAGTGAACATCCTCTCACTTTCCTGATAGGATTATTTGTCTTTAAACTTATACTGCAATGCAGTCACTTCTCTCTAACAGGCCAGTGGCCAGTCAATATGCAAATCTTCATCTACAGCCTTTTTAAATATAAAAGCATGCACCACACGTTGATCATGTTGAGAAGAAAAGTTTAAGATTGATTCAATTGACGATGTGCTGTTTAAATGGGTTCCACCTACTCTGTGCTGTATCTGTAGACTGAGAATCATTATCTACTTCTGCTGGCTCCTCTTCATCGTCAAGGAATTCTACAGTCTAAGAAAAACATAATCCACTGTTAATACAAGAATAATAACTTGACAAATACATACAAACCCACCTTGAACATTCATATGTCAAATACTCCCAAGTAATTCATGATAAGAAAAGGCTGATTTGGTCCATCTTGCTGCTGCTGACACAACTGAAAAAATGCTATTTGCACCTTCTACCTTATCAAAAACTCTGGTTACAGTACTTCACATATTCAATCAGATTATTTAACACATGCCCCGTATTTCAGCCTTCACCAACAATTGAGGAAGCCAATTCCAGACTATTATATACTGGATGAACAAAAAATATTTAATCATCATCTTTCCACAAATTTCCTTAAGTCAGTATTCACTAGTTTTTGATCTCTTCTCTGGGAATTGGTCCCTTCTTGGTCACCTTGTGTAGGCATCTTAGCTTCATATATCTCATTTAAAGTTGGAGGAGAAGATGGCGACGACGGCAGCACGCGTGGCCACTTTTGGTGGTGATGTCTGTTATCTGTCAAGCAGGGGACCGTGCACAATCCTGATTTGATGGAGACAAACGTGAGAGTACAGAGGAACATCTGGAAAACTTCTGAAATGCCCGCTTCGCTGCTGCTGCTACTGTGTGGTAACCGGAATCTCCGCAGCAGAAGGCCCTGAAATCCTCGGCTTTGCATGTTTCAGTGGCCGGGGAGAGGTCAAAGGCGCTCGGGAGACTGTATCGGAGAGGCTGGTCGGAAGCTCGAAGTTTTCGGATGGGTGGACTCAGTGTCGGCTGCTTCCAAGGCATCAGCAAGTTGACAGTGCCTGGAGGTTTATGGCAGGGAATTTCTCCCTTTTGCCACCGCTATCGGGGACTCGGGAGTTGATCAACTCGGGGACTTTTGAAACTTTATTTACCGTGCCCATGGTTTGTTCTTCATCAAATTATGGTATTGCTTTGCACTGCTGTAACTATATGTTATAATTATGTGGTTCTGTCAATGTTAGTCTTTGGTTTGTCCTGTTTTCTGTGATATCACTCTGGAGAAACATTGTATCATTTCTTAATGCATGTATGCATTTCTAAATGACAATAAAAGAGGAGTGAGTGTTCTTGCAATCTAAATCTTCTCCCCTTCCTCTATTCCACAGAAAATATTTCCAAACTGTCCTCATATCTGTACTTACACCCCGGTAATGTTGTCATAAAACAAAGTATGCTACCACACACTTTTTGCAGTGTGTTGGCAAGAAATATACACCATACTGTATTATAACCCTTCACCAAATAGCTCTTTACAATTCCAGACAGACCTCCCAACCTATCAACCTCCTGCTATCTTCAGTGTTTTGTCAAACTACACTTCAAACTCTTGCCGTTCTTCTGCTCTTTCAGCATCTCCTCATTTATTATCTAATTCATGACCGAATTTACCCTCCTCCCAAAGCACACCCACACCACTGTCATTTCCACACTAGGATAATTCATTTATTCCTTGTAGAGCTATTTTGATGCTGGGAGTATTAACCTGATCTAACTCAAGATTTAAAATTTTACATGAACCAGCAGGACAAAGGAGAGAGAAAGTTACAGGAAGAATGTGAATCTCTGTCATTATCCTTCCTCTCTCATCCATGCCTCTCCATGATAGACATCAGCATAATAGTCAAAGTTAGAGTAGACCTGAATGATGGCCTTTTAATGTGGAACAGCAATTAAGATTTATTTTATTCAATGTTAATATAGATTGGGATGTACTCTGCACTGCCAGATTCCTTGCTATATTTTCATTTTCTTTTGTCCATCAAGTTGAAAATGTACAGACGGAGTGTACCTCAGACTCTTCTTCTTCAGACTCTGTCAGTTCTTCTTCCCCATCCTCTTCATCTTCATCCTCAAAAGCTTCCTCGTCATTAAGTTTGTAGAGTTCTCGTTTCTGGCGCTCTTCTAACCGCCGTAATTTCATGGCTTCCTGGAGTTTGGCTTTCAAAGCCTGCAGTTTCTCCCCTGTAAAATACACAAATATTAGTTGGCAAAGGATAGGTTATTATTATAATGCTCAAGAATACAACCTACTCTCATTTCCTGTAAGGTTTGTTTACAGATAGAGTACCTGTCAAGCTTTTAGTTGTATGGCTTTGAATCACAGAAACTATACCTAGAAGATCTGCAAGACATTTAAGAATCTTTTGCTTGCATTCAGATGTATAGATCTAGCTAGAAAAAAAATCACCAAAGCTAAAATATTGCAGCTGCAAGCTATTTCATGCACAATACAATAACCTTGAAATAATGAGTATCAGATTGCTGACACGTTTTGCTGTTTATGGTAACATAGTGGTTAGAACAGCACCTTACAGTACAAGTGACATGGATTCAAATCCCACCGCTGCCTGCAAGGAGTTTGTATGTTTTCCCCCTGACCTCTGGGTACTCCAATTTCCCCCCCACAGTTCAAAGATGTACCAGTTGGTAGGTTAATTGATCATAGTAAATTGTCCAGTGATTAGGCTCATATTAAATCAGGGGATTGCTGGGTAGCACGGCTCGAAGGTTGCGCTGTATCTCAAATAAATAAATCACTTTCCAGTTCCCAAACCATTTCATAACAACTGCGTATGAGGGTAACTTTTCAATTTTAGGTTTAGCAAGGTAATTAGTAGCTTAGAGAATAGAAAGTGGATGAAGACATACATTTAAATTTTAGCTTAAAAATTGGAGCAAAATAATTTTAGAATAAAACTATAAATCAATCAATATTGTAAATGAGAACAGATTGCATTTGAATGTCAAAATTAATCAAGAGTAAACCCCATGAATTACTGCCAACACAGTTACTGAAAGCAATTAATTTTACATGTTGTACCGAACATCTGGAGTAAAATCTGAGTGGGGGTACTGATCATGGCTCAGGATTAACATTAAACCCAGGCTAAAAACAAATGCTCAAATTGACCAACTGCTATCTGTATTTTACTTACCTGGTTTCATTGGTACAAATTCTTCCACTTCCTTCTTGCCCAAAGTCACTGTTACGGAATCTGCTTTGAGCTCCTCCTTCCCCTCAGCAGTGATTGCTTTCCGAACAATGTTAAGCTCAACACGCCGTTCTTGGTTTTGTTTAGCAGACTTGATGCCATGTTTAAGGAAACGCTCCTTTAATGCTTGAAGCTCTGAAAACAAAGACAACTTCATTTATACAAAATGCTGGTCGAAGTTTTTATTAAGAATATAAAGGAGTTCACTTTTGCTCAATTGAAATTTACCTGACTAATTTAAAAGCACAAGTGCACCCAACAACATGTATGGGAAAAATAAAAAATGTTAATAAAATTAAACACATTCCTCAAGAGGAACTGTCCAGCCAGAGATCTAAGGTTAATGGCAAGAAGAAAGAGATGGGGGCATATTTCAATCTGAAGTGCTTTTCTTAAAAACACAGGCAGCATTCAGTCGAGGAAATTGGTTAACTCATTGGAGGGTAAGTATCTGTATCACTCTGGGATAAAGCAAGGAGTTGGTTCAATTGGAATGAATCTTTTCAAAGGCTGGCACAAGCACAGTGGCTCAAGCAACTTCCTATGATTGCTGCATTAACATCCACTATTTCACCCATCCTTCTATATATATTCCTGTAATCGTAGTATTGGTAGGTTTAATTCAGCTGTATAACTGGACATAACTATTTTAGGAAGTAAAATACTTGCTAAAAATTTCAATGATTTAAACTTTCTTAAATATTGCTCTGCACATTCCTGGCAGTTATATTTGAACAGATCTACTCTCCAGTACTGAAGCCAGATGATGATTGAAGCTATAGTTCCCTGAACTACCTTTCTTCTAGAGATGTAAACAAGAGCTTCTCTTTCATTGTTTGACTGATCAGATGTTTACTGTGGGAAACTCAGAAGCACTAATTTGTACCCTACCATTCCTTGAAAGCTCCAATGAGATGTGACAGTGTGTTAAATCTGGCAGCTCCTCCAAATGTGACAACATAATAGCCAAGACTAAAAGCTAATTTCTCACAAAACCCCCTCAAGATTTTAAAAAAATGCTAACTTAAAATTTCAGGACTATTTACTAAATGCAACATATGAAAAAGATAACCTTTGTTTACTTTGGGCTCCTCCAGGTTCACAAATGCACCTTCATCAGCACAAAGGCAAGGTTTCAATGTTAGATCCACTCCCAGCACACGTAATTTATCCAATTTGGATTTTCTTTGCTTGTTCATTGAAGTTGTTTCCAACTGCTGTTGTCCTTCTTCTGCATCACTGGAGAGCTTTACCATGCTTTCAGTTGCTCTTTTATCTGTTTGAGGATCCTTAGACATACTTGCAAGGTTTTCATTTGGCCCAGTTTCCTCAATTAGTTTTAAAGAGAAAGAGTTATGATCAGATTCTGTGTTATGTTCGAGCGTTTCATAATCTTTTCCTACACTTTCCACATCAGTGGAGAAATTTAACTGTTTGACCATTTCCGTTTGTCCTTCATTCCTTTCAATATGGATTTCACTACCAGACCAGCTGGGGCATGTATTTTCTTTATTATCCAAATTATTTACATGGGATTCTTCTACTTCTGGATTTGTTGTAGAAATGGGTATTTTATTGCTTGGCACCAACTGATTGAGAGGCATATCATCTTGAGGGATGCCATTTAATGTTTCATCCGTTGTGGAATCAGTTGTTTCCTGCTGTAAACAAGGTTGGTACTTCGCTGATCTGAAAGAAAATTGTGTATTGTTTATCCACTGCATAAAAAGTAAACACGTTTAAATCTAATAAGGTCAAACCAGAACGTTGAAAACACAATTTAGGCACCCCTGTGGATCAACATTTCAGGCTGATGACCCTTGTTCAGAAATGAGAAAAAATAATTGTTGTATACATTCAGTTTTTTTTTAAATCCTGTGAGAGCAGCTAAAAAAGAAGTTTAGGACTTGGGGAAGAAAAGGGCAATAATTAGCAAAAATAGAAAATTCTGAATGTTGGCACTATTTACTTTGTCACCAAATAGGATACTAAATCTAAATTGGTAAATGGTAAAAATATCAAACTACTTCAGCATCTATCCGTATATGTAAATATAAACTTTTTCCTCATCCAAGTCAACTTAAAAATTCCAACCAGTATCTAATGACAGACTCAAAATGCATTTTGCACCATCTTACACATCCTTCACAAATGAGAAACAATTGACCTGCAGGTACTGGTAATGAAGGGAAATGTGGTAGCGAAGCCTTAAGTATACAAGTATTATGAATCATATCATGTCAGTCACATCTGCAGCAAGGCAGATCTATATCAAAGAAAATCTCTAACAATGTTTCCTGCTTTCAACACTAGATTTAGGTGACAGGTGATATAACAAGCTGAAACATCTGGAGTTAGTTGACACAAGTTAGCAGACCATCACTATGCCAAGACTGGCATGACATGATAAAATTCTGTCATGGGTTTTGAAAGCAGGTTTTTCTGTAGCAGACATTACAAATCAAATAAAATAACTATGAGGAGTTTTGAAAATAGTTGGAAAAAGGTGTTCTGGTGTACTTATAATCCATATTAAATAAGTACAAGATCAGGAATATTTGGTTACATGGTTAAAAAATACATCTACAGACAGAAAATTATTACTCTATCTACCATTTCCTCAAGTAAGTCATTTTCTTTTCAGAGTTTTGTATCTTTTCAGTTAAATCTCACTGCACCATGATTATTTCACCATAAAAACAGCATTTTAAATTAATCCTGGGGAGAAGTCTATCCAAACTCAGCAACTGCAGTGGATGAGCACTTTGCAGTTTTCCTGTTAGAATCCAAATTAAAGGATAACTGCACCTCTGCAATTGGAAGCATTGATGTACAAAACATCTATTGTTATAAAAAATTATAGCACAGAACTAGCTTGTTTTTTCCACTGTAGTCATTCACAGTAGTTTCCTGGAGAGTATTAAATACAAAACAAAGTATCTTATTTTAGCCACTCATCATCATCAGGTGCCGTGCCCAGTTTGAGCTTTGACTGCCATGGCCCACACACTCCTGTTTCGGGTCAAGTGGATCAATTCATTGGTATTCATTTCCAGTTCTCTGGCTGCTGTCTCCATCATCATTTGTCTTTGTCTTCCTCTTGCTTTCTTTCCTTCAGTCTTTCCCATAATTACTGTGCATTCTAACTCCTCTTTCCTAATCACATATCCAATGAAGTTACATTGCCTTTTCATGACCTCATACATTATTTCTCTTCTTGTGTTTGCTCTGTTCATGACATCCTCATTAGATATTCATTTCATCCATGATATTCTTTGCATCCTCCTCAAAAACCACATCTCTGCTTCTTCAATTCGTTTCCTCATGTTACTAGATATTGTCTAACATTCTGAGCCATATAACATAACTGGATAAACATAACATTTCAGTACTCTGAGGTGGGTTGTCATGCCTAGTTTAGTATTGGTCGGTATACTCTTCATTCTCGTAAAGGTGTCTTTTGCCACCCCTATTCTTCTTTTGATATCCATGTCGCACCTGCCATCTGATCTCACCCAGCTTCCTAAGTAGCAAAAGTTCTGTACTTGTTTTAGGTCTTCCCCGTTTATTCTCAGCCTGCAGATAGGGTTCTCCTTCTTTTTGGATATCACCATACATTGTCTTTTTGCAATCGATAGATAGACACATTTTTGTACTTTCTTCAACAACTATATCAATTAAGTTTTGCAGTTCTTCCTCCATACTTGCAATTAACACAGTGTCATCTGCATATCTGGAATTATTGATATCTTCACCGCCAACCTCGATTCCCAAGATGTCTCTTATATTTTGTAACATTGTTTCACTGTACACATTAAATAAATCAGGGGAGAAAACACACCTTTGTCTAACACCTCTCTTGATTTTCATAAACTGACTCACTTCTCCATCTATTCTTACAGCGGCAGTTTGTACCCAGTACAGATTTCTGATTAGGCAGAGGTCTTTCGAATCTAAATCTAGAGTTTTCTGTAATCTTTCAAATAACATCATTTATTCTTTGAGCTTTTTATTTTTTTAAGAATCGCTGACTTTGCTGATTCTACCAAGGCATCCTTTAGAGTTAAATTTCATTTCTGCATGATTTCTGTCATCTTCAACAGATTCTATTTCTAGACTTTGAAATCTATTCGTTACTTCAATTGTAAATTTTTGTCTTAAGTTTTCTTCAATTAATTGCAAGTAGTCAAGGGATTGTTCAGGTATTTGCTTCTTTAGTTTTTTTAGTTTTACTTTTACATGACATACTACTGGCTCATGGTCACTATTACAGTCTGCACCTGGATATGTTTTGCATTGAGTTTCTAAGTCTTTGGTTTATAGTAATAAAGTCAATTTGATTTCTAGTGTTATCACCTGGACTTTTCCAGGTCCACAAGTGTCTTGGATGGTTTTCAAAGTAGGTATTCATAATGACCTGATTATTCATCTTGCACCATTCTACCCATTTCTCACCTCTTTCATTTCTTTCCCCTAGTCCAAATTTTCCTATGGTATTTCCATCAGCACCTTGTCCTACTTTAGCATTTAGAACTCCCATGACAATAACAATATCTTGAGATTTGCATCCATTTTCTGCTTGTTCAAGCTCTTCATAGAATTTATCTATATCCTCATTTGTTCCACCTGTTGTTGGTGCATATACTTGTATAATTGCTAAATCAAATGGTTATCCTCTGAATCTAACAAGGAGCACTCTTGCTGATATTGCCCAATGTCCTAAAACACTTTTTTGCCATGCTTTCATTCATAAGAATTCCTACTCCATTAGTATGGGATATTCCACAAGAATAGTGTTTTATTTCTATTCTGACATGCTCCAGCACCTTTCCAATGAACTTCACTAATTCCCATGATGTTAATCTTTAGTCTTTCCATTTCATTTATCATATTGCCCAATCTTCCTGCTTGATATAGGGTTCTTACATTCCAAGTGGCAATAATTTTCTTTTGCGTTACTTGAATTTTATGAGCAGTAGCTTGATGACAGTCAGGGATCCCCTGCTGACCAGAATTAGCTGTACTTCAGAATTGTCTTGAAGATCCTCTTAACGCTGTTGTTGTGTGATACATTTTGTGAGTTTGACCCTGGTTTTCTTAGCAAATAGATTCTAGGAAACCTAGTATCTAGCAACGGTGGTTTGGTATTGTCTACCGTTGGGCGAACTAAAGAAATCGCCATTTCTCTTCCCAAATGTTCATCCGCCTGTACTATAGCTGTTGATATTTGAGGTCCTAGCTCATCCGCCTTCTCCGTCATAAGTTCAGTTACTGAGCAGGAACTCTTGCAGATGCTACCGTTCCGGGTCAGAGTGGCCCTGGGAGCAAAGAATGACTAAGGGGTAACTCCACTTTCTCCAAGGCTCTGAAAGTCCCCAATCAGAGCCTCATCATCGGTTGCAGTTTAGAGTCATACCTAGGACAAATTTTAGCCACTAGAAATATCATAAAATTGTAAATGATACAAAATGAAGCAAATCAAAAGTGCCGTATGCAATGTTTCTGACGTTGGAGTTTTACTCCAAACATACTAGTTATGTTTGCTTTAAAACAACTTACTTGAGCAATGACATAGCACTTCCTTGGCAGGCTGGTCGTGGACGTTTCTTGTAGAAATCATGAATGGTTTGTGGTTCTGGCAGATGATAGGGCAAAGATAAATTTGCCTCTGGGAAAATAAGATAATATTACTAAAATTTAGCTGCTCGCAATATTAACAGTACTTACAAACTTCTAAACAATGGGGTTTCAGGGTTAAAAAATAAGGCTTATTGAGAGGATCGATAGCGTCATCTTGCTTCTCCTCTACATTCTTTCCTTCAACCCTCCTCCCACTCCCATCAGAACCCAAATGATTGAATGGAATGGTGAAATTAGTTGATAAATCTTTTGACTGCTGCTTTTGAATTTTGACTAAGCAAACAACCAATATGACAAAGAAAGAAGTCTATAAACTTGAATTTTTTTAAAAAAGAAAATCAACTACAACACTCCTCAGGTTATCAATTGGGTACAAAATGTTGAAATAAATTAAAAAAAAATTGCTCACAAAGGTTCAAAATATATTGGGGAGAGAAAATCAAAAGTACTATCAATTTTCCTGAAACAATTTTAATATCAAACCCAAATTTTATCAGCTATCATTGAGTTATTGATATCCAGAAGCATTGTATTTACAGCAGAAAAGCCAAATAATCCATGCTCCCTATATATGCTTTCTGAAAGTTATTCATACTAGCCCAACTATCTAACTCACAACTTTTACAAATATTTATTCGTTTTGCCAAGACAGCTCCTTGGCATGTCCTCCAGAAAAGAAATCAATTTAACCGTTCTCCTTTCTAACTTAATATTTTAAGTTAATGACCATGTATTGATGTTTGGACAAATAGGTTTCAATAATGCAAATGAGGAAAGGACTCCAGTTTTGCATGCCTCTCAAAGTTGCTACAAAACTGACATGATAGAACAGAACTTTCCTTCCTCCTCCACAAGTCTCCTCAAGACTAAAACCTTGGTATCATCTTATTAAAATATTATTACTACCCTCCTCCTTGGCATTGATTTCAATCTTAAAGCATATAACCAAAACTTTGTTTTATACAGTATCTGTAAGCTTGCAAATAATTTTTTAAATATTTAAATCAGTTTCAGCATTACCTTTAAACCAAGATCTTACACATTCTTTTCTTAACTTAGGGATCAAAAGCAAGATTTGTACAAATGTACCTTCAAGTGTCTACTTTTTATTCCTTTTTAAAAACAAATTTGTAAGACGTAGATCACCTATTGAATCTTTCTTCAATTCTCTGCTTGAAAACTTTCTTGCAATCTATTTCAATCCACAAAAATCCTAAACTGCTTATAGGCTTCTTTCATTGATAATGCTCCTGTAGGAGCCAAGCCTCTATTTTCTGGCTGTATTGCATTCTGTGTTGTACGTTTATTACGGGTAATTTGTCATGTGGGTGGGGTGCAGTAGAAGCAAATGAGTATAGTGATGTATTCATGCTTTGTCTTAGTTAATTAGAGGCAATCGGGGTGATTTTTTTTTGTTGACCACTAACTTGAATGCTTAGTTACGCTAATTGAAATGTTTATTTAAATTACATTTTAATTATACTAGTTATTTTTATTTTGCTATATCATTAATTTAGCTTTTTTTAAAATTGCTATAAAATCTTTCATCTTTGCTGGGTTTGTAACAAAGGACCAATGTACTTATTTCAATTGAAATGTAGTTATTTGGAGGCGCATCATACAGTTTCAAATCCTGAACTCAGTCTCTCAGTGGCTTTGGTTTATTTTTAAGTAAACATTACAATTCCATTTATGCATTGCTTCCTAACTGACAAGGCACTCCAAAAGCAAAATCAAAACAGCTAGTGGAAAAAAAAATGAAACATCAAATTTTGGATCATGTAATGTTTTCACAGGGAAAACACATTTAGCCATGTTCTTCACCATGTTACCACATTTCCATATATATTATTTGTCTTTAAGTATAAACTTTAAATTAACAATGTTCACATATAATGCCATTTATAATAGATCTATATTCTGAAAACACACCTCGCAACAATCGTTGTGTTTCACTATGAATCTGGCGCATTGCCTCCTTACTCATTTTTGCTGCTTTCCTCTCTGTACGTTCCTATTGGAGAAAAAAAGCCCAATAAAAATAGAATAATTCAAGACTTTAAGTAACCAAATTATGCAGATTCAAAATGAACAATGAAAAATATTTTCAGAGGCTGGATACTAGAAGGACATAGAAACATAGAAACATAGAAAATAGGGGCAGGAGTAGGCCATTCGGCCCTTTGAGCCTGCACTGCCATTTATTATGATCATGGCTGATCATCCAACTCAGAACCCTGCACCAGCCTTCCCTCCATACCCCCTGATCCCCGTAGCCACAAGGGCCATATCTAACTCCCTCTTAAATATAGCCAATGAACTGGCCTCAACTGTTTCCTGGGGCAGAGAATTCCACAGATTCACCACTCTCTGTGTGAAGAAGTTTTTCCTAATCTTTGTCCCAAAAGGCTTCCCCCTTATCCTCAAACTGTGACCCCTCATTCTGGACTTCCCCAACATCGGGAACAATCTTCCTGCATCTAGCCTGTCCAATCCCTTTAGGATTTTATACGTTTCAATCAGATCCCCCCTCAATCTTCTAAATTCCAACGAGTACAAGCCTAGTTCATCCAGTCTTTCTTCATATGGAAGTCCTGCCATCCCAGGAATCAATCTGGTGAACCTTCTTTGTACTCCCTCTATGGCAAGGATGTCTTTCCTCAGATTAGGGGACCAAAACTGCACACAATACTCCAGATGTGGTCTCACCAAGGCCTTGTACAACTGCAGTAGTACCTCCCTGCTCCTGTACTCAAATCCTCTCGCTATAAATGCCAGCATACCATTCGCCTTTTTCACCGCCTGCTGTACCTGCATGCCCACTTTCAATGACTGGTGTATAATGGCACCCAGGTCTCGCTGCACCTCCCCTTTTCCTAATCGGCCACCATTCAGATAATAATCTATTTTCCTATTTTTGCCACCAAAGTGGATAACTTCACATTTATCCACATTAAATTGCATCTGCCATGAATTTGCCCACTCACCCAACTTATCCAAGTCACCCTGCATCCTCTTAGCATCCTCCTCACAGCTAACACTGCCGCCCAGCTTCGCGTCATCCGCAAACTTGGAGATGCTGCATTTAATTCCCTCATCCAAGTCATTAATATATATTGTAAACAACTGGGGTCCCAGCACTGAGCCTTGCGGTACCCCACTAGTCACTGCCTGCCATTCTGAAAAGGTCCCGTTTATTCCCACTCTTTGCTTCCTGTCTGCTAACCAATTCTCTATCCACATCAATACCTTACCCCCAATACCGTGTGCTTTAAGTTTGCACACTAATCTCCTGTGTGGGACCTCGTCAAAAGCCTTTTGAAAATCCAAATATACCACATCCACTGGTTCTCTCCTATCCACTCTACTAGTTACATCCTCAAAAAATTCTATGAGATTCATCAGACATGATTTTCCTTTCACAAATCCATGCTGACTTTGTCCGATGATTTCACCGCTTTCCAAATGTGCTGTTATCACATCTTTGATAACTGACTCCAGCAGTTTCCCCACCACCGACGTTAGGCTAACTGGTCTATAATTCCCCGGTTTCTCTCTCCCTCCTTTTTTAAAAAGTGGGGTTACATTAGCCACCCTCCAATCCTCAGGAACTAGTCCAGAATGTAACGAGTTTTGAAAAATTATCACTAATGCATCCACTATTTCTGGGCTACTTCCTTAAGCACTCTGGGATGCAGACCATCTGGCCCTGGGGATTTATCTGCCGTTAATCCCTTCAATTTACCTAACACCACTTCCCTACTAACATGTATTTCGCTCAGTTCCTCCATCTCACTGGACCCTCTGTTCTTTACTATTTCCGGAAGATTATTTATGTCCTCCTTAGTGAAGACAGAACCAAAGTAATTATTCAATTGGTCTGCCATGTCCTTGCTCCCCATAATCAATTCACCTGTTTCTGTCTGTAGGGGACCTACATTTGTCGTTACCAGTCTTTTCCTTTTTACATATCTATAAAAGCTTTCACAGTCAGTTTTTATGTTCCCTGCCAGTTTTCTCTCATAATCTTTTCTCCCCTTCCCAATTAAGCCCTTTGTCCTCCTCTGCTGAACTCTGAATTTCTCCCAGTCCTCAGGTGAGCCACTTTTTCTGGCTAATTTGTATGCTTCTTCTTTGGAATTGATACTATCCCTAATTTCTCTTGTCAGCCACGGGTGTCCTACCTTCCTTGATTTATTCTTTTGCCAAAAATGGGATGAACAATTGTTGTAGTTCATCCATGCAATCTTTAAATGCTTGCCATTGCATATCCACCGTCAATCCTTTAAGTGTCATTTGCCAGTCTATCTTAGCTAATTCACGTCTCATACCTTCAAAGTTACCCCTCTTTAAGTTCAGAACCTTTGTTTCTGAATTATTTATGTCACTTTCCATCTTAATGAAGAATTCCACCATATTATGGTCACTCTCACCCAACGGGCCTCTCACGACAAGATTGCTAATTAACCCTTCCTCATTGCTCAAAACCCAGTCTAGAATAGCCTGCTCTCTAGATGGTTCCTCGACACGTTGGTTCAAAAAACCATCCCACATACATTCCAAGAAATCCTCTTCCTCAGCACCTTTACCAATTTGGTTCACCCAATGTACATGTAGATTGAAGTCACCCATTATAACTGCTGTTCCTTTATTGCACACATTTCTAATTTCCTGTTTAATACCATCTCCGACCTCACTACTACTGTTAGGTGGCCTGTACACAACTCCCACCAGCGTTTTCTGCCCCTTAGTGTTATGCAGCTCTACCCATATCGATTCCACATCTTCCCGGCTTATGTCCTTCCTTTCTATTGCGTTAATCTCATCTTTAACCAGCAACGCCACCCCACCTCCTTTTCTTTCATGTCTATCCCTCCTGAATATTGACCTAGCATTGTATGTCAGCAATCTCTTAATCTTGTCCTCAATAAGGTTTATATCCACACTCAAGTATGGAAATATATCTGTAACCCTGTAAACACAAAATAATCTGCAGATGCTGTAAAAGATCAAAGCAACACTTTCAGTACGCTGGATGAACTCAGCAGGTCGGGCAGCATCAGTCAGAAACGATGATTCAACGTTCGGGCCGGAACCCTCGTCAGGACTGAAGAATGAAAGATGGGGAAGGATTTGAAGAATGCTTGTAGCGTCAGTTGATAGAACAGAAAATTGAAAGACAAAGGGGTGGGGGAAGGGAAGCATCAAGGGTACCGGCCCAAAATGTCGACTCATCGTTTCCGACTGATGCTGCCCGACCTGCTGAGTTTATCTGTAACCCTGAAGTCTTTATGAATTTGTAACCTTTGTAAAATGTAATGTGACAAAGTAGAGTCTATGAAATCCCATGGTGCTTTGCTGATTTGGATGGGAAAACTTACAAGTTTGTGTATTTTATGGGAGGAAGCTTTTTTTTAAAATGACAGGCACTTTGTTTTACGACCGGAGGGGATGTTTTGACAACAAAAGTAGACAGGATAGAGCTTCTGAAGAACAAATATGAGAATGCGATAAGGATAAACAGAGGAATGCAATGTTGTGGAATGGAGCAACCTAATTACTATTCTCTTGTAAAAAAAAAGTACTTTGGTTGAAACCTAAGATCGAAGCTATTTTTCCAAACAAAACTTGGCTGGAAATATATCTTCCCCTGCAAGTAATAAATGCATTAATAATGTGATCCTCTCTGAATTTGTTGTAGTTTGTGTTGTGAGTCAGTGTCCAGGAAATAGATAAGGATGTGAGAAGGAGGGGGTTCTATATATGGATAAGATAAGCAAAGACTGACCAACTATAGCCCAGGAAAAGTTTCAGATCTATCAGTCATATTACCCATTCTTTCTGCATTATACAGTATATGAGAACATGAAGGTGCTATGCAAAACTTCATACTGTACATAACATATGGTAAATGATGGACCAGATATAATACCTGTAGTTAGTTATAAGTTACACATATCCTATGTTGTTTTTTTTTAAAACCCCCGCCCCCCCCCCCCCAATATTCATGTTATTTTGTAACATCAGAAACCGCTACAATACCCAATTGCTGGTCATTTACTTTATTTTTCTGGAACCCGATTGCAGTTTTAACAAACACCACGGTTTATTGCATGTATACAGCATCCTTAACAAATGACAAAGAACGTTTTTAAGATTGACGAATTAAAAAAGTTGGTATTAGGTAAGGACAGAATAAAGAAAAGGGGAGATGGAAAGAAAGGAAAAAAAAGCAAAAGAGAAGCAGGTTTTAAAACTATGTGTTGGTGCATGGAAATAAATGAAAGTCGGCAAGCAGAAGATTGATGGGCAAGTTAAGGTGAATTGACACTGGAAGACCGAATGCATAATGGAGCAGGTGGAATTTATTCCTTCCCTATTCATTAATAAACTACCAATTGATCAGATAAGCATATTTGGAAAGCCAAATCCACACTTATGAGCCTCTGCAGAAATACTTTGGACAATAAGGAGTAAAGGTTTGCTTTGCTGAAAGTACTCTGATGTTAAGAATGCAATGATCTGATTAAATCCCAAGCAAAATATGATGAATGCCATGGCTTGGAGAACATTTTAAAATGCTCAACATTAAACTGGAGAATCAAAATGGTCTCATGTATGGATTTTTTTAAAATTACAGGTATTCAAACTAAAAACTCAGCAGTCTCAAATGAATCATAGATTTAAATTACAAATGTCAGGACAATGTAAGACTCTGGAACTTTCAGGAAGTTGTTTAGAAAGCTGAACACTCCTTTTATTTAATACATAGTAAGCAAGTCCTAGCAGGCATAAAAGTCATTTATTTGTATACTGTATTCAAAGAATTGTCTTGAGCTTCTCTAGATTTTCTCTTGTATTTAGCTATCATAGCAAAGGAGAAGCATGATTAAAAAAGTGAATTTAAAATACCAGCTACTTTTTCTCTGTGATACTGCAGCTGTAGCTCAACTAGTATAACTCCATAATTAATCTGCCACTCTCCAGACTCCGGCAATGTTGAACAAGCAAATTTGATTATAATTTGTATTAGTACTCCAAGACACCTTATTTTTTTAGAAAGAGAGGTTAACCAGTAGAATAATAACTGCCGCATTGAACCTAGTGATTTTAAAAGGGAGTGTCAGAACCAGAACTTGGTCGGAAACAACTTGATGAGGAAAATGCTGAACTAGTATGTATTTTTAAATGGTCAAGTAGCAGATTATTGGAGATTTACTTGGAAAATATCAACTAGTTCAAGGTGAGTATTTAACATGAGAGAGTAGCACAGTTAACTTGCTAACATTGCAAGCAATACAAGAACTAACCATCATATTAGGCAGTTATGTAGAAATATAACTTGTAATGAGTAATGACAAGATCAACAGTGGAATTATTGTAACGGGAAACAAAAGAGCTCACGTTAAAGTTCTTTTAAATGACTTGGACTGCAATTTTATCAACATTTTTAAAATTGACTATTGACATAATTTTAGAGGTGTTATTTTCTTAAATGGTTCCTTAAGATCGTTATAACCAGGGGTGGTGGTGGGGATAAGCTCCCACTACCTATTAAATGCTGAACATGGTGTGTGTCTCAAATAGTCTCTGGCAACCAAGTTCAGCTCCTGGCCTTCACGTATGGCTCATATGTCTGGTGGAACTGCTTCTACAGACAGGGGAAGGGGCAGAGGCAGGTTACAGGCAACTTAAAACCTGAAGAAACCTGGCTTGTCAGCTGTGGTTGGCAGCTCATCTTGGAGAAGGAAAACTCTGATCTCATCCCTCAGCTGCCTTGCGGCTATGCCCACTCATGCAGAAGACTTCGGGAGCAAACCCAGAGGGAAAAATCCGGAGCTGGAGTCCCTAAGGGAGTCTTACGTTGAGTTCAATGCTGACTGGCAACTCCTGCCACACTGCTGGTGCCAAATTGTATCGGTCTCTGCCTTTCCTTGGGTTCATCAGAATTGTGGGGTGGGGCTGCTTGCTACATGGGCAACAGCTTGCTCTCCATATTGTACTGCCCAGGCTTGTGGATCTAGACAGCTAAGACTCAACGTCCATGGTCAACCCTGACTGACAGATGCTTCATCGTCTTTTTCCTAAACTGCAGACTGGATGCAATAGGACTACACTGTTGGATAATGAAGTAAATAAAATTCACATATGCTATCACCTTTTTCCCATCTTTTTGCCCTTGCTCTTCACAGTCATAGCCATGGAGATTTTCAGAAGGACCAAGATTCTAGAATAAGAAAAAGAAACTGAGAAATGCAGCAGCACATCACATTTCATGATTCAATATGCAATCTAATTGTGGTCCATGGACATCTAAAAACTACATGAAAGGAATCCTCATTACAATGGAATACAAGTATTTCAACAACAAAGCAACTTATAATAGGACAAACTGTTAACCATCAGAAATTAGGAACTGAAAATCAAAGACAGAATCAGACCAGATGGCTTGCAATCTTTATCTTACAAGAAAATCCAAATACCATCTCTAACCAGGGAAAATTAGGAAACCCAGGGAATTGTGAACCTTCAGCATTTAACTTTAAATTTAAGCAGATTTCAAACAAACAGCAACATTCTAAACCCATGGACAGATTCAAAACATTAACACTGGATCCCACAAGGAGTTCAGTAACAGACCTCCACCTGGCTGAGGTTCTACAGTATTTATGCTATGGAAATTCGTGCTCAAGTCAGAAGTGAAGATCTATGTCTGTATTACAAACAAGAGAAAAACTGCAGATGCTGGAAATCTGAGCCACATACACAAAATGCTGGAGGAACTCAGCAGGGCAACAACATCTATGGAAAAGGATACAGTTGGTGTTTTGGTCCATGTCTGTACTTATTTCTTCCTGAATTGCAAGGCTATGATAAGCAAAGCTTTGCAATATTCCAGTCTAATGTGATATCAATTTCTCTTTAGATGCTTTAGCAGCCTTTCTTTTTCCAAATATCAGTTACTTATTTCATTTTTTAAAAATAATGCCAATTATCAAAGGTTCTAGCTCCTCAGTGTACTCAAGTTCACACAGCTGGAATCCACGACAGCGAAGACTAGTCAGGTAATACTGATAGGGTACAAAGATAAATAATATAATTTCACTTTTGAGACAGTTGTTGGAACAATACCCTTGGCTCCCAAGAGTCATTCGAAATGTCCAAATTCAACTTATGCAAGGAAGAGACAGGAATTTTGTATTTTGCACAATGTCTAGT
Organism: Mobula hypostoma; assembly: GCF_963921235.1. Lineage (NCBI taxonomy): Eukaryota > Metazoa > Chordata > Chondrichthyes > Myliobatiformes > Myliobatidae > Mobula > Mobula hypostoma. The sequence continues at coordinate 27,822,114 of NC_086122.1, forward strand.
AGACAAATAGAGCACAATAAGGCAATCGACCCATCAAGTCAGCTCCACCATTTCATCTGGATGATCCATTTCCCTCTCCACAACATTCTCCTGCCTTCTCCCCATCTTTTATGCCCTGACTAATCAAGGACCCATCAACCTCCGGCTTAAATGCACCCAGTGATCTGGCCTCCACAGCTACCTGGGACAATGAATTCCACAGATTCACCACAACTGGCTAAAGAAATCCCTCATCTCCATTCTTAATGGATGTCCTGCTATTTTCAGGCTATGCCCTCTGGTCTTAGACGCCACCACCACAGGAAACATCCTCTCCACACCCACTCTATCAAGGCCTTACAACACTCAATAGGCTTCAAAGGGATTCCCCCATCGTTCTTCTGAATTCCAGTGAATGTAGGCCCAGAGCAATCAAATGCTTCTCATGATTCCTTTCAATCCCAGAATCATTTTTGTGAACCTCCTCTGAACCCTCTCCAATGTCAGCACATCTTTTCTTCAATAAAGGGACCAAAACTGCTTGCAATGCTCCAAGTAAGGCCTCACTACTGACTTATACGGCCTCAGCATTACATTCTTGCTTTTATATTCTAGTCCTCTCAAAACGAACTATAACATTGCATTTGCCTTCCATACCACCAATTCAACCTGCAAATTAACCTTGAGAGAATCTTGCAAGCACTCTCAAATCTCTATGCACCTTGGATTTTTTAATTTTCTCCGTTTAGAAGATAATCTTTGCTTTTATTCATTCTACTAAAGTGCACGGCCGTGCACTTCCTGACCCAGTATTCCATCTGCCACCTCTTTCCCCATTATCCTAATCTGACACAGTCCTTCTGCAGCCTTTCTGGTTCTCCAACACTACCTGTCCCTCCACCTATCTTCACATTGTCCGCAAACTTGGCCACAAAGTCATCAATTTCATCATTCAAAATGTTGATATACAATGCAAAACAAAAAGCAGTCCCAACAGAGACCCCTGTGGAACACCATTAGTCATTAGCAGCCAATCAGAAAAGGATCCCTTTAATCCCACTGTGCCTCCTGCCAATCAGCCAATGCTTTATCCATGCTAACATATTTCCTGTAATACCCTGGGCTCTTATCTTGTTTAGCAGCCTCGAATGCAGCACTATGTCAAAGGCCTTCTGAAGATCCAAGTACCACAACATTCAGAGGTTCTCCTTCATCTATCCTGCTTGTTATTTCTTCAAAGAATTCCAACACATTTGTTACGCAAGACTTTCCCTTAAGGAAACCACATTGGCTTTAGCCTATTTTGTTATGTGCTCCCAAGTACCCGGAAACTACATCCTTAATAATTGACTGCAACATCTTCCCAATCAATAGGGTCAGGCTAGCTGGCCTAAAATTTCCTTCCATCTGCCTCCCTCCCTTCTTGAAGAATGGAGTTGCATTTGCAACTCTCCAGTCCTCTGGAATCTATTGATTCTTGAAAGATCATTACTAATGCCTCCACAATCTCTTCAGCTACCTCTTTAAGAACCCTGTGGTGTATTCCATCAGGTTTAGGTGACTTATCTAACTTCAGACCTTTCAGTTTCCCAAGCACTTCTGCCCCTTGACACACTCAAACCTCTGACATACTACTAGTGTCTTCCACAGTGAAGATCAATGGAAAATACTGATTCGGTTTGTCTGCCATTTCCTTGTCCCCTATTACTATCTCTCCAGCATCGTTTTTACAGCAGTCCAACATCTAACCTCACCTCTCTTTTACTCTTTATATATCTGAAAAAACACTTTTGGTATCATTTTTGATATTATTGGCTAGCTTACCTTCATATGGGGTATTACATTTTTTTAAAGTTGCCTTCTGTTGTTTTCTTTAAATTTCTGATTCCCCTAAATTCTCACCAATATTTGCTCAATTATATATGCCCTCTTGTTTGCTTTTATATTGGCTTTTACTTCCCTTGTCAGCCATGGTTGTGTTATCCTGCCTTTTGAATACTTCTTCGTCTTTGGGATGCATCTATACTGCCTTTCCAATTGCTCTTATAAACTCCAGCCATTGCTGCTCTGCCGTCATCCCTGCTAATGTCCCCTTCCAATCAACTTTGGTCAGCTCCTCTCTCGTGCTCTAGCAACTCCCTTTACTCCACCGTAATACTGATACACTTGACTTTAACTTCTCTCACATTGCAGGGTGAATTCTATCATATTATGATCACTATTTCCTAAGGGTTCTTTACCTTAAGCTCCCGAATCATATCCAGTTCATTACACAACACCCAATCCAGAATTGCTGATCCCCTTGTGGACTCTACCACAAGCTGCTCCTCAAAGCCATCTCAGAGGCATTCCACAATTTCTCTCCCGAGGGATCCAGCATCAACTTCATTTTCCCAATCTATCTGCTTATTGAAACGCCCCATGACTAATGTAATATTGTCTTTTTTACATGCTTTTTCTATCTCTGGCTGTAATTTGTAGACCACATCCTGGCTGTTGTTCGGAGGCCTATAATTAACTCCCATTAAGGTCTTCTTACACTTGCAGTTTCTTAACTCTACCCACAAAGATTCCACATCTTTTGATTCTACGTCACCTTTTACGTATTGAGGAAAACTCAGTAACGTTCACTTGGTTTCGGTGAAACAAGTGATGAATGTTCCAAGAGCCAGCATTGAATGGATGGGCCAAATAGCCACACCACATCACAATGAAAATATACTAAGTACGTTGCATGCACTGTTTAATCTTAGCCTTGATTCTTCCTCAATATTATATTTAAAGTCAACAAACTGATGCACGTTTCTCTGGCCAATGGGATTAAATATTGCGAACTAGGAGTAACATTACAGAAGCAAAAATATTTACAACACATAAGATAATCATCTGGTTAATTACATCCTTGTAAAGGTGCTATTCTTCCCAGGTCTTGTATCATAGGTACGTAAATTATGAGATACTAACAGCTAAATCTACATTCCTCTTAAACAAGAGAATTGTTACCCTCCAGGACCCTTTAACCAGAGATTAATTAGCCAAATTGGAAGAAAATAAATTCTCTACCCTCCTTTTACCTTTCTACTCAACATCTTAAATACATGCCACCTCCCACCCCTGCTCTGAAGAAAATAATGCAAACTTCAATTTTACTTCATATCTAAAATTGTCCAGAACCTGCAAAACTAAGGTGTAATAACAAAACACAATTAGATATCAGTTTAAAGATAGAGATGCCATATTCCAACAACAGTTAATATGCCACAAGATTTACAAAAATGCAAGTTCATAAAAAAACAATCAAGTTTCACTCACTTTAGGTTGCTTTGCTTTCTCTTTCACTGCTGTTCGTATGGCATCTAATGAAAACTCGTTTTCCTCTCCAATGAGTTCATTCTCATCATCCATTTCGGTCTCAAACAGATCACTGTTGTTTAGTAGACAGCCGCTATCATCTGCAGTCTTCAAATCTGCAGACTCTTCCTAGAATTAAGGTATTTAGAGAACTTAACGTGATTAACCTAGCCAAATTACTCCAAAAACCAAGATAAAACCTAAAGATAAACACAAGTTTTAGTTGGTTTATTGGGGTTAAGGATCCATTTCAATACCTGCTTTTTTTGTTTCTTTTTTCTTTTCAGTTTCTCAACTGTTTCTAGTTGCTTCTTCTTTTTGTCTCGTGCTCGCTGGGATTTATTCTTTTGAGTTGCTTGTTCTTCATGAAACACTGAACTTTTATGAATTTCTTGACTACCTGAAGAATGATCTAAATGAGAACTTCCAGGTTGTAGGTCTTCTGCTTCCTCATCTTCATTGCTGACAAAACATGGTTTTGTTACTGCAGATTGGCAGTCACTGTCAGCATCAGAGTCACTCTCACCACTGTTCATTGTCACCCTCCGAACTCGATGTAACTTTTTGCTTTTGCGTTTATCTATAGCATTACTGTTCTGGTTTTGCTCCTCATTATCAGTCGCACTATCCAACTTGGAACTGCTAGCACTTTTTACATTACTTAAATCTTCATCACCATCACTGTCTTGTAGAGGTTTTCTCTTCACCTTTTTGCAGGCAAAAATTTCCTCATCCGAATCTGGAAGGAAACACACTTAAGTTAAACAAATCTTGATATGTTCTTTTAATAGTATTAGTTACATTATATTTTCTATCAATGTACTTTATCAATAAATGCAAATACTTCAGCATTTTAGACTTTTTTTAAAAACTTGTTATTAAATTGGGTCTTCTGATCTACCTAAATGCAGAACACGAACATGCTGGAAGTGGGACAAAGATGTATTGATAGGAATGTTGATTTATTTTGCACTTTGATGTACAGTATATTATCATTCCTCTAAACAACCAATTGACCATTTGATAGGGGGAAAAAAAAAGGAGAAAAATAACAGTTCCCAAATTTAAAAGTGCAAATCCACTTAAAACTGTCAGAAGCAGGTCTTCATAATGCAGGTTAAGTATCCCTTATTCAAAATTATAAAATCTGTAAACCTCTGAAATCTGATTTTTTTTTTAAAAGCTTATATGACGTCACAAGTGGAAAATTCAACAAGGTATTGGGAAGGTTCCCATACATGTAATGAACAGAAGTTAATGAAAAAGAGGAAAACACTGCATAAAGTGAAAATTAAGGATCTTGATCATGGATCATCAGGGTCTGAGTGAACATATGCCATTTTACGGTATGCTGATCATGAAACAGGCAAAGATCTGTCATGATGAACTGAAAATTGAAATGTGAACATTCAGCAGGTTGGTTGCAGAAATTTAAGAAAAGGCACAGTATTAAATTTTTTGAGTGTCTGCTGATCTCAAAAATCTAGCAGTGAATGAGAGGCAGGTCTGAAGAGGTTAAAAAGCCAAAGTGGGGAACAGGAGAAAGGTTTTTATTACTGGAAGGAGAAATCAATATTCATGCCATCAGGTTGGAGGCTACCCAGATGGAATACAAGCTACACTCACAACATGCTGGAGGAACTCAGCAGGTCGGGCAGCATCCGTGGAAACGATGAGTCGATGTTTTGGGCCGGAACCCTTCATCAGGACTGTAGAGGGAAGGGGCAGTAGTCCTATAAAGAAGGTGGGGGGAGGGTGGGAAGGAGAAGGCTGGAAGGTTCCAGGTGAAAAACCGGTAAGATGAAAGATCAAGGAGTGGGGGAGGGGAAGCAGGGAGGTGATAGGCAGGAAAGGTGAAGGAGAAATAGGGGAAAGCACAATGGGTAGTAGAAGGAGGCGGAACCATGAGGGAGATGATAGGCAGCTGGGGGAGGGGGCAGAGTGACAAAGGGATAGGGGAAGGGAGGGGGAGAGAATTACCAGAAGTTGGAGAATTCTATGTTCATACCAAGGGGCTGGAGACTACCAAGACGGTATATGAGGTGTTGCTCCTCCAACCTGAGTTTAGCCTCATCATGGCAGTAGAGGAGGCTATGTATGGACATATCTGAATGGGAGTGGGAAGCAGAGTTGAAGTGGGTAACTACTGGGAAATCCTGTCTGTTGTGGCGTATGGAGCGGAGGTGCTTGACAAAGCGGTCTCCCAAGCTGTTAGCCATGGACTGACATGTCAGATTGGAATAGGAATCGGAATTAAAATGGTTGGCCACTGGAAAACTCTGCTTTTGGCAGATGTAGTCAATGAAGAGGTGCTCAATGGAGCATTTTCCCAATTTGCAATGGTCTCACCAATGTAAAGGCCGCACTGGGAACACCGAACACAATAGATAACCCCAGCAGATTTGCAGTTGAAGTGTTGCCTCACCTGGAAGGACTGTTTGGGGCCCTAAATGGAAGTAAGGAAGGACATGAATGGGTAGGTTTAGCACTTAGGCCGTTTGGAGGAATAAGTATCAGAAGGGAGATTAGTGGGGAGGAATGAATGGACAAGAGAATCACAAAGGGAGTGATCCCTGTGGAAAGCGGAAGGTGTGAGGTAAAAATATGTTTAGTGGCGGGATCCCTTTGACAATTGCAGAAGTTGTGGACAATGACATGTTGGATGCAGAGGCTCATGAGATGGTAGGCAAGGACAAGAGGAAATCACTGTTAAGCAAGCAGGAAGATGGGGTGAGCGCAGATGTTCAGGAAATGGAGGAGATGCGAGTGAGGGCAGCATCAAGAGTGGAGGAAGGGAAAGCCCACTCTTTGAAGCGCATCAACGATGTCCTGGAAAGGAAAGCTGCAACCTGGAAACTGATGCAATGGAGCGAGAAGGAACTGAGAAAAGGGAACAGCATTTTTTACAAGAGACAGTAGAAAGGGATAAACAGACAAGGGAAGAGGCAGGATGGGAAGAGGTACAGTCAAGATAACCATGGGAATTGGTAAGTGTATGAAAAGTAGGCTGTCAGTTTGTCTCGAGATAGAGACAGAGAGTTTGAGAGAAGAGAGCAAAGTGTCAGAAATGGACCAAGTGAATATATGGGCAGGGTGGAAGCTGGAGGCAAGGATGATGAAATTGACAAGCTCAGCATGGATGCATGAAGCAGCATCAATGCAGTCATCTTTGTAGCAAAGGAAGAGGTGGGGAGTATTACCAGGGAAGGCTTGGAGCATAGACTGTTCTATCTAGCGAATGATTACGCAAGCATAATAGGGGCACATGTCTACCCTCAAGTCTGGAGAAAGTGCGAGGAGTCGATGGAAGAATTGAGGGTGGAAACCATTTCTGCTAGATGGAACACACAGCGTAAGAGATCCTCTTACTAACTCTTCCTTCAGTTAGTCCTGACGAAGGGTCTCGGCCTGAAACGTCGACTGTACCTCTTCCTAGAGATGCTGCCTGGCCTGCTGCATTCACCAGCAACTTTGATGTGTGTTGCTTGAATTTCCAGCATCTGCAGAATTCTTGTTGCCTGCTAGATGGAGTAGGGTGGTGGTGGTGGCGGGGGGGGGGGGTGGAATTGGTTGGTTCTTTTGATAATAAAGTTAAGAGCTTTGAAGCCTTTTTGATAGGTTATAGAAGTATTTGGGACTGAACGTGCATGGTGAAAATGAGGCGGTTAGGGCCAGAGAATTGAAAGCTACCAAGGAGATCGAGAGTATGAGAAGTGTCGCAGATGTAGGTGGGAAGGGACTGAATCAAGGGGGATAGAATAGAGTCGAGATATGAGGACACGAGTCCAGTGGGACAGGAGCAGGCAGATACAATGGGCTTACCCAGACAGTCAGGTTTATGGATCTTGGGTAGGAAGTAGAAGCGAGCATTGTGGAATAAGGGAACTATGAGTTTGGTGGCAGCGCATGGGAGGCCTCCAGATTTGATGAGGTCAGTGATGGTGTAAGGAGACAGTTTTCTGATGCTCTGAAATGGAATCCTCTTCAAGAGGTAGGTGAGGAGGTGACTGAGTTTAGAGGTCAGTGCCCCATACTAAAATAGCACCCACTTCGTCTGTGGGTTTGATGGCAAGGTTGGGATTGGTGTGGAGAGAGTAGAGGGCAGCACATTCAGAAGGGGGTAAGTTTTGAGGAGGAGAAAGGAATGCTGAAGTCAAGATGGTTGATGTCTCATCGGTATTTCAAGATGGAAAGGTCCAGAGCAGGCAGAGAACCAGAGTGTGGTATCCAATAGGAGGAGGGTTAAAGATAGGAGAAGAGGTCATCAGTGCGGGATGTGGAATTCTTACTAAAGAAGTGAGCTTGGAGACAGAGGCAAAAGAAGAACTCAACGTCTCGGTGGGCACAGAACTCACTGAGGAGTGAGAGAAGGGGGACAAAGGTAGGGCCCTTGCTGAGGACAGGACACTCTGCTTCAGAGAGGGGAAGGTTGGAGGGCATGGTAAACACATGGCAAGGATTAGAACTGGGATCTGGGGTGAGGGGAAAGAGAGTTGGTGTTGCCAGAGCAGAGTTGGGGTGTTCAAAAAAGTGTGGTGGGAGGAAGATAGAGGCTTAAAGACCAAGAGGTGACAATGGAGACTGAGAGATATGGGTTTGGAGAGTGGTGGGGGGAGAAGAAGGGGAGCCTGGAGGCCCAGTTGCAGTGAGTAAAGTCGCGGCCTGGACAAATTCCCTGCTCAGTAAAATATGGAAAACAGTGATTAAGGCCAGTAACATCACGAAGGCACCCACCCACCCTACTCATGGACTGTTTGTCCTGCTCTGATCAGGGAGGAGGGAACAACCAGGCTCAAAAACAGTAACGTTCCCCAAGCAGCAAGACTGATCAGCACCTCCACCTCACCACCAATACTTTATCATTTCCTGTCAGGGTCACCTTATACACAGACACTCCTGTGCCTAGATTCACTCTATAGACATACAATCAATATATATATATAGGAACAGGAAGTTTTTGACAAGAACAGACCATTCTCCCTGTTTCTAAGCCTGTTCTGCTCCCTGTTACTATTGATGGTGGGAACGTGGATGTGGTGAGCACCTACAAGTACTTGGGGCTGCTACTGGGTGACAGACATGAGTGAAGCACCAGCAGAGAGGCTGTGTACAAGAAGGGCCAGAGCTGCCTCTATTTCCTGAGGAGACTGAGGTCCTTTGGCGTATGCAAGCCTCTCCTTCACATATTCTACCAGCTTGTTGTCAGCAGTACAATCTTTCCTGCGGTGGTGTGCAACATGGGTGCTGCCAACAGGCTCAATCTCTGATCAGAAAGGCTGGCTTTGTTATAGAAGTCAACTGGACATTGACGCTGTGGTAGAACAAAGGTCTCTACGGAAAATCCTGGCACTGCTGGACAATGTTTCTTGCTCTCTGCACGTCACCTTGGCTGAATGGAGGAGCACTTTTAGTAATAGATTACGACAACTGCACTGCTCCAAAGAGCATTATACCAGGTCGTTCTTACCCTTAGCCATTAGGTTCTGTAATGAGTCAACATATAGCCAGGGAAGTGATAATCCCCTCCTGTTATACTTGATGTAACTTACTTCTTTTTTTATTCTTTCTTCCTTCTTTTCTAATATTTATATCTGCGTACTTGTAATGCTACTGTGACACTGTGATTTCCTTTACAGATCAATAAAGCATATCTATCTATCTGGCCCAACAAAGCTTGCCAAATTCCTATTCACATAGTGTGTTGAAGTAACTATCGAGATTAGATTTGAAAAGTCTCTAAGGTACTACTCTCAACTAGACAACCAGGTAGTTTGTTCCATGTGTCCACAGCTCACTGTGTAAAGAAATGCTTCCCGATGTTAGTTTGAAATCTCCCTTTAACCAGCCTCCCCCTATGGCCCTGTCTCTTCATTGATGGATTAATTTTGAAGTAGCAGCTGACATCTACTTATACCCTGAATGATTCTGAACACTTCTATCATGTCTCCTCTCATTCTATGTCTACTTAGGCTAAAAAGATTTAATTCTTTCAATCTTTCTTCATAGATCATACCCTGCAGACCTGGAATGAGTCTCATCACCCTTCTGAACTCTCTCCAGTGCCTTCTCATCCCTCACAAAATAAGGAGACCAACATTGTACACAGTACTCAAGGTGTGGCCTCGCAAGCGCATTATACAGCTAAAACTGAACCTCTCTAGACCTGAATTCCACTGAGCGTAATATAGAGCTCTACATTCTATTAACCTTCCTCATCACTTCTGTGCGTTGTCCAGATGTTGATAGTGTTGAGTCTATCAGGACGCCTAAATCCTTCTCACAGTGCACTTTCTGACTCAAGACCACCCCCCCATTATATATTTATATCTAATATTTCTATTTCTGGATTTTGTTTAGATTGAACTGCATTGATTCTGCTGCCTGAATAATATAAACTGCACCCCGCAATTTTGTGTCATCTGAAAACTTTACTAGTTTATTTGTTGTGTTTATCCAAATCATTAATGTAAATTAAAAACAGCTGCAGCCCCAAATCTGATCGCTGCAGAACCCCACTTTTAACATCTTCTGGGTGTGAAAATGATGCTCTCATCATAACTCATTGTTTTCTGTTTTCGAGCCAATTCTGCACCCACTCGCACACATTACCCTGAATCCCTACCTTCTGTAATTTGATTATTAACCTCTTGTGGGGTACATTGTCAAAAGCCTTCTGCAGGTCCAAGTAAATGATATCAAGTACTCTATTGTTATCATAAATTTTACTTGCCTCTTCACAGAACTCCAGCATATTAGTAAGACATGATTTCCCCTTTCTGAACCCATGCTGGAAGTAGAAGACCACAAATGGGAGATGTTAAAGAAAGAGAAGCAAATTCTACTTCTGAATGGTTCAGGAACCAAGAGTCATAGATTAAAAACAATTAGCAAAAGATACATGTACATTTATTTGTGTGAGAACAAAAAAACTAAGTGATGATAATCTGGAGCTCTATACCTGCTACAGTGAAAGGAAAAGCCAATCAGGAAATTCAAATAGTAACTAAATAGCAGGACTGCACGGAATGGAACTGACTGGATTAGCCTACAATGAACCAATATGTGCACACTGACCCAAATAGCTGCCTCCTGTACAGAAACAATTCAATTCCATAACACGAATGAGATAATTTTAGATTAGATGAGAACAGGGAGTTGATAACTTGAAGTCATTCAGTATGGAAAGAACACAAACCTCCATTAAAATTTCTCAGTTCCTTGTTGGAATGCAGGGAGTCCATTCCACAACTTCCTTTACCACTGTCAGTATCACTGTCAATTGTTTTCTCTTCACTGCCAAGATTCAGCTGGAAATAGACAAACACAGGATGACTATTTCAGCATTGGTCACAACAGAAACAGCACCTGCTTGTTGACATATTGAGTTGAACTATTGATGGAGAAATGGCTTAAAGTGAGTGCTGTGTTCAGACTGCAAATGTCTCTCTCATTACTGTGGCATTATAACCGATCTATTCTGGGAAAAGTAACCAAATTTACTACTGTAATTCATTACAGTATCTGCAAAAAATCAACAGATGAAAGCACATGCTAGAATGAGATTTATGTTTCCTTTTATATAAGATCTTGCAATGTGCTTTAATTCATAATAGCACTGCACACTATGTTGTACACATAACATTAACCAAGCTTTGTGAACGTTCGGAGGATGTCGAATTTGCTGGAAGCAGCAATGCTTCCATGCCCAATCACCCCACCACAGGCTAACTTTCCAGGTTTTTCAGATAAGAGAAAAGAATCAACTGCTTGCTTTGTGACTGCCTCGGTCATGTTAGCAAGGACCAATATTTCCTTCCTTGAAGGCTGTGTGAACACCATTATGATACTAGATGTTTTTATTCCAAATTTTAAAGAGTAGCAGGCCTTGATATTCTAATCCAGTAATGTAAAGTGTATCTAATCCATAATTCAGTGTTGGAGTTTTAGTATTTATCAAAAAATGGAAATGCTTGTTATTTCTTGCTATTATTTACCGTGCGGTGAAAGTCTTCGTCCCATGTAAAAAATTCTGTAAAGTGAAGATGCTTTCAAAAATATTGAAATGTTCCTAAATATCAAAAAGTTATCATAAAAGCAGTAAACAGTAAAAAAAATTAAATGAAATCAATATTTGATGTGACTATCCCTTTGCCTTTAAAACTACATCGATTCTCTTCGGTAAACTATCCTGCAGTTTTATAAGAAAACCGACTGGTAGGTTGTTCCAAGCATCTTGGACAATTGGCCATCGTTCTTCTGCAAGCTCTGGCTGTCTCGCTTGCTCAGAGTATCCAGGTAATCCCAGACAGCCTTGATAATGATGAGATCAGGGCTCTGGAGGCCATGCCATCTATTGCCGAACTCCTTGTTCCCCTTTTTGCTGAAAATAGTTCTTTATGACCTTGATTGCATGTTTGGGGTCACTGTTCTGCTGCAGAATGAAGTTGGAACTGGTCAGACGCCTCCCTAACAGTATTGCCTGATGGATGAGAATCTGCTTGCATTTCTCAGTATTGACAATTCCATTAATTTTGACAAGATCACCAACTTCATTTGCAGAAATACAGTGCTAACCCTGCAGGGAGCATCCGCCTTGTGTCACTATTTGCTGCAGACACTCGTCCATGTAGCACTCTCCAGCTCTTCTATGGACAAATTGCCTCCTGTTTGAGCCAAAAATTTCAGATTTTGACTCGTCAGTCACGATCACTTGCTGCCATTATTCAGCACCCCAGTCCCTGTGGGGTTTTTTTGTGCATACAGGTAAGCCTCTTGGCTTTGTTTCCATTTGGCAGCAACTCTTCCATAACAGCACTTGATAAGACTTCTCCAGACTGTAGGAGGAAGGGTGTATTTGGGTTCCAGTGGTTTCTGTGATTTCAGATTTGATAGCAGTGCTGAATTTCTTCTGATACAGAAGAGACATCAGTTTGATATATCTCTTGTTTGCTGCCCTCAGTTTCTGTGGACGGCCACTGCGTTTCTGGTCCTCAACCTTGCCCATTTTTGTGCTTCTTCAGAAGAGCTTGGACAGTACAGCTTGAAACTCCTGTCTGCCCTGATATTTCTGCTTGTAAGTTTCTTGCTGATGCAGGACGACCACCTTGTATCTTGTTGCTATGCTCACTTTTCCCATGCCAAAATGGAAGAATTGATGATTTGAAGGTTAAACTGTCACACCTTCGCCTTTTGGTTTGATTCTCCTTCGCCCAATTCCATTCCTTCTACACCCATTTCTGTTAGCTAATCAGTTTAGTTCAGTCAACTCAAGTGATTTGATTTTTAGCACCTCCTTGTTATCTTTGTTTAATCATACAGAGCTATATACCACAAAGGGAAATTACAATGGACATTTACAAAATGGAGAAGATAACAGCATCTGTTAATCATAAATTGGAACAATGGTTTAACTACAGAACACCTCATAGGCCTGATTTTATTTTCACAAGTCAATGAATGTTGAAAAAAAATCACTCCCTACTCTGTACATAATTTTCTTCTTTCGATTGTTCTTTCTTTCCTCTCTTTTCCATAAGTGTATACCTCAGATAAATATCATGTGGAGATTTGTGACAAATATGATTATATGATATATATGTACAGTATCTGAAATACATCTTATGGAAATGTTTGTTTGATGATGAAATTCAATAAAAATAAATTACAAAAAAAATTGCCTATCACTTAATATGTTACATTCTTTAACAAAATACAAACGTTTCTCTGTGACACCTAATTTTTTTGGAAATCTAAAATTTCCTATTTCTACTGACACTGAATGCAGAAGACAAAACGTAAACATTTAAAACAAAATTTATATGAAAAATCTAGGGTGCCTACGACTTTTGCACAGTATTGTCTTGTTATTGCTTGTTACATAGAAATTTGCTGCACAGGATGCTCAGTTGCTTTGCCAAGTCCGCCAAAAAAGATCAACGTCAAGCAAAGTGATTTCCAAAGGCAGCTGAACCCATCACACCCACATTCCCTGTCCACCTTCCAACAGAAACCAAATTAAAATCCCAACTAGAAATAAAGCACATCAGAAACAGAAATTAAAAAGTTGCAAATGCTGGAAATCTGTAATAAAACCAGATCGTGTCAGAAAAACACGGCAGGTCAGAAAGAGTAACAAAGTTAGCTTCAGGTCGAATACTCTGAACCTGGGCAAAGATCTTGGGATGTCACAGACCTCTATTATACAGAGCATCTAATGCAAAAGGAAACCAAATTAAAAAAATATATAGTGGGCTTTCTTAACACTCCAATGATAGAATTAATGTGATACTGGACAACAAACACACCACGTCTGATAGTATCAATTGGGAGAGACAAACTATCGTACATCTGGGCATCAAAAGAAAATACAACTGATTTAAATATTACTTTTCCCCTGGTCAGCCATCTCATGCTTAATCTTCCATATTGCGATCCAAGATTAAGGTTCATATTGCTAAGTTTAGTTTAACCCATGAAAAGAAATGTTATTTGAAAGTTAAATGCTCTCAAGATTGCATTACAATAACGCCAATGGCTTAAGAAGTTAAAATACAGGATATTAAAAAAAGGGTGTATACTGTACTCTACTTAACCACATTAGGAGTAAACCGCCAAGCATAAACTAACTGCCAACCAACCTGCCGCCAAAGCTTGAACAAAGGTTAATGCTACATAGATGTGAACTAGGGATATCGCAGATAATCTGCAAGGAACCGGGGGACAAAATAAGGACAACCACAATTAAACAGGGCACATTTAAACTCGGCAGGAAGGAAACCGGCGGCAGGTGACAGGTCTGCCAAAGGGCAGGAGCCACATCGGTCCGCACAGCGGTAGTGAATCTGTCGGGGAGGCTGCCTGGGCCGGGCTCCGGCAGCGGCGACCCCACTGCGGGATCCGGGGAGCGGGCCCGCTACCGCCCGGCTCCATTTTGCTCGGTTCCTTACCTCGCCGCGCGGCTCCGCCACAGACATCTCGGCCCAGATGCAGCTGACGCGCTTGCTAATTTAAAACGTAAAAGCACACGGGCTGGGCTCGCAGGCGATATCCAAGTCATCCGGTCAGGACACCTAAAGCAGAAGAGCTCCAGTCCCCATTTTGAGCTCGGCAGCGGGAAAAGCAGCAACAACACAACCGATGATTCAAATCAGCTTCCCGCGCGGCTGCAGTGCGCAGGCGCCTTGCGCGGGGCCCCGCCCCCCCTCGCGACGTGATTGGCTGCTACGTACGGCGGCCCGCCCCTTTTCACCAGTATAAATGACATCCGAGCGCGAAACTCCGCCCACCGAAGAGAGGCAGGAATATAAATTATTCAGTAAGGAAAAGGCAGGCTGCTATCAACAAAGTAGAGGGATGAGGATGTGGGTGGGGGGTTTAAACTTTCTGCTGCAAAGACTCAAAGTATTTGTTTTTCTAAAAGGAGCATTACACCCACTATTGATCTCAAGTTATATGGTAAATCTTTTAACCAAGAGTCAGTGGTAAAGTTTCTAGATATGTGAATGGACACAAAATTGACATGGAAGGTGCATGTGAATAAAATCCTAGAAAAGTTTTTTTTAAAAAAACCCTTAATGTGCTCCAGTGCTTAGTTGGGTGTAAATAGTGGGTCATTCAAACAAATGTACATTGCATTAATCAGATCATTCTTTGATTATAGATGTGTTGCTTATATCATCAGCAGTCTTAAAGCCCCTAGATCATGGGTTCCCACCCTTTTTTATGCCATGGACCCCATGTTGGGAACTCTTGCCCTAGATAAAGCTCAAGCATTGAGATCATGTGGTGGTGCTATTAAATCATGCCCAATTAAATTGAATTGACTTTATTACTTGCATCCTTCACATGCATGAGGAATAAAAATCTTTATGTTACATCTCTGTCTAAATGTGCAGTGTGCAATTTATAGTAATTTGTAATAAATGGTATGTACAACAGGACAGTCACTATAACATAGAAATACAATTGTATCAACGTGAATTAATCCGTCTGAAGGCCTGGTGGAAGAAGCTGTCCTGGAGCCTGTTGGTCCTGGCTCTTGTGCTGCGGTACTGTTTCCCGGATGGCAGCAGATGGAACAGTTTGTGGTTGGGGCGACTCAGGTCCCCAATGATCCTTCGGGCCCTTTTTACACCCAATTTCAGCAAACTGGTAGAAATCTACGTAAACAACAGGAATTCTGCAGATGCTGGAAATTCAAGCAACATGCATCAAAGTTGCTGGTGAACGCAGCAGGCCAAGCAGCATCTATAGGAAGAGGCGCAGTCGACGTTTCAGGCCGAGACCCTTCGTCAGGATTTAGCGATGGTTTATTGGGTTAACATAAAATGATATAAAGTTGGTCACCCAACATTAGTAGAATGTTGGGAGCACTGTATTCACAAGTTTTGTGTGAATGGGCACAAAACCGTGAGTTGTTTAATGTGGATTATGGTCCTGGTGTACCCTTTCTGTCACTCCACCATGGATTTTCCCTTTGCCTCTGGTTGATTTGGGCTTTCAAGGAAAGATCAAGATGAGGACTGATTGTTTATCAGTGGCACAGGAAGTTCAGCAAATTATGCAAGGCAGATATTATGGATTCCTATATATCTACACAGATGGTGCAAAAGATCCAGTGACAGGTCATACATGTGTTTCTGTTTCTGTTGCAAAATTTCTGGTGACTATTAAAAGTTTATCAGACAAAGCATCGATATTCACATCTGAGGTGACTGCTATCATTTTAGCCTCGGAATGGGTTGAAGAAGTATGCCCTGATTGTGTACTTCTATGCTCTGATTTGTTCTTGGGCTTGACATCTATTAAAATGGGTACTTAAAACTGCAGGGCAGACATTCTTCTTGGGATTGGACAACATCTGTTGCAGCTGCAGGATCTCGGCACGTGTATACATTCCATATGTATTCCTGCCTATGTTGGGGTTGAAGGAAACGAGATGGCAGACGTTCTTGCCAAGCAGTCACTTTAAATTAAGGATGTACTGCAAATGTAGTGGTGCCTTTGCATAAGGGGGGGATGACAGCCATACTTTTAAAAAATCTATTCAATCACTGTGGCTACAAAGTTGGGATAAGGAAAAGAAAGGGTAGTATTTATGTAAAATTCAGAAGATGGTGGGTACACAACTGAGGGATGGGTGTAAAAGGAGAGAAGTAATACTTACACATTTACGTATTGGACATACTAGGTTGAATAATTTCCTGTTTAGAATTAATATCCATGATACCAGCATCTGTAGGGAGTGCACTTGTCAAGAAATGGCACAGCATATATTGTTTGAATGCAGTTCCCATGAGGTACAAATGAAACATCTAATTCCTAAATTGAGATCTTTGGGACAGACATTTTAACATGGAAAGATTGTTAGGATATCACTGCCATCGTAATGTATGTAAGTGTGTATTTAACTTTCTGAAAAGCATCAGACTTCTTAATACTATTTGAGTTTTTTTGGAGGGGTAATTTAGTGGGTATACTTCCTGTCTCTTTTGCTTCACGCTCCAACTCAGAAGGTGGTGGTAGTGCACCTTATGTGGGTCTGCCAACCACCATTAAACTTTACAAGAAGAAGAACACCACCCACATCCCGGGATGAGGAAGAAAGGAAAGTCCACTGATGTGAGGACAAGAGATACTCGGCCTTTGTCCAGGGATCTCTCTTCCTGCCTGTAAAACATCAACTACAATTTGGAGTTGAACAAACCAAATCTCTTGGGTGACTAGTGGGTGCCAGAATGTCAGAAGGGATACAAATCTCTGGAAAAGCATGATTGTCAAAGAAAGATTAAGTTAAACAGAAGATGGAAATCTAGAGCAACACACACTTAATGCTAGAGGAACTCAGCAAGTCAGGCAACATTTATGGAAGAAAATAAACAGTTGATGGTTTTGGCCGAAACCCTCCATCGAGTCCAAAATGTCAACTGTTTAAATTAAGTTAGTTTACTAATGTCACATGAACAGAGGTACAATGAAAAACATGCTTTGCATACCGTCCATACAGATAATTCATTACAACCATTGAGGTAGCACAAGGTAAAACAATAGCAGAGTGCAGAATAAAGTACTACAGTTATAGAGAAAGTGCAGAACAGGTAGACAATAACATGCAAGGTCGTAAGGAGATTGATTGTGAGCCAAGAGTCAATCTTATTGTACTAAGGAACTGTTGAATAATCGTATGATAGTGGGACAGAAGCTGGCCTTGAGCACGGCGTGTGTGCTTTTAGGCTTTTGTGCCTTCTGCCTAATAGAAGGGGGAGAAGACAGAATATCTGGAGTGGGTGGGATCTTTAATTATGCTCGCTGCTTTGATTACTGGGGTCCATGGAGGGGAGACTGCTTTCTGTAATGCATTGATTTGTGTCCATATCTGTCTGCAGTTTCTTGTGGTCTTGCAGTCATTCTAACAAGCCAGGGTCTCTGCTGTTTATTTCCCCCCATTGATGCTACCTGAGTTCCACTACCATTTTGTGTGCGTTTTTCAAGATATACAGCATCTGCAGAATACCTTGTGCCTCTGTATCCAAAGAGGACGTTTTCTTTGGTGCATCAATAAAAAGCACAAAGTGCCAGATTACTTTATCCCCCCCTGGGGAAAATCAGTCCGAGTAGAGCCAAATCGTTATCAAGGGTCTCAGCTTGAAACACAGGTTGTCCATTTCCCTCCACAGAAGCTGCCTGACCTGCTGAGTCCTCTGGCATTTTATTTGTTGCGTCAAGATTTCGGCATCTGGAGTCTCTTGTATTCTCCAGAGGAGTCCTTCAAACAAGACGCCTGAAACAAGACCTTGTCGTAACCAGTACTCGGTTTTGACAGAAAGATGTACAAAAACACATAGCAATGCCTTCAGTCTGGGCACTAGCACGTTTGAGGTAATGCTATTATATAAGTGGGTTCACATGGAAAGAATTACTGATGCCATTATCGGTGCTGATTTCTGGGGGAACAACTTCCTAATCTTCATCCATCAGCGTGGCCCTGAAACAGGAGTTCCCAAACTAGGGTCCACAGACCCCTTGGTTAATGGTAGAGGCCCATGGCATAAAAATGGTTGGAACCCCCTGCCCTAAAACAGTGATGGCAACAGAAACACTTGACACAGAAAAATCAATGTCACAGGGCTTTGTGCTCCCCAAAAAGTATCAAAGTTCTTACAAATAAACTCTTCTCGGGCTTCCATCTGGGTACAGGTATCGACTTTAACCAACACTTCGATGACAAAGTTCTTGATTTGCAAGTGAAAATTATTTAGTTCTATCTGTCGTCACTTGTGCAAATATCGACCGGAAGTTAATCAAATCTACGTGGGAGATCAAAGCTGGTTCAGCTCATTCACTGTGGTTTTTTTTAATCCCTCAAACTAAGTAGCTTGTGAGATCATTTAAGAGGGCAGGTAAATCTAAGTTACACTGATGTGGGTTTGGAGTCTTGTATAGGCCATACCAGGCAAAGATTGAAGATACCTTTTTCTGAAGAACAGCATTGAATAGGTAGATGAGTGTTTTAATGACAATCTAATAGTTTTATGGTAACCTACAGTGACACTAGGCTTAATTTTCCCCGGATTTATTTAAATTCCTTGACTGCTTTGGAAGGAATTGAATTTACACCACATCGATACACCACTTATTGACCACATCAATAGTCCAGGTAAAAAAAATAGTAAAAGCTGTAATAGTTTTCTGCAGTGAACTCATTCGAGTTCAGCAGAGTTCTGTACCATGGTAACAAGTGCTACATCACACAAAGCAGTTTAGATATACTGAAAAATTAAACCAGGAGGAGGATAATATCGACAAACTCAACCCTCCAGGACAGGAGTGTGTGGCTTTGGAACAAATATAACCTTTAAAAAAAGCAGCCATTAAAAAAGATCAACACCTAATTTGCAGAGAGAGAAAAAAAACACAAATCATGCAAACAATAAAAGCAAGTTACAGGATCCAGAACTAAAAAGTGAGCCCACAGCTCTGAAGCCTGGAGCGGCTGAAGGAGGCCCACAGCCTCAGCCGTTCATCACACTGCGGGGCAAATCGTAGCAACACGAAGCCTGTAGCAGGACACAGCCTCAATGCCACAGCTTGCGGAGCTCACCTCCAGTCCACACATACTGCCTTTTTCAGTCCAATTGGACTGGCATTTAAATTGTCCAAACACAGGGTCATTCCCCCACCCCCACACCGGGACCAGGGCCCCACCACTTCGATACGCTATGGGCCTGGATCCCGCCGCCCCATTCGGGCCCATACCTGACCTTTCCAAATGGGCCCGGCGCTTCGATCCATCCATCCTCGCTCTTGGTTCGGAATGACGGGCTCTGAAACTTCCCTGCTCCTACTTTTCTCCGCCCCACATGCTCCACCTCCAGCTTCGTTCTGAACATGTGTTAACCTCGCTTGGTTAGGCAGAGAGAGAATCTGTATTTGCTGACAAGTACCTTTATTAACTCCACAGAAGGGCATGTGAATTTACACAACCGAATACCTTTTTGTGCACCTATCAAGTTTCCCTGACTTGCCATCAACAGTCATAGAATAGAGAAGGTAAAATCCAGGAGAGAAGTCAATGCCGACCACATGTTCCTCATGATCCCAATTTATGATCTCCGTATTTCCGATGTGGGGGTTCTCTGCAACTGCGATGGTTGGTGTTTGGAGAGTTGTCGCTCCTTTACATTTTTATACACTTTCCTCACCAGTTCAAATGTTGTACTTCAATCTTGTTGGCTTGAGGTCACCTGACCGACCAGGGCCATCTTCTTATTGGCTCTGGTCCAGGGCTACAACCAGTATTATTCTATGGCCAACATGAGAAAATATGCAGATGCTGGAAATCCGAAGCAACACACACCAAATGCTGGAGGAAGTCTGCAGGCCAGGCAGCATCTATGGATAACAGTAAACAGTTGGCATTTTGGGGCGAGACCCTTCATCAGATGAAGAGTCTTGGCTGAAAACATTGACTGTTTACTCTTTTCCATAGATGCTGCCTGACTTGCTTATTTCCTCCAGAATTGTGTATGCGCTGCCTTGCTCCATGGCCTTTGCCCTCAGCCTCATGCCTTTTGTTCTTTTCAACTCTGACTGGTTCTACCAGGTGATCCAGACACAGCCTAACAAGATCATGGATTACTCCTCATTCAAGCCTGTGACTTAACATAATAATTAGCTATTTGTCTGAGATTGGTCTTAGGTTTAGCAGAAACTTCTTGTGTTCACATTCAATTGCTCTGTTTAAGTTATCCCCGAGCAAGAATCAGTTCATCAACCAGTTCACAAATGGCAGCTGCAACTACAGTCTCACAAAATGGCCGCCTCCATTTCTGTTCACTGATTATCTGGTAAGGCTGACATTCTGAGATGGAGGAAGAAAGTAGCCGGGGGAGAGAGCAAATTAGTTGGGAGGGGAGGAAATGTGGTGCTATCGCTATCTCAGTTCTGCCTCTTGAATTGGGGATGGGACATGGGGTCTGTAGGAGATAGAAGCAGAAAGATCTTTCTTCCAGTAAGATGGCAACATACTCAGGTGCAGCAGCCTCTCTGGTCCAAACAAAAAGGTGAAATTGTTTGTCACTTTTATGATCGCAGGGCACTGCTGATTATCAAGTATGGCGGGGTCGGGTCTATCCCACTAGTGAGTTGCTCGGAAGCAGGGGAGCTGGACTTGTGCACTGTGATGTAGTGTGCTTCAGCCAGTCAGCAAAGAAGGCATCAGAGGCGGTGAGCAGATGCAGTGTGTGATCCAGCAAGTGGTGAAAATGATTCACTTTGATGTTTTTATTGTGATTGCAAGACCCTGTTGGACATTGGTAAATGTAGAATACTGCGCATCTGATTCACTGGTTCATTGGCGTGACTGATGGCAGGGGAGCTGCGTAGCCTCGGACCAGGCCCTTATGCCTGTTGCGGTCGCTAAGGAGGGAGATGCTGGAGCTGGCTGTGTGCTGCTGAGTTCCACACTGGGTCGGTGCTGCCCTCCAGTGTTTGCTCCCAGGAAGCCAAGCTGGATTGCACTCGTTTCTGGCTATACTTGCATAAGTTAAGGATCTGTGGCAGCCTATTCTTGCAGAAATGTAGCTCCAGGATAACATCCATGGACGATTAATCTATGGGCCATGACACTCAGGGCCTTGGGTTATATTGTTATTTAGAATTATTTTTTGTAACTGCATGTTTTTCTGCTATCATTATATATGCTGTGTGTGACTGTTGGTGCTACATTTTGCATCTTGGCTCCCAAGGGTCGCTGTTTCATTTCATATGGTTGGATGACAATTAAACTTGAACTCGATTATTCATCACAATTCTCAGGCAGTTGTCTATTCAGACCCTGGGTTATGAAACAGAGATAGATTCAAAAGGAGTAAACATAAAAGGGATTTTGAATGTTTATGGATTTGATTCACAGTATCATGCCAACAACACTCACATAACTGGAACAGCAAGTTTCACAAGGTGGGTATCAATGAAGCCTGTGGAAACTCAGAATGAGCTGACCTGAAAACATTTGCTGCTTCAGTTTGAAAATCTTACTTCACATGGATAGATCCAGTCTTATTTCAGTGTTTCTGGATAACATTTGCTGGGAGACTAAAAAAGTAATCACCCTTTATTTGTATCAAAATATTACTGCACAATTTATATTTTCCAACAACCCCTCTAACTTCATGGTTACTGTTAAACACAAAGGACAATGCTTCAATCTGAACTAGCCAAAATACAATAACAGCAATATCTTTGCAAAAGAAAGATGAAAGATTTTACTTGACGGTTAAAGAGAGATTTTAACAATGCACATAAAATAGGGATTAACTATTGCATATAAACTTATACAGCCAACCAATAGATTGTTAAAGTCTGAATGAACCGAGACACCATTAAATATCTCTGCATAATTTTGTGGATATTTATGCACTTATTAACATCAAGTCATTAAAAGCACCCAGTTTCCATTCAGTGCTGAATAAAATGTACCCTGAGACAGAGTTTTCTACTTTCTGTTCCAGCAACATAATGTATTCCAAAACCCAGATCATTATTTCCCTATATGCTTTTAAATTGTGGTCACTAACAGGCAAATTCCTAATTCAGGGAAGTTACACCGTGTACCAGCACTTTAATGTTGTGCACTCATTTTCAAGACTGTCCAACCCAGCTTGAATTATTATTACAAAATATGGCAGCACAATTAATTTAAGAGTCAATCACATTGATGTTTGACATTACAAGCACACTGTAATTGTTTTTATATTATGCAATAATACACGATTCAATTTTTTTGTAACAAGTTCACTTTTCGATTTTCACTGCAGATGACAACATATTGTCCTGACATAAGTATTAAAATTTAACTGTTCATAGCTAAAACTTTTGCAACCAAGGGCAAAAGTAGATGAATGCGAGAAGATAAATCATGAGATTTTTTTAGTTGTAAAAATCGTGCCGGGACAAAGCTGCTCCTCAGAGCAAAGAAAAACAGTAAACAATAAACTTTAATTAGCAGGAAGAGCTCAAAATGTAAAATTCAAATGACTAGTTGAAAAAATATTCACAAGTAAATCTTTTCAGCTTTTGAAAACACAATAAAGCTTCCAATCTTTACACTGGTGGCTCAGTCTGGGAAATTCAGGACAGCAAGTTTGGCTTTCTCTAATTTTCACAGAGAACCTGTTCCAAAATAGACATTCCATACAGGCTTGCTTTCTCTGCACCGTTCTTCAATAACATAAAGTCTTTGCATGATTTATTGTTCTTTGCTAACTCAGCTAAAACAGACTGAAAGGCAGTAATAAGATCAGACTCTACAGTCATAGGGGAAGCTTGAGATAGCAAATCAAAAATATCATTCAGCCATTCTGAGTCAATTATACTTTGTGGCAGCCATGGTAACAAAGGTATGCAGCTACCAAAAGCTTGCATTCCTAGAAACCAAAGCTCAGAAATTTGATCCCAAATTTCCTGGTACTTTTCAGTCTGGACAATCCATGTTCTTTGATCCGTTTTTTCTCTTTGTGTTGTGTGTGCTTTTGAAAGAAAGTGGATCGCCTCTTGGAAAAATCCCTGGGATACTGAGGCCCCCTGAAGCACTGAAAGAAAAGATTTTATTTTAATATACAAACTGCAAAACACTTCCAATCACAAAACTCATACTCAAAGTCAGGCATGAAGAGGTTATCAATCTCTGCTCCAAAACAGAAGTGTTCTTGGTTGTCATACAAGTGTTGATATTACTCCTAAAGCATTCCAGCACAGCCTTAAAATACCCAACAATCATGTCACCAAGTCCCATATCCTCATTTGATCCATGTGTTCCACAAATCCCACTCCTCATTATACAATTTTCGCACCTTTTTACTCTCATCTGTTCCAGCATGATTTCTAGAAGAAGCTTTTCCTACCATTCTTATACAATGACTTCAAACTTCCCACAAAGCTTCAATCTTGGCCTCCTCTTGTTCATCACAGGTACAGTCTTTATGAACAAACAAAAATCTTTTTGACATGCTTAAAACTAGAAATAACTTTTAACTGTCTGACTTATAGTTCAGGTGAGACCTTCTCCAAATGAAATTTTTAAGATATCCTTCACTACCACTCAGGAATCCAGCTCACAATTTCATAATTTCTTCTGCATTATCACTGGGGTTACAGCCAATAGTAGACTAACTACTTATCCCAAGCTGTGCAACACATTGATCCTCCATTAAAACAGCTTTCTTCCACTTTGAACCTTCATTGCTACCATCTTCATTATAAAGTAATTTCCCCATTTATCAACTCCAGTTAGAACTTGACCAACATTTTCCGGATTAACTTTCCGAACTTTATCTGCTCATAAGATTAATGTCGAAATCAGATCAGGCCACCCGGCATTCATTTTCACCAACCTTCAATAACTTAAATCACTAATCTCCACTCCCTTTAAGGTGGGAGGAGGAGATAGCAGCGCACTGCGCGCGTGCAGCCATCTGGTGAAAATGATATCGTATCCGTTAAATAAGGGCCCGTGGACAATTCTGATTTGATGGAGACAGACGTGAAAGCACAGAGGAACATCTGGAGAAATTTCTGAAACGCAGGTTCGCTGACGTCGTTACTGGGTGATCGAGAATCTTCCGGAGGGAAGGCCCCAAAATCCCCGGCTTTGCCTGCTGCTGGCGACCGAGATTGAGGTCAAATTGTTTGGATAGAGATGGTGCTCGGTACTCTGTGTCGGAGGGCTGATCGGAGGCTTGAAGTTTTCGGACGACTCAGAGTCGGACTGTGGTCAGGCATGGCGGGGAGAGTTTTCTTCCTTCTCCCGTCTGCGTGAGATGTGGGACATTTGAGAGTCTTTGAACGTTTTACTGTGCCATGGACTGTTCTTCATCAAGTTATGGTATTGTTGCACTGTTGTAACTATATGTTATAATTATGTGGTTTTGTTAGTTTTTTCAGTCTTGGTCTGTCCTGTGTTTTGTGGTATCACACCGGAGGAAATATTGTATCATTTCTTAATGCATGCATTACTAAATGACAATAAAAGAGGACTGTGTGTCTTCATAATCTAAAAACTAATTTCAAAATCTTTTGATGGACTTTGCAAATCTCACCAAGGCTCTTGTACACAGAGTTTCCTCTAGCCTTGTCTCAATTCAGATTTTCTGACTTTTCAACACTGGCTCCATTGCATCACCCCATCACTGACCCACCTTGATGACAGAGTCTTTACCAATTTTGGCCTGCACTTGCAGTTTTCTAAAACAACATTATTTCTCCCTATATATTCAAAATTAGAATTTATACATCCTCAAACCTGTCTTCTTTAACCACAACTTCAATAACTTTTCATAATTCTTATTCAGCATTTGCATTCTAAATAATTTGTACATTCTTGACAATGTGACGAAAGTACACATAGACTAAGATGTTGACTGTCCTGTGCTATCACCAGTGGGATCAACAGTTGATCTGCCACCTGTCTTCAGGAGAGAGATAAGTAAGAAAATGGAGCAGCATTTGGAAATGTTAATGAAGAGACGAGAGAGATTAACGGAAGGAGACACCGGTCCGGGTATTGTCAAGACTGGTTTGCTTTGAACCTGAACTGTTTGAAGTGATGGACAGGCGATACCCCAACAGGGGGATAAAAAAGGACAGGTTCGCTAAGGCAACAGACACCACATGAGACACCACTCACGACACCACGAGGTATTGAGACCCTGGAAGCAGTGCGCCCCCACAAGTCGGTGGGAGTTTTGGAGGGCTGGTCACGGGACCAGCCATAAACGCACAGGGTGGAAAGATTCGGTCGGCGGGAACCTGGTGTGTGTGTGTCCACCCTTGCCTGGGTGCCGGGTTCACCGTAGAGGAACCATCGTATCTGAAAACGGAGGGGTCACAGTCGGTGACCTCAGAAGACATTACAAAGGGCTTGCCCGAAAGCTAACTGCGAGAAATATCAAAGGTCTGTTGAATCCGATTTTGAATATCAGCGTTCGCTCTCTCTCTCTCTCTTCAACGGCACAACAACGATTGCTGCGAACTGAACTAAACTGAACTCTGTCACTTGTGATTGAACATTTTACCCCTAGACTGCGATAGAGCTTGATTGATCCTGTTATCCTAGTTCTGTGTACATGTGTGTTTATTCAGTGCTAACCTGTTGCATTTATATCCTTACTATTAGAGTACTGTGTTGCTTATTTCTTTAATAAAACTTTCTTAGTTCCAGTAATCCAGACTCCAACTGAGTGATCCATTTCTGCTGGTTTGGCAACCCAGTTACGGGGTACGTAACAACAAGTAATTAAATTTAGACCAGTAAATCACAATATTGTGAACTTTGATGTGATTTTCATTAGACTGATCATGAGTGACAACCCAGCTGATTTTTAGTAATTCTGATTCATTGTGCAAAATGATTTAAACTCATTGGCATTAGCACAGGTGGACATTGCTTTAAAATGTCCTGTAATCTCTGGTCCCCAAGGTAAAGATGATATTTTATCGTTAATTTTACATTACATGCAAAATTGGAAGATTGAACAGTAATAATTGGTAAACATATATAACAATTTATCTTCTCTACTATGCACCTGGTGTGTCAGCGAATATGCGGCTAATCATTAATCCCAAAGTGGTGAAATTGGCAGCAAGAATCAGAAAACGCTGATTGTAAAGCAGTGACTGCAAGGACTCCATTAACAAATTAAGTAAAGATGAAAAGCACTCTTCCTCTCTGTAAAAAGTAAAAAGAAAACAAGGGTGAGCAATGTTTGATAAAGAAAGGTGACCATAACAACAAAAAAAATCTGTACTTATTTTAAGATTGCCAATATTTTTGATTTTGTTTTTATAGGCTTCATCTGTTTTTCAGACAGTTCCAAAAATACTCTATCAAAGCAAAAATAAATCACCATTTCTGTGACAAGTGGGTGACCCATTATTTTTAAACAGCAACTCCTGGATTGTAGATTCTATCAGAAGAAACAACATCCCCTTGTGATTAATTTTATCAGGACCCCTCTCTCTTCTAGGCTTCACTGGATACAAGCATCATCTACCCAAGCTTTCCTCAATGTCCCCATTTCAGATATTCCAGATTTTCTTTTATAATGAAGAAGCACTGGCAAAACTAGGGCACTAGATTCTATTTCATGCAAATAAATTTTAATATGTGGAGAGCAACTGATCAGCTCATTAGCAATGCCAATGTATCAGGATTACCTGATAAAATACACACATAATTTAGTTGGGCATCACAACCGAGCACAGGGGTAAAGGGGACATTAGGGTGGTTAGTAGTACTAAGGAATAAATATTGATGGGACATATTTGAAATGGTTTAAGTGAAACAGGATACTACCAGGACTAAACACTATCACTAAATATCATAACCCAATGTATACCTACTTTACCTTAATTATTAAGCCAAGGAATCAGTGCTGTCAGCGTTCCAGAAGCACCACCATTTATATTTCAAGATGCCAACAATACAGGATTATGCTTTACACAGGGCAAAATGATCCCAACTAATAGATCAGATCAAGGTCTGCAGTCTTGCTTTATCTAGTGCTGAATGCTGGTGGTCAATTGAACCAAAAGGAGGCCTGAAAACATTAACATCATCAGTGATGGCACAGCCTACCATATGAATGGATCAGACAAAATTGACCTCTGAAAATTTTTTTTTCCAGAAATGCCAAATTTATGATACATCTGAGCTTCTATCTGAGACCCGTGCCAGATGGGAAACCACTTTATTTCACTCCACATAGTATCAAGAAACAGTTTAAAAGACTGGACACAACATACTTTGAAAACCATATAGCCGGTGGTACTTCAGGACCAAATGTGTCAACATAGCTTGTCCCAGTGTGAACCAAAGAGGTAATATGGACTGAACATGCCATCAAGTATTCTGTTTTGTTGTGTTCTGTGTTGTACTGCCAAGCATTGGGGGCATGGTATGTTGGTGCCTGATTGTGTGGTGACATTTGCTCGCTGCCCCAGCACATCTTTAGTTGTGAATGTAAATGATAAAATTCACCGTATGTTTCAATGTATATGTGATAAATAAATCTGAATCTCAAAGTAGCCCTGGTAGAAATGAAGTCAATGGCTACAAGGGGAAAAATGCTTCAGTGTCATTGGTCACACAAACATAGCAGCCTTAAGACCAATCATCTTTAACTACTTTATCAATACTCTTCTTTAAAGACCAGAAGTAGGGAAGAGCTGGTCATGTTCACCATTCCAACCCTTTTGCAACTCATTAGCAAGTGGAGCAATCTTCACCTACAGGCAGTAGCAGCCAAAATTCAGACATGGTCTGATAAGTGACAAGCGACCTCCACACCATAACGTTGCTGACCACCTCCAATCACCTAACCAGTTAACCATGATGTTCAATGGCATTACCATCACCAAGACCCTCATCAATAATGATTTTGTGAGGCCAGGTTCAAAACTAACCAGAAACTTATTTGCAACAGGATTAACCATTTGGTTCCTGAACTAACTTGTACAACCATAACAATTTCAATAAAGCAACACAATGAACACTTTGCATTACAATGGACTTTTTAAAAATTGTATTCTTCATCATACAATTTATGTTAATATATTTCCCTTGTAAATGCTGTGCGTTTGTGATGCTGCCACAAGTTTTTCATTGCAATTGTGCATATATAAACTTGTGCATTTGTCAATACACTTGACTTTTGATGTCAGTACTGTTCCTTGGCTGAGTATTTTGCTGCTCAATGTGTACCACATTTGTGTAGTGGTTATCGTGATGCTGTTACAGTTTAGGGTTTCCGAGTTCAACCTCGGCATCCTCTGTAAGCAGTTTGTACATCCTCCTTGTGGAAGGCATGGGCTTTCTCCGGGTGCTCTGATTTCCTCCCCACAGTCCAAAGACGTACCGGTTAGTACGTTCACTGGTCTTTGCAAATTGTCCCATGATTAGGTTAGGGTTAACTCGGGGCTTGCTGGGCAGCGCAGCTTGAGGGCCGGAAGGGCCTGTTCAGTGCTGTATATCTAAAATAAACTCATGACACCCCAAAGTCTTTCCACTATTTCCAAGACATAAGATAGGAATGAGATAGGACATTCCACACTTGCCTTTATTAATACAGCTCCAATGATATTCAAGAAGCTTGACTCAATCCAGCACAAAACAGCTAGTTTCAATATAGCCCATCCTCCAATGGAAGAATTTGTAACCTCCATCAGCAGTGTGTACTGTGTACTGTAGCTATTTACTACAGTAGTGGTTATTGAGACCACCTTCTAAACTGTAGATATCCATCACCAAAAAGGACATGGTTTTAACTGCTGCATGTTCTTCTCCTGACGTGGATATCTAAAGTCATTCATTCATCTGTGCTGGATCGGAATCCAATGCAAGTATTCTGATTTGAAGGACTGCAGTGAGTCAGGAAGGCTGCTTACCTTCTTGGGGAGAATTGCAAGTGGTGACATTTAGAAGTTTGCCTTGGCATTGAACAGTGAAAGGTAAGCAAAGAAGAAAGCATTTATCTTGCTCAATTATTATTCTGGAAGATGTCCAAAATGTTGATCATTTCACAGGAAAATGACAAGTTTAAGTAAAGCTGCAACTATGGGTAGGGTTTTTTTAGCTGCTACTTGAGATCACTAAGCAAAGTTTAAGCTTTAATGCACCTGTTCTCCAGTTGAAAACTGAACCCCAATGGTAATATAATGGCAATACATTTGCAACTATACTTGGCAGAGTTGGTACTTAGTACTTTATACACTTCCAAGTGAATATCTTGCAAAAAGGTAATCAAACTACCCTCTCCTTCCCTTTCTGGTCAGTATTGACCCCCAGACATTGATGTTCTAGTCAACAGGGAGACGGCAGAAGAAAGGGGTTGAGAGGCAAAATAAATCAACCATGACATAATGGGCCAAATGTCTAATTCTGCTCCTATGTCTTATGGATTGTTTTTACTACCCAGAAAATCCTTCTCCAATAATTTGTTCCAATGTATTAATTTTTTCCTAATATATTCAAAGGCTCTTGAACCAAAGGGGATAACTTTGCTCAACTTCACTTGCCGCATCATTGAAATGTTTCCACAATCAATGGACTCACTTCCAAGGACTCTTTATCTCAGGTACTCGATATTTATTGCTCATTTATTAATATTATTTCTTCTTTTAGTATTTGCACAGTTTGTTGTCTTCGGCATTCCGGTTGAACGTCCCAGTTGGGCAGCCTTTCATTGATTCTGTTATCGTTCTATAGATTTATTGAGAATGTCCACAAGAAAATAAATCACAGTATTATATATGGTGACATATGTACTTTGATAATAAACTTTACTTTGAAATTTTTGAATGTTAACTAATTTTCACAGAATTCTTACATTATATTATAAACCTTCAGCTGATATACCTGATCAGTGCAGGCTCAGTCACTACAAGATTAAGGAAAACTCCACAGGCAGTTCGGAGATTCATTTCAGGATCATCGGGTAAAGGTTGTGCATTTTGCCAAGAACTGAAGACTTCCCACTGTTGTGCAAAATAACGGAAAAGTAAAACATGAAACCCACGTGAAATTAAGATTCTTCGAGGAGCATCCTCAGCTGAAAGGTGACAAAATCCAGGTAATAAGAACCTGTAAGTAAAGTCACACAATTAGTCAATCCATCTTAAGTGGACCCAAATATTAATAGAGATTTTACTAGATCTCAATTACTTTTCCCTAAGAAACCTCCGTTGGGCTACTGTAAATGGGAACACGATGCAAATCTTATTGAGAAGTTAATAAAATACAGATTTTTTTTAAAACATGAAAATCATTCAAACAGTTGACCATGTAATCTCATGCCCCCATTCCACTGATCTGTTACTGTATACCTGCTTTTGTCCCTCATCCCTGAAAATGATTGATTGTCAATAACGTGCAATAACTATGCAACAATTACAGAATCAGATGAACATCTGGCCAAACATCAAATTCTACCAATTCCAAATTGTACTTTTTTTTTGCATTTAGGAATGCAAAAGTTAGAAACTTTGATAAAATAACCCCTCCCAGACAAAATTACAAGTTTGTGTAATCTATTGTAATTTCATCCTTTGAGTCCAGATATCACTCAGATTATTAAAAGCTTTACCATGATAAAACATTTACATGCTCAGTGTTCCCAGTGCATTATAACCAGACCTTTGCATATCTTTAGTGTGAAAAGATATAAAGGCCACTGTGCAATTTGCCTCTTTATTTCATGACATTTTATCGACATTCATAGACCACTATCTTCAACATTTTGACATTGCTTAATATATTAACATTTTTGAAATTTTTGTATCTATCTGAATTGCTTAAAATGTCAGCCAGCTCTATATTAACAACTACCCGGGATAAGTGGGTTTTATGTAATTTGTAAATATGGTTAATAGATCCGATCTCACACAAGTTCTCATGAGGAGATTTCAAAGATTTAAAAACTATCACATGTACACTGAAACAATGAAACACACAGTGAAATGCATCATTTTGCGTCAAAGCAAATCAGTTGAGGAGTGCACTAGGCAAATGCCACCATGCTTCTGGTGCCAACTTAGCATGTCTACAACTCGCAACTCCTAAATGTACATTTTTCCAATGTGGGAGGAAATCCACGCGGGCATAGTGAGAATGTACAAAACCCTTGCAAACAGTGGCAGGAATTCAACTCTCACCGTTGATCCTTCGCGCTGTAATAGCGTTAAGCTATTGTGTTGTCCTGTTACTATGTTAATTATATTATTATAATTAAGCGCCCTCGACCCCTATTCTGCTACTCAGTTTCTTCATCAGATCAATAATTATTTTTCAATCCCACACACTCATAAACAGATTCTGAACTATAATACTTTACTGCTGATACCCCACAAGTGTCACCATATTTCACATGTACATACAGCCCTTGACAGCATTATCTAAAAACACAGCAAAGAGATTTCATACATATGCTGATATCAGCCCAGCTTTACCTTTCTTGACCCCACTCTCTCCAAGGCTTATATCCCCAATAGCAATTGTAGGAGCCACGTATCTGTTCTCTATCCGCTTTCAGCATTTATGGTGCCTACTATGGTAACTAGTCACATGAGTGGGGGCGTGGTTAAAGTGAAGGGAATAATTTACTTATTCTTGCTTATTTCGTCGCAGTTTGTAGCTTGGGACTGGTGGAGGTCGTATCTTTTGCTGAGATAATGCTGAATGATGCTCATCTTACAAGGGTACGTTTTAAGTTTCATCGCTTCAAGATTGTATGCTTGCTAATTGCTAATAAAGGATTCGACTTTTGGAACAATCATTAGAGCTGAGGGCATGTTATGTAAGTATAACAACTCTGTAGCGGTCACAGGCTAGCGGCAATTGGTTTGTTTTGGTTTTGGATTTTTGCAAGCATGTAACATAATTGCTATAATTGTTTCAATGTACCTTCAATTAGCTGTGCAGTTTAAAGCCTTCTCCACTGCAACCTAGAAGTATTATACAGCAATTACAAACTATCTCAGTCTAAAAAAATGAAAATTATTTGTTTCATATAATTCAAAACATAGGTTATAAAGTATCTTCAGAAGTTCATATTTCCATTTTAACTTTAATCATTTGTATATTCCAATATATTGTTGAAACAACTGATAAATGCTTCCCATTTTTCCATCTTTTGAATTTTTTTAATGTGATTGGCTACATAGTAAACTTGAAGATAATTCAGATTGAATGCTGAGGCTACCCTTGAAATGAGACCTGTTAGAAACAGGTGCTGGAAATGAAAAGGTTTATGGCAAAAGGATCAGCAATTTTTCTGGAGTTCCAATTGCATTTAATACATATTCCCCACCCCACTCTGATCTTACCATCTCTGGTTACCAATAGTGTTTCAAAGTTCAATACTCTATTGAGGAGATTTTATCTCCTATGGTGATTTCACTAATTTCAGATAACTAGTATTTTCTGCTTATGTCAGAATTGTCCAGTTCTGCTGCAAAGTCATCATGTGTAGCATTAACTCAGTTTTTCTCTCACCAGGTATACAGCCTAACCTAATGGGGATTTCCAGCAATCTCTGTTGTTTTAAACTTCTAGCAACTATTGTATTCTATGTTTCTCTGTTCCAACAAATTTTATTTCTTTATACCTCTCTCTAATGTCTGCATTCAGCTACGAACGAGATGCTACCAAGATAGTGTGACCCAAACAACTTTATTTTCCACCTTATCAGAAACTTTCTTTTGTTCCTTCCATGCACTTTATGCCTTTTAAGCTCCTTCATAATCATTCAGAGTAGCCATCAACTCATCCCCTTCCAAGGCAAAAGTCTGAAGTGGAACAATCTTGTTACCATATCTAATCTTTCAGAGAAGCTGTGCAAGCATAACCCACACCTTCATTTAGGCTGCCTATGTCTACTTATCCATCTTTACCCAAGCTTAGCTCATTTGCTATCGATCTATGCCTGGCACAAAGGCCCATCAATTCATAGGGAGGTTCAGTACAGAAACCGGCCCTTTGGCTGGCAAGTCCACAGTGACCACCAACCATCCACACTAATCTTACATGAATTCTTTTGTAATTCTCCTCACATTCTCCCCATTACCTGCATAAAATTTACTATGCCCGGTTAAGCTACCAATTTGCACATTTGTGGGAGGTGGCAGGAAAATGGAGCATCCCAGGGAATTCTACAAGATCACAGAAAAAATAAGCAAAATCCACCCAGACAGCATCCAAGATCAGGATCGAATCGTGGTCTGGTGCTGTGAGGGAGTAGTTCTACCAGCTGTACCCTTAGATCTGACTATTCCAAAGCATCTTGGCTGTCCTCACATAATCTCCTCTCTCTTAACTGGGGTTCAAAATGTTTGGACCAGCTACAAAGACAACATTCAAGGCCTATCCATCCATTGTCCACATGCATATTACCCTTCACATTTCCCCATGACCTCAATTCTCAAAATCAATATTTTTTTTTGCTACTTTACGGCCCACTGAGATAAACGCTCCTCCAATTCTGTGCCCTTAAGCATGCCCTGACTTGCAACATTTCACCAGCGACAATCCTTCCTTCACATGCCAGAGATCCAAAGACTGAAGTATAGCACGTCTTTACAGTTAAAATATTTAGATGGTTTAATGTAAACGTTATTGTTGAGACAATAAAATTATATTATAACATGGACCTTAGTCGTACACTGTTCTACATAGAAGATGCAACATAATAATGCTCACAGCTACAAGTTTGATTAAATCGACTGCAAAATGCATTGTTGTATTCTTTTCTTACCTCAAAGCATCTTTTGACCAAGTTTTTGCCTCAGAACGATCAGTCAGAGAGAGCTCCTTGACTTCACTGTCTATGTCATTTGATCTCACTGGGCATTCAAATAGCATCTGAGCGTACCGAATCAGAAAAGGTAACACTTCACAGATGTCTTCCTTTAGTGCAGAAGTCTCTTCGGCCATCCACGCACCCAAGACTCTGACTGAGGCAAAAACAAATGGGTCTCTCAGCTGTTCTTCATTCACCTGCATCAACAGAAGAATTTTAAGAGAAAATTTTACTGACACATGTTTAACAAATAAATAGAAATAGAAGTAAGAAATTCTAATTTAAAGGAATTGTTGGGAATACTCAAAATATAACAAGCTTTTGATAGGAAATTCTGATCAGTACCTTGAAAATCATCTGCTGATATGATGTCTCAGTACCTGCTTCTGTGCAACACCAAAATATATAAAATAACATGATATAACATGACAGCATGGCAGCGTAGTGGCTAGCACAATACGTTACAGTACAGGCAACCCAGGCTCAATTCCTGCTGCTACTTGTGAGAAATTTGTATCTTCTCCTCATGGCCACGTGGGTTTTCTCTGGGTGCTCTGATTTCCTCTCACAGTCTAAAGATGTACTGGTTGGTAGGTTAATTTCACATTGTAAATTGTCCTGTGATTAGGCTAGGATTAAATCGGGGGATTGCTGGGCAGTGTGGCTCGTAGGGCCTATTCAACAATGCACCTCAGTAAATAAATAATGGGGTGGGGGGGGAGAAGATGGCGGTGTGACGGCAGCGCGCGCGGCCACTTCAGTGATGAATATCTGTTATTTGTCAAGTCGGGGACCGTGCACAATCCTGATTTGATGGAGACAGGCATGAGAGCACGGAGGAACATCTGGAAAACTTCTGAAATGCCGCTTTGCTGTCGCTGCTACTGTGCAGAAACCAGAATCTCCAGAGCTGAAGGCCCCAAAATCCTTGGCTTTGCGTATTTCAGCGGCCGGGGAGAGGTCGAAGGCACTTGGCAGAGGATGGCGCTCGGGAGGCTGCTCAGAAGCTCAGAGTTTTCGGACGGATGGACTCAGGGTCTGCTGCTTCCAAGGTATTGGCAAGTTGACGCTGCCTGGAGGTTTATGGCAGGGAGCTTCTCCCTTTTGCCGCCTGCTATCAGGGACTCGGGAGTCAATCGACTCGTGACTTTGAGATTTTTTTTTTACTGTGCCCATGGTCTGTTCTGTATCAAATTATGGTATTGCTTTGCACTGCTGTAACTATATGTTATAATTATGTGGTTCTGTCAGCGTTAGTCTTGGTCTGTCCTGTTTTCTGTGTTATTACTCCAGAGAAACATTGTATCATTTCTTAATGCATGTATGCATTTCTAAATGACAAGAGGACTGAGTGTTCTCATAATCTAATCTAATATTGCTGCTTCCCAAAGAGAAAATTTTCTCAGAGAAAGTAGCACAATTGAAGTCCCAAGATCACATGCATATTTCACAAAATTATACACTAAACCACAACCTACATGCAACTCCATTCACATCTGACAGTAAATGAACTCCTAAGAGATGTTTGTTACCTATTGATTTCAATTATATTCACGGGCCAACTTTGATGTTTGTGTTGTCCAAACTGAATGTAAGGTGGTCAAAAGCTGTTTCAAGTATGTCGATAGTAAACACTCCAATCACCCCACTTACCTTCGCCTTCCTAATCTGATTGTGCACCTGGAGAATTCAATTCACATTAAATTGTTATATAATTTTGATCCCAAACAATAATTAAGAGTTTTCTTGCAAAAAAATGCCTTCACTTAAACTGCATCAAATCATTATTAAATTTACATTAAAATATGCATTAAATATGATGAAAATACACAATTGGATTGGAGTAATGAACTACAAAATGCACCACAAAATCTGTATAAGCATTGTACAACCATATGTTACTTTCTGCAATTACTCTTCCCACCAAATTTAAATAATGAACAATATTATATGTTACATCAGTGCAAAACAAATAATGAACTATGTAAACAGCATGAACACTGCATTCTGACAAGTAAGTCTCTGACCGCAGGATCTCTTCATCACTGAAAATCCAGCCACAGAAAGTTTAAGGCAAAAATGGAGGCTATTCAGTGCTGGTTGAAGAAGCGCTACTCAGGCTGCTCCTATCTTCTAGCACCAGTCTGTAACCCTGTAAGTATGTCACACCTCAAGTACATAAACAGTATACATATATGCTTTTTAAATGTAGTGAGGGGTTTTACCTCACTACCCTACTAGGCAGCAGGCTCTGGACACTGTGAAATTATTTTTCCTGATCTCTGATCTCATCCTTTGACTAATTATTTTAAATCTGTACTTGTTTTCTGTTGTTTCCACTGTGGAAAATAGGTGTTTCCTATTTACTCTATCTAGACCCCCCTCATTAATTTTGTACGTTTCAATTAAACCTTCTGTGCACCGTTAAAAATTGCAAGCATATCATATCTTACCTTGTTTCTACAATCTTCCTGTCCTACAATAAATCTCATCTATTCCTCTTCAATGTAATAATTACCAATTCTCAGTAATGTGCTGACCAGAACTGTGATTTAACAAATTCTATATACAGCTATAGCAGAATTATTCCTCTTCTTACAATGTTTGCCTTGGTCAGTAGTGTCCTGTGTCTTTTTAAACACTTTCTTTACCTTTCCAGTTACCTTGGATTTCTGGTCAAACGTTTCAAGATCCTTTTGCTATTTCCAGACCAAACACTTAACCTGTATTTCCCTGGTTTGCTGCATCTTCCCAAATTACATATTTCACACACTTGTCTGGACTAAATGTCATTTGCCATTTTCCTGCTTATATGAGCAATTCGTTTACAGTGCCTTGAAAAAATATTCAGCCCCCAACCGTTTCTTCACATAAGTATTACAACCAGGGATTTGGATCAATTTGACTGAGAATTTAAAATGGGGAGGTGAAGATAATGCGTTGGATGCAGAGGCTGATGTGGTGATAGGTAAGGACAAGAGGGACTCTTACTATTATGATAGTGGGAAGATGGGGTGAGCGCAGATGTATGAGAAAAAGCTATGGGGATGCTTTTCCTCAGAAGCAACTGTAAAGCTGGCCAGGATCGGTGGGAAGGTGAGCTGCTAAATAGAGAGAAATCCTGGATAAAAACCAGTTAGCCTCTGCCAGAAAGCTTAAACTAGGGAGGAAGTTTGCCTTTCAGCAGGACAAGCCAAAGCACACTGCCAGAGCAACCATGGAGTGGCTTCAAATGAAGAAAATTAATGTCCTTGAGTGGCCCTGTCACAGTCCTGACCTTAATCCAATGGAACATCTCTGGCAAGACCTCAAGACGGCTGCCAACTGATGCTCCCCTACTGACCTGGTACAGCTGGAGCAATTTTGCAAGGCAGAATTGGCAAATCTGGCTCTGTCATGTTGTGCAAAGCCAATAGAGATTTATTTAAAAAGACTACTGTAATACTGCAGCTGCAAGAGTTGTTTCAACTAAATACTGAGCAAAGGGGAATGAATACTTTTGAACTGCTGACATTTCAATTTTTGAATTTTTAGTTTTCCATACTTTACAATTTTCCCTGTTTTTTTGGGCACTACTGTGATAAAAGCAGCATGTGATTCACAAATGGAAATTCTCAGTAAATGGATCAAAATCCTTGTTTATGTGAACAAAGGGTTGGGGGTCGAATACTTTTGCGAGGCACTACAAGTTTTCCTATTAGCTAAAGCCTCCCTGTTAACAGTCAATCACATGACTTGTTTTGCATTATCTCCAAACACCTTCAACGTCCCTCCACTATACAATACCTAAACATTAACACTAAATTACTCACAGGCTTGAAACTTGCAAAGTGACAAGTACTTTTACCATTGGTAACACCCTTCTATTCATAAAAAAAAATCAACTATCATACTTCATTCCCAGTTACTGAGCCAATTTTGGATCTAATCTGCCACAATGTTGGATCACAGGGACTCCAATGCATTTTTTTAAAATCAGTTCTTCACAAAGGAAGTATCAAAAGCCTTATTAAAACCAACACGCATGTGCAACACTCACAAAATGCTGGAGGAACTAAGTGGGTCAGGCAGCATCTACAGAAATGAATAAACAGTCAACGTTTCGGGCCGAGACCCTTCTTCAGGACTGGAAAGGAAGGGGGACGACGCCAGAATAAAAAGGTGGGAGGAGGGTGATACAGTACATGAAGCCAGGTGGGTGGGAAAGGTAAAAGACTTGAACTGGGATTAGAGTGAGGAAAGAGAGTTGGTGCCAGAGGAGAGAGGAGGGCTGGAGTGTTCAGGGAAGGTGGGGTGGGAGAAGGTGGAGGCTCTGAGGATCCAAGAGGTGACAGTGGAGTCTGAAAGACATGGGGTTGGAGAGTGGTTGTGGGGGGTATGGGGACCTGGGGACCCAGCAGCAGCAATGAGAGTTTTTGCCTAGATGTGCTGGTTGAAGACCAAGCTGGAGCCAGAGCTAGAGACCACACAATTTGCAGTCTGAAGGCGTCCAGCGTCGTAGGAACCAACAGTGACGGCGGTAGGATCTGGGGTCTGGATTGCTCAGGGTCATTGGAACTGGGGTTGGTGCCAAAGTGTCACCAGTCCAGAGGCATCCTGGGCCTTTGAAGCTGGCAAGATCCGTGGTCTGGGGACATCCAATCGAATCAAGAGTCCAAACTGGAGACAACAGGGACCATGGTTTAGGGCGTCGAGGGCCGTCAGAAACAGAGTTGATGACGGCAGGATCTGCGGTCTGGAGACTGGTG
Source organism: Mobula hypostoma (assembly GCF_963921235.1). Classification (NCBI taxonomy): domain Eukaryota; kingdom Metazoa; phylum Chordata; class Chondrichthyes; order Myliobatiformes; family Myliobatidae; genus Mobula; species Mobula hypostoma. The sequence goes on from NC_086122.1 coordinate 27,861,040, forward strand.
ATCTTTCGACCCTTACTGGATGTGAGGAGGGTGAAGAAACAAGGGATGAAGGCATGGATCCGGCAGAGGATGAAATGTTAGAGAGGTCCACGACAGACGGAGGAGAGTGTGTCCTGGAGCTGCGACAGAGACTGAGACAGGGCCCACCAGGTATCACATACAACTTGGAACGAGAATCCATGGGAGAAGCAGTAAATTGACCGCAAGTACTTGGGAAACTTGGTGAGTCCAAACCAAGAGAACTGAAAGCCGTGTGGGCCATGTGGTAGTGGTGGAACAGTTGCTAGACCTACGTGCAATCCTGATCTCAGGTACTGACTGGCACAGTGTGGGGTTTGCACATTCCCTCTGGCTGCTGTGCTTTCCTTCCACATTCCAAAATTGTGTGGGCTCAGCAGTTAAATGACCACGGTAAACTGCCCCTCCTGTAGGCAAATGGTTGAAGCAAGAGGAAGTTGATGAGAATGTGGGCAAAATAAAAAATAAGATGGGATTAATGTAAAGTACGTGTACAATTGGTCAAAGGGCCCCTCTGCTTGCTTTGATTTTGCTTGAAGTAGCTGTTTCTAGTTCTCTCTTGCCTAGTTCTCCTCTGTCTAATATGACAGAGTCTTTATCCTAAATCAGTTTTGCATGTTTATTCACAACGTTATCTCCGTCCTTTTCTATAACAGTGCTAAACCTAACTGGATTATGATCAATTTCACAAAAATTGCTGTTTATTGTACTCATTCCTACCTTTTTCATTCCACCTGTCCAGACCCTACTCTCTTGTTGGGCTTGCTACACACTGACTGAAAATGTTCTATCGAAAGTCATTGAGGAATTATGAACCCTCATTTGCCCTTTAAACTGACTACTTCCCATTCAGTATTAGACTAGTATTAGGGTAATTGCAATGACCACCACTACTGCCCAAATCTGCATATTTGGAGACAAAAAAAACCCACAAATTTAAAAATGCAGTTAATTCTTATGATAAACTATTTTCCATACTCACTTGCTTAAGATAGCCAATGATTGCTCCAAAAGCCTCCACCATTATTTTTACTAATTGTCCAGTTTCAGCTTCTGTTAGATGGACTTTATCATCAAGCACACAAACCATCATCCCAAATTCAATTATACTGTAACATGCGGTGATGACATCTGGTTTAGAGTAAGTTGCCTCAAGTCCGGGATCTTCCAAACAAATCCGAACCTCCACACAAGCTAGGTTCACTATCAATGACAAGAATTTACTTCTTGTGTCATCATTTACTGCTAAAATCCAGTCTGAACCATACACCGCCAACAAAAGTCCAGCAAGTTTCAGTGCTGGATCTCTTTGTGAGATACTCAGTTTACTGTTCAGTATACTGAAGAGACCAGTGTAACAGTTCTTCAAGCATGCAGTGAAGATTGGGTCCTCTTTCAGGATACACGTGCTAGGTAGAAAATGCTGCATTATGTTGCACAATTCAAATTTCCGGTTACCTTCTTCTGCAGCAAACTGTTCACTAAGCATGTTGCATACATTCAAGAGCTCTGGCTGAGAAGTATTCCAACATATATTTTCCATTGCATTCAGGAGACTGACAAGTAGACACAATGCTTTCTCACAACCACAACATTGGTTTATATAAGCCTGACATAATGCAGACACTGTTCCTTGAGTTACTAATTGCCTCTGTCCTTCAGAACAGGCAGAAAGTGCCTGAAGACATTGATAAGAATCATCAATCATTGATGTGAAGGTGGTAATATCTACTGCAGATTCCATTTGCAAACTGACAACTTCATTGAAGATGGGAATTTTGCTGAACATTTCAGGGTGAGTAGCCATTTCTGGACTTGTGGAAAAACATGCAAAAAGAGTCAAACCCAGAGCTCGGAAGATTTGATTGGGACAACCACTGGGTGATTCCTTGGTGATAAGAAGCCTGTTTGGGAAAGAGAATCCGATAGCATCAAATATTCGTCGTCGAGTTTCTGCATTGGTTTCGCTTGCTTTCACCACTTTGGTCACCTAATGTAAAAAAAAAGACAATTTATTGTTGAACACTGATATACAGAAGTGCAAGTGCATTGCAACTATCTATGTAACTATTTACTGTATCCTACTTGAAACCTGAGACAATTTGAATTTACACCCAGCAATCTGGATTATAATCCAAATTATTATGAAAATACACTAACACAAAAGGTTAAATTATCAGGACACCAAATAACCAGGTAGTTTAATCCACTACAATATTCAGGCAAATCTGCATTGAGTGCACTAAGATTAACATACTCTTCTCCAGATAGTATGCAACAACTCCAAACAAATTCTGTCTAAACCTACACTTATTAGCTTGGGCCTTTGATCAACATCTATTGACAAGATTCTATAAATTAAGGATTTCTGCCTATGCTACGTGGCCCATGCACTTTTGTGCCATCATGAACAAACTAAATTCCAATTTACTCCTGGTAGATACAGTTGATAGAAATGAGTTTTTAAAAATTAACTATCACATTCAATTTTAGGTAACCTTTCCACAGCCTGGACCATAATAAGCATGATACAACATTCACCTTTCAGAGAAAAACCCCTAGAGAGTCTACAGGTAGAATTAAAAGCATAGCTATGGAGATAATAGTTTCCCTTAAAGATAAGCATAGCCACCTGTGGTTGGAACCAAAGAAAATCTGCGAAATATGTGGTGTTGTCCTGAATCCTATACAAATTAGCAAGGAGGGGGGTATTGGAGGTCTTAAAGTTCATTAAGGTGAATAAATCCCTCGGAGCTGATCTGGCTCTTTCTCAGACTTTGTAGGAAGTTAGACAAGAAATTGTGATGGCCCTTGCAGAAATTTTTATATCTCCGGCCAAAAGTAAGACTGTCAGACTGAAGAATGGCTAATGTGGTGCCACTGTTTAAGCAGTGTAGCAAAAACTAGGAAACTACAAGCTTATCAGTCCAACAACAGTGATAGGTAAATTACTGCCAGAGATCTGATTCGGGACAGTCAGCGGGGCTTTGTGTGTGGGAAGTCATGTCTGACAAATGTCTTGGAGATCTTCAAGGAGGATAGTGGATGTTGTCTATGTGGACTTTAACAAAGCCATTACCAAGATCCCTTATGGCAGGCTAGTCTGGATGGTTAAGATAGTATAGAATCTGGAAGAGATAGTAGATTGGATTCATAATTGGTTCATTGGTAGGAAGAAGACAGTGATGATTGATGGTGGCTTCTTGGACTGGAAGCCTGAGTCTAGAGGTGAGGCACAAGGGTTGTGATGGGACCTTTGCCGGGCACATTAGCAACATTTGAAAGGCTTCTAAATAAGTACATGGATAGGAGAGGAGTTGAGGACTATGGGCCATACATTGGCAGATGGGACAAACTCACTAGGCAATATAGTCAGAATGGACAAATTGGGTCAAAGGGCCAGTTTCCATGTTATATCATCATCATTGTCATTATGTGCTGTGTTGTGTGACATAAGCAATCATGGTCCCATGACCATAATTGTTCTTGGCATTGCCTTCTTCTGGTCAGCTTCTTTATAAGACAGAAAACCCCAGCCATTATCAATTCTCTACAGAGACTGCCTGGTGTAACCAGGACTTGTGATGTGCACCAGGTGCTCATACAGCCCTCAACCAACTGGTCCCTTGGCTTGAGTGACCCTGATCTTGGGGTGAAGCATGATGACCCGCAGGCTAGAAAAGGGAAGGAGCACCCTATACCTCCTTTCAGAGATGTATCTCCACCCTGCCATCCACTATGTTACATGACTGATACTAAAAAGCTACTTACTTAATAGGATGATGATCCACATAAACCAAAGCAAATGCAACATGTTTGATAACTTTAAACATAAACTCATTGTATACACTGTGAATCTCAGGTGGAAACTTATTGTCTAACTTTGGAATTTGTTATATCAGAATATCAAAACAGCCAAATTAAAACTAGTGAACTAAAACACTCTTACCAGTAAAAGTGCTGCGAACTGTTCACTATCATTTTTTGCATCATGTAGAACTTTAAGACATCGTTCCAGTATCTTATTATTCGCATCCTTTTCAGTTTCAGGTGTTTTCTCTGAAGTTGAAGTCATTTTAAGCGATCTGAATAGCAATATAAAAGGAAAGCAAATACCAAAAAAAGTCACTCCAAAAAAATGACAAATATTGTGTAGAACTACAGAATCCCAAAGGATATGGACAGGTGAAAACCAGGTGGGTTGCCCTGAGCTTCCCGCTGCCTGCTACATTAATTCCCCAACGTACTTTGACCTTTTTGTAATGTCACATTGGGAAACACTTTTGCCAGGAACAATCATAGTCATGAGGTCATGATCATCTATGTCATACGACAGTGGTCCCCAACCACCGGGCCACAAAGCATGTGCTACCGGGCCGCGAGGAAACGATATGATTTGGCGATATGAGTCAGTTGCACCTTTCCTCATTCCCTGTCACTCCCACTGTTGAGCCATTACCCACGCGAGGTCATTACCCGCGCGTCATCCATGTCAGCGCGGGAAGGAGATCAACTCCTCGAGCTTGCAAATGGCGGCGGGCTGAAAAGTATGTTTGACATAACATCTCTGCCCGCATTCAGGATCAAAGTCAAGGCTAAATATCCTGAGATAGCCACGAGAGCACTGAAAACATTGCTTCTATTTCCAACACTTTTCTGCGAAGCGGAGTTTTCTGCAATGAATGCAATGAAAACTAAATTGTGGAATAGACTGGACATAAGGAACCTCCTTCGAGTATCGCTGTCTCCCATCACTGTGTTGTTGCAGGGAAACAAGCCCAGGGCTCCCACTGATTCAGCGATATTGGTGCATTGCAATGATTTTATATGTTCACACGGGGAAAATATGTGCTGTGTGTTTAATATCCAAACGTTACTTAAAATGTTATGATGTTATTGACTTACTTATATAACCATATAACAATTACAACATGGAAACAGGCCATCTCTGCCCTTCTAGTCCGTGCCGAACGCTACTCTCACCTAGTCCCACCGACCTGCACTCAGCCCATAACCCTCCATTCCTTTCCTGTCCATATAGCTATCCAATTTTTCTTTAAATGATACCGAACCTGCTTCTGCCACTTCTACTGGAAGTTCGTTCAACACTTACTTCAAGCTCCCCTGTCCTCCCCTGATAATTGACTTATCACTATATTCATGCCAGGAAAATATGCGCTGTGTGTTTAACATTAAATTTGTTAGATAAACCCTTTTAGAAACGAAATTGAGTGTATTAGCCACTTATCCCTATATTCCGGTCGTCATTAACACCCCCCCCCCCCGAAACAGAATCCGCGAAAGCGATTTGCTGGGAAAAAAAACTGGCACGTACATGCATGTGCACTGGTGCCCACGCAAGGCTTCATGGTCATTGTAGTCTTTCTCGGAGTAAACACAACGTACCTGACTGCTACTCTTGCCCGTTGGCGACCCTACCACCGCACCCCGCCCCCCACCGCTGGGTCGGCCGGTCCGCAAGAATATTGTCAATATTAAACCGGTCCGCAGTGCAAAAAAGGTTGGGGACCCCTGTCATACAACACAAAACATGATGATGATAAACATGACCACATCTTCCATCAGGACATACTACAGCCTCCTGGACTAAAATCTGAATTCTACAACTGCAGGTAACTTGATCTCTTGGACTGCATCAATCGTCCATCTCTGATATTAGCTCAGTATGTTTTGTTATCCTTTCTCTCTCTCTCTCTATGGGAGTGGAGGATGTGCCCAGCCTGATTTACTGGGTATGCCCTCCTGCTCTGTATTTTCAATCCTCAGATTTATTTGTTCATGTCCTTATTCTCTAGTTACTCCCATTCACTCATTGACCAGATAATGTGTTTATGGTTTATCCCGTAATCATCCCAGTTTCACTCCTTCCAGCAGCTTAACAAGCTTCTTGCTTCCCTTTCAATCTGGCCTGAAATAGTAACCGTTTCTCTTCCCACAGTATTTCCAGCATTTTCTGTCTTTGCTTTGGATTGTCAGCACCTGCAGTTTTTTTCAAATTTTCAAACACAAGGGATGACACATTTTTACCAAATGTCATTCTTTTAGGAAGTATATTCAAAATAGATTAATCATATGCTGGAACCATGGAAAAGTACAGGTTTTCCAAATACTGAGCTTCCTAAACATCTCATACCTTAAGTCTGCTTCTACCACTGATGACTATTGCTCAGTTCTTATATCACTCAAATATTCTTTTTGATTTACCAATTTGTAAGATGTACAATGCCATGGATAAATATATTAGAACACTTCACATTTTTGTAGATATAAGTGAAAAAAAGGTTTAAAATTATATATATTATCTGCATTCTAGTGTAGCTTAATATATGACAGTGTTCAATGAAAGAAAACTATGCAAGGATGATTTATCCTTTAACATAACGCACACAAAATGTCGGAGGAACTCAATAGGCTAGGCAGCATCTATGGAGAGAAACAAGACGGTCAACGTTTCGGGTCAAGACCCTTCATATTGGCATTGACCTGTTCAGATAAAAAGTCTCGACCCAAAACATCTACGGTCCATTTCCCTCCACTGATACTGCCTGACCTGCTGAATTCCTCCAGCATCTTGCGCGTTGCCCCAGATTCCAGCACCCGCAGTTCCTTGTCTCCATAATTATCAAGAACTTTTCAAATACAAGCAGTGAATCTTCAGCATCGTGGACCTCAACGGGACAGGCAGCATCTCTGGAGGAAAACGAACAGATGACGTTTCGGGTGGAATCCCTTCATTTAGACTGCAGTTGAGTGTAACATCACTTCAGCAGGTTTTCCAACAACCGCACTCCCTCACTGCTGTGCGGCCTAGAGCCGTCACATAACCACACTCAAGCACCAAACAAATTAGTGAAATGAATAGTAAGAGCACTCTCTATCATCTTTGTGATCAACTGACTTCTCAGACACGATATTGATGATTAAAAAAAGACAAAACACACAACGCACCTCGCTGCTCCACAATATCCGGGCCACTGATGACCTCTCGCCCTGAATAACGTAAACCAATCGGGCGCTCCGAATTGTTGTCCTCTTGACCAATGGGATCAATCCCTCAGGCTGTCGGCATGGCCAGCCAGGCAATGGTGAACTTTCACCCCGGCGACGTTAACCAATCAATGGCACTCAAGCCCGGAGAGTCCGATCGAGAGTAGGAGCCGGATCTTTTTCCCCCAGGCAACCGTCTGTAAGTGCTGGTGGTGACCGGCGAGTTTTGGGGCCCGGTTCCTACAGACCCAGCCATGTTCCGAGACCGAGTCACGTTGGAGACGGAGGTGCCGCCAGGAGCCGCGAGCTTCCTCCCTCGTCCCTTCACCGACGGTGAAACTGCAAGCTGGCAGCAACGTTGCAGGTGACTTGCGGTCTAACCCCCCCGCCCCCCAAAAGAACAGGCTTGACCTCCCGCTGCAGCAATGGTTTTTATTACTTGATCCATTTAGACAGCTTGTTCTGAACCTGATGCATCATTTGCTCGCGGGGAATAAAGTTCCCGTCTCTGACGGACTTAATTCCTGACGAAGGGTCTCGGCCTGAAACGTCGACTGTACCTCTTCCTAGAGATGCTGCCTGGCCTGCTGCGTTCACCAGCAACTTTGATGTGTATTGCTTAATTCTATCCGTGCCTCGTTACCGTGTTTCCTTCTCGCATTTCGTCCCAATAGCAGTTTAAACCCTCCTGGCCCGGTGTTAAAAGAGCTGGATAGCGAGTTGGAGGGCGGAATTGGTTTTAAACAGTCATGTAGCCTGGAGACGTGGCCCTTCTGCCTGGCTGATCCATTCCGGCCAATATTCCCATCTAAGTTAGGTCAATATTCAATGAATTTGACCATGTTTGGCGCATATTCCTGCAGATATTTCAAATCCATGCAGCTCTCCAAGTACCTTTTCCATGTTGTTAATGTACCTGCCTCGACCACTTGCTTTGAAAGCTGGATGAAAAAGTTGCCCCTTGGGTTCTTGTCAAATCTCTCGCCTTAAAACCTCTGCCCTGAGTTCTCGATTCCCCACCCTAGGAAGGAGACCAGGCAGTACTGAAGACAGAGATGGAGAGTTTGTTGATTTATTGAACAGCTGATGTATTTCAAAAGCGGATGTCAGTCGCGGAAGTGACGCACTGGAGTGTTTTGCGAAGCTCCAGTGGATGATCTCCCGTGATTAGAGAGAGACGCGCACACAGCGGGGAGGGGAAAGTCAGGCAAATACACACGGGCACGGAGGGAGCGATAGGTCCTGACGTGCGCACACCGTTGGGACAAGCAGTTCCATTGACAGTGAGACCAACTCAGTTAAGTGGGGAAGGCACAAAGGGACAGGAAAGAAGACGAAGGGGAAATAGGGTAGAGGGAAAGCGAGGGAGAAATAGACCAAGAGAAGAAGGTGCTGAAAGGTAAGCTTCCCTTTAGTTCTCAAAACTGTGTAAGCGGGTGGGAGAGTAAGGGGACGTGACGGCAGGAATAAGGCACCTAGGAAATTTGAAACGGGGAACCAGTTTCTCACAATTGATGGACATAATGCGATGGAGAGAATGGGGAAATGAGAGACCGGAGATCCGGGTTCAGGCCCAGCGCATCTGCCGGCAGCGAAACGAGGAGGAGTCTTGATGCGGGTTTGACAGGCGAGCAGATTTCAGAGGAGTCTAAATTTGATCGGGGTTTGCAGAGGCCGGACGCCGGTGCCGGTGATGCGGACGGGACTACATTTTTAACGCTTTAGCCAGATGCATCTTTAATGCAGAGTTCTGCAGCGGTTGCTGAGCGACAATTCATATTGGCGAGTTTACCAGTCCCTGCAGTCCGAATCCCGAGGCAGCCATATGGTATCGGTAACCGGAGTTGTGAGATAGCCTGGGCCGAATGGTGGCGTGTTAGACCGACAGGCGCACATATCCGCTCATTTATCTGCAAAGTGTTGTTGTAATGCATTTAGTTTTGAGATCTGATTAAATCAATGCGTCAGTTCAATAATCTGGATTTAATTCTACGAGATACGAAGCTACTGGGGTGAGTATCTGAATATTTGCCGTGATATAGAATCCCAAGTTTTTGTACCTTTCGTGTTCTCGTTCTCCCAAGTGCTTTACAGACTACGAGTTACAAACGCTCATGCAGGAGAAGGCAGGAATAATTAGCACACTTGACGATCGCTTTGGTTGAGGAATTAATGTTAACTCGAGCACTGACCCCTACCCTCCCCTTTATCCTTTCGACCGGTGCCTTCCGAGCTCAGCAGGCAGTTCTTGGTGCATGGGCACACAAGTAACAGATTTTCAACGCTGCAGCTTTCAGTCAACACGAGGAACAAGTATTGACTGAGGTAATAATGTTCCCAAGTCGAAAATCAAAATGCTGCAGATTCTAGAAATCTGAAATAAACATGGACCATACTTGGCGACTTGTGTGAAGAGAAAAGCTGAGTTAAGATTTCTGGTCAACGATTTTACGTCAGAATTACAAAGTGGAAGAGGTATAGAGAAGAAACGTAATCACTGTAGTAGTGATCAAGGTGACACAAATTGTGTTGGGCCTGATTGAAAATTATGATTCAGATTCGCTAATTGTAGAAATCTATCTTGGTGACGTGTAGGGAGAGATACTGGAATGTTTGGGTAACGGGTGACAGGGTGGAGATAAGTCTCTGCCAAAGGAGATGTAAGGCGCTTCTTCCTTCCACTAGCCCGCAGGTCACCCTTGGGACCTGCTTAGCGTACCCCCTCTCCCCCCACCCCCCAAATCGGGGTTAGTGAAGCCATGGGAGCAGGTGGTGGATGGCGGTAGGAGCGGCTGACGCACATCACGAGTCCTGACGCTAGGTAGACGATCTCTGAGGGACCATTGGTAATGGCTGGGGTCACCTGTCTTGTAAAGACACTGCCCAGAAGAAGGCATTGGCAAACCACTTGCCCAGAGCAATCATGGCCAAGACCACGATCATCTATGTCATATGACAGGGCACATAATGAATGAATGACTGGAAATTTGAAATGCAAAATGCTGGAGGTGTTGGCAGTCTGGGTAAGGCTTCTGCCTCAGCAATATGCTGTTCCCTTTGCATTGCACCCCTTTGTGCAACTGGAGGAGATGCAACCACTGTCCTTTATATCTCCTTACTTCCCACCATCAGTAGATTCAAATATTGTACTAATTAGATACTGCTTATATTTTGCATACTGCATTATACTGTGTGCATTATACTGGAAATTTGGTGATCCCTTTTGCATTAGGTGTTGCTTTAGTAATGTACTTGGTGCCCGTTACTTTGGCGTGTAGGGCAGTAATGAAGATCCTCCATTTCGGTCTGTATAGAAGTATTCTTCATTGCTGTTTCCGTAACAAGTGTTTTTTGACCAGTCAGGGTTGTTAGCCCTGAGCTGAACCCCCAGACCTGAAGGACTGGTGGACCACTCTTGGTCTGGACTCTACCCTTTGACCTGTTTGCCATCGGTGATCCTACCAAGAGCCAAAGGACAACACCCTGACTCCAGCCAACATAGCTCTCCAAGTCATTGCGGCACGCAAACCAGTAAACTATATGATAAGGCTGTGGTCCATTTGGGGGTTTAATAATCTGGCAAACCAAAAGCAGAGGTCAAAGTGAGCATGGATAGTATTGAGCTTCTAGTTGCTTTAATCCTTCACTCCATTTCTATTTTGATCAATACACTTGGCCTCCTATTGCTGCAGCAAAACCAAATGCAAGCTTGAGGAACAGTTTCTTTTCTTCCAACTTGGTATATTACTGCTCAGAGAATTTAATTGAAGTTCTTAAATGCAGTGTTTTTTGGCCTTTCCAGTCAACATGTTAGAACTAGCCAGTTTTGATGAAAGGTTACCCTGACATGTTTTATTTTTTCCTCTTCACTGATGCTTTCTTATCTGAGGATTTCCAACAATTAGTTTTTTTTATCACTGATTTTATTTATATATATATAATATATATATTGAAATGAAATTTGCAATCTCAGTCTCAAAATTTGAAGTGAGTACACTTAATGGATCAACTTTTCCACCAAATCTGACTTAGTTGCTCTGTATTTATTGTGGAAAATTAAATATTATTAAAGAAAACTAATCTTTATATATAACATTGCTTTTGAAAGTTACTTACATTATTTGCTTTAACTGAAATGTAATGAATTTTAAATTGAAACAGTTGATGGGTGGAATATTTAAAGGGACTGTTTCATATATGCACAATGCACTCTTACATTTCATCAGTGAATCCGTATCAAATAACCAGACCTCTAACCTTTTGGAGTAACTAACAGTTGTTTTTAGATTGTAAGATGGAGCACTCTGCAAGACATGGTTGTATTGGAAGAACTACAGTACTGTGGAAAAGTCTTAGACATATATAGCCAGGGTGCTTAAGACTTCTGCACAGTACAGTAGTAATTTTGTGTATTACACTGTTCTGCTGCCACAAAAAGAACAAATTTCGTACATGTGTGAGTGATGATAAACCTGATTCTGATTAAAAGTCTCCTTTATGGACTGAGAGTGGGTAGGGAGCAGGGAGAGAGTAATCATGGTTGGGAAAATAGGAAGAGAGAGTGGAGGAAATCGGAAGCTCAGAGAGACATTCTGTAATGATCAATAAAGCAATTGTTTGGAATCAGATCAGCTTGCCTGGTGCCTTGGGGCTGGGTGTGCCTGCAACCACGCCATCCGCCCCTGCCATCCTTCTCTGCCACCTGCCCCACACCCCTCCTGTGGTGCTCCACCCTTGCCATTCCCAACACCCTTTGCTCCTGCCAGATTTGCATACTTGCTCTCCACTCCATGTTAACAAATACAGTACTGTGCAAAAGTCTTAGGCACCCGAGCGCGCGCTCTGTCTAATACCATATACCTCAGACTTTTGCACAGAGTTTTATTGGTGATAAGATAATTTTCTGAAAATTAATCTATTTAAAACGTGCTGCAACTTAAAGTTTTCTATAAGCAGAAGATCCAGGGTATTTTCATTTTGTCCTATTTAAACAAAAAGTGTGTAAATCAAAATGTGGCATAGACAAGCTTTACCAGTAACTTTAGTATTGGTATTAAATTAATATCAATTTAATATATTAAATAATTTATTAAAATTAAATTGATATTAAATGTGGATATTTTATTATCAGTATTTTAGTATATTTTAAGCAGAATTGATGACTGTTCTCATCAGTCACTGCTGTTGCTTTGATCTCTGGTCATTTGTAGAGAAAAGTAGAACATTTAATCAAAATTTTCAGGCATCCATTTAAGACAAGTTAGAAATGAGCCTTTTTTTCTGTTATATTGTTGATCTTGGGCACAGCACTGCTATATATCTGTCATGATAGGAAAGGTGAAAAAGCAATGTACATTTATTAACATAAAACAATGTATTAAGATTTAAGAGTGTAACACTCGCTTGCCTAGTGGCTTAATCTAGGGGTTGGTAACCCCCTTGCCCGGCCAAACTTAATAAATCTCGTTTGGGTGGATGCTGAGCGATGTGTCCCCTGAGCTAAAACAGTATCCAGAAATAACAAACAGTACACAATATGTGGTTAAACGATTAAGATTTATAACTCTTACTTGGACTATGTGGTTAGTAGAGAAACAAAATATAAAAGAAAAAGGCACCCATAATCTTATTAGGCAGTCTGTGCACAAGTCATTGGAGCTCACTCTGCATGATCTTTTATTCGATCTCCTCCGTGCATCGCCGACCCCCAGACTCCCGCCCGGAGTCCACCTGGTCGGGCGGCCCATCAACTTGCTCAAATTGCTTCTTTTCTCTTCATTCCCCTCATGCCTTCTGGCAAAAGTCTGCGAAACCACAGCTTTCAGACACACGAGAGAATAATATTTCCCCCATTGGATAGTCACCCATTATCTCTAGTTATAACCCAAACATTGCTGCTACAGAGAAACCATTACCTCATCAGTTAACATTACAGAGAATCCATTACATTAGCCTTAGCAGTTAACATTGCAGAGAAGCCCTTACAAGAGTTTAATGTTGATTTTCTGGAGTAAGAATTTTTATTTTCTGGTCATTTCAATTCCCTTTTGTCCAAGTATGGTTGAAATCTTAACTCAGTATAGTTGCAAGAACAAGTGAATTTGCATCAGGCCTCACACTTGGCCCCTCAAGCCTGTTCTGCTATTGAATAAGATCCTGTTTTTTTTTAAACATATTCCCATCTCAAAATGTTTGCCTTATTAACAACTGTGCCTCAAAAAAGTTTGCTTCCAATACTGTGTAAGGGAAAGCTGCTCCAAGAATTTCCTCCATGTTAAAATATTTTATTTCCATCTGTTTTAAATGGATAATCTTTTGCTTTTTAACCAGTAATCCCCTCCCCATATCCACTTGCAACAGGAAACATTTTCTCCACAGTTCTTGTATGTAGCAGTTAGTGAGGAATTGGCATAGAACTTTAAGAACATTTTTGGTATGAATTCCAGTAGGGACAGTTTGAGGATGACTTTTAATTTGAAGATTATGGTATCTAGAAGCAGCATTACTATGTAGTGCTGCAAATTTTCATGTGGAGTTTGCTGGTGTGATTTTTTTTATCATGACATTTTGTTATTGAAGCTTATGGAATGTGCATGGCTTTGTTTCCTTTGTATTTGGGGAAGATAGAAGGCAAATCTACTGATGACAGTTATAAATAGAATTAGGATGACATGGGGAATGATATAGAAGACGATGAAACTTTTTACTGGCAATTTCTGGTGCAAAGTTGGGAGATGGAATATTTTATAGAATATTGAAAGGATGGACTGGTTAAATTCTTATTCAGAATATTCTTTCAAGTTTGCCCTGCTCCACACTGAGAATTTTTTTATCATCCTCAGTTAAATCGTTAATTCACCATAAGACATAGGAGACTTGGGCCATTCAGCCCATCAAGTCTTCTCCACCATTCAATCATGACTATTTTATTTTTCCTCTAAATCCTATTTTCCTGCCTTCTCCCTGTAGCCTTTGACGCATTTACTAATCATGAACTTATCGACTTCTGCTTTAAATAAACACTATGATGGCCTCTGCAGCCATCTGTGGCAATAAATTCCACAGATTCGCTACCCTCTGGCTAAAGGAATTGCCCCTTATCTGTGTTTTCTATTCTCTGAGACAGTGCCCTCTGGTCCTAGACTCTTCTCACTATTGAAATATCTTCTCCATATCCACTCTATTTTGGACTTTCCTTATATGCTCCATTTCAGTGAGATTCTACCCCTCTCCCCCCCATTCTTCTAAACTCCAGAGAGTCCAGGTCCAGAAAAGGCAAATGCTCCCCAATCATTCCTGGGACCATTTTTGTAAACCAACTCCGGACTCTGTCCAATACCAGCACCCCATTCTTAGATATGGGGTCCAGAACTGCTTATAATACTCAAAATGTAGTCTGACCAATGCCTTACATAGCCTTGTTTTTCCTTTGTTCTAACCCTCTGGAAATAGACGTCAATGTGCATTGTGTTTTCCTTATTGTTGACTCATCCTGTAAGTTGACCATTAGGGAAACCTGCACGAGGACTCCTAAGTCCTTTGCACCTCTGATTTCTGAATTCACTTCCTGTTTAGAAGATAGTCTGTGCCTTTACTCCTTCTACCAGACACTTCCCTATCCTAATCTGTCCAAGTCCTTCTGCAGACTCCCTGCTATTTCAATACTACCTGTTCTTACACCTATCATCTGCAAACTTGGTCACAAAACCACCAATTCCAATATCCAGATCATTAACATATGACATGTAGCAGACCCAACACAGACCCTTGAGGAGCACCTTGAGTCACTAGCAGCCAACCAGAAAAGGCCCCCTTTATTTCCACTCTTTACCTCTTGCCAGTCAGCAATCTTCTATCCATGCTAGTATCTTTCCTGTAATACCTTGGGCTCTTATCTTGTTAAGCAGCCGCAATTGTGGCACCTTGGTCACAGGCCTTCTGAAAATTCATGTAAGCAACTCCCCTTTGTCTATTCGGTCTGTTATTTCCTCAAAGAATTCCACCATATTTGGCAGGCAAGATTTCCCCTGAAAGAAACCATGCTGACTTTGGCCTCCTTTGTCATGTGCCTCCAAGTATCCCGAAACCTCATCCATAATAATGAACTCCAACATGTACCCACCCAGTGAAGTCAGGCTAGCTAGCCTACAGTATAATTTTTTATCTTTTGCCTCCCGCCATTCTTAAAGAGTGGAGTCACATTTGCAATTTTCCAGTCCTCTGGAAGCATTACAGAATCTAGTGATTCTTGAAAGATCACTACCAATGCCTCCATTTTCTCTTTAGCTACCACTTTCAGAACCTTAGGTTATAGTTCATCTGGTCCAGGTGACTGAAACACCTTCAGACCTTTCAGCTTCCCAAGTACTTCCTCCGTAGTAATAGCATCTACACTCAAATGCACCCCCCCCCCCCCGATCACTTGAATAGCTGCTGGTGTCTTCTAAGTGAAGATAGACAGAATTCAGTTTGCCTGCCATTTTTATGTTCCCCTGTTTCTCTACTCTCCTTTACCACCTATCCAGTGGTACTGTTGTCTCTTTTACTTTTGATGTGTCTGAAAAACTTTTCATATCCTCATTTTATATTATTGGCTACCTTGCCTTCACATTTCACCCTTTCTCTCCTTAATGCTTTTTCGTTGCCTTCTGTTGAGCTTCAAAGGCTTCCCAATCCTCTAGCTTCCTGCTAATTTTTGCTATACCTTCTCTTTGCTTTTCTTTTGTCTTTGACTTCCCTTGTCAGCCATGGTTGTCTCATCCTCCATTATTTTTCTTTGGGATGAGCTGCTAGTTTTTCAACCAAAATTACATGTTGTAATTTACTAATTGCA
The DNA here is from genome assembly GCF_963921235.1 of Mobula hypostoma. Classification (NCBI taxonomy): domain Eukaryota; kingdom Metazoa; phylum Chordata; class Chondrichthyes; order Myliobatiformes; family Myliobatidae; genus Mobula; species Mobula hypostoma. The sequence goes on from NC_086122.1 coordinate 27,876,899, forward strand.
CCTTGTTGTAGGAACATTAATGGTTTGTTTAGAATTGTTAGGAGTGAATGTAGTTACGAGGTTCAGATGACGTCAAGCTGAACCTTGTGAGTCAGATTCCCAAAGCTAAAAGTACATTCTCTAAAGAAAACTATGATATCAAAGAGTTTATTTTACAAGATGATTCAAAATGTGCATAGTAACCTTTGCAGTATATCTTTTTCATAGCAAGTTGCTAAAAATAACATCTAATGCAATTTATTATGAATGGTTAATTGATTGTCAATAAATTTAAAATGATAATAATTGAATCCTGTGAGCAGGTACTCTGATATTTAAACAATGGTGAATATATGCCTTGTGAAGTAGAATAAAGCAGTGTAAAACTTCAATTCAAATCATGTAATTCAGTTGACAGAACCAGTCATGCATTGCTGTCCTTCATAATCCTAGCTGCTGGCAATATGGCATTAACCAGAAACAATATTTAATAAATTCAGTGTATGAATTTCACTTGCACATTCTTTTCCAAGTAATATTAGCTTGTGCTACATCTCTAGAACAAAGGACGGTTAGAATTAGATTACGTTAATAAACAGAGCTTGAATTGGTAACCAAAAGTATAAATGTATCACTTGTCCTTTAACTAACAGAGGTTTTCACTCTGTGGCTTTTCATTGTTGATTGGTATCCTGGCTCCTTCCACTTCTCTAAATGTGACAGCTGATATTTTATGTGTGGAGAAGCTAACCTTTCACTGTAATACTGAAATATTTCTGCTCATTTGCCATTTTTATTTCTCAGTAAATTTCTAATATTTTCAAATCATTCTGTCAACTTAATTTCCAATTCTGTTGGAATACTTGCAAGAGTTATATCCATGTGCAGAATTTTGATTATGTAGTGTGCCAAGTCACAGATGTTGTGTTAGTCTAGTATTTTTATTTCTCTTTTATTTCTCAATACCTGTGGATTTTGATAACAACTAAGAAAATGAGCCTAACTTTGGAGTTATGTTTGGTACTGTATGGTAACAAAAATATCATTGTTTTCAAATTCTACCATGTTTTGGCCATTCTGCTTGTCTCTGTATTTTCTTCCCCAGTTCCTGACCTCGCATTTAAAATTTTAATTGATCCATTTTTAATAGCTGCGCTGCCATGTACTCTGGTATATTTATATAAAGTTTATATTTTTTTGCAGTTCTGCTGTAAAGCAGGTTATGAAGATAAGGTATTTGATAAATGGAAGCTTTGTTGCTGTGACTCTCCAAATGTGGTGGAGGATTAAGTTAACTAAAAGGCAGACAACAAGAGGATTATCAATGTGTAAAACAGCCTTGAGGGCATTTAAAAAAAATCTTAAAGGCTTTTTTTTCTCTTGGAAATTAGACTGATTGTGAAAACCTGCAGTTCCCAACTTTGGAAGATTTTAAAAATATCTTTGGAATTGGCGCACTTTCCATGTTTGTGACTGAGTAGTCCAGTGTTATTGCCATGTTCTCTACAACTTATTTTTTGCACTATATAGGGCGGTTTGTTTTAGAGTTATAGAGTCATAGAAAGGTACAGCACAAAAACAGGCTCTTTGGCCCGACTAGTCCTAACCATTTAAACCGCCAACTCCCATTGACATGCAGCAGGACCAAGCCCTTCCTACTCCAAACATCCGAGTACCTATCCAAACTTGTCTTGAATGTTGAAATAGAGCTCGCATGCAGCACATGTGCTAGCAGCTCGTTCCACATTCTCACGACCCTCGAAGTGAAGAAGTTTCCCCTCATATTTCCCTTAAACTTTTCTCCTTTCACCCTTAACCCATAATTACTAGTTGTAGTCCCACCCAATCTCAGTGGAAAAAAGTCGGCTTGTCTTATCTATACCCCTCATAATTTTGTATACCTCCATCAAATCTCCTCTCAATCATCTACGCTCCAAGGAATAAAGTCCTAACCTGTTCAATCATCCCTTATAACTCAGGTCCTGCAGAGCTGGCAACATCCTTGTAAATTTTCTCTGTACTCTCTTGATATTGTTAACGTCTTTATTGCAGGTAGATGACCAAAACTGCACACAATACACAAGTTTGACCTCACCATCATCTTATACAACTTCAACATAACATCCCATCTCCTGTACTCAATACTTTGACTTATGAAGCTAAAAGTGCCAAAAACTTTCTTTACAACCCAATCCAGCTGAAATATATTTTAAAAACTGTTTTAGTAAGTGTTTTTGTTTGTGAGAAATACCTGTTGGCGAATGATGCTCAAAATGGATGGAGGAATTGGATTGATGGAATGCTCAGAGAGCCAACATAGACCAGGATAGGTTGAATTGCAGCCTTCTATGTTGTAAAAGCTTACAACAAAAATGAATATACACTTGACAATGCTGGTCATATTACTAATGTAGGGAGCATGGCAGCTCAAACAAATGCAGCAAGCTCCACAAATAGCACTGACATAAATGATCAGATCAGATGATTTTAACCTCCTTTGTTTGATGAATAGTTATTTTGACAGAGCTGCATAAACTCACCACGCTTCTATGGATAAGAAAGTGTTTGAGGCTTCAGAAATCAGTTCGCTTTATATTTTTCAGACATGTCATGGAACATTATGGGCAGTTTAATTGGTGAGAAATCCTCTTTAATAACTTCAAATATTTTTCTACTCTCCATAATTGGGTTGCAGTTTGACATCTTTTCACTTTTCAGTGGTTTGCGTTGCTAGCTAACATTAAGGACTTATTAGTAATATAAAAAGGAGGGGGAATAAGGCTAACATACTCATGTGAATACTCGTTTATAACACTAGATAGCAGAGATTTTGCTTCCTGAATACTTTTGAGTACCTTATGGATTTTTGGGCTGTTGATCATGAAAATCACAATAAAATTTCCCTATCATGCACCAATTTTTTGAAATCACCTATAATTGTGATTTCAATTCATAATTCAAGTCAATTAAAATGTTGCTCACAATGTATGCAGAGAAGTTTTCTATCTTGTCCAGGCTTACCTGGGCAAACTTAGGTAGGGCGGATGCTGCATGGCAGGAGAGGCTTTAGAAAGGCTATCAAGTTCTGTGAAAGCTTTTGATATTTGAGACAGACATTTCCCAGAATAACTGATGCCAAGATGAAGGAAGGCATTTTTGTTGGTCCACAAATCAATTAGGTTATCAATAACAGGCAATTTGAAGAACTTCTAGTGGGACTGGAGAAAATCGCATGCAAGGTATTTAAGGATGTTGTTGCGTTCTTTCTTGGCAACTGCAGAGCACCAAATTACATGCAGCTGGTTGACAACATGGTTCAAGCATACAGAACCATGAGGTGCAACATGTCACTGAAGATTCAGTTTCTGCATTCCCATTTAGATTTCTTCCCTGCAAATCTTGGTGCTGTTGGTGACGAGAAAGGTGAAAGATTTCACCAGGACATTGCGATCATGGAGAAACGGTATTAGGGCAACTGGAATCCATCAATGCTGACTGATTATTGTTGGACACTTAAGCGAGAAGCCTCAGGCACTGAGTACAAATGAAAATCGTCAACAAAATATTTTTAGCTTAGTTGAACTATTGCAAAGTGTTAGCACCGTTATGCAATTAAACACTTTATATTCAATAAAAATTAATTTCTTGGTTCTCCAAATTCTCTCGAGATATGAGTAGTCTGAATTTATATTTGTGTTCAACTTCAAGCAGTCTATCATAAACAAAAAAAAAATAATAATTCTCTGGAAGCAACGCTATCGAAAAAAAATTTTTGTCCAGTGTAATCCACTGTGGAATATCCCATTGTTCCCTCATTTGTGCATTCAATCCAGGGTAATGCATTCTTTGGTTTGTTACTAATGTCATAGTCAACATAACGTTACTTCAAATACAATCTCAGCACTCTTACTACCGATAAGAAAACTTTTTGTTCCGTTCTGTAATAATATTGTAGTGCTTTCAATTGCCACAGCAAAACCTTTAATTTTATATATGGTTACCATTTAAAATGGCTAATAGAAATATTAGTCCAATTGAAATATTTCCTTTAGTTGACTGTGAATATATTTAGCTTTCAGTGGTAAAGATGCCTGCAGATGTTGTATGATATCTGCACTGGACTTTGAGGCATGTGGTCCCGGGTTCACATCTGGCCAGCTTCTTGAGCGCTTTCCATCTGTGCTGGGTTGAGCATCGAGCTGGCAACTCGGCCTCGTTCTTTTTAAAAAAAAAACAGGCACAAATACTAAAAGAAATTGCACAGTTGCCGCTGGATGCGCCACGAGGTGTGGAAAGGAGCAACAACTGTGGTAAAGGTCAATTTCAGGGATAGTTGATTGAACGTGAATTTTCAGCTTTGATACCAGTTGTTTGACAGCACTAATAATGTGATCTGTGCTCTGTGCAGGTAATCGTTGTCTTCAGTGATATGGTGGCCATGAACAGGAGCCTAGAAGATTTTCCTCTCCCTGTGATGTCTTCTCTAATAGCTTGGATGTTCTTTAGGCGGACATGTGTTTCAAAGCTGAAGGACCTGCTGTATATCTTCTTCTATCTGACCACATTGAGTTCGTTTACAAGTAAGTCACACCATCTGATCTGATCATAGACATTTCATGTTATTGCAGGCAGCTTTACGCTGAAAGACTTAATCCAGTTCAAAGTCAGTGAACTAATTGATTTACGAGGGGTGATTGATAAGTTCATGGCCTAAAGTAGAAGGAGTCAATTTTAGAAAACCTCGCACATTTATTTTTCAACATTGTCCCCTCCTACATGTACACACTTAGTCCAGCAGTCGTGGAGCATACAGATCCCTTCTTTGTAGAAGTGGTCCACAGCAGGGGTGATTGATAAGTACGTGGTCCAAGATAGAAGGAGATGAGTTGTACAGCTCTCGTTACATGCATGTGCAGTTCAACAACTTGAGTGAAAATGCAGAAAGTTTGAAGATTGTCCTCATCTCCTTCTACTTTAGGCCGTGAACTTATCAATCACCCCTGCTGTGGACCACTTCTGGAGGTCCAAGACGCCGACTTCTACAAAGAAGGGATTCGTATGCTCCACGACCGCTGGACTAAGTGTGTAAATGTAGGAAAAATAAATATGCTAGGTTTTCTAAAATTGACTCCTTCTACCTTAGGCCACGAACTTATCAATCACCCCTCGTATTTGACGAACACCACTTCCTCATATTTCAACAGTGTATCAGCCTGTAATAGGTTCTCTGGATAGCACCTTGTATCTTGTGTACATATTTTCAGATGTCATCTATTGAAAGTTTGACAAAAGAATGGATATTGACATTTTAGGGCAGTGGTTCCCAACATTTTTTATGCCATGGAGCCTTGCCATTAACTGAGGAGTCTGTGGATACCAGGTTGGGAACTCCTATTTTAAGGAGATGTTGATACTGATTTTTTTTCCAGAACAAATATGCGTAGTCCTACTTTTCCCCATATTCACTGAATGAAAGTGTTGTTTTATGTACCGTTTCAGTTTTTCATTTGCTACTTTCGTCTATATTTTGGAGCTGCTTTTGCAACACTAGTTAACTGTATGATTGAACCTGAAATGAATCCTGGTCTAAAGGCCTGAGCCATTCATAATCTTTTTCCTCTCCCAGGGAAGTGAAAATTGCTGACTTTTCCTGCACCACATCTAAATCTTAACTGTTATGAGGATATTTAAAGGGAGTGCACCACCATAGGCACATCACAATAGTATTTAACGTCGTTCCTGAATGCATAATTCAGTTTAAAAACCCTGACAATCTGCATCTGTTTATTCAGAAATCCTGACTCGCTCATTAGACCAGAATGAGAGCCAGGAGTCCCGAGTCCAAGTTGGCTCTGTGACCAGAACCAAGGCCCCCGAGTCCTTTCAACGCTAAAAAGAGGGTATTTAGAGATGGAAACAGGGAGGAGCTGAGGGCAATACAGAGGGACCTGAAAGCCAGGATCATGGAGGCTAAAAACAGGTACAGGAGGAAGCTTGAGTGGAAACTCCAGCAGAAGAACATGACAGAGGTCTGGAGGGGGATGAGGACCATCACTGGGTTCCGGTAAACTGGCAACAGAGGGGCTGAAGGCAGTGTGGACACAGCCAACGAACTTAACCTGTTCTTTAACAGATTTGACATTTTGACCCCTGCCCATCCCCCACATGAGCCATCTGTTGTTGGCCCCCAATCAACACATGTTCCACTCTCCCCTCCTATCCCCCCTCACAGTCCCCCACCCTGCTGTCATGACTATACCCCTTCCCCACACAAAACCACCACGGTAGGCTTCACAGCTGAACAGGTGAGAAGACAGCTGAAACGTCTCAACCCAAGCAAGGCTGCAGGACCGGATGGTGTCAGTACCAGGGTGCTCAAAGCCTGTGCCCCTCAGCTATGTGGAGTACTTCGCCATGTATTCCACATGAGCCTGAGGCTCCGGAGGGTTCCTGTGCTGTGGAAAACGTCCTGCCTCATCCCTGTGCCGAAGACGCCGCGCCCCAGCAGCCTCAATGACTACAGACCGGTGGCATTGACCTCCCACATCATGAAGACCCTGGAGAGACTTGTTCTGGAGCTGCTCCGGCCTGTGGTCAGGCCACACTTAGATCTCCTCCAGTTCGCCTACCAGCCCCGACTAGGAGTTGAGGATGCCATCGTCTACCTGCTGAACCGTGTCTACGCCCACCTGGACAAGCCAGCGAGCACTGTGAGGGTCATGTTTTTTGAATTCTCCAGTGCGTTCAACACCATCCGCCCTGCTCTGCTGGGGGAGAAGCTGACAGCGATGCAGGTGGATGCTCCCCTGGTGTCATGGATTCTTGATTACCTGACTGGCAGACCACAGTACGTGTGCTTGCAACACCGTGTGTCCGACAGAGTGATCAGCAGCACTGGGGCTCCACAGGGGACTGTCTTGTCTCCCTTTCTCTTCACCATTTACACCTCGGACTTCAACTACTGCACATAGTCTTGTCATCTTCAGAAGTTTTCGGATGACTCTGCCATAGTTGGATGCATCAGCAAGGGAGATGAGGTTGAGTACAGGGCTACTGTAGGAAACTTTGTCACATGGTGTGAGCAGAATTATCTGCAGCTTAATCTGAAAAAGACTAAGGAGCTGGTGGTAGACCTGAGGAGAGCTAGGGTACCGGTGACCCCTGTTTCCATCCAGGAGGTCAGTGTGGACATGGTGGAGGATTACAAATACCTGGGGATACGAATTGACAATAAACTGGACTGGTCAAAGAACACTGAGGCTGTCTACAAGAAGGGTCAGAGCCGTCTCTACTTCCTGAGGAGACTGAGGTCCTTGAACATCTGCTGGACGATGCTGAGGATGTTCTACGAGTCTGTGGTGGCCAGTGCTATCATGTTTGCTGTTGTGTGCTGGGGCAGCAGGCTGAGGGTGGCAGACACCAACAGAATCAACAAACTTATTCGTAAGGCCAGTGATGTTGTGGGGATGGAACTGGACTCTCTCGCGGTGGTGTCTGAAAAGAGGATGCTGTCTAAGTTGCATGCCATCTTGGTCAATGTCTCCCATCCACTACATAATGTACTGGGTGGGCACAGGAGTACATTCAGCCAGAGACTCATTCCTCCGAGATGCAACACAGAGCGTCATAGGAAGTCATTCCTGCCTGTGGCCATCAAACTTTACAACTCCTCCCTTGGAGGGTCAGACACCCTGAGCCGATAGGCTGGTCCTGGACTTATTTCATAATTTACTGGCATAACTTACATATTACTATTTAACTATTTATGGTTCTATGACTATTTATTATCTATGGTGCAACTGTAATGAAAACCAATTTCCCCCAAGATCAATAAAGTATGACCATGACTATCATGACTGGGTTCATGGAAAATGTATCTGGCTACTTGCAGCATGTTCTCTTTATAAAAGAAATAGATGAAATTAAAGTGTGTTTGAGTATCTATTTATTTATTGATTGAGATACAACAAAGAATCAACTCTTAGAGCTACGCCGCCCAAGCAATCCCCCAATTTAATCCTTGCCCAATCAGAGGACAATTTACAATGACTTATTAACCTACCAACCGGTACGTCTTTGGACTGTGGGAGGAAATCCCGTGGTCACAAAGAATGTACAAACTCCTTACAGGCAGTAGCGGGAATTGAACCAAGGTCGCCTGTACTGTAAAGCATTGAACTAACTTCAACGCTACCGTGCCACCCCAGAATAACATTGAATTGTCCTGAAAATGGGCTAATCTGGCACTATCAATGTACAAAGGCTGGCATGTTAATCAGTTTTACTCTACTAGTAATAGCAAAATACATTTGGGGTAGAAATGACATTTAAGTCAACCATATGTGTAGTTTGGACTTTTAATTGTTTAATTGTGTTCAAGGGTTGGATTTATTATGAATGCGTCATATTTTTAATCTTGTCCTGGAATATGGGTCTCATTGGCTATGTTTAATACTCATTATTAATTGCCTTTAACTACATAGCTGTATATTAAGCATATTCACCCACTTAGCACAAAAAAGTGTCACTCAGTGGAAAATCATGTGTATGTGTATAATTATTGCACTAGAATTTGATCTTGATTCACCAATCTGTAATTGTATGTAAATATGTCACCACTCAAAATACAAAGTCACTTTCTCAATTTTAATAACTGAATGTTTAAGTTTATAATTTTAAACATTTGAAGAAAGCTGAAAAATTAGTGTTAGGATTGTGCTTTATGCAAATAGCCAATAAATAACGATGCACTTTTGATCAACGTGCATTGTAAAACTTCGTTTTCATTTTTTATGCTACACTCATTAAATAAAAGGATGGACTAGATGGTGTATGTAAGTTGGCATGGAAATTCTACTAGCAGCAAGAAGTGAGCATTGCAGACAATAGCCATCATTTAGTGCAATGCAGAAGCAAGGAACATAATGAAAGTTGGGTGTGGTACTCACCAGTGAGTTTAGGGACGGGTGAACTATGCTGAACTAAGAGGCCAAATACATTTTGTATCTAGACACTTGGCTTTTGAAAGTCTTCATTAAATAAGTGGTTTATGGCTTTTAATTGTAATTAATAATGTTTGTGATTAACTTTTAAGATTTAAATTAAAAATAAAAAATGTTAAACTTTCGGAAGCATTTGGGTATTTGGAAGCAGCTTTTTTTAAAAAGAAAGTCTTTTATAACATTAGCCAGCCGGTGGTGTAGTGGCATCCTCATTGGACTTCGAGACAAGTGGCCCTGGGTTGGAATCCGGCCGTCTCCCTGCACACATTCCAACCGGGTTGAGTGTCGAGCTAGCACCTCGGCCTCGTTTAAAAAAAAAGATGCTAAAGAAACGGCAGGATTGCTGCCTGATATGCCACAAGGTGCAGAAAGGAACAACAATCTATAATATGAGCTTGTCAGAAAGACTACTAAATAGTCAATAGGCAAGGTTTTTATGTTGGTAGCCTGCTGATTAACTTGCATGAAGGCAACGGCAGTCTTTCTTGGGAAGAGTTAGCAGCTATGTGACTGCAAAAGACAAGATGCCAGCTGTATTCAGTGAAGTCCACGTAATGGTTACTTGTAGATTATTTGCCTTGAGCACATTCCTAACACCAAACCAAACAATGCCCAAGCTTTTGTCTATGTTCCAGTACACATTCTCCCACTCGCACTAGAGCATTGTAATCGTCAGTTGTTACTATGAATTTTAATGAGTACGAACACACGAGTTTTATTCTTTTATAATGTCAATAATATCTAAATGAGTGAATCATGCATGCTCAGTTTGCTAATCATTCTTGACGTGTATAATATTATCTGCTGAATACCAGCTGTCAGATCGTGGCTTGTTTCAGTACATAGTCCACAAGATTACTCTTGGTTAAATTTTTGGCATAAATCTTAAAATAGCACTCATTGTTTCAAATTTGGCTTTTATGTATTATTAATATAGCTAAATGAATGTGAATTTGGACATGTTTCATTAAGGATCAAAAAGCACTGTTTTGTAAATGGCAGCTGCATCCACACAGCATCTATTAAGTTTAAAACATTCTCAAATATAGTGTGATCTTTTCCACTTAAATTGCTAGAATGTTTCAGCTTCTCTTTAGTTCCACAAACTTTATTGATGGTAAATCAGTGAAATATCCATTTGGGAAATAACAAAGAAATAGCAAGACATGTTTTATTTCAGGCTGTGTTGGCTAGTCCTCATCAGTCTGGTATTAATATTTTTCTTAAATATTGCCTTGTTTAAAGTTAAATTAATTTAATCTTTATTTTTATGTTTTTAATCCTTTACCCTCTTTTTTCTCAGAAGTATATTTGTAAGGATTTATTTGTTTGTTGATAGAACTTTATCTGAACTGAAACATGCCGTCGTTTTAATTCGTACAGTAGCAATCCTTCGCAGTTGAAACCATAGAGGGGATGCAGAGGAAACTTACAAGGATGGTGCCGAGATTGGGGAGCGTGCCTTATGAGAATAGGTTGAGTGAACTCGGCCTTTTCTCCTTGGACCAACAGACCTGATAGAGGTATACAAGATGATGAGAGGCATTGATCGTGTGGTTAGTAAGAGGCTTTTTCCCCAGGGCTGAAATGGCTAGCACAAGAGGGTACAGTTTTAAGGTGCTTGGAAGTAGATACAGAGGAGATGTCAGGGGTAAGTTTTTTTACGCAGAGAGTGGTGAGTGCGTGGAATGGGGTGGTGGAGGCGGAAATGATAGGGTCTTTTAAGAGACTCCTGGATAGGTACATGGAGCTTAGAAAAATAGAGGGCTATGGGTAAGCCTAGGTAGTGCTAAGGTAAGGACATGTTTGGCACAGCTTTGTGGGCCGAAGGGCCTGTATTGTGCTGTAGGTTTTCCATGTTCCTATATAGCCATTGGTGAGAGTGGGTTGCAGGAGAAGCAGAACGTGAAACTCAATGTTCCGGGATTCTGTGGCTTTGAATGTGATTGAGAGGGAGGGATGGTATTACTCGTCACTTGCACTGAGGATGTATTGGTGGAACTGAGGACTGAGAAATGGATGATAGGTAATGGGGTTCTATTATAGACCCTCCCACAAGAGTATAGTGAGATGGCAGGTGTATGGGGTTGAGTGGAATCTGGGATCAGCCATGATGGAATGGCGGAGCAGACTCGATGGGCTGAATGGCCCATGTTTTGTGTGCTTTAGCAGAGCAAATTTGTAGGGAGCTATCAGATGTGGCAAGAAACATAATATGGCATTGTGTTAGAAGGTGTTTTCAAGAGTGGAGACACATTTGCAACGTGTCAAAGGTGTTCAACAAAGTTTGCTTAATCAATATAAGGATAGAGAGAGTTGACGTGGATAGGCTTTTTCCATTGGGAATGGGGGAGATTCAAACAAGAGGACATGAGTTGAGATTTAAAGGGCAAAAGTTTAGGGGTAAAATGAGGGGGAACTTCTTTACTCAGAGAGTGGTAGCTGTGTGGAACGAGCTTCCAGCAGAAGTGGTTGAGGCAGGTTCGATGTTGTCGTTGAAAGTTAAATTGAACAGCTATATGGACAGGAAAGGAATGGAGGGTTATGGGCTAAGTGCAGGTCAGTGGGACTAGGTGAGAGTAAGAGTTTGGCACGGACTAGAAGGGCCGAGATGGCCTGTTTCCGTGCTGTAATTGTTATATGGTTGTTATATGGTTTCCTGGCATTTTGCTATCAATATATATGGCTGTTTAAGTGTTAAATGTCACAGAACAATTGCAGACTGTGATAATTTCCCACCAAAGCCGTCAAGCACTGTAGTTTATTCAGGTTGCCCAACACCCAGAGGATATTTACTGAGTTGAACTGTGCACTGAGAGGTAAGATATGCTGAACATGTATAACTGGGCAGATGCTCATTGGCCATTAAAATAATGCAAATCAGTAATGTATTACAATTACACAACAAGATGTTCTTGAATTAAGTGGAAAAGTACTGCATGGTTAGAGACAAAACTCGAAGTAAAAGGAATTTTTTAAAATCATGGCAATGATGAGCTGGCCTCTTTGGCTTCTGAGTACGCCTGAGGCTTTTTGACATTTTCCTGTTAAGGGAAACAGGATCTGCCCTGTCGTTCTCCTTGAGTATCAATGAGATTGCCGCCTCCTTCAAAGCTCCACTAAGTATGGGAACCCATGTCTCTCCAGCAGCCTGTGGACCATGTCTTAAAATAAAGTCACTCAGCAGGGATGTGGGTGCATCTCGGTATGAGGGTGCACCTAGGTGTATGTTGTGAGGTCAAAAGTTCTGGAAGAAAGATTTTTGTTTAGGAAGGTTGGTAAGTGATCAAGAGGTATGGATCTGCAGGATACTCCCTTGTAAGGAATGGATTGGTTAATTGTGGAAACTACAAGTGAGAGCCAATTACAGGGTTGCACTAGTTTGTAACTCATTGACCAATTATAGAAACATAGAAAATAGGTGCAGGAGTAGGCCATTCGGGCCTTCGAGCCTGCACCGCCATTCAGTATGATCATGGCTGATCATCCAACTCAGAACCCTGTACCTGCCTTCCCCCTGTACCCCCTGATCCCTTTAGCCACAAGGGCCATATCTAACTCCCTCTTAAATATAGCCAATGAACTGGCCTCAACTGTTTCCTGTGGCAGAGAATTCCACAGATTCACCACTCTCTGTGTGAAGAAGTTTTTCCTAATCTCGGTCCTAAAAGGTTTCCCCTTTATCCTCAAACTGTGACCCCTCGTTATTGGTGTTCCTGCCTCGTCTGGACCAATGGTTCCACGGCTTGAAAACCTTTTCACTGCGAGGTGAAGGATAGCAAGTAGTGAAATGATATACAATACTTGTACGGCTGAGGTGATCAATAATATTACAAGTCCAAATGACTGTATAATGAACTAGTTAAGTAAAAAGAGAAACACTTTTGGGTGATGAAGTTTGGATATTGGTGTAGGGAGGAATAGAAAATGTAAACATACTCTAAGTAAAGTAAGTTTAAAATTAGACTTTCATTATGTGATTGAGATTTTATTTTCAAGTTTCCAGCATCTGTATAATTTACTTCTATGTTTAGTGTATTTATATTTGCAGTCACTGTACTGTATGTCTGTATTTTAGAGAAGCCTGCAGTTGTTGAAATCCCTATGCTTCTTAATCTGCCTGCTGCTTTCACTTGCACGAGTAGTAAATGCAGTCTTTTTTTAAAAAAAATGCATGGGGCTTGGAAAACTCCCATGCTAAACTGAGCAGCCAGATGCGATAGATAAATATCAGTAACAGTAGACTGGCGTGTTCCTGCAGCTAAGCAACTAGTGTGTCCTTGACCTTTATGAACAAACGCACCACCCAGTACTTGAAGTCACAGGAAAAGTGGATCTCAGTGAAGACAAAATTCAGTTTATCATTTGACTCTTTAAATAAGTCTGACTCTTTAAATAAGTCTGACTTCTGGGAAAAGAGGTTGTTCTGTGAATAAACAAGAGCCTTTTCTCAGACAAATGAAGTTAAATTACACTGGATATTTGAGACAGATGATCTTGAAGATATTAAAGACAAACTCATTTAATTACCTTTTAAGTTTTCTCAGGTTTTTTTCATCTTTTTCACCATCATAGTTTGAATATTAGGGTCTTAAGTTTTGAAAGAATAATTAGGTGATTTTGACTAGTTCGTCAATAACCTTTTGGATAAAAGCTGAGAAATTTGAAGTAGTTCCGCTTTTCTATGAAGGATTAATAGATAATGCCATTTCTTGCTCTCCATTGGATGTTTTCTCTGCCAAGAGTAAGTTGAAAAGGGTCCTCTGGAAAGGAAACCATAGAAACTACAGCACAGAAACAGGCCTTTTGGCCCTTCTTGGCTGTGCCGATCCATTTTCTGCCTAGTCTCACTGACCTGCACACGGACCATATCCCTCCATACACCTCCCATCCATGTATCTGTCCAATTTATTCTTAAATGTTAAAAAAGAACCCGCATTTACCACCTCATCTGGCAGCTCATTCCATACTCCCACCACTCTCTGTGTGAAGAAGCCCCCCCTAATGTTCCCTTTAAACTTTTCCCCCCTCACCCTTAACCCATGTCCGCTGGTTTTTTTCTCCCCTTGCCTCAGTGGAAAAAGCCTGCTTGCATTCACTCTATCTATACCCATCATAATTTTATATACCTGTATCAAATCTCCCCTCATTCTTCTACGCTCCAGGGAATAAAGTCCTAACCTATTCAACCTTTCTCTGTAACTGAGTTTCTCAAGTCCTGGCAGCATCCTTGTATATCTCTGCATTCTTTCAACCTTATTTATATCCTTCCTGTAATTTCGTGACCAAAACTGAACACAATACTCCAGATTTGGCCTCACCAATGCCTTATACAACCTTATCATAACATTCCAGCTTTGATTAATACTTTGATTAATAAAGGCCAATGTACCAAAAGCTCTCTTTACAACCCTATCTACCTGTGACACCACTTTTAGGGAATTTTGTATCTGTATTCCCAGATCCCTCTGTTCTACTGCACTCCTCAGTGCCTTACCATTAACCCTGTATATTCTACCTTAGTTTGTCCTTCCAACGTGCAATATCTCACACTTGTTTGTATTAAACTCCATCTGCCATTTTTCAGCCCATTTTTCCAGCTGGTCCAAGTCCCTCTGCAGGCTCTGAAAACCTTCCTCACTGTCTACTACACCTCCAATATTTGTATCATCAGCAAATTTGCTGATCCAATTTACCACATTATCATCCAGATCATTGATATAAGTGACAAATAACAATGGACCCAGCACTGATCCCTGTGGCACACCACTAGTCACAGGCCTCCACTCGGAGAAGCAATTCTCTACTACCACTCTTTGGCTTCTTCCATTGAGCCAATGTCTAATCCAATTTACCACCTCTCCATGTATACCTAGCGACTGAATTTTCCTAACTAACCTCCCATGCGGGACCTTGTCAAAGGCCTTACTGAAGTCCATGTAGACAATATCCACTGCCTTCCCTTCAACCACTTTCCTGGTAACCTCCTCGAAAAACTCCAATAGATTGGTCAAACGTGACCTACCACGCACAAAGCCATGTTGACTCTCCCTAATAAGTCCCATAGAACAGAGGAAGTACAGAGGAAGAATTGTTTAATTTAGCAGCACTAGCTATTGGGTCACTGTTACTGTGATTGACCGTGCCAGTTAAAGCACACCTGCGTCTCCTACATTGTAGCTGGTGTTAATGCCTTGAGCTCACCTGGAAACAAGAATGGTGCTGCTTTCAGGGCAGTCTCAGCAACAAGGATGAATTGCTTTCACCTTGTTTTTTTTAGAATGAAACCAGTGCACATTCTTTCGTGGTTCGGGGAGTAGCTGCTAGGCAGATGGGTGGTAGGATAGCATATGAAGAAATGGTAAGTGCAAGAAGGTCTGCAGATGCTGGAAATCCAAAGCAACGCACCTGAAATGCTGGAGGAACTGAGCAAGTCAGGCAACATGAGTAAACAGTCAGTGTTTCAGACCGAAACCCTTCTTCAGGACTGGAAAGGAAGGGGGAAGGCACCAGAATAAAAAGATAGGGGAAGGGATTGAGATTAGCTGGAAGGTGATAGTTGGAGTCAGGTAGGTGGGCAAGATAAAAGGCTGGAATCTGTTGGGAGAGGAGAGTGGACCATGGGAGAAATGGAAGGAGGAGGGTCCCAGGGGGAGATGATGGGCAGGTGAGAAGAAGTAAGAGGCCAGAGTGGGGAGTAGAAGAAGAGGGGAGGAGGAGGGTATTTTTTTTACTGGGAGGAGAAATCACTATTCATGCCATCCGTTGGAGACTTCTCAGATGAATGTAAAGTGTTTCTTTCACTGTTTATTTAGGTTTTACATTACGCTCCATGGCAATGTGAGTTTCTTGACCTATGTTTTCCTGACTTGGAGTGATTATGGCCCAATGATTCTTTTGTACAGCAGGAATATTTTCAAGGGGGCTATTGGAACAGTTTTTGAATCTTTTCCTTTGTCCACCTGGTCCTCTCTCTGTGTTAGTGTGCGTGTTTTAGGAATTTGTTGTTGGACGTGTAAGTGATTTGGTCTGCAGCACCACATGCAAAATGCTGGAGTACAACAGTCCTGTGCAAAAGTGATAGCAAAAGTGCCCTAGCAATATTTATCTGCCTAAGACTTTTGCACAGTAGTGTACATTCTGAAGTTTATGATACGGGGTTCAATATGGACCTGGGGGAATGTTATCACTGTGGTCTGTTTTGGGATCTGTCTTGTTTAATATAGCATATTGGAAAAACTGCAAGTACAATGATTAAGCTTGCAGATGCAAATTAAGTGAATAGCTTAATTCCATTGTTGAGCAAGATAAACCTCACAAGCATTTATTTGGAATCAGTCAGTTAAGTGACAGATGAAATGCAATGTAGAGATACTTCATTGAAGGAGAAAATGCCAAATGGGCCTGAAATGAACAGGATGTGCAAGGTAAATGGAGGATTAGATCATAGTCCTGATTGATGCGTTGCAAGTCCTAAATGGTAGAGGAAAAAAACCTAGTGAAACATTTTTGAAGGATGTTTCAAATTCAAATACTGAGGTTATCCTGCCACTTCACAAATGATTAGCGCAGCCGCAAATTGAATATTTCATATACTGTAGTTCTAATCGTCATAATTCAAAAAGAATATTGCTGCCACGGAAATGATTCCAAAGAGAGCAACTAGTGTGATTGTGGAGACGGCGAGATTGGAATGTGAGCAGCCATTGTTTAAACTGAGCTTCTTCTGATTGGGAAATTGACAGAGGAGAGGTGATGTAATTGTTATTTTGCCTTGCCCAGAACAGTAGAACTAGAGGGCACAGAACTTGAAATGACCTTGGTGGTGACTTAAAATTTATTCATTCTTAAATTGATTTTAGATCCATCTTTTCTGCCAACTCCTGAGTCTCCATGGTAACAATAGTAGATAGGTCCTACTGAATGGCTTTATTCCTTTCATGTAGATGTAAAACGTTTAATACTCCAAGCTAACTATCTAAATCAATGTTGGGAAAAGGGGAAGGGAGCAGGAAGCACTAGAGAGATTTTACAAATATCAATAAACTCTTTGTTTGGAATCAAATTACCTTCCCCAGTGTCTCAGGGCTGGGTGTGTCTGCAACCATGCCACCCCTCCCAGCCCTGGCACTCCTTCTCTGCCACCTGTCCCACACCACTCCTGTGGTGCTCTCCCCTCACCATTCCTAACATCCTTTGCTCCCGCCAGATCGACAAACTCGCCCTTTGCTCCACGTTGACAAAGATAGTACTGTGCAAAAGTCTGTGTGTGTATGTGTGTATATATATATATATATATATATATACACACACACACACACACACACACACACACACACACACACACACACACACAGTCCTGGCAGAAGTCCTAACATATTTTTATATTATAATATAAAAATATGTTAGGACTTCTGCACAGGACTGTGTGTGTGTGTGTATGTATATATGTGTGTGTATATATATATATATATATATATATATATTACACACACAAGAATCATAAAATCTGGTCTGATCTTCATCAAAATCACAATAATAGACAAATACAATCTGCCTAATCTAATAACACACTTTTCTTGATTGTACTTTTCTTGATCCTCTGAAAGTTGTTTTGATGGAGGCATGGTGCATATAAACAGATCTTTCTTGAGAAGAGTAGTCTATCTCTGTAACCTGACTTTGTGTGTCTTTTTTTTATGGGGCAGGGCACTTCTATAACCCTCCCATCTCACCTCGCTGATTAGAACACCTGACTCCAAATGGCTTTTGTAGAAGGCACTATTACCCCAGAGGTTTACGTACTTTTTGAACCCAGACTGTGATTGTTTAAATAGTGTACTCAGTATTGACAAGAAGTAGTACAATTGTTTGCTTGGTAATAGTTTAGGCAGATTGTGTTTGTCTATTATTGTGACATCTAATGAAGATCAGACCACATTTTTACGAGTAATCAATGCAGAAAACCAGCTAATTGCAAAAGGGTTCACAATTTTTTTTCTTACAACAATATGTATACACACACAATATTATAACATACAGTGCAGGTTGAGCTATTTTTGGTCACCTCACTTGTTAAAGTTATTGGAAAGGTAGAAGAAACATTTACCTAAGCAACTATACAGTTAAACTGGAGAAAGCAGGTGATCCAGCTTGAGGGAAAAACAGATGTATACGTAATCATTACTGATTCAGGTACCATTTCCCTATTTCACCTGTTCCCATTAATAGCTGATTCCAGAAATGTTGGAGCTGGGGGAAGAAACCAATTTGCGACTTTGAGTAAATGATATAAAGAGGATAGAAGAAATTTTTATTTACAGAGAATGGTTATCTAGAATTCACAGCCTGTAGGGGTGGTGGAACAGGAATCAATCCAAAGTTTCAACTGCTTGAAGGGAAATAAAAGACTGAGGTTAGAGCAGAGCAGTAACTCCAGTGGGATTGCTCTACTATTAGCTGGCACAAATCAACAGTCAAAATGGTCCTTCTGCTCATAATGATTCTATAATTCAGTGAACACCAGCAGTAAATATGGAGTTCCCTTGCTCTTCTGTCAGCTTGTAGTAAATTCGCTGAACTGCTGGGCTGAATTTGGCGGCCAGTTATGTTGGACCTTTGTGTGTTTCAGAATGAGTACTTGGGGTCTCTGGATAAGCCTTGCTTTGATTTAAAAGTGAGGGAGGGGGAAGCTGACATGGCAGACAAAGCTTAAAGGAATCTTTCGCCTCTCGCAATTAACACTTTTCTGCTTGTGTTCTCCAACGTAGGTGCAAGCACAGCGAACTGTTGGACAGCAGCAAATCAAACAGGGATGCTTGTGCAAAACAGACGGGGAAGTCAGTTTGTGGCGGAAGCCAGTACTATTCAGTCTTGCAGAGATGCCTGCTGTCGGAGATGCCATTGTAATGTGGCATGGCTACTGGAAGGAAAGTGTTACCTTTTGGACTGCAAACTACAAGGAAGCTGCTTGCTTAACCAAACAGGCAGTTCTAACTCTATCCTATTATTTATTTCTAAACTTCTGCCTTGTGGGGATTCTCAGAGTTCCATGCACAGAATAATAAAAGAGAACCCTCTAGCCCAGGCTAGAACTCCTAATTTAACCAGAATTAACAGAACAGCAATTACAGGACAATTATCTGGACATTATTTGGTAGCAAAGAGAAGGAACATATTTACCAGGACAAGACGTGCGCCACTCACACGCTCTGACAGTCCTGTGAAGATTCAACAAATTGAAGATTCTGTTTCAAAACAGACACAAACACCACTGCCTATTGGTGATGACAAGAAATTAAGTCCATCCGAAAATGTAAAACAGCAAAGCACTAGCAACTTAAAATCACAACAAAATGCAGAAGAAGATACACCATCTCATAAAAAAAGTCTCAAGGAAAATAATAGCACTGTGAATGACCAAGGTACTGAACAAGCTGCTGCCATCTTACAGCGGAACTTAATAACGAAGCAGTCTGAGGTAAATCTTCAAACTTTTAGCGAAACCTGTCATCTAGACTTGCTTGCTAAATTTAAAAAAAAATGCCCAAGAGCTTGCTGTGTGATTATATTTGTCATTTTGAGTTGAATTAAAAGGTGACGGCCATTAATGAATATACTAGCACAGCTTTTAAGTCTTCACTTGGGGTAAGGGCTGGGTTGGGTGATTCATCACAGTGGAATATCATTGTACATAAGTCACTTTGTAAATAATGTTCACTTAGTCATAGTCATACTTTATTAAACCCGGGGGAAATTGGTTTTTGTTACAGTTGCTCCATAAATAATAAATAGTATTAGAACCATAAATAGTTAATAGTAATATGTAAATTATGCCAGTAAATTATGAAATAAGTCCAGGACTAGCCTATTGGCTCAGGATGTCTGACCCTCCAAGGGAGGAGTTGTAAAGTTTGATGGCCACAGGCAGGAATGACTTCCTATGATGCTCAGTGCTGCATCTTGCAGCATTGCAGTGGTAGCTAGTCTAAACTTTAGAGCAGGGGTTCCCAACCTGGGATCAGTGGACCCCTGAATGGTACTGGTCCATGGCATAAAAAAAATTGGGAACCTCTGCTCTAGAGGAAAGATTTCCTTCTGAGATTAGAACAATAATTGAATGTTATACTGCTCAGCATGTTAACCTTTAACCTTTTTAATTAAGAGTTTTCTTTAGCAAAAAAAAAATCATTACCAATTCGATGATTAGAGTCATAGAATATTAGAGCATGGAAGTCGCACCTTTGGTCCAACTGGTCCATGCCAATCATGGCATCTTCCCTACTCGTCCAAGTTGCCAAAAGTCTCCCATTCTCCAAATTTTTCCCCTCCGTAGACCTATCCAAATGCTTCTTAAATCAGACCCACTTTGACCACTTTGGGCAGCTCATCTCAGGTACTCATTATACTCTGTTTAAAGAAGTTACCTCTCAGGTCTCTTTTTCTCTTCCCTCTTGTACCTGTACTCTCTAGTTTTGAACTGTCCAACTTTAGGGGGAAGGGGACCATCCACCTTATCCATACCCCTCATGATCTTATGAGCTTCTGAAAGGTCACCTCTCATTCCCTTGCACTTCAGTAAAGTTCCAACGTGGCCAACCTGGCCCTGTACCTTGGGCCCTTTAGTCCAGGCAGCTTTCGTTATACCCTCTCCAATCTGACAGTGTCTTTTCTATAACAGTGTGAAAAACTCTCCACAATATTCCCAAGTGCAGCCTCACCAACGACTTGCATAACTGAAATATAACATCCCTATTTCTAAACTCAGTGCCCTGACCGTCGAAGGCCTGCGTGCTAAAAATGCCTTCACTTCTGTTTACTTGTACACCTGCTTTCAGTGAACCACCCACTTGTACTCCCAGGTCACTTTGTTCCACAACATTTGTTAGCATCCGTTCACTATACAAGTCCTACCCTAGTTTCTCTGTCTATAACGCATCACCTTGCACTTGCCTGAGCTGAAATAAATTTGCCATTCATCGGCCCATCTCTCTAACAGATGAAGATCTCCTTGCAATGTGATCTCAGTTTGTTTGAAATGATGGCTCATTATTGAAGCACCAAGTGAGATGCACAGGGATGGAGAGGAACACTGTAGAAGACAGGATAAGAAATATCTGTCAACTAGCTACAAGACTGTAATGCAATTGAGTCATCAAATGGCCTCAAAGCAAGATGAATGCTTTCTGAAAATGGGAACAGCAAAACTCAATATTCACTTGAATATTTAATGTAGGGTGTGGTACTTGAAGTAAAGGATCTCCACATATTGATCTAAACTGAAGTACACTCGGATGCCCCTTAATTAGCTATAGGAAGTACCTAATAAAATGACCACTGAGTGTATTTCTATGTTTGTGGTCTTTTGCTGCTGAACTCCATGCACTTCAGGATTCAATGTGTTGTGCGTTTAGTGTGTTCTTCTGCACACCACTGTTGTAAAACATGGTTATTTGTGCTATTGTTGCCTTCCTGTCAACTTGAACCAGTCTGGCCATTCTTATACCCTCTGCCATTAATAAGGTGTTTTCGCCCACAGAACTGCCGCTCACTGGATGTCTTGTTTCTCATACCGTTCTCTGTAAACTCTAGAGGCTGTGTGTGAAAATCCCAGGGGATCAGCAGTTTACCCAAACCACCTCATCTGGCAACAATAATCATTCCATGGTCAAAGTCACTTAGATCACCTTTCTTCCCTATTCTGATGTTTAGTCTGAACAACAACTGAACCTCTTGACCATGTCTGCATGCGTTTTTTGCATTGAGTTGCTGCCACATGATTGGCTGATTAGATATTTGCATTAATGAGCAGATATACAGGTGTATCCAATAAAGTGGTAAATGAGTATATATCTTGAATCAAACTTTTTGCTTGTATGTGAAAATACTAATTGGTATCTATATAAAATTTGGTGAGATGTTGACTTTTCACTTGGTTAACCACAAAAGTGACTTGAATAATGAAACAGGTAATTTGCATCAGTTAAACAATTTGCTAATCACTCAATAGAGGGGGAATCTATTGGATGTTCAATTCAATTAGAATACAGTGTTTTTCTAAACTGACGAGTTGAAAAAAATATTAATTATACGCAGTATTTTTAATCTTTAAACTTGCTTATATGCTATGTTTTTTGACAAACTAATTTAAATGGTATTTTTGTCATTTTTGTATTTGTTGCTTAATGTAAAATGCACCAGGAAGAGTTCAACAGTGATTAATTTGCATTTAGTGACCATACACTTCATAAAGTGTTTCTAGCCTGGTATCTCATTTAATAGGTTTTTAACTGTGGCTCATACACTTTCATGCTTTCTTTTCAAAAGAAACTATATTTGGAAAATGTCGCAAGATTAAGCTACATCTGTGAAGAAAGAAATAAAATTCATTTTTCAGGTCAATGATCTGATTTAGGATGAAAGCTTAAATCTTTCCCTCAGTAGTTGCTGTCTGTCTTCTGAACACTTTTGATTTTGATTTCAGATTTTTAGCATAAATAACTTTATACTCGTTGTCTTTATTGTCCCCTGTAATTTTCTATTTTATAAACCCACCTTGGTCTTTTAAATTATGTTTGGGTCTTGCTGGATTAGAGCATTTTCATAATTTTTTTTGCTGATAAGTTGTCAAACTGAACTCTCCATTAAGTTTTGGAAAAAAACTCTTAACTTGGAGTGAAAAAATAACAGTCAGGTTAAGAATGCCGTTCTTGTTTTGAGTAAGAGGAGAAGAGTTGAAAACACGTGCATCAGAGCTAAGACCGGTGTGCCCATGTCAGCTTTTCAGAATCAGAATCTTTTATTGTCGCCAATTTACGTGGACACATACAGGGAATTTGAGTTCGGTTTCCCTGAGCTCTCACTGTACAGAATAAAAAAAACCAAACAAAACAATAGTGCAAATAATCGTGAACTATATACAATGAGGTGTACCTGTGTATGTACAGGTGGACTTGTTTTTTTAATAGACTAAAATTCAAGTGTTCATAAGACTGATGGCATACGGAAAGAAACTGTTCTTGTACCTATTTGTCCTGGCATTCTGTGATCTAAAGCACCTACCAGAAGGAAGGAATTGGAACAGGTGATGTCCAGGGTGTGATGGGTCAACAATGATGCTGCTTGCTTGCTTCCTGACTCTAGATGCACATAAGTCCTGGATCGAGGGCAGCTTCACACCAATAATCCTATCTGTAGCCCTGACAGTTCTTTGGAGTCTATTCTTGTCTTGTTTGGTAGCTGATACAAACCAGACAGTGATGGACGAACGGAGAGAACAGACTGGATTATTTCTGAATAGAATTGAATTTTTATGGAGTGGAAGTTGAGGATGAAGGAAAATGTGGGGCAAGTATCAGTGGAAAAGACTAATTGAAATAAATGAGACGGAAATGGAAGCAATACAAGGATCAGTGTGGTGGCTGGGGTTGGAATGTATGGCCAAAGTGGTTGGGGAAGCCTGTGGTTTGTTCTTGATATTGTTCACAAAGCAGGCCTGTAAAATGGAGAAGAAGTTAAGGAAGAGAGTAAAATTTGGAGCTGGAAAGTGGGGTGAAAACTATCAGCCAAGGTAATGTAACTTTTGAGTTCAATATTAGGGAAGGAAATCCCTTTGATGTATCAGAACAAGGGATCTGAGTTGTACTGAAAGAAATAAAGTTCGGTATAGAGACATCAATCCATACAGATTCCCATAGCTATACCTTTGATTTGGAGTGAATGAGTGTAGTTAAAGCAAATGACATTCACTGTGGATCAAGTTCAACCAGGCAAAAAAAATGTTGGATTATAGGGGGACTGATAAGGAAAATTAAGTTCTTGTTTAAATTAATTTAATGAATATAATTATTTTTTAATGATTTTGTTTTTAATTATTTAAATTTGCCCCAATTATCCTACTCTATTAATGAGAAACAAAAATGATTATTTAAAAATCCTTGCAGCTTTAACAGCTGACAAAGCTGGAGACCTAGTTTCACTGACCTTCAGAGCATTTGCCAAAATTTCACATTGGGTCTCTGTGCGTCATTGCTTGGCAACACGCCTAGAGTCCTGGGCACTTCGTAGCAGCAAGTTGAATAGGCTGACCTTTGGCACCTATTGTGGGTGCTAAAGATGCCAACAAGTTCTGGCTCAACTAATTAATTTTGTAATTGAATTTTGCAAGTAAATTAGCATCCAGGTGTACTTTCTCGGAAAATGTTTGAGATTGTATATGGAGTGATTAAAAAAAATAATAATTTGAAGTTTGATTGTCTACCAATTTCTATAATGATATCAGATAGAGTAAGGTGTTACAATTTTGGCCCACTGCCAATATTAAGCATATTCCTGATATGACTCCTAAGTCATGTGGTCAATTAAACGTGCTGTGTTTCAATGCAGAAATATGAATGATAAGCCTTTAAATATGCGTTGGTCTGATTAATTGATTAGATTTAAGGATTACTTGTAATCTATCGTTTTTTCAATGGATCCATGACTAATACTGGGAAAAGGATGTTCAGAATTTTATTGTCTAACTCCAAGTCTGATTTGAGCCAAAGCGGCATTTGGACTACAGAACAGTGGTTGCAGATAGTTAGCAATGAGGACTAAGGAGTGTTCGTTCAATAAGACTGCATTTGATCATTGCAGTTGGCGCTCAGCAAAGTACACTTTGAGCAAATGGATCAAGTTTTTGTCTTTCATGGGTTCTGGAATATACAGGACGTTACCGCATTTACACTCCTTTGAAGTAATGGGATAATTTTCAATGAAAGGACTTAGCTAGTTGTTAGTGCATGTGTTAAACTTTTTCACCTGCCACTTCCTCACTTCATTACCTCCTTGCCCAACCATCCCATCTTTCCACCCCACCCCCCCCCACCTGGTTTCACCTATCACCTCCCAGCTTGTACACCTTCCCTCCCCCCACCCCCCCATCTTATTCTGGCATCTTTTCCCCCTTCCTTTCCAGTCCAGATGAAGGTCGCTGCCCAAAATGTCGACTGTTTATTCCTCTCCATAGCTGCTATCTGACCTACTGAGTTCTCCAGCATTTTGTGTGTGTGTATGTGTGTTGTTCTGAATTTCCAGCATCCAGAAACTCTTGAGTTTTAAATTTCTGCTTTTGTCTGTGAGGTTATTTTTGCAAGAATCAGAGAGATTATAAAGGTGTTGATTTTGTTCCATTGCTCTGTTTGGCTAATGTAGCTGAACACACGAGGTTTGGAATTTGGAAGTATTTCAGTTACCTCCATTCAATGCTGTTTTTTTGGGGGGGATGTAAAGCGACGAGGTTTTATTCTTGCTGCTACAATACAACAAACTTCACATGTATAGGTCAGTTATAATAAATCTGATTCTGATTCATGGGTCCATTTTGTGCAGGCTCCTCTACGGAGTCTTGTTCCCTACTGGTAAAGTCTCATTCATGTTTTATAGGCTTTTTATGTATTTATGCGTGTTCTATATTCAAGATTTTATGACTGTATTTTAAGGCTATTGTATCATAAATTGTGTGTTCTTAGACAGCTTTTGAAATTTGTTTTGCAACAGTTGGAGCGATAGAAAATAAGAGCTTGCAGATCAATATAAAACATTACTTGGGCTTCATCTGCTGTATAGCATTTAGTTGTGCCTTGCACACTACATGAGGAATTTAATAACAGGAATGTGGGAGGGCGTGTCCTCCAAGAGGACCGCAACCTTGTCATACGGTTTGGAGGCTTGCATGCCTCAAAAACTGGGGAGCTATCTATGTTGGCTGGAGTCAGGGCTTTTATGATTTGGCTCTTGGTAGGTTCACCCATGCCAACAGGTCAAAGGGTAGAGGCCAGACTAAGAGTGGTCCACCAGTTCTCCAGGTTCAGGGGTTCAGCTTGGGGCTAACAACCCTAAATGGGAAAACAGAACTGTTAAGGAATGAATCCTTTTACATCTGAGTGCAATGGTATCTCTGAGTCTCCATCTAGATCTTGCATGACTGACAGTAGTGAAAAATGATGAAGGAAGCCCTGAACACGACCAGAGATGGAGGACCTTCATTGCTGCCCTAAACACCAGTGGAGTAATGGGCAGTAGAGAGGGTGGGTGAAAATTGACCTCCTCCTGAGCCAAATGATCTCCTGTGCTTAACCTTGTCTGATCCAGTTGGATGATACATTGCGATAGTTTGTTTTGTTCCCAGGATCTGACAATTGGAATTGATGATCAAAGGTGCTTCATACATCTTTGTAGCTGGGGTTTGTTGCCTTGGATGTTGTGTTGTGTAGGTCTTCAAGAATGGGCCACTGTTTCAGAAAGAGTGCCATTATGCTTTTATAAGGCTTTATATATGTATATGTTGGAATTCACTATTTCTCTGAACTTCTGTCTGTTTTGTGTAATTCCTTGTTCTGCTTATTAAAAGTGCTATAAAAATGAAAGCTGTAGGAGCCATGGAACTGTCCACTACAACGTCAGCTGTTAAGAGTCTGAACATTTAAAAATGCCATTGCTCACCGGTGTGATGATTGCTCCATCAGAATATTATATGAGAATTACATTTCAGTATTTTGCATCTTTCAACTCCAATAATGTGGAATAAAATTCCTGTACTAATAGTTTAAAAGCTGCTGTTCTAAATTTGGTTAGTCACATTTCTTTTTTTTAATTAGAGCTTTAAGGATTAGTTTTGACCATAAGGCATAGGAGCAGAATTGGGCCATTTGACCCATTGAGTCTGTTCTGCCAATCCATCATGGCTGATTTATTGTCCCTCTCAATCCCATTCTCCTGCTTTCTCCTCGTAACCTTTGACACTCTGATTAATCAAGAAACTATCAACCTCCGCCTTAAATACACCCAATGACTTGGCCTGCACTCCTGTCTGTGGCAGTGAATTCCACTGATTCACCACCATCTGGCTGAAGAGATTCCTCCTTCTGTGTTCTAAACACATGTCCCTCTATTCTGAGATAGTGCCTTCTGGTACCAGAGTCCCCCATTACAGGAGACATCCTCTCCACATCCACTCCATATTCGATCGGTTTCAGTGAGATCCCCTCTCATTCTTGTAAACTCCAGTGAGTACAAGCCCAGAGCTCTCAGACGCTCTTCACATGTCAACCCTTTAATTCCTGAAATTATTCTCATAAACCTCTTCTGGGCCCTCTCCATTGCCAGCAGATTTCTTCTTGGTGAAAGAAAAAATGGCCCAAAGCTGTTCACAACCCTCCAAGTGAGGTCTGACCAACGCCTTATAAAGCCTCACATTACATCCTTGCTCTTGTATTCTAAACCTCTCAAAACTGAATGCTAGCGTTGCATTTGCATTCCCTGCTACCAACTCTGCCTGCAAGTTAACCTTTAGAGAATTCTGCACAAGGCCTCCCTTTGCACCTCTGATTTTTGAATTTTCTCCCCATTTAGATACTAGTCCATGACTTTACTCCTTCCACCAAAGTACATGACCACACACTTTCCAACACTATATTACATCTGCCACTTTGAGTGTTGCACTTATTTGCCCATTCTCACAACCTAAGTCCTTTTGCAGGCTCCCTACTTCCTCAATACTACCTACCATTCCACCTATCTTCATACCATTCACAAATATGGGTACAAAGCCCTCAATTCCTTCATCCAAATTATTAACATGTAACTTGAAAAGAAGTGGTCCCAGCAATGACCATTATGGAATACCACTAGTCATGGCAGCCAACCGGAAAAGACCCCCTTTATTCCCACTCTTTGCCTTCTGCCAGTCAGCCAATCTTCTATCCATGCTCATAGCTTTCCTGTAATACCATGGGTTCTAAATCTGTTAAGCAGCCTCGTGTGTCGCCTTGTCAAAAGACCTTCTGAAAATCCAAATAAACAATATCTATTGACTCTCCTTTGTCTATCCTGTCAGTTAGTTTCTCAAAGAATTCCAGCAGATTTGTTAGGCAAGAAAGGCCCTTGAAGTGTGGAGTAACATTTGCAATTTTTCAGTCCTCTGGAAACGTTCCAGGATCTAGTGATTCTAGAAAGATCATTACTAACGCCCCTACAATCTCTTCAGCTACCTTTTAAAGAACCCTGGGATCTGGTCCAGGTGATTTATCTACCTTCAGACTTTTCAGCCCCCCCCAAGCACCTTCTCTTTAGTAATAGCCATGACACTCACTTCTGCCCCCAGACAGTCCTGCATGACTGACATTCTGCTAGCGTTCCACAGTGAAGACTGACACAAAGTGCTTATTAAGTTTGTCTACCAATTCTCTGCCCCCCATTGCTACCTCTCCAGCATTATTTTCCAGTGATCTGATATCCACTCTTATCTCTCTTGTACTCTTACATGTCTGGGAAAAAAATGCTTTTTGTATCCTCCTTTATGTTATTGGCTAGCTTACCTTCATATTCATCTTTTCTCTCTTTATGGCTTTTTAGTTGACTCTGTTGGTTCTTAAAAGTTTTCCAATCCTCTATATTCCCACTGATGTTTGCTAATTTATATGCTTTCTTTTTGCTTTCATGCTATCTTTGACTTGCT
This sequence comes from Mobula hypostoma, assembly GCF_963921235.1. Taxonomy (NCBI): domain Eukaryota; kingdom Metazoa; phylum Chordata; class Chondrichthyes; order Myliobatiformes; family Myliobatidae; genus Mobula; species Mobula hypostoma. The sequence continues at coordinate 27,905,378 of NC_086122.1, forward strand.
TTGTCAGCCACAGTTGTCTCATTCTCCCTTTAGAATGCTTATTCATCTTTGGGATGTATCTATCCTGCACTTTCCGAATTGCGCCTGGAAACTCCAGCCACTGCTGTTCTGCCCTTCCATTCAACTTTGGCCAGCTGCCGTCCCATGTCCCTGAAATTCCCTTTACTCCATTGTAGTGCTGATACATCTGATTTTAGCTTCTCCATCTCAAACTGCAGGGTGAATTCTATCATATGACCACTGCCTGCTCAGGGTTCCTTTTCCTTAAGCTCTATGATCGAATATGGGTCATTACGTAGCACCCGATCCAGAAATGCTGTTCCCCATGTGGGCTCAACCACAAGCTGCTCTAAGAAGCCATCTCGCAGGCATTCTATAAATTCCCTCTCTTGGGGTCCAGCACCCAACCTCACTTTCCCAATCTACCTGCATATTGAAATGCCCCATGACTATCACACCATTGCCCTTTTACATGCCCTTTCTATCTCCCTTCATGATTTGTAGCCCATATCCTAGAGGCCTATATATAACTCCCATCAGGGTCTTTTTACCCTTGCAGTTTCTTACCTCTACTCATAAGGATTCTATATCTTCTGATCCTATGTCACCTCTTTCTCAGGATTTGATTTAATTTTTACTCCCCTCCCTGTGTCTACCTACCTAGCCTTTCAATACGATGTGTATCCTTGGATGTTACGTTTCCAACTATGATCTTTCAGCCGTGTTTCAGTGATGCCCACAACATCTGACCTGCCAATCTCTTATGTGTGCTACAAGATCATCTACCTTATTCTGTACACTGCATGAGTTTGAATATTACACCTCCAGTCCTGTATTCATCACCCTTTTTTCGATGTTGGCCCCACTACACTTTAACTCATCCCACTGACTGCAACATTGCTCTATCATCTGCCTGTTCTTCCTTGCAGTCTCACTACACACTGCATCTACAGTCCCACCCTCAACCCTATCACTCTAGTTCCCTTACCCCCAACCCTCTCAAACAGCTCTAACAAACCTGCCCACAAGGATATTGTTTCCCTTCTGATTCCGGTGTAACCTGTACTTTTGTGTAGGTCACACCTTCCCCAGAAGAGATCCCAATGATCCATAAATCTGAAACCCTGCCACACATTCATCTGCCTATTCTTACCCTCACTGGTGCATAGCACAAGCAGCAATCCAGAGATTACTACCTCTTTTCAGCTTTCTTACTAATTTCTGCATTCTCCCTACAGAACCTCTTCCCTTTTCCCAGCTCTGTCTTTGGTACCAATATGTACCACAACTTCTGGCTCCCCTTTGGACCCAATCTGGGACATCCCTGACCCTGGCAACTGGGTGGTAACATGCCATCCTGGTAGTCTCGTTCACATTCACAGAATTTGGTATCATCTGCTCTAATTATGGACTCCTCTTGTCTCCCATTCCTTTCTGAGCCTCGGAGACAGACTCAGTGCCAGAAATCGGGTCACTGCAGCTCCCCCCAGTAGGTCATCACCCCAACAATGTCCAAAGCAGTATACTTATTATTGAGGGGAACAGCCACAGGGATATTCTGCACTGGCTGCCCATTCCCTTTCCCCCCTCCTGACAGGCACCTAAGTACCTGCCTCCTGCAACTTAGGGGTGGCTTCCTCCCTGTAGCTCCTATCTATAACCTCCTCATTTTCCTATACAAGCCAAAGATCATCCAGCTGCAGCTGCATTTCCACAACATGGTCTCTAAGGAGCTGCAGCTCAGAGCACTTTGTGTAGACGTAGATATCAGGGAAACTAGAGGTTTCCCAAAGTTCCCGCATCTCACACAAGGATCATGCCACTAACTCTGGACCCATTCTCAGTGTACTATCTATGGATGAAAAGGGGAAAAAAAAACTTTCTAGAAGCTTGCTTAGAGCTTCCAGCTGTTCTTGCCCAAGCCTGTTGAGCCAAACCCTGACCACTCTAACACTGTCCACTCACACAATGGCTGATCCACTTGCAATTTGCTTCTTTTTGTTAGCTACTGCCAAGTGTTTCATAGATCGTATGATTGCAACCCGCTGAGAAGTCCCTAAGGCACCCAAGCTCTTTTTAAATCTTGCCCTGCATCACCAATAATTTTGATTCTATTTAAACTTCTTGTTTCCTTACCGCTTTATTCAGGTTGCTGAAGGGACCTCAAGGCCAAATGCTGCCTCTTTGGTTGCTCCTCCTGATTCCAAATTAACTACTCCAGCATCCAATCCGAAATGGATGCAATTTAATCCAGCAAATGACAGTATAAATGGGACGTTCGCAGTAGTCACTATAACATATGCACCTCTGAACACCACTGCTGTAGCTCCTGCATCCAGATTCACAAGTGCCCCCACAGGTGAGTTAAGTATGTTAACTTTGTGCATTTATTGTACAATTTGTTTCTTTGCTCACCTCTTCATTTTCTTGCTGGTGATTGATACTTGTACTGTAACTTCAGAAACGCTTTTCATGGAAGATTTAAATTAATACTCTGCAAATGTTCAGACTTGCTGGTCAAAACTATTAATTTTTCTATGAATGTGATTGTTTTAAAAGCAAAAAGGCTTTCACTCCGTCTCAGGATGTTGTAGAGTACATTAAAATGTGTTTTGAAATGTAGTCACTAATATGGGAAGTGTCATAGCCAATTTGTACACAGTAAGTGAAGGAGACCCAGTAATCTGTCTTTTCAGGATGGTTGAGAGAGAGAAATATTAACCTTACTGGGTAACCTAGAGAGTAGCATCTCCTATGGTCATAATAATACCATGGTTTCTTTCTCATTCACCTGAGAAAACAGATGGAAACTCAGTTTATGTTCCATGCGTAGCAAGGACATGTGCCAGTATTGCACACCCTTAGCATGCAGGTGATGTTCACCAGCTTGGGCGTCTGGCCTCTCAGTCTTCTAACTTGAATGAGACTATTGTCAATTGAGCCATAGGCAAGAGTTGTGGGGGTGAGAAAATGGAAATTTCTACAAACGTTGAACTAAATGCATTTCAGAACAAAGAACAGTACAGCACAGGACCAAGCCATTCAGCCCACAATGTTGAGTCAAACCAGCTAAAAAGCAAATCAAAAACACCCAAACATTCACCCCTCCTACCTACACCCTGTCCATACCCCTCTATCTTCCTTACATCCATGTGCCTATCCAAATGTCTCTTTAAAAACCTCTAATGTAGTTGCCTCTACCACCGTACTGGGCAAGCACTGCTCTCTGAGTAAAAAAACTTGGCCCTCACATCCCCTTTGAACCTAACCCCTCTCACCTTGAATGCATGCCCTCTGGTAATAGACATTTCAGTCCTAGGAAACAGATACTCTCTGGCCACTCTGTCTGTGCCCCTCATAACCTTTAATGTCATTTTGGATTTAATTGGACATAATTGGACATAAATTTTGACCTTTATATAAAAAAAATTCATCTTGATCTATCACAGTATAGTCATTGACAGAACCAGCCTAGCAAGTAAAGCCGAAAGCAAAGGGAATTTCAACAGCGTATTTTGTAGAGAAGTGATGGTTGGTCAAGCAAAGGAAAAAATGTTATAGAGGCTTATAGATTCATTCTTGGTATGGAGAGAATTAAAACAATTGCGTTTGTATTAAAACATTCTCTGTGTCTTAGTGGTGAAGGAACTGATTGTTTCTGCTGGGAACAGCGTGGAGTTAACTCTGCCAACAAATAAAGTTGATCTGAATGCCTTTGTGTTACCGATTTCCCCTGAAGGTAAGCAAGTGGATTTCTGTTTTTCCTTGAGAGAGTGAATCAACTTTGCAAGTCATTTTGGCTGTTTGTCAAAATTCAGATCATCCATTTGTGCAACTGTGCACAAGATGCTGCTAGAACTCTGGATCAGGGAAATGGACAGTCGAGTCCTTTCATCTGGACAGCCTGGAACGTTGACTGTCCATTGCTGTAGTAGATTGTCTATACAAAGGGAAAGGGGCTGTGCTTTGTGTAATTCCCTTCACCATTCCCCATTCCTGTTTCACTCTCTCACCTTATCTCCTTACCTGCCCGTCACCTCCCTCTGGTGCTCCTCCCCCTTTTCTTTCTTCCATGGTCATATTCTTCCATCCTCTCATATCAGATTTCCCTTCTCCTCCAGCCCTTTATCTCCTTCACCTAATCAACTTCCCAGCTCTTTACTTCATCCTCTCTCCCTCTCCTGGTTTCACCTACCACCTTGCACTTCTTCCTCCCCTCCCCACACCTTCTTACAGTGACCTCACCTTTCTTTCCAGTCCTGATGAAGGGTCCTGGCCCAAAAGGTCAACTGTTTACTCTTTTTCGTGGATGCTGCCTGGCCTGCTGAGTTCCTCCACATCATCTTTCCCGTCTCACCTTAAACTTGTGCCCTTTAGTATTTGACATTTCCACTCTGGCGGTGGGGACGGGGGGTGGGGGTGGGTTGGAACCTTATCACAATTCTATATACTTTCATCAAGTCAACACTCACCCTTTGATACTCCAGAAAGTTGGTAATTAATTGAATTTGGAGTACTTTGGAAAAATAAACTATCTTTATTGCATCCATTATTAATACCACACTGATTTATCACTTGACTATAAATCATCAGTAAAGGGAAAATGCATTTGGAAAAGAAAACCTTTTGTGACATGTATTCAAATGTTAATCAAAATATGCGTAGGTTAGTTGGGAGCCCACCTCCTAAAGTGATAGAAATTGTCCCTGGCAAAAACCGATAACCAGAGCAGAAATTCTTGCTGTCTTCTCAGTAACTCATTTTGCATAAACACCTGGGAGGTATTTTAGATTGCTATGTGTCCATGTTTATGAAAACAGTTGCCAAAATCTGCATGGTTTCCATTATGTATGGAATTCCCACTCACCTTTTCCCTTTCCCCTGAAAGTCTGATACAAGTATATTGCCCACTGTTTTGATCTGCTTTGAAGATCTTATTTGTAACAATAACTATCCTGCAGTCTAGTATATACTGTAGCTTGGCAAGTACAAACCCAGTGGTGTGCATATTTTAAATATTACGTTTTTAGTTGTACAGTATGCAATGTATTATATTTGCTATTCTCTAAACTTGTATGTAACCTTTTAGAGTATTGAATACATTAGAAGTGCTATTATCTTGTATATGTATTAAACTGTTAGTAAAATGGAGAATGGGAATAGAACTTTTGGCTGTGGTGGATTTCTATGTTGTAAATATAATCTACTTGATGTTAATTAATGTATCAGTAAGTGTCTGGTTAGTTAACTGACCTAATGAAGTAATTACAGCAAATCTTTCTGACCTTAATTAGTTAATTAAATCATGTCTACAAAGCGAGTTGACTAAGCAGTTAATAGTATTTACTGTAAAAGGTAATTATATAACATAATGGAAAGGGCCAGCTGCACTTCAATATTATTTAGCTAATGTTACAAACCATAATTGCTTTAATTTGTGTGGAATGAAGACTCTTGCAAAATTCCATTTATCTTTTAGTTATTTAAGTTTAGTATTCAATTGCATTTCTTAAAGCTATTTGTAAATTCCTTGGTTGCTTCTGCACCAGATTACACTTAAAATAAAATGAATTCTGAAGAGGGTAATTTCTACTCTCCCACTGTGTTATATTTTGTAGTGTTAAGCTAATCCAATTTTGATAATTGGATAATGTTAATCAAATTGCTCAGGACCAGTCATGGACAGGAAACTCTGGTAGGCAACCATATTAATACAATATTAAATATAAAGTGATCTTCCCTTCCTATTTTTACTTGTCCTCCAGTGGCATTGAAGGTGGCCATTTGGCACGTTAGTTCTAAGCTGGTTCTCAGAACAACCCCATCAGTCCTATTTCTGCACTTTACTTCTCTGCAACCCGTCCTCTTTCACAAGCTAATCTCCATCCCGATTCTCCTACCACCCACCTGCATCAGAACTAACTGGTATTAACCAATCTACCTAATAATCAGCATGAGACCTGAGCACCCGAGAAAAACCACACAGTCACCAGAAGAACGTGCAAACTCCGCACAGCTAGCGCCCGTCAGGATCAAGTGCAGGAAGCTGGAAACGCGGGTCTGCTGCACTACTATGTCATCAAATCTATTTTGTTTATTGAGATACAGTGCAGAATAGGTCCTTCCAAGCCGTGCTGCCCAACAATCCATTTAAGCCTAGCCTAATCACGGGACAATTTACAATGAGAAATTAACCTACAGACCAGTACGTCTTTGGGCTGTGGGAGGAAACCGGAGCACCTGGAGGAAACACGTGCAGTCACGGGGAAAACATACAAACTCCATACAGGCAACAGTGGGAGAAGCACCCTGGCTGGTAGTGTAGAGCATTGTGCTAACCATTACGCCACTATGCCACCCAAATGATTCATGGTGATAACTTCTGAAGTTCTGACAGTTTCAACTCTGGGGTTACAGCTGCCGCTTGCGTCCGTTTCTTCAGTCGACTTTTCATTAGAAGGAGCTCAGATCGTCTCAGATATTTCAGAATGTACATGGTTTGGTTCATGGAAAGACGCTGGATGGCTAGTAATCTGCTGTACTTATCAGATCAAAAAAATAAATGCTGGTTATACTTGTATTGCTCTAAGAGTCTGTTTTGCCATTCAAATAAACCATGGTTAATTCTGCATTCTAAGTTCACCTTCAGGCCGCATTCATTTTCAAATCTCAGCCTTGGACATGTTCAATGGATAAACATTCTCTAGGACAGAGAATGCTGAACATTTTCACATTTCAGTGCAATTCTTATCTTAGGTAAAATGGTTAACCCTTTATCTTGGGGCTGTACAGCTTCCTTCTGGAGTCTTTCTGGACTCTCCACAAAGGGAGAAGAAGAGCACTTCTCAGCAGCTACTTTATCAATCCTGTTTTGAAAAGCTCACACTGACAGTGAGAGCAATGCTGTCTATGAACAAAATTGAAAATCATGTTCGATCATTCACTGCAACCGTCTGATGTGATTTATAAACCTAAACTGATTTATGCACTACGCTGCTTCTGGGATTGACTTTGAATTATTTGTTTGGAAAGCATTTTAAAGACCAGTTGATTTTGGTTGTTGTAAATTGTTCAAAATATATTTTAAAAATGAATGACAAATGTTTCATCGGCTAAATACTGTTTAGCTAATACAATGGAAATCAATATAACATGCAAGTTATACTAGAGATTGATACCTAATGATCATTCAGGTTTCACATTGTAACTTGTAAGAAATGTAGCGTCTTGATTTCTTCAGGACGTTGGATGAAATAGAAAAAAGTTAAAATGAAATCGCTGACCAACTGTTAGATCTTATGTACCGTACACATTTTCTCTTATGAATCTCCTTTAGTGTGGACTAGCTAGGTTAAAGTATTGATAATGCAATGTGGAATTTTTTAAATATCAGTTTATCTGCAAAGATGCTCCTTCATGAAAACTCTACAATATTACCTTGAATCTTTTAATCACATCTTGAGTGTGAAGACTTGCAAAATATCCTTTAAGGTATTCAAGTGTGTATTGATCTAACGTAAAGATATTGTCACAGCAGGACCTGATTTTTAAAATGCAATCTAATCTAGTTTCTCATTTTCATTCAAGGAACAAGCTATAAATATGATTGGCAACTGATTACACACCCACGTGACTACGTGGGAGAAATGGAAGGTCAACATCTAAAGACACTTAAACTTTCCAAAGTAAGTATATGAAAATAATTAATGTCCAAGATAATCATGTGACTGAAATTGTGAAGTAGATTTTTAAAAATATATTGTTCCAGCTATAAATAGTCATCTTGAGCATATAATATGAAGTGAATGAAGGTGGAATGATGCTGAGGATAAGTATATTATGTCAGCTTTCTATTTGATGTCAGTTCTTAAATGAAGCCCCATTATTCATTTTGACTAGTTATTAAAAAGGACTCGTACTCTTGTATTACTGTGTGGTACTCAACTTGGAAAAAAATCAGTTTTAACTTCAAATCCTTTCTACAAAAATCTGAATATGAGTATATTTTTAAGCTCCTGCTTGGGCCATTTGTGATGATAGTACAAATCAAGTATCAGACCAAGAATTGGCCTGTGGCAGAATTCAGACAAATGCGCTTAGAATTCTTAATGGCTTCTGAATTATGCAGTCAGTTAAGAGTCAGCATGTTGGTGAGTCTTGTGTCATGTATCAGGGCAGAATATAGGTGAATATCGTCAGTCTTTAAAACAATCTAGATTTTTTTTACATTTAGTTTTATTGGGACTATTTCTATGATTTAAGTTTTATTTAATACTCTGCTGATAGATTATCCAGTAACTCTTCCACTGTGCTTTAGTGCTTATTATTCCTGTGAAACCATGGCTTTGCTGAAGTGTTACATTATAATGAGTTGCACAAGATTTTTGCCAGTTAACCAGGAAATGACCAGGATGTGGGTTAGGTCAGTGAATTTGTAAATTGGCCAGTACCATGAGCGTACACTTCTTTGCTAATTTTGTCCCTGAAGTGGAAGCAAATGGCATGATCAGAAACATAATGAGAATAAGGACTGACTTGGCAAAAGATTATAGACTATCAGTGCTATGTTCTTGATTTAGTTGGAACAACTTGTGACCTCTCAGATCCATTACCACTTTGTGTTTATTTTTGTTTTTGTCTTGCGTTTTAGGCATGTTTGTTTTAAATATTCTTTTTCTACATTCCTTCCACATTCCAGTATTTTCTGTCATTAGTTTTTTCTTTTCCTTACTGAGTCTGTAAACTGTATTTGAATTAATTAAAAAAAAAACTGACTGGTATTTTCTTAAAATTAACTGCTTGCTTATCTGTCTCAAAGTAGATAGCATAGTTTCTCCTGGAAGAAGGTCTGCGCTATTAAAGTATTTTAGCATTAATCAGTGTAGGAACCTAATGATTAGTGCTGCTGTCTGGTTGTTATTGTAGTTAAATGTGCAATCTTCAAGGCTTATACAAGTTAGGTGAAAGAAGGAGGATATAGTTACAGGATAAATTTTGATGCTTTTAGACAAGTATGCTTTATACTGTTGTAGCCCCCCTGGCCAGCCTCCGGGTCGTTCAGCTCGCTGTCGTCTAGGGAAACAGCCCTCGGCCCCGCCAAACCGGGTAATCAGTTTCTGTGGATGTTGTGTGATGTACCCCACCCCGCCCAAATAACAGACAATACACTAGATACGATTAAATGATTTACAGTTTATAGATATTACTGGAACTATATAATTAATAGAGAATAAAATATAAGAGGAATATAAAAGGTGCCACACTTATCAAAGTTCAATCTCTTCGTGCACAAACAGTTGGAGCTCAGGACCCTTCTTCTTCACCCTGCAACCCCTCGGACCGCCTCGACCGCCCGCCTGGGACCAACAACAGTGGTCGACCAGACGCTCCACACGCGTCCGTCTCCGCTCCGCTCCTCCTCGCCGAACGCCCCGCTCGGGGTCCGACCCCGTTAGAGGACTCACAGCACCTGGTCCATCCTCTGTCTCTCTCTCTCTCCCGCCTTCTGCCCCAAAACCCCGCACATACAATATCTTACAGACACACCAAAAACATAACAACTATCCCAATTGGTTCGTAGCATCTTCTTATCAGTAACGTGATCCAAACAAACTGCTAGCGGGAGGACTTTCTCAGCAGTTAACATAACAAAGAAGCCCTTTCAATTTTAACATAACAAAGAAGCCATTTTAATTAGACTACGCAGTAACATAAAAAAAAGAAACCCCTTACACTGTATATATTATAGAGTGCACATACATTCTAAAGCATACTTTGTAGCTTTACATAAAAGATTTCTCTTCAGAATTAGAATGATGTATGGGTTTGTGCCAGCACTCAGTAACATCAAGGGTGTTGATGTAAATGCACTCACCTGCCTAATTCCCCATTATCCTTTGATGTTGGGGGAGGGGGTGAAGAAAGGGTATCAACTTCAACCTTAACTACACTTGACAACTGAACATCCACAGCAATCCTGTACATAGAATTCTAAAAAGATAGCAACCTTCTGACTGAACAAATTGTTTTCATTTTGCTCCAAGTGGCTGATCCCACGGCATGAATGTGTATCCCTTAGTTCTGAACTCTCCAGCCAAAGGAACCAACTGCTCTCCATCAAATAATTCAATTCCTCTCAGAATTGTATATTTTAAAGTATTATTTAAGGAATTTTTAAAGGTCTGAAGGTGTTTTTTTTAACCCAATGTCTCCCAACGGGACAATGTTGGAATCGATCAATAAAAGGTGAAGTGAGATCTGTAAGGCAGATATGTCCTCGCTTTACATGGAGACTAAAACTACACAATACGGGTTCTGATGTAGTTTAACCAAAGCACTGCACAGTTGCAGAACTTTCTAATCTGTTACTCTGCAATCTTGTAAGAAATGTTAAGCCTGGTGCCCATTAATTTTATACTTTTCAAGTACTAGCTGTTCCACTTCCCTCTGCACCACAACATGCTGTTTAAAAAGAAAATATTCATTTTAATTCTTCTTGTAAATATCTGGAAGAGCCTGCTAAGAGCAGCACCGAGTTACATGAAATTTAGCTGTGGCTAGGCATAGCTCAAATGCCATCTATAAATTTGCTGATGCTACAGTTGCTGTTGGCAGAATCTCAGATGGTGGCACAAGGGTATACAGGAGTGAGATATACTGACTAATTGAGTGGTGTCACAATAACAACCTTGCATTAAATGTCAGTAAGACCCAAGAGATGATTGTGGACTTCGGAAAGGGTAACACAGGGGAACACAAACCAGTCGTCATCGAGGGATCAGCAGTGGAGAGAATGAGCCTTTTCAAGTTCCTGAGGATCTAACCTGGTCCCAACATATTGATGCAGCTATAAAGGAGGCAAGACAGCAGCCATATTTCATCAGCAGTCTGAGAAGATTTGGTTTGTCACCTTGAACACTCATACTCTCTACAGATATACCATGGACAACATTCTGACTGGCTGTATCACCGTCTGGTATTGGGGGGGGGGGGCACTACTGCACAGGACTGTAGCAAGCTGCAGAGTTGTAAAATTAGTGAGCTCCATCATGGGTGGTAGATTCCATAATGTCCAAGACATCTTCAAGGAGCAGTGCCTCAGAAAAGCAGCTTCCATCATCTACGCCTCCCACCACCCAGGACATGCCCTGTTCTCATTGTTACCATCAGCAAAGAGGTACAGAAGCCTGAATGATTCAAGAACAGCTTCTTCTCTGCCATCAGATTTCTGAATGGACATCGAAACCACGAACGCTACCTCACTACTTTTTTTAAACTTTTTTTTTTGCATTGCTTATATTAATTTAACTATTTAATATACCTATATACTTACTGTAATTCATTTTTCTCTATTTATTTATCATGTATTGCATTGTACTGCTGCCGCAAAGTTAACAAATTTTACGACATATGCCAGTGATATTAAACCTGATTCTGAACTAGGGAAAACTGTAGTTCAGGACTCCATGAATGTTAGCCAGAAGTGAGTGTCCTTATGATAAGGAAATGTCAAGGTCTTTTCATAGTTTTAGACAGCTAATAGAAGAGAGCAGCCTTTAAAATACACACATCTATGTTGGGCCCTGCCAGCAGGCAAGTATCAGCGACACATGACGCATTTGCAACTATGTCCAAATACAAGTGCTAAGTGGATAATTCTTTCTCCTAAGACCTTAGCCTCACAGAAGCCAGTCTTCAGCCAATCTGATTCACTTTGTCTGACATTCAGAAGCAGCTGAAAGCACTGAATGTGGCAAAGACATAGGACCAGAAAAAAATGCCAGCTGTTGTACTGAAGATTCACACTCTGGAAGTAAGCTTGCTATGAGAGTGTAGTAGCACCTCTGACAATTTGAAAAGTTAATTAGGTATGGAGTATTCACAAAAGGAGGATAAATCCATTCTGGCTAATTGTTATGCAGTCAATTTATCCTCGGCGTCTGTTTTCCAGTACTGTTCTGCATATGCCATTTCTTGCCCATTTTTTTTGACCTGTTAGATCACTTTACAGATTCTTCACATCATCCTGTAAGATCTCTTCCCCACTCAAACTTGGATTTGTGACACCACCTTTTAATCTGGGCCACTAATGTAGATTGTAGGCGGCTGAGCGGGAAGTATGAACACAGGGGATTCTGCAGAGTAACACCCACAAAATACTGGAGGAAGTCAGCAATTCAGGCAGTTTCTATGGAGGGGAATAACCTGATGGCATTTTGAACTGATACCATTCAAACGGGCTGAGGGGAAAGCACTTTACAGCAGTTCACCTTTGACATTCTGCCAACTTAAAACTGACCAAATGACTCCTGTTCTTTACTTTCTATTACTTAAGTAGTCCTCTATCCATACTAATGCTATCCTCAACCCTGTGAATTTTCTTGCAACATCTTGCTGTGAATATCTTTATACACAATATCCCTTCGTTCTCCTTTAACCAGTCCATCATCAAAGATCCTCACCACCCAGGCCATGCTCTTTTCTCGCTGCTGCTATCCTATAGAAGGCACAGGTGCCTCAGGACTCGCACCACCAGGTTCAACAACAGTGTATCCCTCAACCATCAGGCTCTTGAACAGAAAGAGGATATAACTACACCCATTCTATTTCTGGTCTTCCCACAAGCAATGATGCACTTTAAGGATTCTTTATCTTCTTATTTCATGCTCTCATTATTTATTGCTATTTACTTATATTTGCATTTGCATAGTTTGTTGTCTTCTATCTGCTTTCTTTCTTTTAATCATATTTATAGTTGCTATTCTATTGATTTGCTGAATATGCCCTTAGGAAAATGAATCTCAAGAGTTGTATGTGGTGACATGTATGTACTCAGATAATAATTTGACTTTGAATTTTAATTGTTAAAATTTTTATTAAAAAACATATCATTCTTGTCAAACACAGTTTTCTTAAGCTGCCAGTCACACTAATTTTCTTAGTGTTCTGCTATAATTTCTTAGTGAATTTCAATATTCTTTGACATGTGATGTCACGCTAACTAGTTTCCCAATTCTGCTGTCATTCTCCTTTCTTGAATAATGATGTTGCATTATGTCAGTTTCTTATAGAATCAAGGGAAGTTTGTAAGATTGCCACTAATCAATTTTGACGTGTGTGTAATGTTTGGATCTTTGATTTTTCAGCTTTCAGTTGGTTTCTACATGTTCAAGCTGATTGTGCAAGGAGACAATGCATATGGAGAAGGGTCAGTGAATGTGACTGTTAAGCCAGGTTTGTATTCCTGATAGTTAGATTGAATCCCATATTTAGCATGGCAGAATGGCTACGAATGATAAATCATCGAACTGTGAATGAAGCAACATATTAAATGGCTCTGTGGTCATGAGTTTTCGGAATGGGGTTTCAAATACTTTAAAGATCTGTGCATGAGTCTGAAAGCCAAGTGATGAAAAGGGAAGCAAAGTGAAAATAACCCGAAATTATTTAACCAGAGGTGACGAATTCAAAAGCAAACCACTGCAAATGCTAGCAATGCAAACTAAAAACAGAAACACTCCAATACTCAGCATCTGTGAAAAGACAAAGAGTTAATGCTTTGGGTTGAAATAGGTGCTCGTATTTTAAATTAGTAAATTTGATATTAATACTTACTGCCCATTACGCTGCTGGTGTTTACAGCAGCAATGACAGCCGTACTCTCTTCTTTCAGTTAGTCCTGACGAAGGGTCTCGGCCCGAAACGTCAACTGTACCTCTTCCTAGAGATGCTGCCTGGCCTGCTGCGTTCACCAGGAACTTTGATGTGTGTCGCCTGAAATTCCAGCATCTGCAGATTTCCTCATGTTTGCCATACTCTCTTGTCTGTCCATAACTGTCACACATAAGTGCAGAAGGATTTTTCATTACTATTTCTGTAACAAGTTTTTTTTTTGACTAACCAGGGTTGTTACCCCTCTGCTGAACCTCCAAACCTGGAGGACCTGTGGACCACTCAGTCTGGACACTACCTTTTAACCTGTTTGGCCTAGGTGATCCTATCAGGAGCTAAAGCACAAGACCCTCCCTCCAGTCAACATAGCTCTCCGGGTCATTGAGGCGTGCAAGCTTCCAAACCCTACAATATGGTTATGGTCCTCTTTTGGAGCTTAGTGTTAATCGCCTGTGCATAATACTACTGAAATCTTGAATATTTTCCAGGATGTATTTACTGCTTATACACACTTTTAGCATTGATTACAAGATGGGCTGTAAATGGTCTTGTGTAACGACAGATGTAAATTGATCTGTTCCTGTTTAAAGCATTAAATTATTTATTATATACAATTATTTATCTACTGTGCAGATTAACTGATGGGATTTAAATTACCACAGAGTAGCAATTTCAATACATGCGGTAATTCTGGAGATCAGCATAAACACTCACTTTATTCGGTTCCTCCCTTATTTAATCATGTGGCCATTGAGTGTATGTTCATGATCTTCTGCTGCTGTAGCCCATCCACTTCAAGGTTCGACGTGATGTGCATTCAGAGATCCTCTTCTGCCCACCACTGTAATGTGTGGCTATTTGAGCTACTGTCACTTTCCTGTCAGCTTGACCCAGTCTGACCATTCTGCTCTGACCTCTCTCATTAATGTGACATTTTCGCCCACAGAACTGCTCGGTGTATGCTTTCAAAAAATTTTTTCACATCACTCTCTGTAAACTAGAGACAGTTGTTTGTGAAAATCCCAGGAGATCAGCAGTTTCTGAGATACTCAAACCAGCCTGTCTGGTACCAACAGCCATTCCACAGTCAAAACTGCTTAGATCATACTTCTTCCCTATTCTGATATTTGGTCTGAACAACAACTGAACCTCTTGACCATGCCTGCATACTTTTATGCATTCAGTTGCTGCCACACGATTGGCTAATTAGCTGTTTAAATTAACAAGCAGGTGTACCTAATAAAGTGGCCTTTGAGTGTACTTCTGTGGATGTTGAGCAATAGTTTGCCATTAGTTAGGTTTTATAGAGGAAATTCATCGTTTTACACTTGCTTATGTGTGAAATTCTTTTGAAGAAAGCAAAGAGAATAATTAAACCAGGGCTCAAGGGTGAGGGCCAATCCCTGTTGTATTCATTTTGTACTGTAAGTAATGTCAATGTTATATTAAAACCCTTCTACCAACATAAATGTCAATTTTTCCATTCCATTTTAAATTCCAATGATCGATGGAAACCATGTGTACAAACCTAGTGTTTTATAATTAAGTCTGCCTTACAATATATTGCTTCCATTGACAAGAGACTAGTCACAATGTAACAAGCTTAAGAGACGGTCTCCATCATAAACAGATATCAAATTTCATAACTTGAAACAATATGACAGGTCACAACTCATGCAGAAATTCTAGCAAAGAAGCGTAAATATGTTTGGGGCTTGCAAACGTTCCCTGTGTGGAAACCCTCAACCTGCAGAGCTCAACTGTAAAATTCCCAGTTATTGTCTGATGCTAGAGTCCAATTCCTGGGTACAAGCTGGTATTGTAAGTCCTGCCGAAGGGTTTTGGCCCGAAACATCAACTGTACTTTTTTCCATGGATGCTGTCTGGCTTGCTGAGTTCCTCCTGCATTTTGTGTGTGTTGTCTTAATCATTGTCCTGTTTAACCTGTTTTTGAACAGGGTAAATTTGGTATAGAAATGGTAAAGCCACTTACTTGCTAGCTGTAAGAGAAAAGGTCAAGTGTAATAGAATTTATAATTTTTGTATTGCTTGCTTTATTGTTCTATTTAATTTCCATTTTATTACACTTCAAAATTATTTTTTAATTTGTATTTCGTTCACTTTGGAAGCTTGAAAGTCAATGGCGTTAAGAAATAGTCCAAACCCTTGGCAATTCTGACTACCTAAAATATTCTGGTGACATGGCTCTCTTGGCTTTTCATTTTTCCATAGGCACTTCCTGTTAAGTCTTTGTTCTGGTGCGTATGAGTGACAGCTTTATGTCACAACTCTCAGCAGCTGCACAAAGCCTTGTCATCCCAATCCTAAATGACATTCAGCAGTGTTTCATGGTTGGGTGGGTCCCTACGCAGTGTAAGTGAATGCTTTTTTTTGGTGAGAATAAGTAGCTTAGTGCTGGTGGCAAGTTCTGGCCCACAATCTTTGAATGGTACCATTGAATATTTTGGCATTCAGAAGACCTAAAATTAAAGTACTTAACTAAAAGTTATAAGTTATTTAAAAAAAAAATTAGAAGTCAAAACATTTGTACTCGTAACGAATCAAATGTATATTGATTTCCTTTTTAACTATCTTTTCCCTCAGATTTGTCTTGATGTTGTTGTTCCTGCACCAGGCAAGGTTCCTGCACCTGCAGGTTCAAAGGGCAAATTGCATGTCATTGTAGGCAAATCTGACCTTGACACTTAATGCAGTACAACGATGGCACTTTTTTCTACTGTAACCTACCTTTTTGGTTGAAGTTTATTTTTGCCAACTTTGTACCTTGCTTTAATTTAATCACGGATGATCTATTTTACAGCACCTCGTGTAAATCAGTCGCCAGTGGCTATTGTCTCTCCAAAGATGCAAGAGATCTCATTGCCAACAACATCAACTTTCATTGATGGGAGCCGTAAGTTTACAAATTCTTTGCAACACGAATCTGCTATTGGTCTCTAGTTAGAGTATTGTTTCTCCTTCATAAAAGTATATTTTTATATTATCTCCTCACTTGAATCTTGCTGTTTGCCTAATAACAGAAGTACAAAAAAAGGCCATGTATGGTTTATAAACTGCAGGGCCAACTGAGTGGAATATTGGCAGATGACGTTTAATCCAGACAAGTGTAAAATAATGCTTTTTGGGTTGTCAAGTGCTTTCAGGGTAGACATAGTAAATGGCAGAGACCTTGGTTGTGTTGATATACAGAGAGATCTTGGCATTTGAGTTCGTAGTTCCTGAAAACGGTGTCAGTAGCAGTTAAGGTACAGCCTGGAATGTATTTTGAAAGAAGCCTGGATGCACATACAAT
Source organism: Mobula hypostoma (assembly GCF_963921235.1). Lineage (NCBI taxonomy): Eukaryota > Metazoa > Chordata > Chondrichthyes > Myliobatiformes > Myliobatidae > Mobula > Mobula hypostoma. The sequence goes on from NC_086122.1 coordinate 27,922,362, forward strand.
TGTTGAATGTTTTTATTTTAGTGATACAGCACAGAGTAGACCCTTCCAGCCCTTCAAGTCAGCAACCCCCAACAAATCTGATTAACCATAACCTAATCATGGGACAATTTATATGACCAATTAACTTACCTGGTAGGCCTTTGGACTGTGGGAGGAAACAGGAGCATCTGGAGAAAACCCATGCATTCCATGGGGAGGACGTACAGCGACTCCTTACAGAATGGCCCCAGAATTGAACTCCAAACCCCAGAATGCCCCAAACTGTAATAGCCCCACGTAACTGCTACACTACCATGGCACCATTTTGTTCTATAGCCTAATTTTGTTCATTGTGCTTCAGGAATGTAATTGGTGTTGCTACCCATAGGTAATGTGTTTTGTACTTGGAAAATAGCCAGGTGACATTTTCACTCATCTCTATGTTGTGCAAGAATTAATTTGCATGGAAGCACTTAGCATGGGTTGAGACATAGGTTATGAGTTGCAACACCATATTGTTGTTTGGTGATTAGAACTGTACACAGTACTCCAAGTGTGGTCTAACGACTCTGAAGGATATGGTAGCATTAAAAAAGCATGCTGAAGAAATTCACTTGGATCTTGTCTAAAATAGGTGGGATTGGTAACGAGCGATTGGATAAGCTTGGATTGTTCTCACTGATCTCTAGAAGGCTGAGGGGTGACTCTATAGAGGCTCAAGATAATGAGCGTCTTATTTGCAGGGTAGTAGTCTGAAACTAGAAGTCATAGGGAGATCTGGGAGAACATAGAAGGGTACAGCATAGGAACAGGCCATTTGGCCCACAATGTTATGCCAAACCAGCTAATCAAGGACATCCAAAGACTAATCCCTTCTACTTACACAATGTCTGTATCCCTCCATCTTCCTTACATCCATGTGCCTATCCAAACCTCTTAAAAACCTCTAATGTATTTGCCTCTGACACCATACCAAGCAGTGCTTTCCAGGTATCCACCACTTTGAGTAAAAAAAAACTTGTCCCTCACATCCTCTTTGAACCTAACCCCTCTCACCTTCAATACATGCCCTCTGGTATCAGACATTCCAACCCTGGGAAACAGATACTCTCTGTCCACTCTATCTGAGCCCCTCATAATCTTGTGAACCTCCCCTCGGCCTCCGACGCTCCACAAAAAAAAATCCCAAGTTTGTCCAGCTTCTCACGATAGCACGTGCCCTCTAAACCAGGCAACATACTGGTAAACATCTTCTTCACCCTCTCCAAAGCCTCAACATCCTTCCTGTAGTGGCATGACCAGAACTGTACGCAATACTCCAGATGTGGCCTAACCAGAGTTTTATAAAGTTGCAGCATAACCTCTGAACTCAAATCCTCAACTAATAAAAGCAAGCATTCCATAAGCTGCCTTAACTGCCCTATCAACCTGTGTAGCCAGACAAGTTTTTGACATGTCAGATGGTGGATATATTGATACATCAACTAGGGAAGGTGATGCAGGTAGAAACAATTAGAATGTTTAAAAGGTATTTTGACCAATAGATGGATAGGAAAGTAGTAGAGGCATACAAGCCTAATGGACACAATTGTTGTTTGTGTAGATAGGCCTGAAGAGCCTATTTCAGTGCTGTATAACTCTGACTCTGTCCAACTCAAACATGAATCATTTGCAATTATCATCAGGTTTAACTACAATTCTGATGTATGCAAGCGTTTACTTTACAAGAACCAGAGCAAGTATTAAAATGCCTGTAGTCCAGATCATAATTCACTTTTCTGGATTCCTATTTTGCAACCATTAGCTTAATAATAATCAATTAGAATGTACGAAGACGCTTGTCAACTGAATTAGAAATGCATATCTTTTTCTGTTTACAGAAAGCACAGATGATGATAAGATCATAAGCTACCAATGGGAGGAACTTAAGGGTCCATTGCGAGAGGAGAAGGTGTCAGAAAGTACTCCCATACTAAAGCTGACTAACTTGGTTCCAGGAAATTACACTTTCAGGTACTTATCCAAGTACAAAAGTTTAAGTATATGTCTTTGTGGGGTAGGGAGGAAATAGTTTACTTCATTTCTAGCGCACTGGGTTGTAACACCATCCCAGGAAGCACATCCTAGATGTACCCAGTTTAGCAGGAGGCACTCCAATCGCAAACAAGAGAACATCTGCAGGTGCTGGAAATCCAAGCAGCGCGCACACAAAATGCCATAAGAACTCAGCAGGCCAGGCAGCATCTATGGAAAAGAGTAAACAGTCGACCTTTTAGGCTGAGGCCCTTCAGCAGAACAGTCCCGATGAAAGGTCTCGGCCCGAAACATCGACTGTTTACTCTTTTCCGTAGGTGCTGCCTAGCCAGCTGAGTTCTTCCAGCATTTTGCGTGTGTTCTGTTCTGTTACTAAACATTTGAGTGCTTCAATGCAATTTGAAGCTGCATGGTGCATTGTGAATTGCTATGTATATTTCCGAGGCATATCTTCTATATTCTTTCCCTTTTAACCGCATTCCAGAAAGAGAATAAAACTGCAATTCTATCCATTCTGCTCTTTTTTTTGGAGCAGAAGCTGGCATGGTGCTCTCTTTCACTTAGCTCTTGGATATAGTTTAAAAATCACACGTGGGAATAGTTTGTACTTCAATTCATTTTCCACCTTTACTTGATAGCTATCGGATGGCATAAGTATGCCAACTCACCAGATGGAGATTGAAAATGCAAAGCTGCAGTTTAGTAAGCTATAATAATTGTTCAAGAAAATATAATTAGGTTGCATGTTTTGTCATCAATATATGCCTTTCACTCGTACTGAACTATCTAAAATCCTACACGTTTGTTAGTCTTGTCACTATTGAGTAATATGAGATGCAAATAGAGGGTTCATTCTTGGTATAGATGTTCCAAGACTGACTATCCATTGGGTATCATTCCAATCGTTGGGAGAGATGGCAATTGACTGATTATTCCCACAAACATTTGAGGCAAATTATGTTCATTATTGGGCCAAGACATGAATTTTGTTGACAGAAACTAGGTAGATGGCGATTGTTGAGGGAGGGATGCTGTAGATTGTAATGATTACTGTAAACGTAGCACAAATTGAGGCCATTTGATTCATTCCTGCCTATTACTGAAAATAATCATAACTGGAAGCTCGAGACTGCCCTCTGCTGATTTGCACGTGTTGCACGCAGCACATGTTTTCCAGTTCAGCTAATTGAACTTCCAGGAACTGGGTCTCACTGGCTGATGCCAGTAGTGATGAACTAACCCACTGGTGCTCAGACATAAATGCCAGACTTGCAGATGAATCCAAGGTGCAAATGATCAGTTTTCTCTTCTATTGTCAGGACCTAATCATGCTGTGAGAGGCTGGCACCTGATTAGGAAATCACCTCTTCAATCTTGCACCATATGAGGATCCATTTCATTAATTTCTTTGGTAATTGTAAGATTTTACATTTTGGAGGCAAAAGGGAAGCTAATACAGTTTGCACAGCTGGCACAGTTGGGACTGAGTCTTTGCTGGCTATCAACATGTTCATCAATATTTTAACAGTAGATCCCACCTCTACAGTGCTGAAGGCCCTACCCCCACAGAGCTTTAACAATGGAGTCTGAAGTACCTCAGGCTAGTTGAATTGGTCTTATACATGCAAGCCAGTTATGAATAACGCATGAGAGCATAAAAACATGTTTGATCTACCCAATCCTTCCTTCAATCCAATATTTCCTGCCTAGGATTCTTTCCACTAGACGTAAGTGTGGTCAGATCCAGGATCTATATAACTGATGGATTATTCCCTCGTGACCTGTTCCACCTCTGCTGAGGTGGTTCATTTTCTTTTAGCCTTTTTGATGATTTTTTCTATACTCCAGCAACAGTGATTTTTTTTACCTCTTAGACTTCCCTCTAGCCTATAGGTCTATAAACCTACAAAGTTTCTAGCATTTGGACTTCATCTGTCTGCCACGCGTGGCCTACTGATTTACTTGCACAAGGGTCAAAGTAAATTTATTATTGAAGTATATATATGTCACCATATACAACCCTGAGGTTCATTTTCTTGTGGGCATACGCAATAAATCTATAGGATAATAACCATAACTGAATCAATGAAAGACCTCCCAATTTGCATGTTCAATGAGAGTGCAAAAGACAAATTGCAAATACAAAAACAAATAATAATAAAAACATAAGCAATAAATATTGAGAACATGAGAAGAAGAGTCCGTAAAAGTGAGTTAATTGATTGTGGGATCATTTTTGTTCCCACAATCAAAATCGTCCAACGTACTTGATGGATGAGTGAAGTTATCCCCTTTGGTTCAAGAGTTGAGGGTTTGTAACTGTTACTGAATCTGGTGATGTGAGTCCCGAGTCTCCTGTACCTTCTTCCTGATGGCAGCAGTGAGAAGGGAGCATGGCCTGGGTGTTGGGGTGGGGTCCCTGAGGATGGACTAGATTAGGATTGAATTCCATGAATCATGTTAACAGGGCATGGTGGTATCATAAGGCCTGTTTGGATGTCTTTATATAGCTTAAAATGGCACCTATGTTAAATTACTGTGGACTTGAATGAATCATATACCTATAAATTTAAATGCACTAATAAAAGGTCAGACAGCATTTGTGAAGAGGCAAAAAGAGCTGATGTTTCAGGTGAATGATTCTTGCTTTTTTATAAAATGCTTGTTGCATAAATCGTTCTTGACATTTTGTTTAGTTCTGTTTTCTGAAGGATAACATAATATAATAACTTCATATAGATATAATAACTTCATATAGATATAATTCAAAGTGATTTACAATGGAAATAAAAGTACAAACATGAAAATAAAATAATTAAATGAAAATAAACTGGTTGTATTGAATTTAATCTGTTGGTGTTGCAATAAAAGATTAGTGATTTTAAAAAAAATGAAAATAAAAGACAAAAGGATGTTGGTTAAAAACAAGGTTAAATAAGTTTTGAGTTGGCGTTTAAAGGTATCAGCTGGGTCTGCATCTCTTGTAGTTTTAGGTAATTGAATTGAATAGTTTAGGAGCGTAGTTCAAAAAAGTTGACCTGCCAATTATCTTTTGGGGGAGATTGTTTAAATTTAAGAGACTAGCGGAAGAGGACCTGAGAGCTCAAGAGAATGATTCTGTGATGTACTCCGGTCCCAGACTATTAAGAGCTTAATGGTCTATTAACATTGTAGTACTTCAGCGGTATAGTTTCAGCTATTCGTACAGTAAAGAAATGGAACCCTCAGTCAATCATGTCCAAACCAACTAATAATTCCCATCGATGTTAATCCCAGTTTTCAATGCTCATCCCACAGCCTTCTCTGCCACAGTGTTTCAAATGCACATCTAAATACTACAGTGTTGTGAATGTAGCTGCCTCCACTACCCTCTCAGACAGTAACTCAGTGTCACTCAGTAGTGTTCAACCTAACCAATCAATGCCAACCAAGATTCACATCCAAGCTGGTTCCATTTGTCCATATTTGCCTATATCTCTCTAAAGCAGGGGTTCCCAACTAGAAGTCCATGGACCCCTAACTTAATGGCATTGGTCCATGGTATAACAAAGGTCAGCAAACCCTGTTCTAAAGTGTTCCTTTTCAAGTGCCTCTTCCTCTGACAGTTCACTCCGTACATGGACCACCCCCGGGTGGAAAAAGTTGACTACGTATCAACCATCTTCTGCTGGGGAAAAAATAGCTTTCTTAAATCCCACCCTAAATCTCAAAATACTTGCATTAAACATGCACGCTGGTTGTAAGTGTCCCTACCAAGTTGCACAGTTTCTCTCTTTCTACCCAATTTATGTCTAACATTATTTTATATTGCTCAGTAAGGTCCTCCCTCGGCCTTCAACGCACCAGGGAAAACAAGTCTAGCCAATGCAGTCTCTGAGAACTGCATCCCAGGCAACATCTTGCTGAAACCCCTCACCACTTTTGCACCCTGTAAATAATTTAAATTCAATATTAGTAAGCCTTTTATCTGGATCTTTATGCCTTTTAAGATAAATAATTATAGCATTTTGCAGTGTTTTGTTGGATTGTGCATTTGTAATGTTATTCAGCAAGTATGCTTGGAGGACTGGCACGGTTTATTTTCTTCTGTTGTTATTTTTCAGCTTAACAGTTGTGGATTCTGATGGTGCCAGCAACTCTACCACGGCATATGTAATGGTGCATAAAGCAGTAGATTATCCACCTGTAGCTAACGCTGGTGCAAACCAGGTCCTTACACTGCCCAGGAATTCCATCATGCTTTATGGCAATCAAAGTACAGATGACCATGGAATTGTCAGCTATGAGTGGTCCCTAAGTCCAAAAAGCAAGGGCAAAGTGGTTGAAATGCAGGTAGGAAAATTTCAAGAATATTATTCTTTGAGGGAGAATGCTGGTTATGCAACAAATAATAGTGATTCCATGCATGAAGGACAAAGTAAAACATAAAGCAAACACATCTACATGATTCTGGTTGATTTAAAAAGGTAAAATAAATCCCATACCTCCCCTCCCCCCACCTTCTAACTCTGACTCCTCGTCTATTTTTCTCCAGTCCTGCCGAAGGGTCTCAGCCCGAAACATCGACTGTACTCTTTTTTTCCCATGGATGCTGCCTGGCCTGCTGAGTTCCTCCAGCATTTTGTGTGTGTTGCTTGGATTTCCTGCATTTACAGATTTTTTTCTCTCTCCCCCCCCCCCCCCATTTGCGATTGGACCCATACAATTTGATATTGCTTTTTAGCAATATGTTCAGAATCACTAATGCAAGTTATGAAATTTCATACACAAGAAATTCTGTAGATGCTGGAAATCCAAAGCCACACACACAAAACGCTGGAGGAACTCAGCAGGTCAGGCAGCATCTCTGGAAAAGAGTAAACGGTTGACGTTTTCGGATGAGACCCTTCTTCTGCAGTACATTAACAAATTACTATAAGTGAGAGAAAATTATTTTTATTATAACTTAAATTCAGCTAATTTAATGATTTATTTTTCTAACTGAATGATGTTGGGTAACTTCCAGGAGCATTGGCTTGTTCACTGGTTACAGAAAACGTTGATCTCGTTAATGTGCTATGACTGTTTTATATGCACTGACTAATTATTTAAGAAAATAAATACTTGTATGTTCCTCTTGCTCAGGGTGTACGAACGCCTTTGCTCCAACTATCAGCGATGCAGGAAGGAGACTATATCTTTCAACTAACAGTCACAGATTCAGTAGGTCACCAGGCTACTGCTGAGGTGATGGTTATAGTACAACCAGGTATGTGTTTTGAGAGGCCTGGAGGCAAGTACAAGTGTTAAGTATTTTTGCTCTGTGCCCTAATTTTGTTCATCATGCCTGAGGAATGTAATCAGTGCTACTACTCATGGGTAATGTGTTGTATGTTTGAAACTAGCTAGGTGACATTTTTACTCTGTTATACTTACTTGGGCCCTTAGGTCCCAGTGAAGCATAAGCCATCGATGACCCTGTTTCCATCGTCCTCTGAAGTCAATGGTGTGGCTGGAGTTCATCAAAGCTTCTGCAATCCATTGCATCCATTGTACAGGGGATTCTCCTATAGAACTTCACCAGAGTTTCTGAAATATTATTTTCAGGCTAAAGGGCACAGTCTGCTTGTGATCTGCAAGATTCTCGAAACATGAGAGTCAAATGACCAGTGAAACTTTGGTTGTTTATGTCCTTCACCTTGGTTTAATATTCACCTAAAGCACGGGATTTTTAACATACAGGCTTCTGAAACTGCCCCTAAAACTTAATTTTCACATGTTGACAATATTTGCAGAAAATAATAAAGCCCCAGTAGCAGACTCGGGACCTGATAAAGAGTTGACACTCCCCGTGGACAGCACGACTTTAGATGGCAGCAAAAGCACGGATGACCAGAAAATTATATCCTATCTTTGGGAAAAAACAAGGTAAAAACACCCATGTAAACCGGTTTTTGTCAGAGACTAGTCCATTAAAAATAACTACAGTCAAACAAAATATTAAGTTGCCTGTAATATTAAAAATTATGATTGGGTACTTAACAGCTTCTTTGTAGGTAAGCTGCATTGCTAAAGGTTGTTTATCTTTATTGTCCAGTTAAGAATTTGGTATGTAATTGTGCTGCAGCCCTTGATGGTTTGATTAAATTTTAAGTAATTGGTTGAAAGATTAGAAGGGAAATGAGGGAAAAGGTTTTCGCCAAAGGAGTAGTAAGAGGCAGGAGCTGGCTGATAGAAGGCTATGAGAAGCAAAAGCATCATTACTTTTGAACAGTTCTAGGGTGTTGCCTTAAAGAACCTGCAAGGCCATGGATTATGGTGCTGGAAGATGTATGGAGATCGAATAGTTGTTTGGGTGGTGAGGTGGAGATGAGTCTCTACCAAAGGAGGTGTAAGGTTTTCCTTCCCTCCACTAGCCTGCAGGTCACCCGTGGGCAAGTTGCAGCACCTGCTTACCAACCTCCCCACCCCCCCAATAAAAAAAAATCAGGATCACATGAAGTCACTGGAGGTGCTGGTGCATATCACAAGTCCTGGTTATGTGAGCTCTGACGCCAGGCAGACCATCTCTGAATTGATAATGGCTGGGGTCACCCATCTTGTAGAGGCACTGTCCAGAAGAAGGCGATGGCAAACCATTTCTTTAGAAAATTTTGCCAAGTGTAATCATGTCATGTAGACCAGGATCGCCCACGTCATACGACACGGCACATGATGATGATGATGATGATGAGTTATTTATAAATTGGGAAGGGGACAGCAAGATGAATGGAAATTGTGTGGGAAATTTAGTATTTTAAAGCTTTCTGATTAAGTTGTTTTCAGAGGATTCTTTTTAGCTGACACTTGGGGGAAAAAGTAGGTAAAGTGGTCTTTTTAGCGTCTAATAATGTTGGACAAAATTCTGACTGCAAAACTTCCTCTGCAATGAGAAGGTATACTTGTTTGAATTGAAACACTATTTATGTTGTATCCTCATCGAGGATGGACAAGATTTATTGAAAGGCCTATTTTTGTTTTGGGATGCAGGCCTTCAAATCTAGGATTGAGGTAAATGTTTAGGGAGCTGTGCTTTCAGCCAGCATACCTCTGACCCAACAAATAATTTGTGCTCGCCTGGTAACCCAAACCTAAAGTAAGGTTTGATGGTTTGATATTTCAGTGGCCCAGATGGTGTGAAAATCGAGAATGCAGACAGTGCTGTTGCTACAGTAACAGGTCTCCAGGTTGGAACATACGAGATTACACTGACAGTGAAGGATGAAAAAAACCTGGAGAGTCGTGATTCTGTTCGCATTATTGTGAGGGAAGGTATGTATGTCTTCTGATCTGAAGATGACAGCAATAGTTTGCATTCAAATGTCAAGGAAAGTAACAATTCACTAATAATGATCGTTGCAAGCTATCATGTTGTTGGTTTTCTCCATGGGTCCCTCATTAATGGCTACCCTGTTCTTGAATTTTACTCATGAGGAAATTGTAGAAAGTGAAGAATTTGACACTTAATTTACAATGATTCTAATTTCTGCAGAACTTGTGAAAATGTCAACATGTTGTTGGAAGGCATATTTGAAGATCAGATTTTCACTTTTCCATGCATATTATTCCTGCGATGGAGATTTTGAATTCACTGTGAATTATTCTGGTATAGATAGATTACTTTATAGGATCTCTAACCTACTAATTGGTAAAATATTGCAAGCAAAATGTTAGCACTATTAAGAAAAATAAGGGAATTAGAAACTGAAGTCTAAAATATTCTTGCACTGTTCTGGCATTTTAAAACAACAGTCTTTTTGATCCATTGTACAAATCCCAATATTTTGTCAGGTTCGATGCAAACACCGAACCCATCATCGAATTTTACAGCCAGGAATAGACTTGCTCAATTAATGCTCAGTGCAAGTCTGCCAGAAAACTTTTCATTGTCAGTGTGCATGATTTTTTTCTGGTCTTGCATGATGTTTTCAATTTCAAATTGTAAATTTAAATTCAGTACCAACAAGAATAATTAAGTGCCAGCAAATATTTGTAGTACTGGCAGGTTTTTTTTCTTAAAATTCCATACATGCATCTGAAGAGGTATGAGAAAAGTTAATCAGGCCATTAAAATCAAGTCTATTAGGTTGAATTCAAATACATTTATTATTAAAGAATGTGTGAATTATACAACCTTGAGATTTGCTCACAGGTAGCCACAAATCAAGAAACCTGAAAGAAGCCAAATAGAGGGGGGAGAAAAGAATAAAAATAAGACCTTCACTCGATGAGCAAGAAAAGGAAAAGAAGTTTAAAGATTGTGCAAACAATTGAAGCAAGCGACAGCATCCTGAGCCATCTTTGAGCTCTCCGATCTGAACCCTGGAGCAACCCAGAATAGGCCCAAAGCCTGGCTTATCAGTTCATCATATTAGTGGGCACAGAGCACAGCAGCCGGGGCAGTCTTCATAGCCTCAACGCCATGGAGATGACCATCACAGAGAACGAGTGAAATCTGTTTTCATCCTGACTGACACTCTGTCTTTTCAGGCTGTCCGGGCCGGTATTCAGATAACCTTTTAACAATAGCCGATTCAAATATCTACTTAATCTCATTAACACCAACAAGAAAGCCAAAAACATATAAGCAAGGTAAAATCTTATGATCAAGCAAACTGAAAAGCCATAACTACAGGAATGCAGTTAATTCACATTAATTGAAATAATGATTTGAAATAAAACTTCTCTCTACATCAGTGATTCTTAACCTTTTTAATGCCATGGACCCCTTCTCAGAATAATTTATTTAAATTTATAAAATAAAATTCATAGGATGACAGAAAAAAACAATTATATTGAATTACAGTTATTAAAATAATAAAAAAATAAAATTGTGATGAAGTAATATTTGGGCTTATTAACACAGTAGATATAGTCAAGTACCGTAATTGATATTTTGAGATATTTGTAACAACTGTAGCGTAATATGAAAATATCTGTGATTTCTATTGGTGACAAAGTCACAGGTACTGCTAATACTACTGTGGTTTGTTGCCTCATTCATAATTGAAGGAAATGCTAAACTTCATTTAGAAGTTAGTGAAAATAAAGATGTAAATTTTTTTCCCATCCAAGTTTATAGATCCCCTGGAATCTATCCACAGACCCTTGAGGACCCCAGGTTAAGTACCCCCTGCTCTACATAGATACTGGTTGAATTGCTAAATAATTAGTACTTCTGTTTTAATTCACTTGACTGGACGTTAATTCCAGGTGAATTTAAAATATGGCTAAAGAGCTTTACTGGTTCTTATAAGATGTAATATGTGATCAAAAAGGCCAGCCCTCTTTGTTACATTTTGATCACTCGAAGCTTTACATAACCCTAGAAAGGTGGAATTATTTACAGAGAGCTTGCATTAATAATTGGCCCTTTGGAATGTATAATTAAATCATTTTTGGATCCTGGTGTTTTCGTGATCCAGAGGTTTGGAAGTTGGGAATGAGCTATAGAGCTTGTTGTTTACAGCTATTTTATTAAGTTTTATTGTTATTATTTTATTATTACAAGAACAAGGAATAAACAGAAGGAAGAGTAGAGAACAAAGTTGTGGTAATCTCACACACAAAAAACTAGCTCCAACTAAATCAAAGTTTCCCAACTTTTTTTAATATGTCATGAACCCCCCCTACCATTAACTGACAGGTCCGTGGACCCCAAGTTGGGAACCCCTGAACTAAAAGATAACAACATGCTAGCGATAACAATTAACCCATAAAGTAGCCAGACTAACATGGAGTGACAGCTGCGGCCAGAAAGCCAAGAAGCTTTCGAAAAATACAGAAGCAGCTATACTACAATTACAGGAAAGTTCACCGAACAATTACACGTATATAGCTGAGTATGTCAGCCGGCTGGTGGTGCAGTGGCCACCATAGTGGACTTCGAGGTGAGCAGTCCGGGTTTCAAATCCATATGTCTCCTTGCATGCTTTTCATCCGTGCTGGGTTGAGTGTCTAGTTAGCAACTTGACCTTGTTAAACAGATAGACGCTTAAGAAATGGCAGGGTTGCCGCCCGATGCGTCAATGAGGCTCAGGAGAATATTATATTATCATTAACTGATTATATAAAAAATACATGCAAGAATAGGATAATTGAACCATATATAAAAAAACAAAAAAATTAAACAATTCTACAACCTAATCTAACACCATCATATCACTTATTATGAAGTACTTTTTGAGTGTAGCCTTGATTGTGGTTTTATATTCGACCTGATAGATTTTTATATTATAGTATTTTCTAAAATGGGGATAATTATTTTTTTTTTACAGAAATCAATAAGGCTCCAGTTGCTAAGATAGCAAAGAATGTTGTGATTACCCTTCCTAATAACACAGCAATGCTTGATGGGTCAAAATCATCAGATGACAAGGGGATTGTCAGCTACCTGTGGATGCGGGATGAGAGCAGTCCTGCAGCTGGAGTAAGTTTCCTGGCAAAGTTCGCTGAGAAAGTTTTGCAGCATCTTTTGCTCTAGTCATTATTTAATGCAATATGTTACATTTATTATAATCAACGAATAAGATTTGTCTGAAAATTTATAATTCTGAGTATTGTTCTAAGAACCAATGATGAGATGAAAGCAAGTATTTGAGCAGATGAGTAGCCTGACAAGCTTTCTGTATCGTATTCTGCAAAATGTTTCCTGTATCTTCATGGATGAATAAAAACTTTGTTTGATCACTGATGTGTTTCACATCACTACTAGTCTAGAATTTGCATTTAAATTACATTTTCCCACGCAGATTTTCTTATTTACTATCCACTACTCTTCAACAGGACGTTCTAAACAACTCTGACCACCAGGCTGTGCTTTTCCTGTCCAATTTGGTTGAAGGACTTTATACATTCCGTTTAAAAGTAACTGATGCAAAAGGAGAAAGTCACATGGACAGAGCAACATTGGAAGTTAGACCAGGCAAGTAAAAGCTAGTCTTCAATACTCCAAGTTTGACTCATATGAAAATTGGGTTTATTCACTTAAATATGTGATAACAGGCCAAATAAATTATTAACCATATTTTGGATTAACCTTTTGGGATGTGGCACTGTTGCAAGACCAGTGTTAACCACATCTCCCTAATTGTCCATGCAAATGGGGTGGTGTACCATTCTACTGATACAGATCATCTCACAATGCAGTTTGGTAAAGAATTCCAGGATTTAAATACATTGATAATGGAAAAAGTGGTGATTATTTTTTTCAAGTAGTAATGGAATGGGCAATCTTCAAGTATTCCAATGCATAGAATAGAATAATATAGCACAGTACAGGCCCTTCGGCCCACAATGTTGTGCTGATCCTCAAACCCTGCCTCTCATATAACCCCCCACCTTAAATTCCTCCATATACCTGTCTAGTAGTCTCTTAAACTTCACTAGTGTATCTGCCTCCACCACTGACTCAGGCAGTGCATTCCACGCACCAACCACTCTCTGAGTAAAACACCTTCCTCTAATATCCCTCTTGAATTTCCCACCCCTTACCTTAAAGCCATGTCCTCTTGTATTGAGCAGTGGTGCCCTGGGAAAGAGGCGCTGGCTATCCACTCTATCTATTCCTCTTATTATCTTGTACACCTCTATCATGTCTCCTCTCATCCTCTTTCTCTCCAAAGAGTAAAGCCCTAGCTCCCTTAATCTCTGATCATAATGCATACACTCTAAACCAGGCAGCATCCTGGTAAATCTGCTCTGTACTATTTCCAATGTTTCCACATCCTTCCTATAGTGAGACAACCAGAACTGGACACAGTACTCCAAGTGTGGCCTAACCAGAGTTTTACAGAGCTGCATCATTACATCGCGACTCTTAAACTCTATCCCTCGACTTATGAAAGCTAACACCCCATAAGCTTTCTTAACTACCCTATCCACCTGTGAGGCAACTTTCAAGGATCTGTGGACATGTACCTCCAGATCCCTCTGCTCCTCCACGCTACCAAGTATCCTGCCATTTACTTTGTACTCTGCCATGGAGTTTGTCCTTCCAAAGTGTACCACCTCACACTTCTCTGGGTTGAACTCCATCTGCCACTTCTCAGCCCACTTCTGCATCCTATCACTGTCTCTCTGCAATCTTTGACAATCCTATACACTATCTACAACACCACCAACCTTTGTGTCGTCTGCAAACTTGCCAACCCACCCTTCTACCCCCACATCCATGTCTCCAATGTCACATCCACGTCTCCAATGTAGCTGGCCAGTGGTGTAGTGGCATCAGCACTGGACTTCGAGGCGGAACGGTCTCAGGTTCAAATCCGGCCAGCTCCTTGCATGCTTTCCATCCCCGTATATAAAAGAAGACAAAATGGGAAAGAGGTTGCTGCCCAGTGCACTGCAAAGCATGGAGAGAATAAGGTTTGTTTTAGGAAGTGACGTTGGGCAGAGTAGCTCGACTGGCTCGAATTCCGCGCTGTATCTCAACAAATAAATAAGCACTGCAGATGGCATTTACTGCAGCGGGTGGAGGAAATAAATGTTTAAAGTGATAGATGGCGAGCCACTGAGGTGGGCTGCTTTCTCCTGGATCATCTGCTCTAAGTTGTTGGATTAGCATTCGTTCAGACCAGTGAAATGTGTTATCACACATTTGATTGTTGTGTCTTGTAGAAAGTTGATTGATGTTGGCACGTTAGGTCACAAATTGCTCTCTACAGGATGCCTAGTCTTTATTATTGTAGTCACTAGTAGTATACTGTCTTGCAGCAATGGTGTTGGGCTGCAAGGAAATCCTCTTTCTGAAACCCAAATTGGACATCAATGTGCATATTATTGCAGAATCCTTCCCTTCCATCACTTGGTGACAATTGGGTGACTGGTTATTAGCAGGATTGTGTTTGGTTCCTTATGCAGGACATAGTTGGGCATTTGTCGCCATTGGTTGGATGGCTGTGTTCTAAAAGTGCTGGTCTAGGAGTACGATAAGTTCTGTAGTCAGCTCTTCAGCATAAAGTCAGTCCCTTGCCTTTCGCTGTATAATGTGTTCTCAGCACTTTCTTGGAGTGAATTGAATTGGCTGAAAACTGCCTTCTGTAATAGTAGTGATCTCAGGGGGAGATCTGTTTGGGACGTTAAATTAAACCTTTTCATTTCAAAAAGATTGGTCTTTCTTCATAATTAGATTTCATCATAAAAAAATAGTTGCTAAGTTATATTATTGAACTTCTCAATAGAATAGGTTAACTCTAACTGGAAAAGTGCTTAATATAATTATCAATTTGTTTTTGCTGTTGGTTCAGATTTTATTTTATTTAGTACAGCTCAGAGTTGGGTTATGCAATTGTCCTATACGTAACCTTGCAGAAGAATTTGATGAAAGCCTAATGCATCAGATTGGCATGGACTTCTGTTGCCCCAGTATGATGTGCAATATAATGTAGTCATGTGGGTGAACAAGAACATGCCATTTGCCAAAACATGAGGATACCTTTAACAGGCAAAAAAACTACACATCCAGCTTTGCATTTTGTCAAAAGCTTTTGTTTTTTTCCAAATCATTAGAATATTTCAATTATCAGAAATATTCAAACGCTATTAGTATTTTTTCCTCATATTCTTTCTTAACAAATTTACTGGGGAATTTAAGAATAATTAAAAACCATGAGTGCAAGCACTACTTTATCCTAACTTTCTTTCTCGTAGACGTAAAATCTTTGTTACTCTTGAGATCCTGCACCAGTTTAGATCTGGCAGAGAATCCACAGGCAGGTTCTCCAGCTTCTATACTAGGATATGGCAACAAGAGTTCACTGACTATTTGCCAGCAGTCTCAGATTTCGAAAGTTCATTATTTAAAGCACTCAGGTTCCACACTTGCTGGTACTTTACATGGGTGACCAGCAAGTTTTGGATCAATAACTGATAATACTTATGGAACATCATTCAATATATCGCAATTATTTGAGGAATGCGATAGCTGTTAAGTAATGAGTGCAACAAGCATTATACATCAGCAAATTGTGAGAAAATAACCAGTTCATCTTTTGTTTGCTGTGTTTAGTTGAGGGAGGAATATTGACATGTGTACCAGAAACATTCCTTGTTGCTTTTCAAGTGGCACTTTTGGACCTCTTGTCCACCACTGGCACTATCCCAGCATACAAAATGTACTTTATTTTTCCCTAGTTTGTTCCTTGAGAATTCTTTATAATGATTACACTGGGCAACACATTTCATTTTGTAAGTGTTGCTTCCCCAGAAATTTCATTTGTTTATGATAGACCGCTGGAAGCTGAACACAAATAGAATTTCAGACTTGTATCACTTGGGAATTTGGGGAAACAACAAATGAACTTTTATTGACTTTGATGTGTTTAATTGCATAAGGGAGCTGATGCTTTGCAATAGTTCAACTAAGCTAAAAATGTTTTGATGATTTTGTTTTTTGTATTCAGTGTCCAACAATAATCAGCCAGCACTGGTGGATTCCAGTTGCCCTGATACTGTTTCTACATGGTCACAATGACCTGCTGAAACTTTTCACCATGCTCGTCACTGACAGCTCCAAGATTTGCAGGGAAGAAATCAAAATGGGAATGCAGATAATGAATCTTTTGTGACAAGTTGCACTTCATGATTTCAGCTTATATTGTGGGCAACATTTTAATAGACTTGAATTATTAATAGAAATAACAAATTAGGTGTTTTTTTTAATATGGTGCATGATAAGGAAATTCCATTGCAATTTTCATGACCAGCAGCCCAAAATCCATAAGGGACACCCAGAAGTATTTAGGAAGCAAAATCTTTGCTGTCCAGTGTTAGCAGAGGAGCAGAGATTTAATGCAAACATGAGGAAATCTGCAGATTTCAGAGATCAGAAGAACAGAGATTTAATGCAGTTGTTTGGGAGATTGGAGTGAAATGACAAGTTTTCTTCCCTGAAGGATGGTTTGAGTCTGGAATTTACTGTCTGAAACGTTGGAAGAGATTGAACTTAATCTTAGGAAGTACTTGGAGGATTGCACTTGTAGAGCTAAAGATCTCTTCAGGTATTATTTAATTTAGAGGGCTGTAGTCTCGAGCTGGGAGTTAGTGTCATTAGGCTAGATAGGTGTTTGTCCTATAAAGCTAATGCCTAACAGCAAAATCTGGGGCATTGGTAAAGTCTAGGAAATCAGAAGCGTCAAATGATAGCAACATACACAAAATGCTGGGGGAACTCAGCAGGGCCAGGTAGCATCTATGGAAAAGAGTAGAGTCAAAGTTTCAGACTGGAGACCCTTCATCAAGACAGCTGAGTTCTGAGTTCAATCTTGCAATCTTGTTTGTGGTTGCAGCATTGAAGAAAGCCATTTAGTGTGTTGAGTCCATAATGCCTCTGAGGAAAACCAGTCCACCCAGCCCTAGTCACCTCATTTCATGAGTAATTAATGCAGAAAAGCAACTAACGCCAACGGGTTCACAAACTACTTCTTGCAATGGTATTTTGCTCTTAATTTCTGCAGCACTGCTCATTAACTCTACTGTTGTGCTACATGGAAAATTGCTTGCTGAATTTGGGTAAGGCATGATGAGTCCAAATACAAATCTTGGACTTTAAAATGTGCTCTTTCAAATAGTGAAAATAAAATTTTCCTTTTTGGTTTTAGATCCCAGAAAGAATGACCTTGTAGAAATAATCTTGGACATCAGTGTCAGCCAGTTAACTGAGAGGCAAAAGGGCATGCTAATCCGGCAAATAGCTGTCCTACTGGGTGTCCTTGATTCGGATATTACTGTGCAAAAAATTCAGCCCTACACTGAACAGAGGTAAGGAGTTTTGTGTTTACATTCCAACAATGATTCTACTTACAAAGTAAGAGTTTTCATGCATCCTTTGAAGGGCCATGAAAGGTACCATGAATAATGATGTTTTCTTTATGAATGGGATATTCTTATCTCATATAACCTTGCATTGAAAAGCATTCTTAGGTGATCTCTTAATTAAATGTAAGCTCCCCCATTTTGTTGCAAACCCTATATCTCAGTTCTAGTTGTACGTAATTTGGACTATGGTATTAATGAATTTGTGGCTAAATTTGCCAATGATGCAAAGATAGGTGGAGGAGCGGGTAGTGTTGAGGAAACAGAGCGCCTGCAGAGAGACTTGGATAGTTTAGGGGAATGGGCAAAGAAGTGGCAAATGAAATACAATGTTGGAAAGTGTATGGTCACACACTTTGGGGGAAGAAATAAATGGGCAGACAATTATTTAGATGGGGAGAGAATTCAAAATGCAGAGATGCAAAGAGACTTGGGAGTCCTTGTGCAAGATACCCTAAAGGTTAACCTCCAGGATGAGTTGGTTGTGGAGAAGGCGAATGCAATGTTGGCATTCATTTCTAGAAATATAGAATATAAGAGCAGGGATGTGATGTTGAGGCTCTATAAGGCACTCGTGAGATCACATGAGTATTGTGTGCAGTTTTGGGCTCCTTATTTTAGAAAGAATATACTGACATTGGAGAGAGTTCAGAGAAGATTCGCAAGAATGATTCCAGGAATGGAAGGGTTACCGTATGAGGAACATCTGGCAACTCTTGGGTTGTATTCCCTGGAGTTCAGTAGAATGAGGGAGGATCTCATAGAAACATTCCGAATGTTAAAAGGCCTGAACAGATTAGATATGTCAAAGTTATTTCCAATGGTAAGGGATTCTAGGACAAGAGGGCACGACTTCAGGATTGAAGGACGTCCTTTTAGAACTGAGATGCAGAGAAATTACTTTCGTGAGAGTGTGGTAATTCTGTGGAATTTGTTGCCATGAGCGGCTGTGGAGGCAAGTCATTGGGTGTATTTAAGGCAGAGATAGATAGCTTCTTGATAAGCCAGGGCATCAAAGGATATGGGGAGAAGGCAGGGGAGTGGAGATGACTGGAAGAATTGGATCAGCCCATAATTGAATGGCGGAGCAGACTTGATGGGCCGAATGGCCCACTTCTGCTCCTATATCTTATGGTCTAATTCATTTTCTTCAGTTTAGATAATAATGAACAAAGTTAGTAATTTCTCTGTAGTAATTGATGCCGGTTATTGGCACTGTGTACTTAAATATTTGACTTTGCATAATAAATTATTTATTGTTCCGTAGTTTCTTTTACTTGATGACCAAATATAGTGGTCCATGTGACCCTTCACAGTTGTTTCTTGTCTAAAGACTGTCTCATTTTTTTTTGTTTACAAAAAATGGTGATAAAGAAGGATTTATGTAAAACATGGACAGTGTAGAATTGTCACTTTAGTCACACAATGTTTTGTGATTCTATTCAATTATTTTCACAGCACGCAAATTATTTTCTGTGTAAGAAATACACAGGCACATCAGGTATTGAAGGGAAAGGATGTTGCTCGCATACTGAAGAATAAATTTCGGAAACAGAAATCAGACTTTCTAATTTTTCGTGCTCTCCAAGTATCTACAGTCAGTGAGTGATAATTATTAGATATTTTTGATTATAGGTATATGCACATGAAGTTACTTAGTTTTGGACTCCCTTTTAAAAAGGGAGGCATTATTGTAAAGAGTAACTGGTCTTATTAATATGATGATCTTATTACCATGAAAAGTTTCAAGTTACTTTTGATCGGAGATCAATTCTGATCACAGAACCTTAAAAACAATTTTATGAATAAATAGCATTGATTCTGTTGGTACCTGGAATAACTTCAAACAAGTTAATCAAGCTCACATTTTTCTTTTTGAACTCTGAGTTTTTGAGGGCTTGTTATACAATAACTCCAAATCTTTATTGAGGAGGTTAAAGGTTAGGGTCCTGTTTTCTGCCCAGTCGTCATCTCACTATCCCACGTTAGAAGAATCTGCAGGGGTAAATAGTTCAGCAAAAACATGTATATATGTTTTTTTCACATTTGTCCATTCCAATGCAGTTTTGCCTTAATGAAGATGTGTGCAAAGAGATTACTTTCATTTATCCTTTTAAATAATGTGAACTTTATCCTTTTTTTTAACCTAAAAAAACTTTGACCTTTGAGTCAAACCCTGTTGTATATGTTAAGAAAAATTAAAACTCCCTGCTTGCTAAAGTCTCGTAGAATCCTCTTTGAAATTACAGACTGGAAAGTAATCTGTCTTGTTCAATTTAAAGACATTAGCATAACTGATAACATTGCATATCCAATGATTCCTATCTAGTTACTACATTCTGTTCATGGGTTACAAACACCAGATTGATGGACACTTTCCATAAGTTTTCATAATGTTATGACAATCAAAAGTCAAGTTTATGTTCATATGTGTGTTCCTATGAACGGCAGAAACTGGTTTAATCTCTTACTCCACTTTTAATAATTGTTATTATCATTCTTGTGTGCTTTTGATGCTGTTTATTATAATATTGTGAAGTATGGTTAGTATATGGAGTTTGTTTTGTGTATTTTCCAACTCAAGGACAGTTGTAAGAGCGAAATGGTAATTACCCAAAGATGGCTTGTACCCATCTTAACTCAAACCGCCACCTAATAGCCACTTAATAGTCCATAAATATACAGGAAAGTGTAATATGGTTATTTAAAATGAGGGTTAGTTGATTTCTAAATGTTATTAATATTGATGCATTAGTGTCAGTTCTAGAATTGCACCATTTCTGGATTTGTCCTTGTTATCAAGATTACTTGCACCAGGTTCTTTCTTTCAAAAAGAAAATAAAACCAAATGGGTACATTTTGCTAACCTGCTCTGCATTTCACAAGCCTGCATGTTCATTATCTGTGATTGTTATATGGTAGTTCTAGTTTGTAACTTGGCAAGTGCTTAATGCTATGGCTTTAGCATGTTTATATAAGTATGGTGCTTGTGTTGCAAATGAATAGAATGAAGTTAATCTATTTGGACTGCTGAACTGATAAACAAAGCTGGCACGAAGTCCATTTGTTTTCAAAGCCAAACAAAATCATTTACTTAAAAGAATTGTATAACTTAATTGATTTACAAAATTAAAATCATTTTGTTGAGCTTTGTTAACGTTTGTAAATAGGTTCCAAATGTAATATTGTATCCTGCCCCATCGTAACACTATAATTTGCATATTTATTCTAGATGTCTACATCTACCAATAACTAAAGAACTAGTTTATGTTGTAGTTCATAAATTACATGATATAAACCTTGTTGTTTACATTTGGTTATGAATTACATGATACAATGTGCAACATAGCTGCTGTAAAGATAACTTTCAGATTACAGAATTTTCAGGGATGTTTAGTTCTCAGGGCAATATCTTGTAAGGAAATTGAAAACATCTTAAGTACTTTTTTAAGCTGTGAAGTTGCTTTCATTGATGCCCATATTGCTTTGCTTAGC
This sequence comes from Mobula hypostoma, assembly GCF_963921235.1. Classification (NCBI taxonomy): domain Eukaryota; kingdom Metazoa; phylum Chordata; class Chondrichthyes; order Myliobatiformes; family Myliobatidae; genus Mobula; species Mobula hypostoma. The sequence goes on from NC_086122.1 coordinate 27,943,704, forward strand.
CTTGCGAGAGATTTCTACAACTCTTTACAGTATTTCACCAAGGAATGTTTTCTTATGGCACAAGGATTTTATTCTCCCCTCTATTTTTCCCCATACTAAACTCTTGGTTGCCATGCATTGACTCACCATGCAGCCCATCAAGTTTGACTGCTTCTCAGAATGCTATTTGCATGCATGATTAGATTAACTGTCCAGCCACATTTCTGCTTGCCATTAAGAAATGCAGCTTAGTGTGCTTGCAAGATCTTGTGCACATAAATCTCACACAAGTATTGAATTGGTTTACCTCAACTAACTTGTATTTTTATTGGAAAAAAATCTTAACATAAAAAAACTAACTTAGAAATAGGAGTATAGATAGATTTACTTTGGAATAAAGAGCCAACAGGAAATGTATACAAATTCACATGTTTAGAGAAGAATACTCCATGGGTTCTCTATTTATTTGCAACTGAAGCCAAAATAATTCCTTTAAAGTCTAAAAGCATGTTTTTACAGCTAGCCGTTACTAACCTGCTCTGTTCCCCTCCTTCACTTCTATTTGCTGTCTCCTGATTAAAGTTTGTCAGTTGAATTGCTCAGACCATGGTCGGTGTGATTCTTTCAATAAGCGCTGCATCTGTGACCCATTCTGGATGGAGAACTTCATTCGAGCTCACCTCGGAGATGGAGAAAGCAACTGTGGTAAGTTATAGAATGATTGAAGTATTATCAGTCTTTATCTACGGTACTGTGCAAAGGTCTAGAGCACCCTAGCTATATATATGTGCCTAAGACTTTTGTACAGTACTGTATACTTAAAGTATTTAAATAGCTAGTCAGAATTTACTTTTTTCCCATTTGTTATTCTCCTTGATGGGCTAGATTGCAGAAAGGATGTCTCCCCCGTCTGACGAGCCTAGGTCTAAGAGGCACAGTTTGAGAATAATAGTAAACACAAGGAATTCTGCAGATGCTGGAAATTCAAGCAACACACATCAAATTTGCTGCTGAACGCAGCAGGCCAGGCAGCATCTCTAGGAAGAGGTATAGTCGATGTTTCAGGCCGAGACCCTTTGTCAGGACTGATTTGATGTGTGTTGCTTGAGAATAATAGGTTGTTTTAGGACTGTGATGTGGAAAAGTTTCTTCACTTAGATAATGAGCCTTTGGAACTTTTCAGCTTGGAAAACTGCAGACACGTAGTCACTATGTTTATTTGAAACAGATTGTGAGAGTCCTGGATGTGGAGGAAATAGAGCAATGTAATGATGATGTTGAAACATACTGACATTGAGCATCAGCTGTAATCTTGATGAATGGTGGAGCAGCTCAGAGAACCAGATGGTTTACTCCCGTTAACCTACTGAGTTCCTCCAGCATTTTGCGTGTGTTACCCTGGATTTCCAGCATCTGCAGAATCTCTTGTGATGTGTTCTTAATTTCCTCTCTGGTTATTGTAACTTTTGAGATCTTTAATTGTAAATCACAGTGAGCTGTGGAGATTATTCAAGTGGCCATTGATAGATGTTATAACTATGGGGAATGGGAAAGTGGTGTGAGGCCAACGTTGAATCTGATGCTCTTATGCAAACAAATTGATGCACATTATTTTTCACTGCATAATGTATTTGGGGCTGATTTGCTTCATTGTAGTAAACAATAGAGTGCTCTAGGTTAACTTTTATTTATTAATCTCTCTTCTCGTACCTTTCTCTTCCCCACTTCCCTTAAATAAATTGGCATTTGTAAATAAGTAGTTCGGGGAAAATTAATGGGACAGAAAGGAAATATGTTCTCAGGTCTTGAACTGTACTCTTGGGTTTCAATGGAAGTGGCTATGCAGATGCAAGGCACTCCGTCACTTCCCAACATTCCATAGATTATTTCACAAATTTGAAGTTGAAAGAAAACAAGCAGTTGTGGATGAGTTAATCTGAGTCGTTGTGAGGGGGATATGCTTAAATCTGTTATGTAGAAAATGGCAAAATGGCATCTGGAAAGTAATACACTTGGAAAGAGGCAACGTGGATTTACAATGTTGAAGAAATGTGTTGGAACATTTTGAAGGTGTTAACCAAAAGAATAAACCACCTACTTCTTTTTTCATGTTTCTCTTTTTCTCTCCTTCTGGGGCACCTAATTATTTCAGTAATTTTATTTCACATTTCCAGCAGCTTCTGAATAGATGCAAGCTGTTTGGAGCATAAGTAATTTTTGCACCTGAAGTCAACATGCTTGTGGAACATAAATACGTGCATCATAGTAAATCATTATCACATTTGCGTATTTTGGTAAAATTTCAAAATATTTACTTCCTTTAATCTTTCTCTGCCTGTAGAATGGAGTGTGCTCTACGTTGTCATAGCTGCATTTGTCATACTGGTCTCCATTGGCATTTTACTTTGGATGGTACACTGCTTCTGTAAAAGGTGAGAATATCTCTGCAGTCTGCAATGGCTTCTTACTTTGAGTGCTCCTTAAGCCACTTGTATTGTTTAAAAACCTCCTTTGAAGTATGTACATATATTACCTTCCAATCTCATCTACAAAGTTAAATTATTGCTGAATAGAAAGATGAATCACTGATGATGTATTTAAAGGTTTTGCCTGGCTAACTGAATGTGTGTTGCTGTATTTTTATGACACGGCGCTCAGCAACAAAAGAGCCTCCATTTAGTTAGATGCTACATTTTTTTTAGTCTGGTTTAGTTTGATTTGTTGACTAGTAAAATGGCGGGGAGGTTGGTGGACTGGATGGCAAAGTTGCATAGGAGGTTTAAAATACAACTATTCCACAGTTTTGCATTCAGTAGAGGTATGACAGGCTTTTTTTTCCTAATGGTACTGTTGCTAAATCCTTAATACTACTGGAAATTGACTCATTGTTGACTAATTCTATGAGAAGGACAAATTGGGAATGTCCACTATGATTTAAGTGTATAAAACTTTTCGGAAAGTGAAGTGATCCATGCTTGAAGCACAAGGCCCTGAATAACCTTGAGGGTGATGAATGACAAGTCTACTCACCTGTAGCTTGATTGTATTATTGCACTTTTTAAATCCATATTATCTGTCTTTTAAATCAAGAAATCTGAGACTTATTGTTCTGAAGTTAACAGTATACATTTTCCCCTTGTCTATTATAAATGTGCAGTAATCATACTGTGTTCAGTCCAATCCTTTTATATTCTGTTATTTGGTTTGATCAGAGTAGTTACTGTAGCTCCTGTATTGGCCATAACTTATCCCTCAATCAACTTGCCATTAAAAGAGATTATCCAATAATTTTTGCATGCTGTACACGAATTGACTACAAGTTCCCGTGTGGCAGTAGAGGTTATATCAGAGGTACTCCGGTATATAAATACAGGTTTTCTCTTTCTCTTATTATAGAGGCCCGTGTCTTCATTAGGTGGAAGATGGGGGGTGGGCAAATAAAATAGAAAACCTGTCACTATTAAACCTACAGTATGTTGGTGATTTTCAAAAAAGAACTTGCACTGAACAGCAAAACTGAAAGGGCTCCCTGGGGCATAAATAAAATGGAATCTAATAGATTATCAAACTTAAACAAGAAAAGAGGAAACTAACAGGCTTAAGGGTCCCTTCCTCCTTCCCTTTCTCCTGTGATCCACTCTTCTCTCCTATCAGATTTCTTCTTCAGCCTTTTATCTTTCCCTCACACCTGGCTTCACCCATCACCTTCTAGTTATCCTCCTCCTCCTTCCCTCACCTTTTTTTATTCTGGCTTCTTTCCACCTTTCTTTTCAGTCCTGAAGAAATGGGTCTTGGACAGAAATGTCGTCCGTTTATTTATTTCCATAGATACCACCTGACTCTTGAGTTCGTCTCAAAGAGGAGCAAAGAAGTCCTTCTGCAGTTGTACAAGGCCCTGGTGAGACCCCATCTGGAGTATTGTGTGCAGTTTTGGTCTCCAAATTTGAGGAAGGACATTCTTGCAATGGAGGGAGTGTAGCATAGGTTCACTGGGTTAATTCCAAGGATGGTGGGAATGTCATATGTTGAAAGATTGGAATGATTGGGCCTGTATACACTGGTATTTAGAAGGATGAGAGGGGATCTGATTGAAACATATAAGATTATTAAGGGATTGGACACGCTAGAGGCAGGAAACATGTTCCCGATGTTGGGTGAGTCCAGAACCAGAGGCTACAGTTTAAGAATAAGGGGTAGACCATTTAGAAGGGAGTTGAGGGAAAAACTTTTTCGCACAGAGGGTTGTGGTTCTGTGGAATGCTCTGCCTCAGAAGGCAGTGGAGGCCAATTCTCTGGATTCTTTCAAGAAAGAGTTAGATAGAGCTCTTAAAGATAGTGGAGTTAAGGGATATGGGGAGAAGGCAGGAACAGGGTACTGATTGTGGATGATCAGCCATGATCACAGTGAATGGCGGTGCTGGCTCGAGGGGCCGAATGGCCTACTCCTGCACCTATTGTCTATTGTCCCGTATTTTGTGTGTGTTTGTATTATAGTTAGTGTTGGGGTCAATATTTGATGAAATGTAAGAATTGTAGCAAGTGTCTAGAGAGTTTTGCGTTATGAGTAGTTACTGAAAATGGACTGTTCTCAGGAACAGAACCCTAGCATAGCTCATTGAATGCCATATAGGAAGAGGCTATTCTTGACATCTGTACCCTTGTTGCCATGTCATAAGAGTTGTTGTAATCAGTGGTCAGTGCAAAGTGACTTAACGGAATATGACCCTAGGGCGAGTCAATGGCTTAAGGCTTTGTGTCCACAGCTGAATAAGCATTAGCCAGTGTACCATCATGCATCAGTGTGCTGGCCTTTGGTTCTGATGCTGTGGTATTACTGGCAGAACCTTTACTTGTGATCTGGGAGTGCAAGTTCAAGTCTGACCAAGAGACCTGGAGAATTTAAATTCGGGTAATTAAATAAATCAGGAATTTAAAAAAAAATACAGTTAATGGTAATCATGTGCAAAGAGTTAGCAGCCTGTTATTAAAATCTTACCTGGTCCACTCTTATCTTTTGAGCAAAAAAGATTTTCTGTTCTAAGTCTGACTCCCCTGTGTCATGGCCTAGAAAGTTTATTTGATTTAAGGGCTGTAAAGTGAAGTATGGACAATAAAAGCAAAACTGGCCTGTAAATCATGTCCGATGAAGGAATTAGTAAGAACATAAGAAATAGGAGCAGGAGTCGGCCATCCGGCCCATCGAGCCTGCCCCTCCGTTCGATAAGATCATGGCTGATCTGTCCATAAACTCAGCTCCATCTACCTGCCTTTTACCCATAACCCTTAATTCCCCTACTATGTAAAAACCTATCTAACTGTTTCTTAAATGTATTTAGTGAGGAATCCTCAACTGCTTCCCTGGGCAGAGAATTCCACAGATTCTCTGGGGAAAAACGGTTTCTCCTCATCTCCGTCCTAAATCTTCTCCCCTGAATCTTGAGACAATGTCCCCTAGTTCTAGTCTCACCTACCAATGGAAATAACTTTCCTACTTCTATCTTATCTATCCCTTTCAAAATTTTGTATGTTTCTATAAGATCCCCTCTCAGTCTTCTGAACTCCAGAGAGTATAGTCCCAGGCGACTCAATCTCTCCTCATAGGTTAGCCCCTTCGTCCCTGGAATTCAAGGAGAATGTCAAACAGATCTTTTATTTCATTACTTTTGTTAGTGTCCTCCTTTTCTTATTTGAGTTTGATAATCTGTTGTAGATTCCATCTTTTAACTTTTAAGGAACAGTGGTTCCACTTTATAAATTAGTCTGAAGTAAAAAGTTTGCTGCCAAGTATCACACACATATTATCAATCTTCTTATTTTGTTTATAATTAAGATATGAACCTTGGTTGAAATAAATTATAATTATAAATTATTCCTGTTTCAGGCGAAAAGGAAAGCCTAGAAGAAAAAGCAGATATAAAATATTAGATGCAACAGATGATCATGAAAGTATGGAATTTAAGATTACTTCCAAGCCAGGTACTGGGATAAGAAAGAAGCGCTGAAGCTGTGACTTTTGGGGATTGCTGTATAGTTTGTTTACCGCCACTCTCATCTCTTTATGCCCTTTTATCAGTTTTCATTCTCTGTGTAAGGAATATCTTGTTCTGTCTTCCAAAAAGCTATTCAATTTCAGGGAAAAGTTTGCTCCTTTTGGTGTAATAGAAATGTTTTGCTCTTGGAAAATCTACAGAAATTTATTGATGTCTGGACCTCTTGTTGACACAATGACATATCATGTGTTAATATACGTCTTACTCTTCCCACTAGCCAATGCAATCTCAGAATCAATAATAATTTTAATAATTTATTTAGAGCACTTTTCATACACACAATGTAGTTCAAAGTGTTTTACAATGGGATAAAAATACTAATATGAAAATAAAATAAACATGAAAATAAAAGACAAAAATATATTAGTTAAAAGCAAGGTTCAATAAATAGGTTTTGATTTGGTGTTTAAAAGTGTCAGCTAGTTTTAGGTATTGAATTCCATAGTTTAGGAGTGTAGTTCAAAAAAGCTGACCTGCCAATTATCTTTTGTGGGAGATTGTTTAAATTTAAGAAGCTGGCAGAACAAGACTTGAGAGCTCGAGCAGGATTATAAAACAAAAAGAATTCTGTGATGTACTCTTGTCTCAGACCATTAAGAGCTTTAAAAACAAGTAAGGGAACTTTAAATTGACTCTAAAAGAGCTAGTATGGGAGTGATATTCCCTCATCATGGTTTTAGGTGTTGTTGTTGTTGTTCGTCCATTGTACGTCGATGAGGACCTCGACACCATTATGATGGTGTCGAGACTAGCGCGTGACTTGGATTTAAGTGAGGGAGAGTTGCGCAGCATCAGCCTCACTCTCTCTTCCCAATTTCCATCTGGATCCAGTGGCAAGACAGAGTCGAGGCGGCTGGAGATGGGACTAGGCGCAGTGGATGACCAGGATGTCTTCTGTGTCTTGTCCTGCTCTACACATTCCACGACGCTTGCAGAGACCACCTTCTTGACCGTTGGACCTTCCGCTGGTCTCGTCCGCTCAATCCGCCGGAGTCTGTCTTCACATGCTGGGATAGACAACTCCCTATCTCACTGAGGGTTTGAGACCTGTCGGCTACCCTCACCTGGTTTAGCCGGCTTGTCGAAGCCGTTGCCCGGGGTGTGGCCGCTGTCGCATGCAAACAGCTACGGGGAGCCACAGGTGAGAGCTGAGTGCCAGGTGGGGACCAAAGGTGGACTAACCGCCCTGAAAAGGACGCGACATGTTCCCCCACTAGAGCTGCTACCCCTCCCTGACACCCCATACACCCTTTTAGGTAACATACATACTTTTAGGTAAAAGTCTAGCAGCAGTGTTCTGAAATGTGTTGAAGTTTGCCAATAGATTGCTTTGGAAGGCAGGTAAAACAGGCATTGCAGTAATCTAGTCTATTCAGTATAAAGGCATGAGTTAGTTTATCAGCATCATTACGTGACTGGAACAAGCGTGCTTTTGCAATATTTCTTAAGTGTAGAAGTGCTGCTCTGATTACTTTCTGTATGTGGGATTTAAAATTCAAATCTGAATCAAAGATAACACCCAGGCTTGTGGCATCTGATTTTACAAAGGTGGGGGTGGGGGGGGGGGCAAGTTTCCAAGTTTATCAGGAAGTTTATCTCTTTTGGATTTGGGACCAACCAAAAGTATTTCACTTTTATCTTCATTTAGTTTTAGGAAATTATTGCTCTTCCATTTGTTTGAGAAGATGGGGTGTTATCATCATCAGGCTCAACCAAAATAGACAATTTGTGCCACCAGCTTAACTGTGGAAATCAAGTTTATTTTCTCTAATGATGTCTCCTAAGGGGAGCATGTATAAGGGGAAAAGTAGGGGAACAAGGCAGCTTCCCTGAGCAACACCAAAAGGTACATCGTATCTCTTAGGAAACTGATCTCCAAGATAGACAAAAAAAAAAAAAAATTCTTAGCTATGTGAATGAAACCAATTATGGGCACTACCAGAGAGGCCAACCCAGTTCTCAAGGCAATTTAGGAGAATGTTGTGGCCAGTTGTGTTGAAGGCAGCACTTGGATCTAGAAGAATTGGAGCGAGGACTCTGACATCAGCGCTGAGGTTAGAATCGCTGACAATTTCGGTAAAAGCCATCTCCATGCTGTGGTTTGCTCTAAAACCTGACAGAAACTTTTCTAGAATATTATTCACATTCAGAAAGTTGTTGAGTTGGTTGAAAATAACTTTCTCAAGAATCTTGCCCAGGAAGGGAAGATTTGATATAGGCCTGTAGTTAACTAGTACTACACTATCAAAGATGTGAGATACTAGCTAACTCCCAGGAATCAATGTATGTGGGGTAGATCTCAATGGAGCTTGGATTCCATTGCACAGTTAACTTCTGTTCCTGGGAAAAGTTTAACTCAGTACTATCTCAATCAGGGAATCCCTTACAGAGATCAGTCTGTCTAATTTATGGAATTACCAGTTTTCCACATGCTAATCAGGAAGAAAGTTCTGTACACTGCAAATCTGGTACAAACATTATACTGTCTATACCTCCCTCATCCCACATATTCCTATCATTTTTCCAGTTTCCATTTTGAGGTGTCATTTGGGAAGGCTCATCCTTGAAAGAGAGGCATAGTTGTTCAGTTTCCTTGCATCAGTTGTATTATATCTTCACTTCAGTAACAGTTCAGACAGTGACAGTTAAGTTCCTAATGGGCACATTCTAAAAATGCTATATCAGGATATAGAATTTGAAGTGTTGATGATTAGTACAGCTCTTCAGTCCCTGTTGCTATTTTCAGACAGAATAAGAAATGAAAATTCACTGTGGGGATGCTTATCTGAACCTAGGACCATTTTTAGTTTACCAGTTGTGCAATTGTTCCTCCAAGTTGACATCATTAAAACTTCCAACTTCAGTACCACTTTTGAGGCACTCCACTGTTGGTCAGTGATACCTTTTAAAATTGCTGTAAACTTTATACATAAAAATTTATTAGCACTTTGCAGCAGGGATTCCCAATCTTTTTTTATGCCATAGACCCCCAAAGGGTCTGTGGCCTCCAGCTTGGGAGCCCCTGCTTTACAGTTTAACTGTTTGTGACTTTATGAATAATCTATCACCCTCAGCTGTCTTATTGAGCTGGCTACCAGTACCAGCATTTTTGTACAACCTACAGAACTTGTGTTACAAATGGTAAATAATATGATTATGTAGATGGACAAAACGACCAGAGGGTTATAAAGGGAATAGTTCCTTTGATATGCTTAAATGGGGAGAAAATGTGTCTGGTAAGATGGAATCTTGAGAAAGCTGGTGAAGATTGTGAAGGGTGATCCAATAATACAGAAGTTGCTGGGGTTGAAGGTGAAGACTAGGGGACCCTACCCTTGCTCCCTCCAGGAGAAGAAGGAATGAGAACATGGGAAATATATGAGATGTAGGCAAGGTCTCTGACCAGTAAGTCAAAAGGAAAGCAACAGTTCAGGAAGGAAGAAGACATTTCAGTGGTGCCCGTACAGAAAGCCTCATCACTGGATCGAATGTAGCAGAATCAAGAACTCGGAGAATGGACTGGAGTCCTTGTAATGTGGGAGAAAGTGTAGATGACGTTGCTGTGGGAGTCTTTGTTTATGGACATCTTTTGTTAGCTGACTTCTAGTGGTGGAGACAAAGCTATGGTGGTGCAGGCTAGTGGTGGGAAGAGTTGGGTTGGAGATGGACCATGTTAATGTGGGAATTTGCAGCAAAGGTAATGAGCTATTTGGGTCCTGTGCGAGTCCAGGAAACAGCACCAACGTAGTTATCGAGTATTGGAAAAAGCGCTGGGGAAGAGGCCCAAATAAGACTAAAAGTTCTTCCATATAATCCATCCACAAAATGAAAGGCACAGCTTTGGTCCGTGTGAGTTTTCATAACTACACCCTTGATCAACTGCTGTTGGTGCAACCCATTCATTTGAGGTGAGAACTTAACTTATCACCATTTCCCTTGTCTCATCGAAGTCTGTATCAGACTGTAATAGATGATCTTCTTACTCTCCAGATACTCATAATATTAGAAATTATACTAGCAAGAAACTCCAGGAAAAAGCATCCCAAAACACTTCACAGTCTAGAACTAAAGTTGACATTGAACCAAAGAACCAAGGCTGTTTTAAGAGTGGTAGATGTTTGAGATGGGTAGATGGAACTTGAGGGAGTTCTACTACTTGAGACCGAGACAGTTGGCACCGTGGCCAGTAATGTTGGGGGTGAAAGGAGGAAAGGGTGCAAAGTGGGCCAGAGCTGGAAGAATACCAGGTTATCAATGGGCTGTAGGGTTGAGTAGGTACTAAACTAATATGTGAATATATAAACTTGAACCTTTAGCAAATAAGGAGCCATTGGAAGTCAATAAATATGGAAAGTAATGGTCATTGATGGCTATATTTTGGATTAGTTGAAGTTTATAGATTTTCTATAAACTGTAGGTTTATAGAGGTCTTTATACCCTCTGGTCTTAGAAATTGCTACCAAGGGAAATGGATATCTACCCTATTTATATTGATCTACCACTTGCCTCCTTCACTTCAGGGAAAACAGACCCAGCCCATCCAAATCACCCCTAATAACTCATGTCCCCGATATAGGCAGTGTACTTGTGAAACATGTCATATGCCGCCTTCACTTCCCTGTCAACCTGCTTTACCACTTCCAAGAAACTACTTGTGCCCCAACAACACTCCTCCGATCTGCCAATCCCTTTGCAAGTCCTGCCCTGATTTAACTTCCCAAAATACATCATGTCACACTTGCCTATGATTGTTAGGATTTGTTTTCAAGCACCATGTCATAACAATCTAAGTATTCTATAGGATTGAACCTCCTGTGTACTGTGGCCAGAATATCAATAAATGTGATTTATTATGGATAATAACAAATTATTGTCATGTCATATATGTATAAGCATGGGCATAGATCTCAGCTGGTTGGTGGTGTAGTGGCATCCGTACCGGACTTCGAGGCGAGAGCTCCCAGGTTCGAATCTGGCCGGCTCCTTGCATGCTTTCCATCTGTGCTGGGTTGAGCGTCGAGCAAGCAACTCGGCCTCGTAAAAAACCAGTCACATACTATGCAAAGGCCGAGGGTGCCGACTGATATGCCACAAGGCGCGGAGACGAGCAACAATGGGCATAGTACTATACGAGATTTAAAGGGATTTATTTCTGTTGGCCAAACTGCAATTGACTTTGTAAATTCTTACATAACTGGTTTAAAATGAATGATCATTTTTGAAATGAGTGTAATTTGTTATTAATGATCTTTGATGACTTTTTGGGCCAGGTTCTAAAACTTGGCTGAGATTCTCCTATTCTGTTACTTTTTGATGGGTAATAAAATTTCGATATCTTTAGGTATACTAAAATGCAGTTTTCCTAATTTGGTTAAATCAGCAAAGTACATTATCTTCAAAATGGAGTTACAGCTGGATAATAATTTGTAGCATTGATTTGAATATGCCGGTTGTAGCATAAGTTCAACTCTGCTACTTGAATTCATAAAATTTATATTCTCAGTTACCTAATAAGTGGTGTTATCAAACTTGGCAGTTTCAGGAGTGAAAATTCTAACCAAGACAGGCTAATGTACCCACCGCCCCACTTGTGTTACAACATTGCTGATAAACGTCTCATTATAGTTGGCAGGCTGAAGGCTCCAGCACAGAACACCAGCTTAATGATCTCGGAATCCGAACTTGACAGTGATGAAGCTTTCTTCACCTGGCCAGACAGAGAGAAAGGGAAATTACTTCAAAACCAGAATGGATCAATCCACAATGGCCAAATAGTTCAGAAATGTAAGAAGCAAAGAGAAGAAGCTCTATAACTGGAATCTACCTGCCAGACTTGTACAAACTATAGATCTAGGGTAGAACCTTTCTCCCAGTATTTCACTGTTACTGCTCAGTAAAATGAAGATTGATCTGAAGCAATAGTGACTGCTGCATGGAGAGAGAGAGTGTGTGCACACAGTCCCTGTGAAATCAGTGAGTTCAGTAGCCCACTTCTTGTACTGGTCTACAGAAGTTTAACAGAGCTGGTTTCTTGCTTGATGGCCAGAAGGAAAGACACACAGGTGGGGTGTAAACTGGCCATTTAAAAAAAAAAGTTTTCTTTTGGTATGATTCCACCTGAAACATTTCATTCATTCCTGAAGCTGAAACGATAGGTGCAGACTGTCTGCACTGTTGTGGTTTTGATATCTTGTACCTCCAGTGAGACGCCCACTGGAAGCCAATTGTATTGCAAGCATGAAGGAAATCACAAAGAATCAAAAACTGTGGAGGAGAACACACTGGATGTCCTGTGAACTTCAATGATCACCTGAGATATGCATATGACCCTTTTCTTCAGGTCGCTGACTTTATAAATAACTGAAATCTGTGGAAAGCTAAATACTGTGATGGTAAACCTATCCTGCAGTACTGGATAACTCACAATGAACTTTCACCTGTCTCCTGTTGAAGAATTACCATAGGCGAGCACAAAGAGGAGTTTGTTATTTTCATCTGTTTATGTTAACACCTCTGTAGAAAGTTGCACAACTGGTAATGATCCCTAGTCGTCTTCACTTTATAAAAATAATTGTCACTGCTTAAACTTTTTTTTTGTGAATATTGGGAATGTGTTGTTTTCAAAACCTCTTATTTGTGTGAAATATTAACAGGGTGATTTTTTTAAATTGATTCATTGATGGGAAGGAAATGCTTTGTAATGTTACTTCATTTGAATGTAAGTCAATATTTGCTGCTGGCTTGTTTTACTTTTAACAACAAAGTCTTCCTTTCAATACACTGGCACCAGAGCACATCTTGACACTGGTGAAAAATCCAATTGGTAATTACTTGATATCAAATAGATGAATAATGTAATTAGAAAGTGTTAACTCCCCAGATATAGTGCCTATCAGTAACAGAGATAACCCATTTAATTCTTTTTGAAATGTACCTTTTGTACACCAGCAAACTGCTGTGCTGCCGATAATGAAGTACATGTTTTAAACTATGTTCTTTAAATTAAAATGGCAAAAATGTGGTCAATATAACATCTGAATGTCTTCTATATAATGTACAATGCGAATTTGTCAAAAAATGTTTTGCTGATCTAATCTCTTGGAACAGGACCACTATGTTAGATGGTGACTGTGTCTCACTAAGTCTTGTGTTATTGATATGTTGCTCTGCTGACACTTCAACGATTTAAAAATAAAATATGCTGGATAATTTAATGCTGAGCAGGTCAGACTGCATCAGTTAAAGCTTCAGGTCGCTGACCTAGAGGGCTGAGGAGAACTTAGTGGATGAAAACGTTAACTATCTTTCTCTCCATTGATGCTGCCTGACCCGCTGAGAGTTTCCAGCATATTTAGTTTGAATTTAACTCAGAAACTTGTTGAAACCATCACTGCTCTGCTGTCAGGTGAAATGTGGGTTCCAAAAACATGATACCAATGATGTAAATTGGGTTGTTTATAGTGATACGAGTAACATGCTTTATGGAAAATGTCAGCCAAACCAAATATGAATTGCTGTGTATGAAACTGAGCCAAATTTGGCAAATTTACAGATATTTTTATTTTAGTGCTTGTAATCTGAGCCTCATACTTTTTAAAAACATGTTATAGGTCACAACTGATTTAATGGGTAAGTGACTTTGTGTTCAAAGTACATTTATTATCAAAGTATGTATACATTGTACAACCTTGAGCCAGCCACAAAATAAGAAACCCAAAAGAACATCGACAAACACTCAATACGCAGAGAGGGGGGAAAGAAAACAAATTGTGCAAACAATAGAAGTAAGCAAATAGCATTTAGAATGGAAGTGAGTCCTCAGACACGAAGCCCGGAGCAGGCCCTCGGCCTCAGCCTCAGTTTAGCACATAGCCGAGTAAATGTTGCGGAGCCCCCGCACACTAAGCCTGGAGCAATCAGAGCTTCCAAAAAGACACTCTGGTGGTGTGTGCTGGAAAAACCACGATAGTTTGCTTCAGTTTTCTCGGGTTGCAAAGAGGAAAATTATTCACATGGCCCTTAACGAGCGCACTAGGGACAAGTTTACGTTTAGTCATGATGCCTTGTATCTAATAACAAAAAGAAAATGCAAATGTCAAGTAGAGGCAAAAAATGCAGTAGAGAACTCGCATTTCAACATGGTTCAAAAACACTAGCTGATATTGCATATTCAAAGCAATAGAAAGGGAGAAATTCAATATTTTAGTAATCAAAGACCTTTGTACATCACATGTCAAGTGTGTAGATTGAAGAAGGCCCAGAAGCTCCTATCAAGAAGGATTTTAAATGTGAATTGATACTTACTGAAAACTTTTCAAGTGCAGTAGTTTGTATTGTGGAGAGTTGTGACAGTCAATTTATCGTGGTAACTTCCTATAACCATCAAGATACATGACCATTTTTTCTTAAATTAATGTGTGTCAGCCAAGAGAAGTTTTTATACATTGCAAGAACACTGCTATTAATAACACCCATGGATATTTTATCCACCTCAAGATAGCAGGTAAAGAAAAGGTTATTTGTCGCATCTACATTGAAACTTCGAACCATACAGTGAGGTATGTCATTTGCATCAAATCAGCAAGAATTACGCTGGGGGGAAGCTTGCAAGTGTCACCGCGCTTCCAGCACCAACATAGCATGCCTACAACTCTCTAATCCTAACTGTACATCTTTGGAATGTGGGAGGAAACTGGAGCTCCTGAAGGAAACTGAGAACGTACAGCCACCTTACAAACAGCAGCAGGAATTGAATCACGATCGGTAATCACTGGCGCTGTAGAGTGGTTGTGCTAAGCAATACCTAGCCTGCCACCCCGAATTATCCAGTAGTTGACTTTTCCAAGCTTCTGTTTTAGAAAGGGGTTGATTGTCATTCAATCAAGCTTTGCAGAATAACTATCCAGTGATACCATTTTGAATGTGATACCAGGAGGAGGGAGAAATTTCTAAACTTGATCCATATAAATATGGTTTACTAGCCAGTTGATTATGGTTAATGTGGGAGCTCACAGTTACTTTTATCCATGTTCTACTAGGTTACCATGTTCTTGCAGCTTTCCTCCATGTGGGATTGGTAGGGAAGGAACAGATGTTTGTATTCTTTTGCAGCTTGACATTCTATCAACACCTTTCATTCATTCAGGCCACAAAGTAAGAACTATCTTCAACCCATTTATCTACCATTTGGCAGTCACAGGATATAAGGGGCAAATTGATTTGGGATCATTTCAGGGCACCTGAGAGGCAAATTTTTCCACACAGAGGGTGGTGGGCATATGGAATGAGCTGCCAGAAGTGGTAAAGGCAGGTACAATAACAATTGTTAAAAGACATTTGGGCAGGTATGTAGATAGGAAAGATTCAGAGGGAAGTGGGAGGAGTTCAGGATGGAAACCTGATCAACAGGGATGAACTTGACCAAAGGGCCTATTTCCAAAATGTATTGCACTGTGACTGAGTAATTTTATGTAGAACACTTAATTCCGATTATTTCCTTAGGTGTATATGGCCCGACTCATTATGACAAGAAACAATAGATTTCCCCTTGTATTTTTTGATGACTTATTTTTGTCAACGTTTCTTGTGGAGATGCTGAGTCCATCCTAGATAGCTGTGTTATATTTTCCACGGAACTTTATCTCTGCCAGTTTAATTTTATTGATGGTGATTACGTTTTTTCTTAAATATGAACATGTATTAATTCTGTATTGTATCTAGGTAACAGAACTCCACTTAAATTTTGATACATTGTCCAAAAACTTACAAAGCATACATGGTAATGTTTGTGTAGTGTTTGTTAAAACTCATTGAAAGGCCCATATTGATAATCTGGTTAAAATTTTAGAAATCTTGCGATTGTTATAGATCCATAAATTTTAAAATGCTACTAATCTGGAAGGAATCATAAGGGTTCCCAACCTGGAATCCACAAATCCCTCAGTTAATGGTAAAGCTCTGTGGCATGTTTTTTTTTAATGGTTGGGAGCCCCTGGTCTAGAATATCTAGAGTAAATTTAAATGAAACAGCATACATTCACAGAGAGAGCCACAACTAAATATTACATGGGCTCTTGAAATTTATTGAAAGACATACTGTGTAAATTGTTTCTAATGGAACATTCTTTTGATACCCAATAAATTTCTACTCCAGTGTATTTCTGGACAACAAGCTTGTTACATACAAGAAAACTTAAAATTGCTTAATACAAGATGTTTTAAGCTTTATTACCATTTCTGCTATTTTTATATGTTAAACATTGGCAGTGACAAATTAAAACTCATGTAAACGGGCAAAAGCAAGTAAACGGAATGTTATATCAGGTCAAAACTTAAATGTTGGAAATTGGTATACAATTTGACTATAACATGTAAAATGAATTTTGCATCCACAGGGACAGCTATGTCCAATCTGCCTCAGAATTTTTATACGTGGCCTGTCTGGCATCTTCTTGTGGCTACTGGGCTCACTCAAATTTGCAACTTAGAAACGTAAAACTTGTTTCAAATGTATTAATTCTTACCTCCCACTGAATTATTTTTACTATGCCTGTGTATTGTGAACTGAATAAAATCTAGTATGAATTACTTTAAAAAAACACCTTATTTGCCAATAAATGAGCCATTCAATTTTCAGTATGTTTATGTAATAATGTTTTATCCTCAATTGTCTATAACCACTTCTCAGACTTGTGATCTAAGTTAATAATGTGCAGCAAGTGTATAGTTATCTCACTGTTACAAATTTGAATACTTAGTGTTTTAATTTTCGTCCATTCAAGGTGTGAATCTATGACATTTGACATTTTGGTTTGATTTTTTGCTTACTATGACAAAATTAAAAATAATACAATATTTTATCAAATTAAACTTGGTTGCAGAAGGTTTTTAATATCTTCTAAGGTGGCTTCTCAAGATTGAGAATGACTCTGTAGTTCTGTGGGTTTTGATATGACTGATGAGGCCCATAAGCTCTGTCACATACAGGGCAGGAGGCTGATTCTTTGTGAGGCAGTGCCTCCTTCCTGTTTACTTTGCTTCTAATACATGGATGTGCTTCTCCTCTTTGCACAGCCAGGAATCCCAGGAGTCAGAGAGGTGGTACAGTTTTAAAGGGACGATTTAAAAAAAAATATTCTTTAATCTTTTCCTCTACCCTTCCTGTGCCAGAACAAGGAATAGTCTGAGTCATGAGTCACAGGAGCAATGTCCTGTGTGGGTTTCCTCTGGGTGCTCTGGTTTCCTCCCACAGAACCGGACATAGAATGATGTGACAAGTTGCGGCAATTCTGCACAACAATTATTTGTTACCATTGCTGCCAAATTAGACCGTGGCAATGCAACTAACTGATCTACAGAGCAGACTGGCTGATAGGACAAACACTGCCTGATGTAAAGAGAGGACACCATTTGGAGGTTGATGACTGATTGTGGAGATTTATATTTGGACAGCATTGCTGAATGAAATCTCTTGGAGAGTGCTTTGAATGAAGCTCTGAAATATTGGTTAATCTTGTTGCTACCAGACAATGAAACATTTGAAGACACAAGCGACTGCTGACACTAGAATCCAGAGCAAGAAACAATCTGCTGAAGGAAGAGTGGTGGGTTGAGCCGCATCCGTGGAGGGGAAAGGAATTCCCAACTATTCAGGTCAAAATCTTGCATCAGAGCTGCCCACGCCTCCTGCTGAGTTCCTCAGCCAGATTATTGCTCATGAATCTTATGGAGGATTTTCCTTGGGCTGTACAAAATTAGCAAAAGGAGGCCTTCTGAAGAGGGAACAAGGGTTCCTTTAGGAGACCTCTTCCACAAAGTCAGGGAAATAAAGGCTAGGCAGAATCAGAATCGGGTTTAATGTTGCTGGCATATGTTGTGAAATTTGTTAACTCTGTGGCAGCAGTACAATGTAATACATAATTTAAAAATGAATTTCAGTAAATACATTAGTTAAATAAGTAGTGCAAAAACAGAAATTTAAAAAGCAGTGAGTTAGTGTTAATGGGTTCAATGTCCATTCAGACATCTGATGGCAGTGGGGAGGAAGCTGTTTCTGAATCATTGAGCGTGTGCCTTCAGACTCCTGTACCTCCCTCCTGATGGCAGCAATGAGAAGAAGGCATGTCCTGGGTGATGGGGGTTCTTAATGATGGACACTGCCTATTTGAGGCAATGCTTTTTGAAGATGTCCTGGATACTACGGAGGCTAGTGTTGACTAAGTTTACAACTCTCTGCAGCTTGCTTCCGCCATAGCAGACGATGATGCAGCCAGTTAGAACGGTAATCTATGTAAAATTTGCGAGTCTTTTAGGTGACGTGCCAAATCTCTTCAAACTCCTAATGAAAAGTAGACGCTGCTGTGCCGCCTTTGTAGCTGCATTGATATGTTGCATCCAGGTTAGATCCTCAGTGATAATGACACCTAGAAATTTGAAATTGCTCACTCTTTCCACTTCTGATCCCTCTGAGGACTGACGAGTGTTCCCTTGTTTTGCTCTTTCTGAAGTCCACAACCAGTTCTTTGGTCTTTCCGACATTGAGTGCAAGGATATTGCTGAGATACCACTCAGCCACCTGGTATATCCTGCTCCTGTGTGCCTTCTCATCACCATCTGAAATTCTGTCAACAATGGCTGATTCATCAGTTTTGCCGCACAGCCGTTGGTGTCGAGGGAGTTGAGCAGAGGGCTAAGCACACATTCCTGAGGTACGCTACTGTTGAATATCAATGAGGTGGGGAAGTTATTTCCAATCTGCACAGATTGTGGTCTTTTGGTGAACCTAACTTCTGTTGCAGGATGGTAACATTGAGGATAGCACAACAGTATTACAGCTCAGGGCACTGGCATTCAATTCCAACATCATCTGTAAGGAGTCTGTACGTCCTCCCTATGAAATGCTTGGGTTTTCTCCAAGTCATCTGGTTTCTTTCCAGAGTCCAAAGATGTACCAGGTAGTAAATTGTCACATGACTAGACTAGACTAGAGTTAAGTCGGAGGTTGCTAGGCGATGCAGTTAGAGGGGCCTATAGGGCCTTTTCTGTGCTGTATCTCTAAATAAATAAGACCATAAGATAAGGTATTGGAGCAGAATTAGGCCATTTGGCCCATCAAGTCTGCTATTTCATCATGACTGACCCATTTCCCCCTCAGCCCCAATAGTTTGCCTTGCCCTGATGTATCAAGAATCTGGCAACCTCTGCCTTAAATATATTTTATACTTTATTGTCGCCAAACAATTGATACTAGAACGTACAATCGTCACAGCGATATTTGATTCTGCGCTTCCCGCTCCCTGGATTACAAATTGATAGTAAATATTAAAAATTTAAATTATAAATCCTAAATAGAAAAATGGAAAGTAAGATAGTGCAAAAAAACCGAGAGACAGGTCCAGATATTTGGAGGGTACGGCCCAGATCCGGGTCAGGATCCGTTCAGCAGTCTTATCACAGATGGAAAGAAGCTGTTCCCAAATCTGGCCGTATGAGTCTTCAAGTATACCCTATGATTTGGCCTCCACAGCTGCTTGTGGCAATGATTTCCACAGATTCACCACTCTCTGGCTAAAGAAATTACTTCTTGTCTCCATTCCAAATGGACGTCCCTCAGTTCAAAGGCTGTGTCCGCTGGTCTTGGACTCCCCTGTAATAGGTAACATAATAAAGTTACCGTAGAGAATTCTGAGGGACAATATCTACAAGTATTTGGATAGACAGAGGCTGATGGGGAGGAGTCAACGTGACTCTGCACTTGGAAAGTTGAGTTTAACAGATCTTTGAAGAGGTAACTAAAAATGGTAGATAATGGTAGGGCGGTTGATGGTATGTTGTCAATTTGGACTTCAGCAAGACTTTCAACAAGGTCCTGTGTGGTTGGCTGGTTTGCAAGATTGGGTTCCATGGAATCTAGGAGAGTGCTTGTTTGGTGGATTAAAACTTTTGCTTTCAGGTAGGAAGCAGAGGGTCTTAGTTGAAGGTGGTTTCTCAGAATGGAACCCAGTGAATAGTGAGTAACTAGTGGTGTGTTGCAGGTGTCATTGCTGGGACCCTTGTTATTCATTACTTGCTGTATATAAATGGTTTGAATGAGAATGTGCAAGGCTTAAACACTGAGTGTGCAGACAACACAAAGTGAGGCGTCGTTGATGGTGAAGAATGTCATCGGAGATCATGTGGAGATCATAATCAGTCAGGGAAAGGGGCTGAGTAGTGGCAAATGTGAGGTGATGTATGCTGGAAAGTCAAACCAAAGTAGAACTTATTCTAATGATTGCTAGGATACTAGGGAATGTAATGGAGCAGAGATCCACAAGTGTATGTGTATCATTAGTTGAAAGCAGCATCATAGGTAGATAGGTACATTGGTCTTCGTCAGTCAGAGCACTGAGTATTGGATCTGGGACATTATGTTGCAGTTGTATAAGTCATTGATGAGGCCACATTTTGAGTAATATATACAGTTTTAATCACCATGTTGTAGGAAAGATGCAGTTAAACTGGAAAGAGTGGAGAAAAGATTTGAGGATTTAACCAGAACTTGAGATCCTGAGTTATAGGGAGGGGTTGGCCAGGCTAGGGCTCCATTCTTGGAACATTAGGAGATGGTTAACAGTCTTCTCCTTGGAGTAAGAGAGTTCAAAACTAGGGTGAGAGGCGAAAGGTTTAAAAGAGAACTCGCAGTTAACTTTTTCCGCACAGACTGAATTGATATATGGAACGAATAGCCAGCAGAAGTAGTTGAGGCTTTCTAATCAGTTTATTGAGCCCGTTGGCATCACCCATTGATGCCATTGCCCCAGCACAGTCCCTGCATAGAAGATTGTACTGACGACAGCAGACTGGTTGAACATGCGAAGGAGAGGCCTGCATACTCCAAAGGACCTCAGTCCCCTCGGGAAGTAGAGGTGACCCTGGCCCTTCTTTACACAGCCTCTGTGTTGGTGCTCCACTCAAGTCTGTCATCCAGGTGCACCCCCAGGTACTTGTAGGTCCTCAACACATCCACGTCCTCACCATCAACAGTAACAGGAAGCTGAGTATTACTGTGTACACTTCAGGTTCCCTCTCTTAAAACTTTGCCTGTGTTGGATTGTATTATGATTTTTAAAACACCATTCCTTGTGATTATCATTTTAACAATTAGAACTGTTTCTGCAGTTCTGAGGTGGAGAACAGGAATTATTTTATTTATTGAGATAGAGCATGGAGTAGGCCTTTCCAGCCCTCTAAGCCACGCTGCCAGCAAGCCCCGATACAACCCTAGCCTAATCACTGGGCCATTTACAACGACCAATTAACCTACCAGCCAGTATGTCTTTGGTCAGTGGGTACCCAGAGGAAACCCACGCGATCACAGGGAGAATGCTGGAACTCCTTACCGGCAGCAGCAGGAATGGAGCCCGGGTCGTCTGAACTGTAAAGCTTTGTGCTAACCACTACACAACTGTGCCACCCCATGGTAATTACCATTGTGATATCAGGTGCAGTTGATCTACTGGTGCAGTTTACATTACTACATTGTGCATGCATGAAGGCCTGGTTACTGTGCAAGCTCCAGAGTAGCAATGCATCGTGAAAGTTTTATGTAGAAAGGTGTTCTTTAATGTCTCTATTTTGTGCCTCCTCCAAGAAGGGAAAGTTATGGTTTTGCTCCATTTCTAGGTGGCTAACAAGCCGATTTCATATATATATCGGCTCTAGTCTATGGGGAATGAAAAAAGCAGACATATTCTGCTGTTAAGTTTAAGATCAATTTCTACATTAGAAAGTTGAAGTCATTCATGCAAATTGCATACTAAATCCTGTAAAAAAAAGTTTTTAAATAATTTGAATTGAAAGGGTTCAAGCATCTGATCAAATCCTTACTTACAACATCTATAATAAACATATTTTCTCTTCAGAATGCAATTAGCTTGTTTTCCTGGTCAGTTTCTGAACTAGTCTGATAACAAGTAATTGCATTCATTTGGTTTATACTCCTGAATGATATCTCGAAGAAGGAGTGGTCCCTGAACTTTGGGTCTGTTATCAGAAAAGAACTTTAAACACAGGCCAGGATTGAGCTGATTGATCACTGAGCTCGAAGCTCATAGAATTGTAATCAGTGTAACTGAAGTTGTGCAGAGCCGCAGATATTCAGCCAATCAACGACTATGTGATGAAACTTAACTTTTCCATTCCCAACTGCTCTAATTACTTGAGCTCAGCTATTGACTATGAATGTGTTCTTTTAATAGATATGAAGATTGTGCAAAGTCAGTTGAAAGGGCCTATGTTGTGGGTCAAAGAATAATTTCTGTATACTAGAAAAGTAAGCGTTACAAATTGCCAAGCACTCTTGTTAATACAGCTGTTCTATCGTTTGCTTAATTGGTGTGAGCAATCTAATGAAAATATATTTTGCTCTTTGGATGCATTATCTATAATTAAAAGGACTTTGATTTTAATAATCCTTCTGATGATCCTTTAGTGTTTTTCACTGTCATCTATTTTACCTACTCTACTAGGGCACATCAAGTATTGTTTGCTTGAAACAATTACCTTGAAAAACATCCTTGAAACATTACTAAAGTCTGTTGAAATATGATTGTAAAAATAATCTGGCTTTCCTTGATACAATTGTCTCAGTAACTCTTCTGTGTCATTTTTCTGATTACTATTCTCCAATATTACCTCATCATCATTATGTGCTGTGTTATATGATGTGGGCGATCATGGTCAATGCCCATGATTGTTGACAAATTTAAGTGGTTTGCTATTGCCTTCTGGGCAGTGTCTTTACAAAACAGGTGAGCCCAGCTATTATAAATACTCTTCAGAGCATTACCAGGACTTCAGATGTGCACCAGTTTCTAATACGGCCATCCACCACCTGCTCCCATGGCTTCATGTGATTCTGATCAGGGGTGGGGTTGGGGGGGTGGTGCTAAGCAGGTGCTACACCTTGCCTACAGGTGACTTTCAGGCTAGCAGAGGGAAGGAGCACCTAACACCTCCTTTGGCAGAGACGTATCTCCACCCTGCTACCCAGCATTATTATATAGATACTCCAAAAGTCAAATTCAGAATGTATGTCACCATTTATTTTTATAAGGACAATAAAGCAAATCAGCATCAGCAAAGATGCCAAAGTCTCAAATGCCGTCATGTCAATAGCTGCTGCTATTGAGCTCAGGTAAATGAGGATGATCAATCAAAAGTGATCATTGGTCAACTCGGTAACGATGGTAAGCACGACGTGATTGCAACTCAGGGCGTCGGAGTTTGGCGTTCAGTTCTGTTGTCCTCTGTAAGCAAATTTGTACGTTGCTTCCCAAGTGCCCGCGAGCGTCTTCCGGTTGCTCCGTTCTCCTCCTACAGTCCAAAGACTTGCCGGTTAGGAGGTCAATTGGTCATTTTAAATTGCCTCATGATATGGCTAGGGTTGAATGGGTGGGTTGCTGGCCAGCACAGCTCAAAGGGCCAGAAGGGCCTGTCCCAAGCTGTTTCTCTTAAAAGAGAAGTCCATAAATGAGAGAACCAGTTTCCGTGTGCATTCATGCTGAGCGAAGTCTCAGATTTTAGTTATCAGACAAGCAGACTGCCAGATGTAAGTTATATGAATATTTTCCACTATGTCCCACCAGTTAATAATATTTGGTTAAGGCTGGTAAAATGAAAAAGAATGTTATCAGTAAATTGCTCGATGTTGGTTTAACAAGAACACTTGTACTAGAATCAACTACTGAAGTTTATAACGAGATATAATTTTCATTGCCCTGCAGCTTCCCAGTGACCTGAACTTTCCAGAAGCTATTGTTCTCTGTGCCTCTTCATGGTGCGGAGATGTTACCGGCTCAGTCCGCCTTTATTGGCCATCCTTAATTATCTTAATTATAGAGAGAAGTCCAGAGTCAGCCAATTGGTGGGTTTAGAGTCCAACTAATTCGAGTAAGAAAGACAGTAAAAGTAAACTAAGCAAGGATTTTATTTTATTAATCCTATCAAATGTTTATGATTGCCACATTTTGTTTATTACAGATTCAATTATAGCAGCAATCTTCCACAAGCTCTGGTCTGGTATTGTCACCAGTTGTTCTAAGCTACTCTAGTCATTTAATAGGGGAATCTGTAGATCCTTTTCGCTTTTTGCAGTGTATACAGGTAATAAACCATCAATCAGATTGTCATCCACCTCTCACTTCGGCTTGTTTAGTAATTTGAGCAACTGAACTGCAGGGGGCGTGCTTCTATTGAAAATGACTTTCTTTGTTCTTGCATGATCTTCGTTCTGTCTGCTGAACGCAACTGAAAATGGCCCTGAAAAGAAATTAACTGCCAAAGATAATTTTAACTCTTCCAGTGTGGAAGACCCTGTTCTGACCCATTTTCTCTGTAGTTATTGTTCAAATGTATTTCTGAGAAATTCTAACAGTTTTGCCCGTATCACAATAGCTGCAGTATCTAAATCACAATACAGTACCTTTTACAAAACAATAGAAAGCAAGTGAATGTATGCTGTGTCTAATATCTTGCCTGCACTATCAACTAACTCAGTATTTTATGATCAACTATGTAGTTACTATATTTATTACAAAACAGGTTATTGAAAAATAGGAGGGAATAGTCTAAGATCATTGAGGACCCTCATGATTTGGGACATAACCACTTCCTGTTACATCATCAGGGAGAAAGTAGAAGAGTCTGAAGACCTACCCTCAATAACTTAGGAGCAAATTATTCCCCTCCATCATCAGATTTCAGAATCTTTGAACACTACCTCAATATTGTTTTTCCATTGCACTATTTATTTTGTAATTATAGTAATTTTATGTATTTTTACTGCTGTAAATTTTGCATCATATAAGACAGTGATAAAAAAAAATTGATTCTGATACTTCAATATAGCATTAGATTTTATAAGCTTGCATTATGATTCTATTAATTTAACCATAAAGTGTTTTGGAATATTAGATTCATTTCAATAATGATGCTGATACATTGTGAAACGTCTCATTTCTTACATCCACTTGGAGCCACCAGTTGCTTGTGAACTATTGTATTCTATCTCAATCTGAGAATCAAGGGTTATACCCATAATGGAGTTGACTGAGGCTACAGTCCTCTGCAGCTACTTTTGATCCTGTGCACTGGACAGTGCCTTCTCTGTCCAAAACAATGGCTGTTTATTCCTCTCTGTAGATGCTGCCTGACCTGCTGAGCTCCTCTGGCATTTTGTGTGCGCTGCAGTGGAATAAACGGTTGACACTTCAGGCTGAGAGGCTTCAGCAGGACTGCCTGCTGAGGGTCTCCGCCAGAAACATTGACTGTTTATTTCCCTCCATAGATGCTGCCTGACTGACTGAGTTCCTCCAGAAATTTGTCTGAGTTGCTCAAGATTTCCAGCATTTGCAGAATCTCTTCTGTTATAAAGTGTGAATTAATACACTTTGGAAGGTAGAATTTAAAGGAAGAACACAACACCAAAGACAGGATTCTTAGCAGTGTTGAGGAACAGAAGGATCTTGGGAACTTTATGTTCATATATCTTTTAAAGCTGTCACACAAGTTGATAGGGTGGTTAAGAAGACATATGCTGTGTTTGCCTTTATTAGTTGGGGTATTGAATCAAGAGCCATGAGGCAATATTGCAGCTATATAAAACTCTACTTAGATGGATACTTTATTGATACCAAAGGAAATTACAGTGTCACAGTTGCATTACATGTGCGCAGATATACAAATATTAGAAGAGAAGTAAGAAAGAATAAAAAAAAGTTACCTCAAACAGACTAACAGGAGGTGGTCATCACGTCCCTGTCATAGGTTGACTCCTTATAGAGCCTAATGGCTGAGGGTAGGAATGATCTCATACAGTGCTCTTTGGAGCAGCGCAGTTTTCTTTGTCTATTATTAAAAGTGCTCCTCTGTTTAGAGGGTGAGAAACAATTGTCCAGATTTGCCAGGAATTTCCATAGGGTCCTTTGTTCTACCACAGCCTCCAGTGGAATATTTTGCTCAGTTCTGGTCGCCTCATTATAGGAAGGATTTGGAAGCTTTAGAGAGGGTACAGAGGGGACCTACCAGGATGATGTCTTATCAGGAGAGAATGAGCCCATGGGGGTTTTCTCTTTGGAGAGGAGCAGGATGAAGGATGACTATGGCAGATAAGATGATAACAAGCATAGATGGAGTGGACAGCCAGCACAGAGGCAATAACTAATAGGAGAGGGTGTGATTTTAAGGTGATTGGAGGTACTTATAGGGGGACTGTCAAAGTGCATGGAACACACTGCCAGGAATGGTGGTAGAGATAACACATTAGGAAGAGTCTCTTAGACAGACACATGGATGAAAGAAAATGGAAGGCTATGTGGGAGGGAAGGATTAGATTTACTGTATCGTGGAGTAGGTTAAGAGATTGGTACAACATCCTGGGACAACGGGCCTGTAATGTTCTAGGTTTATGTAGGGTTCTAGACTGCCAGTCTAGAATATCACAAATCTAGGCTCAGCAGCGTGTGCATCTCTTGGGCTTCTGGTTTGGGAACAGTTGGAATGTCTCCTAATGCACACACTCATGCATGCAAATTATCACCATCTTAGATAACACTATCGTTCACAGTTTCCTCCTCATACCCACATTAATGCCCTTTTGCTTTCAGAGCTCCTGCCCCTACAAATTTACATTTACCACAGCTCTGCTCTCCCTCTCTATTCCAGTAAATCCTCTTCAGCTTGTTTCGTCGCCCTCCGAAAGCAGGACCACTTCAGGATTGCTGTTTTGAGTAAGCTCCAAACTAAACCCATTCCTGAAATGCAACCAGCCCATCCTTTTGGCTTGCTCTGTGTTCCCTTCCTGATCTGACTGCCTTCGGCACTCACATCTCCCTTCACGCAGACGTAACCTGACACGCAACTTACACTACAGGCTCGTAGAAGCATGACCATCTACACGTACCCCTGAATGTCGCACGTTACCCTCTGACATGGAGATAGATAATCAATCCTCCTTCATAGCTGGATCCAAGTTTTAGAGCTCATTACCCAACAGAACTGCAAGAGCTCTTTCACCAGAAGTTCTTTTAGTTCTGTTTTATTTCTTTCATCGCCACGTTTGCAAGGACAGTTATGGGTGGACAATGAATACTGGAATGCATCCTTTATAAAAGCAGAAATTCCTACATTTGAAACCATCCTCAAAATTTGTCCTTGACTGTGCTTCAATCAACTTCTTCAACTCTTGCGTAGTATTCTTAGTTTTTTGGGACCCTCATGGAATAAAGTGGTAATATGGGGAAACAGCTGAGGTAACTGGGTCAGCAATGGCCATAACGAGAAGGCAGTTGGGGGAGGGTGAGTGAGGGAGAGGCAACTAACCTTCACCTACTTCCGTTTATTTAAACTGTGCAAGTCATTATTTTTGCAATGGGCTGATTTTTGTTTTTACTCCATTGAGAAGCTTTGCCAACAAATGCAATAGGCACACCCATGCTGTTCTGACTTTAGCTTGTTCTAATGTCCTAGTGTAGATTATAAACTACAGTGGGACTCTCCAACCTTCAAAAAAAACTTTTCTTTTTCTGTTTTCTTTTTCACTTTACGTTCCTTGTTACCCTGTGACTTTATTCTCCTAGTATTGATTTTAAAGCCTTAATACATTTTGCTTTCAGTGTATTCATTTTGATTGTCAAAGTTTTATTTTTACATTTTCTTTCCATAATTTTTCACCAGTTGGGGATTATTTTCTTCGAGGCAACAACCCAAAAGAGAACCATGATAAAGAGATAGAGACTGGCCCTGAAACCAACAATATATCAGGAACAGAGAGGAAAAGATGCAGAGTTGCCATTTGGTAGAAGCTTGAAAGGAATTTCATGAGATAGAAGTTGCAGTTTTTAACATGCTATTTATTGTTCGAATAATTACTTTGTAGAAGAATAAAATGAAAGTCCAGCTTTGAAAGGAAACTTAAGAGCAGAAGAGAAGTATGCAATCTCCCTGAAATCTTTTCAATAGAATGAGGAAAGGACTTAGAATATGTTTCTTAAGATTAACTCAGGAAGAAACACATCAAATACAAGACTTCAAGCACTGTGGATTGAGTGACAACATATTATTCTGTGCTTTGGCACTGCATTTGTATCCAGCCTTGGATGTAAAGAAGAATGTGGAGTTTTTTTAAGATTCTGTAATGTATAATCCAGTATGGTCTGTGATTTAGGAGTTGTCATTAATAACTGAAAAGATGGAAAATTTAGCATGAGTTTTAGTTTTTAATAAGAGTAGTTCTCATGACAAGCTTTGACTGCAGAGAAATTAATATTTGAAAAATG
Organism: Mobula hypostoma; assembly: GCF_963921235.1. Taxonomy (NCBI): domain Eukaryota; kingdom Metazoa; phylum Chordata; class Chondrichthyes; order Myliobatiformes; family Myliobatidae; genus Mobula; species Mobula hypostoma. The sequence goes on from NC_086122.1 coordinate 27,972,049, forward strand.
CTTTATAGGTTCGAATGAATTGGAATTGGCTATCTCTGACTGAAGTGTCAATATATGATGGACATCTTTCAACTCTAACCTCCTAATTCAGAATGTATTGTTCTCCAGCCCTTCATTATATTTTCTTTAATCACACCTGTTGTCTATTAAAAATATATTAAAAACAAACCTCTGCTTTTTGTTCAGATTCCATGTACACTACAAAGAAATGAAGAGCCTTTCTATTATCAACATAGTTTATTTATTAAACATATCAAAAAATTAAGGCTTGATGTTAAATAGGAAACATCTTGGAATGTCCTGTGGAAAACATAAAGGATTATATAAGTGCTAATTTCTCCCCCAAATCAGCTCCTTCCATGAAAAATGATCGCTGATGTAACATTTCACTCTTGTTAACAGCTAATGCTCTCAATTCTATCCTCATATCTACATCTTTTTTTGCTGAAGCTTCCAACAGGATTAAAATATAACCTAGCATCTATATTCTTAGACAACTAGTGTTGGCGCCTCTTAAACACATTTCAAAGTAACAAAAGCCAAACTTGAGAAGCAAGTCGCTCATACTACTGAAGTATGCATCTCCAGTATAAGCAGCTCGCATGATTTCAGCTGCCAAAATCAGGAATTCATTAAACTTCCAACACTTTGGTCCTGGTAGGGAGATGTGTTGATCTGCAAGAATCCATCTCTTTTTAAAATTACCTTGACAGAGACAAATCTAGTTTACTCATGAAGATTTTATAGATTTGAGGAAATGTTTGTTAATTTATTGTTTAGAAGTATAGTGTAGAACAGGTCTTTCCAGCCCAATGAGCCATGTCACCCAGCAACCCACCTACTTAATCTGAGCGTAATCACAGGACAATTTACAATTCAGCACGGACTACAAGGGCCGAGATGGCCTGTTTCCGTGCTGTAGTTGTTATATGGTTATATGACAGTTAACCGACTAACTGGTACGGCTTTGGACTGTGGGTAGAAACCCACGTATTCACTGGGAGGGCGAACAACCTCCTTCCAGAGGATGCCAGAATTGAACTCTGAACTCCGACACGCCGACCTGTAATCGCGTCGCACTAACCGCTACGTTACCTTGGCGCCCTAGCTCCTCTTCAAATAATTAGTAGAAAGAAGCCTGATAACTGTAATGACTCGTTCAGCAGAAGTTTAGTTAAGTCCGAGGAAAGTAGCAACAGATCTATTTTGCAAGTTGAAATTAGGCCACCTTCACCCACCTGATTTCTCCTTTGATGACTGAGGTTTTGGTGTCCATCTTAAAGCAATAGTACGTTATATCAATGGGTGAATCTCACTGGTAAGAATGAGTGATTCTGACCAGAACCACTACTGTTCATTCAGTGCCGGCAATCGAACCCACTCTCTGCTGGCACAGCATCTCTCTGCAGTCCATGGCAAAACCCCAGGCCTCATTAAATGTTCTTAATTTCATTTAAATAATTGAGTGTTCTTTTCTAATAATCAGCTTTAATATTTTTTTTAAATGTTTCTGAATGATAGAGACATTTAGAATTCATTAAAAATTCATGGCAACTCAGACATCACTTCATCCCCGATCTGACCGTCCGTTCAAAAGCTGTCGGGTCACCTGCCATTCTTATCACTGCCAAGATTCTGCCATCTAACTCCCAGTGTGAAGGTAGAGTGAGATCTGTCCCCAATGTGTCCAGATCAGGGAAAGTGGGAACTGGGCTCAGTGAGAAATAAGGGCTCCTGGCCTAGGCCCAGGAAGGCCTGAGCACCTGGGCCACACCCAGCTTGGTCGGAGTCCATGATCCAGGCCTTTGGTCCATGATCTGGGCTCCTGGAATAGAACCAGCTTTGACCCAGCCCCTAGGCTGGAATCATCATGGTGGGTGAGACCCAGCACAGCCTGGGCCCCTGGCTAGACCCTGCCCAATCCCTGCTATGATCTTTGGCTTCATATTCAGATTTCCTGAGCACTGAGCCAGATCAGTATATATGTGCAACTGTAATCTGTGCTCTGTCATTTTAATCTCTTCCTATATCTTCAATTGTAGGAGCATGGAAACAGGATCTTCAAAAGAACAAATGTCTCTCTTTACGCTATCCTTCCTCTTGTTTCAGTCCGTCCCAGTTGAGGTAGAGTTTTATTTATACTGTTCAAAAATACTATGTCTCTTAGATACCTGAAACTGAAATAAAGTGCTGGAAATACTCAGCACTTCAGGTAGCATCAGTGAAGAGAGAGACAGAGCTAATGTTTCTGTGGGCGTACTTTGCAAATCTGTAGAACAGGGATTAAACTGTAAACAAACTGTGCAAATGCAGATATAAATAAATAGCAAGAAACAACGAACACCAAATAACAATATAAAAGAGTCCTTAATTGAGCAAGGCACTTAAACACACATTGCTCTGCAATGAAACCGGTGCTGATCTGTATGGGTCCTAATGCCCTTCTCTTGGACAACATCGGTGGCATGGAGAGGGGAGACTTGTAGCATGGGCAGCTGCCGGTCCTCCATACAACCTTGCCCAGGCCTGTGCCCTGGAAACTTCCCAAAGCGCAAATCCATGGTCTCACGAGACTAACGGATGCCTATTACTATTAATTGAGCGTAGTTATCCCCTTCTGTTCAAGAACCTAATGGTTGAGGGGTAGTAACTATTCTTGAACTGGTGGTGTGGTCCTGAGACACCTGTACCTTCTACCTGATTAGAGCAGTGAGAAAAGAGCATGGCCGGGGTCGTGAGGATCTTTGATGATGGATGCTGCTTTTCTATGGCGACATTTCATGTAGATGTGCTCACTTGGTGGGAGGGTTTTACCTGTGATGCACTGGGCCAAATCCATTACCTTTTGTGGGATTTTCCGCTCAAAGGCACTGGTGTTCCCATACCAGGCCGAAGTGCAGCCTGTCAGCACACCTTCCGCCACACATCTATAGAAGTTTACCAAGGTTTTCGATGCCATGCCGAATCTCCACAGACTCCTGAGGAAGTAGAGGCGCTGACGTGCTTTCTTCACAATAATATTTATATGATAGGTCCAGGACAGGCCCTCTGCGATAGTGATGCCCGGGAACTTAAAGTTACTTTCCTCAGACCATTAGGCTTCTGAGCTCCCCGCTGCATCACTTTCAAAGTATCACCAGACAGTTTATATTGTAGCCTACAAATATTTAATTTATGCACTTCACTTTGTTTATCTATGCATAATTCATTTGTAGATTTATTTTTTAGTTTCCTAAGTTATTGTGTGTGATGTCTGCTACTGTGCTTTACACCCTGGTCTGGAGAAACATCTTGTTTGGTGGTATACGTGTATATAGTTAAATGACAATAGACTTGAATTGAAACCTGGCCAGAAATTAGTTCTGGGCCCATCAGTTTATAGGTCATATATTCTCTTAAACAGTGCACTGGTGAAGTTTTGTTTATGAAGCAGTTTGTCAGTGTAAATGGATTACAATAAAAAAAATCTCATAAACCAAAGTCATTGGGTGTATTTAAAGCGAAGGTTGACGGGTCCTTGATCAGTAAGGACATCAAAGATTACGAGTAGAAGGCAAGAGAATGGGGTTGAGAAGGATAATATATCGGCCATGATGGAATGGCAGAGCAGACTCGATGGGCTGAATGGCCCAGTTCTTCTCTTGTGTTTTATAGTCTTATGAAGCCAATGCTCTTTTAAGTGAATGTGAACGTGGACATGGTGGCCATTAACTAACATGCACAATCGTATCAAATCGTATTTATAGCAACTGAAAGATAACAAGTTCTTCAGCTTAATGAGCTCACCATTGGAACAGAAGCTGCATGCTGCCCAATCGCATCATTCTATAAATACTCTCACAGTTTTACCAGCTCATCTAGCCTCCTTCACTTGCCTGTCAGTCCTGTGTAAAATAAGAGACTTTACTTTGAGTAGCTGCCTGCAGTTTTTGGTAATCTACACTTAAAGCGGTCAAGTTTAACAAGGAAGTTTGGAGAAAGGCTTCATTTTTCTGCAAATGATGTGTGTTTTCATTGTAATTATCTGAGAGTGATAATTAATCAGCCAATTAACAGATTTACAGTTCACTCAAATATACCATCATTCAGTCTTCAGCCTGCCAAGTAATAGGAAGCTATCTTTGTGACATGCTGATAAATTCATTGTGGCATAAATAAAGAAGAACAATTATGTTTGTCCTGCAGATCGAAACCTATTGTTATCCTACCAGAGATGAATGGGGAAAACAGAATGTGAGACTTGAAGGCTAGCCTCTCTTTCCTGCACAAGCGTCTGGTCAGCTCTGCAGCGCTGGACGATATCTTGGCCACAAAGATTGAAAGGAAATGTCTTGTAGCAGTGGAAAGGAAGGGAAATGCTGTTGTCTTTTTCAATATCTCTGTCAAAATGTAATCTTTTGTCCCCCATATTCCTGTTTTTTGAAACATTTATTCATTCACAAGTTGTTGAAATTCTGAAGCACTTCCAAAGGCAATCAAACATTGCAGCCACTCGCTGGATAATTTAGGCTAATTTTCCTCTCTCTTAGTAAACCAAATGATTTATTATATTGATATAGCCAGTTGCCGATCACCATTGCTAATACTAGATACTTTATTCCAGATTTATTACTTGAATTTAAGTTCCTCTGTTGCCCTGGGGAGATCTGATATCATATCTTCAATCCAATGATCCAGTTACTCACCTTTTAATTACAATCCCCTACATCTGCTTCATGGAAAAAAATATACTAATTCTTGGATTGTCCGTCATTCTCAAATTTTATCAGCATTTCTGTTTGAAAGTTTAAGCGATCCCCTTTCCTTCCACTGCATTCCCATAGTTTTGAGTTTGCACAGAGTATATTTTTTTCAGAGTCAGGTTACAGGTCACTTTCCCAAATGCAACTGTGTATTTTACAATATCCAGGTACATGCACTGATCCAAGCAGTTCAACAGATAAATGTTGGCACTAATGTATATTGTAGCTTTTAGGATCCAACACACTATATCTTTGACTTAATTGAGGGAGAATATACATGATGTGCCTTAGAGAATGAAATACATTTGTTAGATTTATTCGACAGCCGGTTCTTACAGGAGCATACAATTTTGAATTTTGTGTTGATGTTCTGTCTGTTCAAACTAGAAAAAGCGAAGTAATAAAATTGATGAACACTAGAAAGTCTGCAGATGCTGGAAGTCCAAAGAGCAACACGCACAACATGCTGGAGGAACCCGGCGGGTCAGGCAGCATCTATAGAAATGAATAAAGAGTCAACAATTTGGACGAGACACCTTCTTCCAGACTGAGAAGGAATAAGGAAGATGCCAGAATGAAAAAGGCTGGGGGCGAGGAAGGAGACTAGCTGGAAGGTGACAGGTGAAGCCAGGTGGGTGGGAAAGGTAAGGGGCTGAAGAGGAAGGAATCTGATAGGAGAGGAGAGTGGACCATAGGAGAAAGGGAAGGAGGAGGAGATCCGGAGAAAGTAATAGGCAGGTGAGAAGAGGTAAAAGGTCAGCATGGGGGTGGGGGGAAGAATTAGATATTCAATCCATCAGGTTGGAAACTACACAGACGGAATATAAGGTGTTGCTCCTCCACCCTGAGGATGTCCTCATCTTGACACTAAAGGAGGCCATGGACCCACACATCGGAACGGGAATGGGTATCTGTACTAAAATGTTTGACCTCCAGGAAATCCCACTCGTGGCGTAAGGTTCCGAGGTGCTTAACGAACCGGTCCCCCAACTTACAACGGGTCTCATCAATGTAGAGGAGGCTGCATCAGGAGCACCAGACACAATAGACAGTAGTTTCACAGATATTAAATAAAATGTACTGAAGAATATATTTTACTAATATAAATTTGTTAGGATGGCATAACAGCACAGCAGTGAGTGAGAAAGTTTGCAGCATCAGTTGTAAGAAGTTTGTTCGTTTTCCCTGTGACCATGTGGGTTTCCCCCAGGTGCTCTGGTTTCCTCCTGCATTATAAAGACATGAGTTGGTGTTAGTAAGTTGTGGGCATGCTATGTTGGCACTGGAAGCATACTGACACTTGTGGGCTGCCCCAGGTACATCCCCAGACTGTGCTGGTCTTTGAAGCAAACACTGAATGTTTTCATTACATGTGACAAATACAGCTAATACGAAGAGTACAACAAAATTACTTCACTTTAGTTAGCTGTTCTATCCAGAGTGTGCCACCATTCAAATGGAGTTATGCCAGGCTTACTGGCCTTGGCTGCTTAAATTTCTGTCACACCTCTAATTAGTTCATACGTTACGTCACACGGTGGAGGGTTTTTTATTTTGCTCTCTTTGAGGCCTCCGTTGGTCAGGGGCTACCGTGGGTGTTGCATCCTGACCATCTAGATTTACAAACCTGTGCAGTATATATATGGAGAGCAAGCTGTTGCCCGTGTAGCAATCCCCCCCTCTTCATGAATCTGATGAACCCAAAGGAATGGCAGAGACCGATACAGTTTGGCACCAACAGCATCGCAGGAGTTTCCAGTCAGCATTCAACTCAAAGTAGGACTACCTTAGGGTCTCCGGTTCCAGATATTTCCCTTGGGGTTTACTCCCAAAGCCTTCCCCGTGAGTGGGTATAGCCGCAAGGCAGCGGAGGTTTCCTTTTCTTAGTGGAGCTGCCGACCACGTGGGCCCCATCTACCCAAAGCAACTGGTTTTAAAGCGCCAGTAACCTGGCTTTGCCTTTTCTCCTGTCAGTAAAAATGGTTTTGCTGGCTTAGTAGCAAAGCCACATGTAAAGGCCAGGAGTTGGACTTGGTTATTAGAGGGTATTTGAGATGCACACTATTGTGAGCATTTAATAGGTAGTGGGAGCTTGTCTCCATTACCAGCCCCCAGCTATAACAACCTTAAGGATCTTATGTTTATGCACCCATTTCTGAGTTGCTCCACACAGTTATACTTATGAGCAGAACAAGTAGTTTGCTGATGCTCAAATCAGAAGGTTGTAGACAACACTGGCCCAGACTGGGTTCTTCTTTGGCCTATAGTCGCACCTTGAACTAACATTACATCTGGCCTCCCAGTCTCCCAGTATTTAATTTGATTTGTTATTGTATCTTACAATACATTTTTTATTTTTAAAATTCTTTTAATAATTCAAATCTACTTTAGGAGCTTTTGACTGTTTTTCCTTTATAAAGGCTTACAGGACAGCCCTGGTCTGGGCCTCAGCTACTGCCATCTGAGGCCTACTTACCTTTGGGGAATGGCTGTAGTCCAACTGAATGTGTGCAAGGCCAGTTAAAATTAATGAGGCTCTGAAGATTGAGCATGGGATGAGCTCAAGTAGAGGCTGGGTCAAGTGTGATCCAGCCTGTTTTGTTTCATAGATGCATGTATGTAACTCTTCATCTGAGGACAGGTGGATTAGTCAACCCTCACCACGAATGCACAGCTTTATTAGACTGAGTTAACTGGTAAGACTCATCCTGTTAAAGGAAGTGTGTTGAAATTGGCAATTTAACTTGTCTGGTTAGTGCTGGTATACATAGAGTTGCCATATAGCAAATTGGAGTCAGAGCCTCTCCTGACATTTCCACTTTAACCAAAAAACACACTGATTAAATTTTAGTTCTTCTCGTGCTGATCACAGAGAGAAAAATTAACTCGTCACGTTCTTTGAACTAAAGATGAAATGTTCCTGCTGTGGCCTAGTCAAATTTTAGTCACTGGCTTTTCTAGGAGGTGATGTCCTTATCAAAATTAGTATTAACCATAAAGAGGGATGGTAAAATGTTTAACAAGCCCACAGTTCAACTCCTCAGATAAGTCCTGATAGGTTATTTACCCGGTTTTCATAAGCCCAACTCACTGGGATTTTCAGAGAGACACCAGGATTACAAACTCAGCCCCAGTAAGTGAAAACAATGCGATAATGAACAGTTTTCTGATCACTGAGCAAATCTTCAGCTTCTCACTCATTGATACAAGCACTGCAGAATAAATGGACATAACGGAGTCCGGAAGAAGGGTCTCGGCTCGAAACGTCGACTGTTTGCTCTTTTCCGCAGATGCTGCCTGACCAGCTGAGCTCTTCCAGCATTCTGTGTGTGTTGCTTTGGATTTCCAGCAACTGCAGGCTTTCTCGTGTTTGGAGTTTATTTTTTTGCTCGGCAAGTTAGTACCATGTGTTTTTGGTCAATATATTGTTACATTCAATGCTGCTGGAGAGTAACCTGGCAGGAGTTTCTGTGTTTGCGACCGGGGGGGGGGGGCGGTTTCTGGTTGCTTGGGGCTTGATCACTGTTGCTAGAGGAAGGCACTTTAAGCCTACTTCTGAGATTCCATATGTCAGGAGTGCCATGGCTCCTGACAATGATATGAATTAGTTGTCCTTAGATTAGATTAGATTATGAGAACACTCAGTCCTCTTTTATTGTCATTTAGAAATGCATACATGCATTAAGAAATGATACAATGTTTCTCCGGAGTGATATCACAGAAAAACAGGACAAACCAAAGACTAACGCTGACAGAACCACATAATTATAACATATAGTTACAGCAGTGCAAAGCAATACCATAATTTGATGAAGAACAGACCATGGGCACAGTAAAAAAAAATCTCAAAGTCCTGAGTCGATCGACTCCCGAGTCCCCGATAGCAGGCGGCAAAAGGGAGAAACTCCCTGCCACAACCTTCCAGGCACCGTCAACTTGCCGATGCATTGGAAGCAGCCGACCACAGCCGACACTGAGTCCGTCTGTCCGAAAACTTTGAGCTTCTGACCAGCCTCTCTGATACAGCCTCCCGAGCGTCATCCTCTGCCGAGCTCCTTCGACCTCTCCCCGGCCGCTGGAACACGCAAAGCCGAGGATTTTGGGGTCTTCAGCTCCGAGATTCCGGTTACCACACAGTAGCAGCGGCAGCGAGGCGGGCATTTCAGAAGTTTTCCCTGATGTTCCTCCGTGCTCTCACGTCTGTCTCCATCAAATCAGGATTGTGCACGGTCCCCTACTTGACACATAACAGATATCACCACCGAAGTGGCCACGCACGCTGCTGTCGTGCCGCCATCTTCTCCCCCCTCCCGGGAGGATTTTACTACTCCCATAGTAGCTTCATCAGCTACTGACCATAAGTGCAGCTGACAGATACCAGGGTGGTAAAAGAAATGCACTGCATTAAACAACTTCATATATAAAGATTAACTTTATTTGTCACATGTACATTGAAACATAGTGAAATGCATTTATTGCATCAAATTAAATCAGTGTGGATTGTGCTGTGCAGCCTGCAAGTATCGCAACATTTCCACCGCCAGCATTAGCCAGCTCACAGCTCTCTAACCCTAACCATAAGTCTTCGGAATGAGGGAAGGAACTGGAGCATCGGGGGAAAGCCATGCAGTCACAGGGAAAGTGTGCAAACTCCTTACAGATAGTGGAGGAATTCATCATAGCTTCTCACACCAGACAGCCAGCCACTCTAGTGTTGTTCGGTTGATGTTGAGCAGGTCAGTGTCAGCTAAATCAGGTGAGAGTGGGCAGTTGTGCAGAACATGTTCAATGTTCTGCACCCTTTCACCACACTCACAGGATTTGCTGGTCTTTAAACCCCACTTCACCATATTGTCATCCGTCCTACAAACTTTATACTTTATTGTTGCCAAACAATTGATACTAGAACGTACAATCATCACAGCAATATTTGATTCTGCGCTTCCCGCTCCCTGGAATACAAATATTAAATATTAAAAATTAGTAAATATTAAAAATTCAAATTATAAATCATAAATAGAAAATAGAAAAATGGAAAGTAAGGTAGTGCAATAAAACCAAGAGGCAGGTCTGGATATTTGGAGGGTACGGCCTAGATCCGAGTCAGGATCCGTTCAGCAGTCTTATCACAGTTGGAGAGAAGCTGTTCCCAAATCTGCCCGTACGAGTCTTCAAGCTCCTGAGCCTTCTCCTGGACAGAAGAGGGACGAAAAGTGTGTTGGCTGGGTGGGTAGTGTCCTTGATTATCCTGGCAGCACTGCTCCGACAGTGTGCGGTGTAAAGTGAGTCCACGGACGGAAGATTGGTTTGGGTGATGTGCTGCGCCGTGTTCACGATCCTCTGCAACTTCTTCCGGTCTTGGACAGGACAACTTCCATACCAGGTTGTGATGCACCCTAGAAGAATGCTTTCTACGGTGTATCTATAAAAATTAGAGGGTGCACCACTTCTCTCTGTCAAGCAGTGCCCAGTCTGGTAACATTTCTGTGGGGTCTTGCACTGTATTGTTTGGTGGGGTTCTGGCTTCTGTTTGTTGCTAGAGGTCAATCCTGTATGTTTGGGGGTAGTGGAGGAATTGCACCCCGGTCAGTGATCACTAGCGCAGTAGTGCGTTATGCTAACACTATGCTACTATGCTGCCATATACTGATGGTGACCACCACAAAGGGAATTTTCCATGTGTCTGAAGGCGGCAATTTATAAAAAAACAGTAAAATAGGAAATCACCTGAACATGGCCTGTAATTAATTTATTTGCTTTTGCAGTGTCGATGGGCTTTTCCAATCAGCAAGAAATTAACTTTGTACGTCTCCTTTCCTCCCCACTTACTCTGGTTCAGACTGCTGTGAGTACAGTTTTGAATCCCGTCCACAAAAATTAAACAACCCACTTCCTTCATCAATCACAAAGTTTTGTACAAAACAAATGAACCATTCACAGGGATGACCCAGATAATATTTTGTTTTGAAGCACTTCCTCTTTGGCAGAAATGTTTGGGTTAATATATTAAATTATCTGGCATAGTTTGCATTTTGTTTTTTGATTGTTTGTGGTTTTTGTATTGCTATATTTATGCTCTATTCTTGGTTGGTGTGGCTGTAACGAAACCCAATTTCCCTTGGGATTAATGAAGTATATCTATTTATCTATCTAAGTTTATTTCTGACATTAAATAAAGATGGATATTGAAAATGAATTTCACTTAAAGAATATATGCAACATATTCTGCTGCAGCTCTGGCTTACTAATTGTAATCATCTCTGGATGAATTAGATGCTGGTGAATATTTTGCATCTGATTCCCTGGCCCTGTTTTACATGCATTGCCCTACAGCTCACAAAAAAAAATGTTGTGACTAAATATTTGCATTTAAATTATTCTCTTGGCTTGTTTGAAAATTTTAACAAGTTTGTGTTCCAACTACAATTTGACTTATTAGCAATTTATCTCCATGTGAGTTTTTTAATGGCACCACTGTACGTAAGTGCAGTTGCAAAGAAGGTATGGCAGGCAGCTCAACTTCTTTCGGAGTCTGGGGAGATTTGGCATGACATCTAAAACTTTTGACAAACTACTATAGATCTGTAGTGGAGAGTAGTACTATAGATCTGTAGTGACTGGCTGCATCACAGCCTGGTGTAGAAATACCAATGCCTTTGAACAGAAAATCCTACAAACGGTAGTGGATTTGGCCCAGTACATCACGGGTAAAGCCCTCTCAACCATTGAGCACGTCTACATGAAACTCTGTCATAGGAAAGCAGCATGCATCATCAGGGATCTCCCCCACCCAGGTCATGATCTCTTCTCGCTGCTCCCATCAGGTAAAAAGGTACAAGAGCCTCAGGACTCACACCACCAGGTTCAAGAACAGTTACTACCACTCAACCATCAGGCGCTTGAATAGAAGGGGATAACTATACTCAACTGCCCCATCATTGAAATGTTCCTACAACCAATGATCTCACTTTAAGGACTCTCTATCTTATTACGACATGTTCTTGTTATTAATTTATATTTGCATTTGCAGTGTCTTCTGCACTCTGGTTGATCTTTCATTGATCCTGATATAGTTACTATTCTATAGATTTGCTGAGTACACCCACAAGAAAATGAACCTCTGGGTTGCATATGGTGACATATATGTTACTTTGTTCAAATTTACTTTGAACTTTGCAGTAAATGGACTGGTCCACCAAATGTGCTGATGTTGACCTCTGGCCCATCCAGAAGGGAGAAGAACATTTGATGTAATTATAATCCCAGTGCGCACTAGGTGACCCCTGATGTAAAGAAATGCAAAAGCTTTTAAATGAGCCGAACTGCGGTGCATCAATAGATTAGAGAGAAATCTAAATAAACCCTGCTGACAAACTGTGTGTAGACTATGTGCTGCTGAGTGACCTTGTACGTTGGGTGTAAAACTTAAGTAACTCTCCCAACAAGGCAGAGTGTAATGTGTTATGGTTTCACTTGTGTTTCAGTCAGGTTAGCTCAAAGTCGCATGTAATCAAATAATTTAAATGATCTTTCTCTTCCAATAGTATGTTTTTTTAAGAATCTATATAGCCGCACTGAAAAGTCTAATGTGCCTATACATCATGTGGGCAGTCTGCACAGTGACATCCCAAACTGCATAATGGAAACAACATATAACCTCTTTTGATGTGGTTCGTCCTTAAAGGTAAACTAAGCTGTATTCACCAAAATGAGACACATCTTCTCACAGATTTCATTCATCACTTTTCGTCAATGCCATTGAATTACTAGTTCTGCACACTTCGACAGTTGTATTTTATACACTTGTAACATGCACATTTACAAAGAGGAAATTTAAGTTTAAAATTGCCACTTGAAATCTAGTTTAGTGAGTAACTGAGCTGTCTTGTACAGTGGTGGGACATATTACCTCACTGAATTCCATTTCTATTTAGTAGAGTCATAGACCAGTTCAGCACAGAAATAGGCTCTTCGGCCCATCTATTCCATGCTAAAATATTAACCTGCCTAGTCCCTTTGACCTGCACCCAGATGATAGCCCTCCCATTTATGTACCTATCCAAATTTCTCTTAAATGTTGAAACCAAACTTGAATCCGTCACTTTCACTGGCAACACATTCCACACTCTCACAACCCTCATGTTCCCCTTAAATAGTTCACCTTTCATACTTAAACCATAACCTTTAGTTCTAGTCTCATCTAACCACAGTGGAAAAAGCCTGCTTGCATTTACCTCATCTATATCCCTCATAATTTTGTATACCTCTATCAAATCTCCCCTCATTTTCAATGCTCCAGGGAATAAAGTCTTAACCTATTAACCTTTTCCTACGTTGGGTAACGTAAAGGGTGGAAACATACGCTTAATTCTCATTCTATTGACATTGAGTTGGGGTTCACTTTACGAGGCAGGTCTGATGTGATGATGTAATGATGTGAAGTTTTTTTTACCGTGCTTTATGTTCTGTGTTTGGTTGACAATAAAAGACTAGTTACGGTTTTCCTTAAACTTAAAATGCCCCTGCCATTTTATTTGCGAAAACCTACACCTATAACTCAAGCCTTCAAGTCCTGGCGGCATACTTGTAAATTTTCTCTTCATTCTTTCAAACCTATTAATATCCTTCCTGTAGATAGGTGACCAGAACAGATCACAATGCTCCAAATTAGGCCTCACCAATATCTTATACAAATTTCAACATAATATCCCAACTCCTGTACTCAATACTTTGATTTATGAAGGCCAATGTGCCAAAAGTTCTCTTTACGACTCTATCTACTTGTGATGCCACTTTCAAGGAATTATGAATCTGTATTCCCAGATCACTTCTCAGTGCCTTACCGCTCAGCGTGCAAGTCCTCCAAAAATGTAACACTTCACACTTGTCTCCATTAAATTCCATCTGTCATTTTTCAGCCCATCTTTCCAAATCTCACTGCAGGCTTTGATAGCTTTCCTCACTGTTTGCTAAATCCCCAATCTTGGTGTCATCTACCAATTTGCTGATCCACTTTACTACATTATCACCCAGATCATTGATACAGATGACAAACAATGGAACCAGCACTGATCTCTGTGGCGCACCACTCAAAACAGGCATCCAGTCAGCGAGGTATCTAACTACAACCACACTATGGCTTCTCCCATCAAGCCAATATCTAATCCAATTAACTACCTCATCCCGGATGCCAAACAACCGAACCTTCTTGATCAACCTCCCATGTGGGACCTTGTCAAAGGCCTTGCTAGGGTCCATGTACACAACATCCACTGCCTTGCCTTCATCAGCTTTCCTGGTAACTTCCTTGAAAGACTCTATCTGATTAGTTGTATACAGCCTACTACACACCTTCTCCGTGGATTGTCACCTTGTCATGGTGGAGAAGCTTGTGTGGTCCTGTGATCCCGAGAGCGATGCCGTCTGGAGCTATGCTCCTGGTAGGGTCACCCATGGCGGTAAGGTCGAGGGTGAGGTCCCTGACAAAGAACAATCCAACCAAGACCTCAACGGTGGAACAGGCGGACGAAGTTACTTCGTACTCAACGGCTGTGAAGACGGATGAAGGCTGCAACAAATCCGTCAGCTCCAATCGTCGTGGTTTCCATGCCATTGGAATTAGTTGGTTGATTTATGAAGTATCGTGTGCTTCTTGGAGTGCAACATCAAGTACATGTTAAACAAACACACGCACAGTCGTCTTCGCTCTGTGGGCCACTTCTTCAGAACGAAGACCATCATCCTCGACCTTGAGGGATAGCTACGATGATGATGATGATGACTACAAACAAAGCCATGTTAACTATCCCTGATCAATCACTTTCTATCCAAGTACAGTGGATGCTGGTTAATTGGGCCATCGGTTAATCAGGGCAGTTGCTTATTTGGGGCAACTCTTAAAGAACAAGAACTAATGGAGAAATTAACTGGGATTCCCTTTGTTTATTTGGGACACGGTTTGGCTTAATTGGAATGGGAGACTGTTGCCCAGTAGTTTCTAACTAACATCAGCCACATGCACTTGTTAGACACTATACTGTACTTACAGTGAACAGTTTTAAAATAGCATCAGTTATATGTGTTTGTGTTCAAAAAGCACTTTTGTCACTGAGAGTTGCAAAATAAACAGTAAAACAATTCGGTTTTGCTCACCACAGTTTCACGCATTCAGGCTTGGAGACGCCAGAAATGGCCGTGAGTGAAAATGAACCAATTTCACTACTTCAACAAAGTTAGGAACTACAAATAATTTGAAGGTATGAACAATCATTTTGAATGTTACAATGAAAGTGAAGATTTGAAGGATGCATTTTCTTGAAGGCAGTCCATTATCTGCACTATGTGTCTGTGCTAATTTTGTTCATTTACAGTCATTCAAAAGAACACAGCAGTGTACATCAGATGAATTCCTCCATAAATAACTATTTGAAACTAATTCTTAGTTTTATAGTACTCTAGAGGTATTGGTAGTGTTCTAATTTGCTCTGTATTTCATTTAAATATATAAGTTGTTACTCAGTTGAATGGTAGTTGGTGATTTTTAATATCCTTTTTAACTATTTCCATGAAACTTCGGTTAAGTGGAGGAGCTGTTTAGTTGGGCCAAAAAGTACTGTTCCTGATATGACCAATTAGCTGGAATCCACCCTACTTATACATCTGGTCCCTTAGAATGTCTCCCAATAACTTATGCGTTACTGATGTCAGGCTGACCAGAATATAATTTCCTGTTTTGTTTTTAGAGCCTCTTGTAAACAACGGAGCAACATTAGCTATCCTCCAATCCTCTGGCACCTCATCCCTTGCTAAGTATGTTTTAAATACAGTACTTCTGCTCAGGACCCTACAATTTCTGTACTAGCCTCCTACGGGAACCATGGGAACGCCTTGTCAGGCCCTGGGGATTTATCTACGCTAATTTGCCTCAAGACCCCTCCTACTCTGTTATCTGTATATAGTCCATGACTTCATTGCTGTTTTACCTCACTTCTATAGATTCCACCTCCTGAGTAAACAGGGGTGCAAAAATATCCATTTTAGATCTCCTCCATTCCTTTTGGCTCCATGCATAGATGACCACACTGATCTTCAAGAGGACCAGTTCTGTCCCATGCAATCCTTTTGCTCTTAACATGCCTGTAGAAGCCCTTGGGATTATCCTTCTCCTTGTCTGCTAGAGCAATCCACACAAAATGCTGGAGGAACTCAGCAAGCCAGGCAGCATCGATGTAAAAGAGTATAAACAGTCAACGTTTTGGGCTGAGACCCTAAATCAGGAGACCCTTACTGAGTCCTGATGAAGTGTCTCGGCCCGAAATGTTGTGTGTGTTGCTTGGGTTTCCAGCTTCGGCAGATTTTCTTGTCTTTCTGCTAGACCTCCTGCCTTCTTTTAGTCTTCCTGATTTCCTTCTTAAACATTGTCTTGCACTTTTTATACTTCTCAAGTACTTCAAGTTGCTCCTTCCTGCCTATATCTGCTATGTACCTCCTACTTCTTCTGAACCAGGGCCTCAGTATTATTCGAAAACCAAGCTTCCGTAAACATCTTATCCTCGCCTTTCCGACAGGAACATACAATTGGACTTTTTCCAATTTAGAACCTCAACTGAGGGACCAGACTTATCCCTCTCCATAATTATGTTGAAACTAATGTAATTATGATCACTAGGTGCAAAGTGTTCCCCTACACAAACTTCTGTCACCTCCCCTGTCTCATTCCCTAGTAGGAGATCTAGAATCACACTCCCTCTACTTGGGGCCTTTATGTATTCATTAAGGGAACTTCCCTGAACATATTTGACAAATTCTATCCCATCTGGCCCTTTTCAGTATGGGAGTCCCAATTAATATGTGGAAAGTTAAAATCACCTACTTTAAAACCTCACACATCAAAGTTGCTGGTGAACGCAGCAGGCCAGGCAGCATCTCTAGGAAGAGGTACAGTTGACGTTTCGGGCCGAGACCCTCCGTCAGGACTAACTGAAGGAAGAGTTAGTAAGAGATTTGAAAGTGGGTGGGGGAGGGGGAGATCCAAAATGATAGGAGAAGACAGGAGGGGGAGGGCTGGAATCAAGAGCTGGACCGGTGATTGGCAAAAGGGATATGAGAGGATCATGGGACAGGAGGCCCAGGGAGAAGGAAAGGGGGGAGGGGGGGAAAACCCAGAGGATGGGCAAGGGGTATAGTCAGAGGGACAGAGGGAGAAACCGTCTGGGTAGCCTCCAATCTGATGGCATGAACATTGACTTCTCTAACTTCCGCTAATGCCCCACCTCCCCCTCGTACCCCATCCGTTATTTATTTATATACACACATTCTTTCTCTCTCCTCCTTTCTCTCCCTCTGTCCCTTTGACTATACCCCTTGCCCATCCTGTTCGCCCCCTCTCCCCCCTTTCCTTCTCCCTGGGCCTCCTGTCCCATGATCCTCTCATATCCCTTTTGCCAATCACCTGCCCAGCTCTTGGCTCCATCCCTCCCCCTCCTGTCTTCTCCTATCATTTTGGATCTCCCCCTCCCCCTCCCACTTTCAAATCTCTTACTAGCTCTTCCTTCAGTTGGTCCTGACGAAGGGTCTCGGCCCGAAACGTCGACTGCACCTCTTCCTAGAGATGCTGCCTGGCCTGCTGCGTTCACCAGCAACTTTGATGTGTGTTGCTTGAATTTCCAGCATCCGCAGAATTCCTCGTGTTTACTTTCAAACTTTTTGTTTCTTGCAGCAGTCTGTGATTTCTCTACAAGTTTGCTGCTCTGAATTCTGCTGACTATTGGGCAGTCTGTAATATAATCCTATTAACATGGTCATCTCTTTCTTATTGCTCAGTTTCACCCATAAAGCCTCAGTAGTCGAGCTTTCCAGCCTGTACTGTTCAAAGTTGCTGTAACATTTTCCCTGACTAGTAATGCCATCACTCCCCCCTTAATCCGTCCCACTCTCTCACGTCTACAACAGCAGAACCCCGGAACGCTGAGCTGCCAGTCCTGCCTCTCTTGCAACCAAGTCTCACTAATGGATACAATGTCATAATTCCACGTGCTGATCGTGCCCTAAACTCATCCACCTTTCCTACAATACTCATTGCATTGAAATATACACACCTTACAACATTAGTCCCACCATGTTCCTCCTTTTGATTCCTGACTTTGTGTGTAGGCATAACAACATCTTACCCCACAACCACTCCATTATCTTCACCAGTGCTACAGTTACCATTCCCCTGCAACTCTAGTTTAAGACCCCACATGCAGTGCCAGCAATCCTTTCCACGAGGGTATTCGTCCCCCAGTTCAGATGCAAACCATCCCACCTGTACAGGCTGTGCATTCCTTGGAAGAGAGCCCAATGATCCAAAAACGTGAAGCCCTCCCTCCTGTACCACCTCCCTAGCCACATGTTAAACTATATTGCCTTCCTATTGCTGGCCTCACCAGTGCGGAGCATGGGTAGCAATCTGGAGATCACAGCCCTGGAGGTCCTGTCACTTAACTTAGCACTTAACTCCCTGAACTCACTTTGCAGGACCTTGTCACCTTTCCTGCCCATGCCATTGGTACCGACACGGACCATGAACTCTGACTGCTCACCCTCCCACTGAAGAATGCTGTGGACGTAGTGCGAGATGTCCCTAACCCTGACACCGGGGAGGCAGCATGCCACCTAGGAACCTTGTTCCCATCCACACAACCCCCTGTCTGTTCTCCTAATAATTGAATCCCCTGTCACTACCGCTTGCCCCTTCTCCCCACTTCCCTTCTGTGCCCCAGAGCCAGAATAGTGCCAGAGAGCTGATCACACCCCCAAAGGTCATAGCCCCCCCCCGAGTAGTCAAAGCAGTATACCTGTTGTTGAGAGGAACAACAACAGCAGTACTCTGCACTAGCTGCCGATCGATCCCCTTTCCCTCACCTGACGATCACCCAGCATCCTGTATCCTGCACCTTGGGTATAACCACATCCCTGTCGATCCAAATGATCTGGATTTCATCCAGTTCCGGCTCCAGTTCCTTAACGCAGTCTGAAGGAGGCTGCAACTGGAGGCTCTTCTTGCAGGTGTGGTAGCCAGAGGCAGCAAGAGTTCTATCCACAGTCTCACATTTTAATTCCACGTCCCGTTCCCATTCTGACATGTCTATCCACGGCCTCCTCTACTGTAAAGATGAAGCCACACTCAGGTTGGAGGAACAACACCTTATATTCTGTCTGGGTAGCCTTCACCTGATGGCATGAACATTGACTTCTCTAACTTCCGTTAATGCCCCACCTCCCCTTCGTACCCCATCCGTTATTTATTTATTATATATATATGTATATTCTTTTTCTCTCTCTCCTTTTTCTCCCTCTGTTCCTCTCACTATACCCCTTGCCCATCCTCTGGTTTTTCCGCACCTCCCCCTTTCCTTCTCCCTGGGCCTCCTGTCCCATGATCCTCTCATATACCTTTTGCCAATCAACTGTCCAGCTCTTGGCTCCATCCCTCCCCCTCCTGTCTTCTCCTATCATTTCAGATCTCCCCCTCCCCCTCCCACTTTCAAATCTCTTACTAGCTCTTCTTTCAGTTAGTCCTGACGAAGGGTCTCGGCCCGAAACGTTGACTGTACCTCTTCCTAGAGATGCTGCCTGGCCTACTGCGTTCACCAGCAACTTTTATGTGTGTTGCTTGAAATTCCAGCATCTGCAGATTTCCTCATGTTTGCGGCACAAGAGTTCTCTCTCTTTTCCTGCATTCCCACAGGAGGAGCAGTCCACCATCCCGCCTGGCATCCCCACTGCTCTAACTGTGTAATAAGAAAGAAAGGAAGAAAGGAAAATTCAATGATAAGATCTACCTACAATCACCGCCTCTCTTTGCTGAAGCCTCTATGAGCCAAAGTCTGAAGTCCCCGCTCTAACATCGGCCCACTCACACAATGGCCGCTCCACTTACACTTAAACTCTTTTAATTGGACCTTGCTAAGTACTTAATTAAGTACCCTTCAATGTCTCCTCATGACGGGTTGTGCGCAAAATGTCTCGACTGTCCCCATTCGCTTAGTTTGAAATCTCTCACTTGCTACACATACTCCAAAGCCTCCTAGTGATGTGTGGCATGCAGAATGCTTCTATTAACAGGTGAAAGTAAAACTACCACATTATTCCAGTGTGAGTGATGATTAAGTTTGTAGTTATAGAGCTTAGACTCTTATAGGTAGATGGAATATTAATAATTAAGAATTTACAGTGTTAAAACAATGATATGGAGAAATAGAAGAGTTTGAAAACTTTGCAGAAACACCAAGAATATGATCTTTATTTATCAGATACATGGGTATAATTTGAAGTGCTGAGGATTACTTTTTTATTTGAAGCTTTCAAGAACTTTGCAACAGTTTATCTGTGTGAAACAGATTAGTCTGAGTTACTGGAATGACAGAAATGCAAATAATTACATAGAAATGACGATAAAAAACTTCTTCAAATATAGTGAGGACAGCTTGAGACTGTAGGCAGTAGGTTAGGCAGCAACCCACTATGAATAACAATGGTTATGAATGACTTCAGATGTGTTTGCCCTGTTGAGACTGCACAATGTATCATGCTTCCAAGCATTTATGAACAGTTTTAATCAATGCCCTCAGAAGCATTGTTAACTAAATTGGAAAAAGCTACTCTGCCAATGAACAACCACTGTTTAAAAGTTCAATGAATTGCAAAATACCCAGTTAATGTCCTGCATTCCCAATCAGCCACCTCTGATTTTAGTATTACAATGATGAGCTTACTCCAATTTGGGTACCTTGTTTTGAATTTTCTATGTTTTTATTTTAAAACTTGAACTTCCGTTGTCTAGTTGCTTTTCTTGTTGGCACAATGTGTTCTTTTTTCTCTGTACATTATGTGCTTGATGGTCTTTCTTTAAATGGGTTCTATTGAGTTTCTTTGTTTTGAGTGTGTATATATATATATACTTTGATAATAAATGTACTTAGAACTTTGAACTTTAATATGTCAGAATCGGAATCAGGTTTAATATCACCAGAAAATGTCATGAAATTTGTTTCGACTTTGCGGCAGCAGTACAATGCAATACATAATAATAAAGAAAGAAGTCTGTTAATTATAGTAAGTAGTATATATAAATAAGTAGTGCAAATATTAAAAAATAATGAGGTCGTGTTCATGGGTTCAATGTCCATTCAGAAATCGGATGGCAGAGGGGAAGAAGCTGTTCCTGAATTGTTGAGTGCACATCTTTTGGCTTCTGTACCTCCTTCCCGACAGTAGCAATGAGAACAAGGCATGACGTTGTTCAAGGGACAAGGTATTGTGTATTTAATATTTCAGAAATATTTGAGTAATATTTATATATATAGGTTTATTAAGCATTCCTGATCTTTTGAATAATTCATTATGGGTTAAATGTATAAATATGTGAATTGCATACGTCATCACATGATACGTGTGCAGCTCGCTTAAAGTAAACCTGAAGCCTGACTCACATTTCAGACACCCGCGTCTTGTTTTCCTTTTGGAATTTATTTTTTATTGAAGTTCATCATCAAACAAACATTTCCATAAGATGTATTTCAGATACTGTACATATATATCATATATTCTATTTGCCACAAATCTCCACATCATATTTACCTGAGGTATACACCTATAGAAAAGTGAGGAAAGAAAGAACAAGCAAAAGGAGAAAACTATGTACAAGTAGGGAATGATCTTTTTTTTTACTACATATTCATTGATTTGTGAGAATAAAATCAGGCCTATGAGGTGTTATGTAGTTAAACCATTTTCCCAGTATGAATTAAATTGTTCCAATTTATGATTAACAGATGCTGTTATCTTCTCCATTTTGTAAATGTCCATTGTAATTTCCATCCATGCGTTTAAAGTTGGGCTGTCCTGTGATAACCATTTCCTGGTAAGAGTTCGCGTCTTGTTTTTTAATAGTTTAATGTTTTGAAGTTAAAAAACATAACACAAAGATTAGATCCATAAAGTGCTGATCTTTTACTTATTTTGAGAGCAGGCATTTTCATATCCTGTTATCAATGCTACTGTAGAATATTGAATACTGTTGGTAAGCAAATGTCCTCTGCTACCCAGCGTTAGCACCTCCTTTCAGCCACAATTTGATCTGGTTATTTCTTTATTGGCTTGTTGACTTTTCATTTATTTGTACAGCTAACAGTTTTATACCCTCTCATTAATTATTGGTAGAGTTTCACAAAAGACTGGGGAGCAAGAAATGTGTTAGTTTATTCAAGGACCTCTCAGCTAACAGCTGCTGCTGGCGAATGAGCCTATTCTCACGGCCTTGTGACTTCGGTGGACCAGGCCTCATTCCTGGTCGGGTTTCAATTCAAACCAGTGAATGTTCCAAACATTCCAGCTGGCAATTGACAGGATTATGCCTTCATTCCTCATTGGAGTTTACGGCTGCAAAGGAATAAATGAAAGCAAAACATATCACTTGGATGTTGTAATGAGGTTTCGATACGGACTTTACTTCTTTTGAGAAAAGCAGACCCGTCTAATCTTTCGGCATTCAGCATCTTAACTGGGGCTGAGTGCGAGATTGCAGAAATAATTGGTTCCTCGGGAAAGAATAGCTGATCACACAGTAGTTTGATTTCGGTGCCTGTGCACACTCAGGGTCTACTTTACTAGGAGCCCTCTGCACCTAATACAGTGGCCACTGAATGCATGTTTGTGATCTTCTGCTGCTGTAGCCCGTCCACTTCAAGGCTATGCATTCAGAGATGCTCTTCTGCACACCACTGTTGTAATGCACAGTTATTTGAATTACTGGTGCCTTCCTGTCAGCTTGAACCAGTCTGGCCATTCTCCTCTGACCTCTCTCATTAACAAGGCATTTTCACCCACAGAAATACTACTAATTGTTTTCACACCACTCTCAGGCCCAGACTAGAGACTGTTGTGTGTGAAGGTCCCAGGAGATCAGCAGTTTCTGAGATACTCAGACCACCCTGTCTGGCACCAACAATCAAAGTCACTTAGATCACATTTCTTCCCCATTCAAAGCTCAAAGTACATTCATTATCAAAGTATCTATACTATAAACAACTTTGAGATTAATTTCCTTGCAGGCAGCCACAAAACAAAGAAACCCAAAAGAGCCTATTAAAAAACTACCAATGTGCAGGGAAAAAAAAACAAATCATGCAAACAATAAAAATAAGCAAATAACATTCAGAACTGAAGTTCATGCAAATGCGTCCACAGCCGTGAAACCAGTCATCACTGCAGTTGTTCCAGTAGCCCGTTAGCTGCAGGCCACAGACTCAGATCAGCGCAGAGATAAGTAAACCTCATGAATGTTTGGTCTGTACAGCAACTGCATGCTTTTTTAGATTAGATTAGATTAGATTCAACTTTATTGTCATTGTGGTGAGTACAGATACAAAGCCAATGAAATGCAGTTAGCATCTGACCAGAAATGCAAAGAGTAGTGTTATTTACAAAATAACTGTGAATAAAAAGTGCTACAGCAAACAAATATAAAAATACTGAGACAGTACAACATGGGTGCAATACTGCTTAGCGCTGTGATGTGAGGTTCAGCAGGGTCACAGCCTCAGGGAAGAAGCTCTTGCAGGAGTGAAGGCTCCTGTAGTGCCTATCGGATGGGAGGAGAGTAAAAACTCCATGGTTAGGGGGTTAGGGTGAGATGCATCCTTGATAATGCTTTTCGCCCTGCCCAGGCAGCATTTATGGTAGATGTTCTCAATGGTGGGCAATTGGGTGCTGATAATCCACTGGGCAGTTTTCACCACACACTGGAGTGCTTTGCGGTCCGATACCACACTGAAATGTATTTGGTGAGTATGCTCTGAATGATACAGTGGTAAAAGTCCATCATTATCCTGGGACAGAGGTGAGCTTTCTTGATGCTCCGCAGGAAATAAGGGCGCTGTTGCGCCTTTTTGATCAGGATGGAGGAGTTCAGGGACCAGGTGAGATCCTCGGAAATGTGGACCCCAAGGAATTTGAAGCTTGATACACGCTCCACTACAGCTCCGTTGACGTAGATGGGGGCGTGAGTGTGGGTCCTAGCATGCCTGAAGTCCACAATGATCTCCTTGGTCTTCTGGGTGTTAAGGGTCAGGTTGTTGTCGGCACACCATGCGGCCAGGTGCTGGACCTCATCCCCGTAGGCCTTCTCGTCATCCCCTCTGATCAGGCTAACCACCGTGGTGTCATCTGCAAACTTGATTATGGAGTTAGAACCATGTACAGGAACGCAGTCATAGGTGAAAAGGGAGTACAGAAGAGGGCTCAGCACGCAGCCTTGAGGCATGCCGGTGTTCAGGGTGAGAGTGGAGGAGGAGAGGTTGTCTAACTGAACTGATTGGGGTCTGTTAGTCAGAAAGTCCAAGGTCCAATTACAGAGGGATGAGCTGATACCAAGCTGGTGAAGTTTGGCGATCAGCTTGGAGGGGATCACAGTATTGAATGCTGAACTAAAGTCAATGAACAGCATCCTGACGTAAGAGTTGATGCTGTCCAGGTGGGTCAGGGCAGAGCGAAGTGCTGTGGAGATGGCGTCCTCTATTGACCTGTTGGTGCGATAGGCAAATTGATGGGGGTCTAGGGTAGTGGGCAGTCAGGATTTCAGATGTAATAGAACCAATCTCTCAAAGCACTTTGCAATGATGGGGGTGAGTGCAACTGGACGGAAGTCATTCAGGCCTATGGCAGTGGAATGCTTCAGCACTGGCACGATGGTGGCAATCTTGAAGCTTGTGGGGACAACTGCCTGGGCCAGGGACAGATTAAAAATGTCCACGAAGACCCTGGCCAACTGCCCTGCCCAGACTCTGAGCAAACGGCCAGGTATTCCATCCGGACCAGCTGCCTTCCATACATTGACCCTGCTCAGGGTGGTGCAAACATTGGAGGTGGAAAGTGAGAGAGGCAGTTCGCCAGGTGGGAGATCCGCTTTGAGGGTGACCTCCATATTCTCTTCTTCAAAGCGAGCGTAGAAGTAATTGAGCTCATCAGGGAGGGAAGCAGAGCTGGAAGGGGGCACAGTACTAGGTGGTTTGAAGTCTGTAATGACCTGTATGCCATGCTACATGCGCTGGGGATCCGAGGAGTTGAAATGCTCCTCGATTCTCCGTTTGTAAATGTGTTTAGTCTGAGAGATTCCCCTCTTCAGGTTGGCCCTGGCTGAGCTGTAATCCTCCCCGTCTCCAGACCTGAAGGCTGAATCTGTGGCTTTGAGCAGGAGGCGAACCTCTCTGTTCATCCATGGTTTATGATTGGGGAAAACTTTTATTTGTTTTTGTGATGTCACTCTACCTACACACTTGTTGATGTGCTCAAGGACAGAGTTGGTGTATAAATCAATGTTAATCTGAGAGTCTGTGGTGGCACGGGCAGCAAACGCACACCAGTCTGTGTGCTGGAATTGGTGCTGAAGGGCAGAGTCAGCACCCTCCAGCCAGATCTTAATAGTCTTCATTGTGGGTTCTGTGCATTGAGTTGCTGGCACATGATTGGCTGATTAGATATTTGCACTAATGAGCAGGTGTACAGGCGTGCCTGATAAAATGGCCATCAAGTGTGTTGTATCTATTGCTGGATTCTTATCTAGTGGGTATGAAACTACAGGTTTATTCTGGATGAACGCTGCACTTTTTGGACATGGTGTTGAGCATTCAGGAGATTTTCTCACTGTGAAGAAAGAGGCAGCACTCACTGTCCAGAAGAAAAGGCAAGGTGATTTGGACCTGACATTTACAGGAGGCCTCTGTTAGATCTTTAGTTGGGTGCTTCCTATTAATAGGGAGCATAGATAAAGGTGAAAGGTGGTGAAAGACATAATTGAAGACAATAGCTGAAGAAAATAAAAAAATTGTTTTTACTATGTGATGGAAGAGCGGAGAATGCTGGAGATGTATTGTTGATCTTACTCATTCAAAATGGAGGGGGGCAATTGCTGATAGTGGTGGGTAAAACGCTGTTATTTATTAAGTAACATAGATGCATTAGTGCTGATCTTTCATACATTCCTCCTCAGAAGTTTTTTTATTTAAGATTACTTGAGTAACATTGGCTTCTTTTAAAGAAAGAGAGGACCCAGAATAGTGCATCATGGAAAAGTTTCCTAGATCAAGCAACCATTGCCTTGTTGATTATAAGTTTTTAAAGGAGTAGGCAATTTGATAATTAACTCTGAATGGGATTAAGATTTAGAATGATAGGGATACTGTATTAAAATATATTTGTACACATTTAATATTGATTGTATAAGTGAAACCATTTAGAACTCACAAACACGAGGAAATCTGCAGATGCTGAAATTTCAAGCAACACACATAAAAGTTGCTGGTGGACGCAGCAGGCCAGGCAGCATCTCTAGGAAGAGGTACAGTCGACGTTTCGGGCTGAGACCCTTTGTCAGGACTAACTGAAGGAAGAGTTAGTAAGAGATTTGAAAGTGGGAGGGGGAGGGAGAGATCCGAAATGAGAGGAGAAGACAGGAGGGGGAGGGATGGAGCCAAGAGCTGGACAGGTGATTGGCAAAAGGGATATGAGAGGATCATGGGACAAGAGGCCTAGGGAGAAAGAAAAGGGGGAGGGGGGAAGCCCAGAGTATGGGCAAGGGGTATAGTGAGAGGGACAGAGGGAGAAAAAGGAGAGAGAGAAAAAGAATGTGTGTATATAAATAAATAAATAACGGATGGGGTATGCGGGGGAGGTGGGGCATTCGCGGAGGTTTAAGAAGTCAATGTTCATGCCATCAAGTTGGAGGCTACCCAGACAGAATATAAGGTGTTGTTCCTCCAACCTGAGTGCGGCTTCATCTTTACAGTAGAGGAGGCCATGGATAGAGATATCAGAATGGGAATGGGACGTGACATAGTTTGCATTTTGTTGTTTGATTGTTGGTAGTTTTTGTATTGCTATATTTACGCTCTATTCTTGGTTGGTGTGGCTGTAACGAAACCAAATTTCCCTCGGGATTAATAAAGTATATCTATCTATCTATCTATCTAATTAAAACGTGTGGCCACCGGGAGATTTAAGACTCAAGTAGTTTTAATTGCTGCAGTCTTGGGAATGTCATAGCAGAGGAACGAGGGGCCATGGGTAAACACATAAACATATAAAACACAAGCTACGCTGAACTTCTGCTTGTTTTAAATTTGGGAAACATGAGTTGCTTGGAATTGATAATAAGGAGTAACTGTGTTATGAGATGATGAAATGTCTTGTCTTGCTTTGTTTTCTGCTGTTGATACATAGCAGAATAATACAGTTTCTGGGGATTTTCTTTCCTTACAGTTCCTTAAAGAGGAGTCAATCAACCTACAAAATCGGGCATTAACATTCACAAATTGGCTGCTTGAAGTGTATAGTTGAATCGGACAACCTTTTTTTTGTGTTCAAAATGTACAATGAGCATGTGGTATATTTCACATAGTTCTCTGTCCCCACCTCTTCCTCGTGTATGAATAGTCCCAGTGAGAGTCACCGCAGTGGGAATCCTGCCTGACTTGCCTGCTCCCTACTCCTGGCACTGGGATTAATTCTGGATCTATTTTCCATTGTTGCTGAGAACAAGCACCACAGCTCAGAGAGGAATCTGCCCTGTTATAATGACAACTGCACGCCAAAAACTGAGATGGTTGTATCCAGATGCCATTTTAATGTACAGTCTGGTTTCTAGAAGGTTTCCTTCATCCTTGAATTGTCAGCTGCTCCAGGGCATTGCTGGCTACATATTGAAAGCAACAAAACAAACCTTGAATTTTTATGGGGCACCACACATGGCTTCAAAATGTCCTACAGGGCTTTGCAATGGACTGTACTCACCGTTTTATTGTAAACTGAGGCAAGTTTACAGTAGAGTTGGCTACTCATCAGCGTTACTTTATTTATAACTAATGTCTTTGTAAGTGTTGTCAGCATTGAATGTACTGTGAGAAAGCACAGATAACACACTGAAATAACACAAATACATGGACGACTTGCTACATTTCTAGGACGAATTCTTTCTATTACATAGGGCCTTAGTTAAAAGTTCAAAGTAAATTTTATTATCAAAGTGCATATATCTCACCATATACAACCCTGAGATTCATTTTCTTGGGGGCATACTTATAAATCTATACAATAATGACCATAACAGAATCAATGAAAGAGCATCCAACTAGGGAATTCAACCAAAGTGCAGAAGACAGCAAACTGTGCAAACAGAAAAAGAAGAAATAATAATAATAATAATAACAAATTAATAAGAAATAAGTATTGATAACATGATATGAAGACTCACTCCTTGAAAGTGGGTCCATTAGTTGTGGGAACATTTCAATGATGAGGCAAGTGAAGTTGAAAGAAGTTATCTCCTTTGGTTAAAGAGCCTGATGGTTGAGGGGTAGTAACTGTTCCTGAACCTGGTGGTGTGAGTCCTGTCGCTCTGGTACTTTCCTCCTGATGGCAGCATGTCCTGGGTGGTGGGGGTCCCTGATAATGGATGCTGCTTTCCTGCGACCACACTTGAAAAGAGTATACCTGCCATAGAGGGAATTTAGCAAAGATTCACCAGATTGATTTATAAACTTTGAAGTGTGTTGTAAGAGGAGAAATTTGATTGACCAGACCTGTATTCGCTAGAGTTTAGAAGGATGAGAGGGGATCTCATTGAAAGGTACACAATTCTGTTGGGTATATTCTGTTGCAGATTCAATGCAGAGAAATTGTTTCCACTGTCTGGAAACAACTAAAATATAGAAATTCACCCATTCACCACCCTCTGAGCAAATAAAGCTCACTTCTTATTGTCTTACGGGTCTTGGTCTGTGGGCTGGGACTGCAGTCCCTGATTCTAGATTCCCAGGCAGTCCCTGGAGGTGAATAGATTTCTATACGCAAAATGCATCAGGAAGCATAGAGAAAGAATGGGAATATAGTACTGAGATCAAAGGTGAACCAGGGTCATGGTGAATGGTGAAGCAGGTTCACAGAGCCACTGCCTCTTCCTGCTCCCACTTCCCATGAGTCTACAATATATTTCTACAACTAGAGCTGTATGGCTATCATTTGTCCCTGGCAATTATACCTCAATAAGGAGGGGAGGAGAAGATGGCGGCGCAACGCAGCGTGCACGGCCGCTCCGAAATGATATCGGTATTTGTTAAGTAGGTACCGTGCACAATCCTGATTTGATGGAGACAGACGTGAGAAGCACTGAGGAACATCCGGAGAAACTTCTGAAATGCCTGGTTTGCTGCCGTTGCTACTGTGCGATCGAGAATCTCCGGAGGGGAAGGCTCCAGATCCTCGGCTTTGCCTATTGCCTGTTGCCGGGGCCAGGGTTGAAGCGCTCGGCAGAGATGGTGCTCAGTGTCGGAGGGCTGGTCGGAGGCTCGAAGTTTTCGGATGGACTCAAGAGTTGGCTGTGGTCGGGTGCTTCCAGGGTGCTGCATCGGCAAGTTTGCAGCGCTGGAGGTTCATGGCAGGGAGAATTTCTCCCTTCTACCGTCTGCATGAGATGATGGGACTTTCGAGAGACTTTGAGACTTTTTACCGTGCCCATTGTCTGTTCTTCTATCAAATTATGGTATTGCTTGCACTGTTGTAACTATATGTTATAATTATGTGGTTTTGTCAGTTTTTTAGCCTTGGTTTGTCTTGTGTTTCTGTGATATCATACTGGAGGAACATTGTATCATTTCTTAATGCATGCATTACTAAATGACAATAAAAGAGGACTGCGTGTTCTCATAATCTAATCTAATCTAATCTAATCTAATGTCAATCTCACAATCTCCTCCAGCCGATTCCATTTTATAAAAATATTTTCTCAGGGTTACAACCTGAAACATCAGCAATTCCTTTCCTCCCACTGATGCTGCATGGTGTGTTGAGTTCCTCCAGAGGACTCTGCACTGTTCCATTTTCCAACATCGACAGTCGCTCATGTCTGCATTGGGGCAGCACGGTAGCGTAGTGGTTAGCACAACGTTTTACGGTACAGGCGACCCGGGTTCAATTCCCATTGCTCCCATTGTTTATACATTCTTCCTGTGACTGCGTGGGTTTCCTCCGGGCGCTCTGGTTTTGTCCCATAGTCCAAAGACATACCGGATGGTAGGTTAATTGGCCATTAAACAGCTCCTTTTAACGTTGAAACTGGGGTCAAACAGGGGTGCATCATTGCCCCAGATCTGTTTGCGATTTTCATTGCAACTATTCTCCACCTCACAGGCCAAGACCTCCCACAAGGAGTTCAGATTCTCTATAGGACAGATAGGGGGGGCTCTTTAACCTTAACAGGTTCAAGGCAAAGACAAGATGTCAACTACTTCCACCATGGAGCTCCAATATGCAGATGACAATCCCATCATAGCTCACTCTGAGGAGGATCTGGAGTGCATAATAGATGCTTTTTCCAGAGCATACAGGCTCCTGGGGCTTGATTTAAACATCAAGAAAACCCAAGTCCTGCATCAACCTGCTCCAGATCAAGCTCCTAAACCTCCAACCATCCAAGTTGATAACATACCTCAAGAGAACACTGATCATTTCCCATATCTTGGCAGCCTTCTTTCCTCAAGCACCAACATTGACCTTGAAATAAATCACAGAATAGGTTAGGTGAGTGGAGCCTTTGTTAGGCTGAGAAGGTGGGTTTTTGAAAATTGGAATATCAAGACTAACACTACGTTTCTGGTCTATAAAACTATAGTCCTCCCTCCTTGCTATTCAGAGCAGAGTCATGGACAGCATAGAACAGGCATATAAGATCCCTAGAAACTTACTATAAAGTTGCCTCCAAAAGATTCTGAGAGTTAGATGGAAGAACAGGCATACTAACTCCAGCATCCTGGAGGAAGTTAACATTAACTCCATAGCCGCAATCATGACTCAACACCAATTATGATTATGATTATGATTATGAGGACACACAGTCAGCTTTTATTGTCATTTAGTAAGGCATGCATTAAGAAATGATAAAATGTTTTTCCAGAATGATATCACGAAAATTCACATGACAAACCGACTTAAAAACTAACAAAAACCATATAGTTATAACATATAGTTACAACAGTGCAAAGCAAAACCATAATTTCCTAAGAACAGACCATGGCACAGTAAAAGTCTCAAAGTCTCTCGAAAGTCCCATCATTTCACACAGACAGTAAACCTCCAGCGCCTCCAACTTGCTGATGCAGCATCCCGGAACCATCTGACTCTGAGTCCATCTGAAAAACTCCGAGCCTCCGATCCACCTCTTCGACCCCGGCCCCGGCAACAGGCGATACGCAAAGCCGAGGATTTGGGGCCTTTGTCTCCAGAGATTCTCGATCGCACAGCAGCAGCGGCAGTGAAGCAGGCATTTCAGAAGTTACTCCAGATGTTCCTCTGCGCTTCTCATGGCTGTCTCCATCAAATCTGGATTGTGCACGGCCCCCAGTTACACATAATCGATATTCATTCGGAACGGCCGCGCGTGCTGCGTCGTGCTGCCATCTTCTCCTCCCTCCAATTATGATGGGTCAGCCACTTCATCCATATACCTGACTCCTCACTCCCTAAACAACTCCTGTTCGGTCAACTCAAGGGTGCAAAGTGTACTCCTGGAGGGCAGAAGAAGTGGTTCAAGGACAATATCAAGGCCCGCCTGAGGAAATGCCACATTAACCTGGCATGGGGGTGGATGGGAGAAGTTAGCACAGGATAGGGAGAGCTGGAGAAGGACTGCCTCGCTCAAAGAATACCTCCACCGTGCTGCTGAGACTAAGTGGCTTCAATGTAAGGAGAGACTGGGAAAGGCCCAACCAACTACATCCACAACTACTTCAATGACCTACTCCTACCAACACTGCAATAGGACTTGTGGATCACGGATTGGCCTCTTCAGTCATCTCAAGAACCACAAGTGACCAGGTCAACCGCCTGAAGAAGAATCATACTCGACTGGGTGTGATCGTTGATGATGATGAATTGGCCATTGTAAACTGTCCCGTGATTAGGCCAGGGTTGCTGGGCGGCATGACTCGAAGGGCCGGAAGGGCCTATTCCGTGCTGTATCTCAATAGATAAATCAAAATTAAAATTAAAGCTATGGTCATCCCATAATTTATCCCATTATTTTTTGAGGTGGTGCTCTTCTATAATAAGTAAACTCAATAACAAACAAGAAGTAAAACTGTTGGAACCTTCTTCTATTCTTTTGCCTCCTCTAGACCAAGTATTCTAAACAGTCCCAGTCTCCCATTCCCCACTCATTGCAAACTTTATCCATGCACATCTTCTGTATCGCAGGGAAGCTCCTGATCACCTGCCATTTATATCTTAATTTATTGAGATACAGAGCAAAGTAGACCCTTTTGGCTCTTCGAGCTGCCCTGCCCAGCAATCTCCCCCATTTGAATCCTCGCTTAATCCCGGGACAGTTTATAATGACCAATTAACCTACCGACTAGTATGTCTTTGGACTGTGGGAAGACACCGGAGCACCTGGAGAAAACTCACCCGGTCACAGGGAGAATGTACAAGCTCCTTACAGGCAGTAGTGAGATGCTGAATGACTTGCATTGGGGTTGGGTTCAGTAGCAGTCGTAATTTAATGCCTTCCCATCTCCATAACTTTAGCCCTAATCCCCTCGCTAAAGTCTTTGCTCCCCTGAATCTGCCTGAATGCAGCTGCTTTCCCACTGCCTGATGTTGACTCCCTCCGACTGCCTGTCCACACCCTGGAATACCGTACTTGACCTCACAGCCTACCTTGCACCTTATTGGCAGTCTGCACCGCCCTTCCCCTGTCACTGACACACTTCATTTAGCACTCTGTAGCAACACACACAAGATGCCAGAGGAACTCAGCAGGCCAGGCAGCATCTGTGGAAAAGAATAAACAGTCGACGTTCCGGGCTGAGAACCGCCCTCAGGAGTGACAAGGAAGGGAGAAGATGCCACAGTGAGTAAACCTTGCTGATAAGTGAATTGATTTTTTGACAGACCGCTCCAAGGTATTGAGAAAAAAGAGGTTCTAGTGCAGTGACAGCATGCTGTTTAACTTAGCTGATGTGTTACCTGTTTTCTTGTATGTAAAGCAAGTGCTGCGATATCAATAGCTTGTTGTATGAGCTAACTATCAAGACAAATTCAGTTGAACATGGGCAGATGATGACTGAGAGGGTCAGGCTGCTGAGTCAAGATTTATAGAGATTTGTGAAGATTTACACCCCATCACGGCCGAGAATAAGCTGTCTGACACTGGGGGGGGGGGAATTAATTAACCAATCATCTGCAAAGCTGAGGGACATACACAACATGTCTAACATAAACAAAAATATCTTCAGATGTATACAGGTTTTTTGAATACGAATGAGAATTCATCAATATGAACAGTGATGATCTGAGGTTTCGAGTCCACAATGCAACTGCAAGTACTCAAAATACATTCCAAAATAAAAGGAGCTAGGAGAAAAGACCAAAAGTTTGCTGTTAACTTGAGTTGTACCTAGATGGGGCAACAGAGATGCTTTGGTAAGTTGGTTTCTTATTGTCATATGTACCGAGATACAGTGAAAAATGTCACCGTCCAAATAATTCAATTCGTTACAACAGTGCGTTGAGGTGGTACATGGGAAAGCAAGCACAGAGAGTTCTTCCCCTCTCGCTCCACTCCGCCTCTCTCTCTCTTTGGTGGGGGAGAGTTTGTTGCTGATTCTCGAGTCAGAGAACCCGGAAAAAAGATGTGATTCGGCAGACCTTTAAACCATAATCAGTGAGCTGTTCGTCTTTGTTGGTCTCCTCTCTCGCAGTGAAAGGGGGACATCTCTCTGTTCCTTTATTAGGGGGAGAGAGAGCCTGTGGCATGTCGAATTGTTCGGAGAACGATTAGATTTTTGTTGACGAGATCATGGTCTCTCTTGGGGCTTTGCTATTACTTGCATTGTGCTGATACTCTTTTGCTGAAGTAAGTGGGCGAGGGGGAGGGTTATTGCTTTGCTGTTGCTTGTGCGTGGGAGGGGGAAGTAGGGGGGCTTTGGGGTTATAGTGTTTTTAACTGTCACTCATTCTGTGGGGTATCCTTCTGTTTTCATGGATGTCTGTGAAGAAAAAGAATTTCAGGGTGTATATTGTATACATTCTCTGATATTAATTGGAACTGATGAATTATTGGAATGGGAAAGTACGTTTGTAAATGGACACAGTGGATCTGGCACAAACTCAAAGGATTGAACGGTCTACTCTTGATTCTATTGTTTGCGTTCGAAATCATATAATCCATAATCAATGCCTTCTTGACTTGTTCACCGTTTGTTAAAAATTCCATTGATTTCATGTACATTAAGCTGTTGGCATTGGTACTGGTTTATCATTGTCACATGTAGCAAAGTGCAGAGAAAAGTGTTTGTTTACAATCTACCCAGGCAGATCATTCTGCATGTAAGTACATAAGGCCATAGGAACAGAATTAAGCCATTTGGCCCATCAGGTCTGCTCCGCCATTTCATCATGGCTGATCCATTTTTCCTCTCAGCCCAATTCTCCTGCCTTCCCCTGCATCCCTTCATGCCCTGACCAATCAAGAACCTATCAAGTACACATAGAGACTGAGCCTCCACAGCTGCCTGTGGCAATGAATTCCACAGATTCACCAGTCTCTGGCTAAAGAAATTCTTCCTCACCTCTGTTCCAAAAGGACACCCCTCTATTCTGAGGCTGTCTATTCAACACAGTACAAAAGAAAAACAGAGTAAAGTGTTACAGTTACAAGTATAATTCATTACTGACTTATAGTTGGGTGAAATTTTGAAATTTACCGATGACAAAGTTAAGAAGGACAACAAAGAGTGAAGAGGAGAATAATATTCTGCAAAAGGGGAGCGATAAGCTAGAAGAATCAAGTGGCAGATGAAACTCAATGCAGTGAAATATGAAGTGATAAATTTTGGCCAAAAGAATGATGACAAGAAATATTGACTTAATGTCATAGTTTTAAAGTATCCACAGAATCGGAGGGACTGGTTGGAAATGCAAGTAAACCTTTGAAAAGGGCAACTTGTATTAAGAGATTGCCTATACCTCTGGGTTTCTTCTGTACAAGCAGAGAGTACAATAATAGAGGTAGGTGAGGTACATCAAAGCCGTATAACATACTGGCAAAGTCACCATTGGAATCTTACATCTAATTCTGATCATCACGCCCCCAAGAAAGATGTAAATTCTCTAGAGGTGGCGTGGAAAAGATTTGGAATGGTTCCAAGGATGAAGAATCAAGTTTCGATTGGAGAATTGGGAGTTGTTCTCCTTTGTGTAGAGGATGAAGGAGATGATATTGGTTTAGCAGACCATGAAAATATTTTTAAAAATCTTCTAGTGGAGGAAAGCTGGAAGAAAGGCAGAAAATGCTGAACATGGTCAACAGGTCAGATAGCAACTGTAGAAACAGTTATCATTTCAGGAGAAGAACCTTCACCGGAACAAGTCCATGATGGACAGACAGCATTTCAATTAGCAGATGTTAAGTGATCAACAACCGCCAATAAAATAATGGGAAATAAATACAAAGAAGGATTGAAAACGCAGAGAGTAACCTAGAACAGGGTTGGAAAAA
Organism: Mobula hypostoma; assembly: GCF_963921235.1. Lineage (NCBI taxonomy): Eukaryota > Metazoa > Chordata > Chondrichthyes > Myliobatiformes > Myliobatidae > Mobula > Mobula hypostoma. Next base: position 28,007,380 of record NC_086122.1, read on the forward strand.
TAATCAGGGCTTTGAAAAGGAAGTTAGATGGGATAATTAAAGCAGTAATGCACCATTAAGCTGGATGCCAACCGCCGTAAAACAAGATACAGACGGATAATTAAAGAAAATAATTTGCTGGGGAAAGAATAGAAGGTAAAGGATAAACTGCTTTACTTGACAAAATACAGCTGCCAAATTAACGGTGAAAGGCCCCTTTCAGTTCTACAAGGACTCTATGGTTAGACGAAACATAGAATGGTACAATTTTTTTCAATCTTAAATTAACTTGAATGCAACTTCGCTCTCTGTTCTGAACCTGTGATTCATAAAACCAACATTCCTTTGCCTTGTTTTGGGCATTGTGGGTGTTGGGCTGTCTGTCTTTTCCTTTTACTGCTATTCTGTTTAAAGCCAGCATGATATTTCCTCCTACTCTTCATTCATTTTCAAAAGTTGCAGAGAGGGGAGGCAATGTCCTTGAACATAAACTTTAAGCACATGGCAGTCTGATGGAATCTAATCTCAGTCGACTTTATTCATCAGCATCTCACCTACTCCTTTTTTCCCCACTTTCTACATCTATTCATTGGTCTTATGGTAACATTAATTTATTTTGCATCTATTTTCATCCTCCATTAATTCACGTGAAATCCCACTTGCATTTGCAAGCCCAGGTAGTTTATTTCTGAGTGTTCTTGAATGGTGATGGCATTCTGTAAAAACCTGCCCCCCACATACAGGGCAGCCTGGATATGAGACTTCATCTCTATTTCCCTTGGTCACCTACGAATATTGAGGATAATCAAGATTGAGTTACTGAAATCATTAAGCGTTCAAACACCAATTTCCAATAATACAGGGAAGCTTTAATCCATCACATAGCAACTTCAGGATCTTGGGATCTTGTGTTCTTCACCAGTCTCTTATGGGGTAATATATATTTTTCTATATCTTTTATGGGGTAATATATATTTTTCTAAATTTAGATCACCCTCCTAGTTACAAGTCTTAACACATTCATAAGTTGGAAAGCTGTGATATTCTGTTCACAAATGTGTGCTGACATTCATTAATCTGATCCTGAATTGTACTTCTCACTAATGACCGTTCATTCAGCTTCTCTTAGCAGCATCTTTCTGTACATAAACTTCACACTGCAGTTGTTTGCGGAAATCACAGCACTTCGGTCTGATTCTCCATACGCAAAAGAGTCTGGGAAGGAAGTTTCTGAAGAACACGACAACATGTAATATAAATGTGAGCCTTTCATTCAAAAGTGTTTATATTATACTCTCAGGAAGTGGTCTCACTAGTGCTCGTGCTAAGTGTTGTTTTCTTTTCTTATTTGTTTTATATATCCTTGAACTCCAGAGCACTTGAGCCACTGTTAGGAATCAGATGTCTATCCATTTGCGGTGTTGCTGGATATTTCTGTCAAAAGTTTCTTCAATTATCTGTCTGCCACTAATTATTTTATATGATGTTACAAATGGATTTTGAAAACCACAGGGATCCAGTGCTCAGAGAGTTAACATGTACTATCATTACCTTTGCTCCGATACATGAAGCAGTACAGACACTTTTATCATTAGACGCAGTACAGATGCTCTGTCATTTGTGCTTATCAGTGCTCTGAGAGCAGAGACAGAATGTTTTTACAGAAAGTCACAGACTTGATCTGTTTTTCAAACATGATAATAACAAGCAAATTAACCATCTTGGGACGTTGTTGGGTTTAACTGTATGTCATAATATGTCACAGTGGATTGGAAAGTATTCCACATGTGTGGTCACTCTTACTATAAACCATTAGTGGAACATATTATTAACTTGATTAATAAAAATTAAAACCATATAGATAAAGTTATATTGTGATCAATATTGTGTAATGCGATATACTATAATCATATTTTAATACAATTTCATCATATCTAATTGTAAATATCACTGTTAATTCAAACTTACACCTACAGTGCACAAGACCAATGCAGATTCTAGAGCTGTTTTCTTTTATTTCAATAAGTTTTAAGATATCATTCTGATTTTGGGTTTCTTTGTTCTGATCATTCTTTAACCAAAGTCTTACTGATTTTGGACATATTGGATTGGCTCAGGTTTTTGGCCTAGTTCGAATGCTCTAGGTCCACTCCTCATATCCCTGTGAAAACTGGAAGCTTCAAATCTGGCAAAGAACAGCAGATACCTTTCATCATTTGCCACTGTCAAGAATAGTGTTCAAGAGAATAAAGAGGATATTGATAACATTTTACTGAATTGAAACATTATCCTTTAATTTTTTTTGCCTTAAAATGCTACTTGAAGCAACTACTGTACTAAATGTATTTTATGAAATATTGTGTTCATATTATAGCACATTTAATCCTCTGAATTTATTACAGATTTCCCCACTACCACTTCTTATGTGAAAACACATCACAGAAAGAGCCTAACTAACCGATGACTGTCAAAAAGGAAAATGTAGCAGATGCTGGAAACCCGAAATAAAAGCAGATGATGCTGAAAGTGTGCAGAGACATGAATTACGATCAATGGAAAGAGAAATGGAGTTGATATTTCAGGCTCTCAGACTGGGAAAAAGATAGAAATAAAGCTTAATTTAAAAATGTTAAACTTCTTTTATTTCTGAATCTTCCTAATGAAGGGTTATTGACCAAAAACAGTGACTTGTTTTTTCTTTGTCCACAGTTGATCCCTGGCTGCTGAGTAGTTCCAGCATTTTTGCTTTAATTAGGACATACAACTATGTTTGTGCTCTGTGGGAGCCTCTCCCACCACTCCATCTGAGTGTTTCCCGACTCCTTTCTGGTTTCTCGTTCATGCAACTGACTAAATTCCAGCAAGCAACTTTTGCCTCAACTAGTTCTGGTGATAATAAGTGATCGTTCCCAAAGGTTGTCTGGGCGAGGAAGTTTATCTGAAACTCCTTGGCAGGTTTACAAGTGATGCTTGTATTTATGATGCTATGGAGTTGTTGAGAGGAAGCTCATTCACTATGCAAACCCTATCTTCATTGGTAAACATAGAAAAACATAGAAACATAGAATATAGGTGCAGGAGTAGGCCATTCGGCCCTTCGAGCCTGCACCACCATTCAGTATGATCATGGCTGATCATTCAACTCAGAACCCTGTACCTGCTTACTCTCCATATCCCCTGATCCCTTTAGCCACAAGGGCCATATCTAACTCCCTCTTAAATATAGCCAATGAACTGGCCTCAACTGTTTCCTGTGGCAGAGAATTCCGCAGATTCACCACTCTCTGTGTGAAGAAGTTTTTCCTCATCTCGATCCTAAAAGGCTTCCCTTTTATCCTTAAACTGTGACCCCTCGTTCTGGACTTCCCCAACATTAGGAACAATCTTCTTGCATCTGGCCTGTCCAATCCTTTTAGGATTTTATACGTTTCAATAAGATCCCCCCTCAATCTTCTAAATTCCAGCCAGTATAAGCCTAGTCGATCCAGTCTTTCATCATATGAAAGTCCTGCCATCCCAGGAATCAATCTGGTGAACCTTCTTTGTACTCCCTCTATGGCAAGAGTGTCTTTACTCAGATTAGGGGACCAAAATTGCACACAATACTCCAGGTGTGGTCTTACCAAGGCCTTGTACAACTGCAGTAGTACCTCCCTGCTCCTGTACTCGAATCCTTTTGCAATGAATGCCAGCATACCATTCACATTTTTCACCGCCTGCTGGACCTGCATGCCCACTTTCAATGACTGGTGTATAATGACACCCAGGTCTTGTTGCACTCCCCTTTTCCTAATCAGCCACCATTCAGATAATAATCTGTTTTCCTGTTTTTGCCACCAAAGTGGATAACCTCACATTTATCCACATTAAATTGCGTCTGCCATGAATTTGCCCACTCAGCTAACCTATCCAAGTCACCCTGCATCCTCTTAGCATCCTCCTCACAGCTAACACTGCCGCCCAGCTTCGTGTCATCCGCAAACTTGGAGATGCTGCATTTAATTCCCTCATCTAGGTCATCAGTATATATTAATGACTTAGATTACTGGATAGTAAAATCACTATCCAGTCCTAGCTCAGCCCCTTTTTCAAGGAAATGGTTCCCAGCCAGTGCAGACAATTCCAATCATTAAAACCTCTCAAAATGGTGTAGTCCTTGTAGATGATGCCAGAAGTTTTGCAGACCAAGGCGACTTCTTCCAGTTTGTCCGCGAAACAGCCTATTTTTCTTCTTTTCTCATGTCATTCTTTTCTTTTCAAGGTGGCTGGGGTCCTGTTGGAGTCCATGGTCTACAGCTGCAGCTCAAACTACGGTTCTCCACAGGTGGTGGTGGGGGGGGGGGGCTGTGCTTTTACTGGTGCAAGTGGGGGGGAAGGGGAGGAGGGAGGGTCGATGATTTGCTGCTGCCGGTGTGTGGAAGGGGAGAGGGCCTTTGTGGTTCTGGCGTTTTCATTCATTCATTCTATGTGTTTTTCCTGTTGCGGGGATGTCTGTGAAGAGTAAGAATTTCAGGCTGTATACTGTATGCATTCTCTGACATTAAATTGAACCATTTGAAATTGTCTTAAGAGTTTTTCATCATTAAGACTGACTTCTTATGCATGACCAATCAGCAATGTATCTCATTTACATTTAACCTGTTTTCTGAGTTTACTGGAACATATTTAGATTTTGATATCAATTTTCAATGTAAGTTATCATCTAAAAGGAGACACGATTGAATTGACTTTATTATTTACATTCTTTATATACATGAAGAGTAAAAATCTCTATGTCGCGTCTCCATCTAAATGAGCAATGTGCAATTTATAGTAATTTATAATAAATAGTATGTACAACAGGACAGTAGCAAGATGGTTAAATATGAACAGACAATATAAGATAGAAATACAGTTGTGTTAGCATGAGCTAATCAGCCTGATGGCCTGGTGGAAGAAGCTGTCCTGGAATCTGTTGGTCCTGGCTTTTATGTTGCAGTACCGTTTCTGGGATGGTAGCAGCTGGAACTGTTTGTGGTTGGGGTGGTTCGGGTCCCCAATGATCCTTTGGGCCCTTTTTTCACACCTGTCTCTGCAAATGTCCTGAATAGTGGGAAGTTCACATCTACAGATGCGCTGGGCTGTCTGCACCACTCTCTGCAGAGTCCTGCGATTGAAGGACGTACAGATACCATACCAGGCAGTGACGCAGCCAGCCAGGACTCTCCCAATCGCGCCCCTGTAGAAAGACTGCAGATGCTGCAAGGTGGAGTCAAAATGAGCTTCTGGAGCCAACACAGAGTTTATCCAGCAGCTCATAAGGTTCTTTGTTTGCAATAGTTTTCAGGATCTGGTCATCACTGATGAAGTCAGCTTTACCTTCCATCCCTCATTTTTTTTGAAGAAGTGGTGATGAAATTTTTTTTTCAACTACTACAGTCCCTCTTGGGAAGGTGCTTCCATATTATTGTTGGCGAGCATTTAGCCCCACCAATGAGATATTTCCATTCACCAACTGCTCATTTCCTGCAGGAGATGCTACCTAACCTGCTGAGTTTCTCCAGCACTTTGTATGTGGTACTCAAGATTTCCAGCATCTGCAGCATCTCTTGTGTTTATGGTATATTTCCAAACCAGGATGGTATGCTATCTGGCAGGGAATCTGGAGATGGCGGTGTTCCCGTGAAACCGACTGCCCCAGTGTTAACAAGGTTCAAAGTCCAAAGTACATTTATTGTCAAGGTATGTATACATTATACAACCTTAAGATTTGTCTCCAAACTGGCAGCCACAAAACAAAGAAACCCAAAAGAACCCATTTTAAAAAAAACAGACCATCAAACACCCATATCTGTAACTGATCTACTTTATATCACAGTATCATTTGGCAATCTTCTCCGCAATGCAACCAGACATTGTGTCATCTGCAGATGTACCAATCCACCGAAAAGGTTTTCATCCAGGTCATATATATTGAGCACTTCCGCACCATCCACCATGAGCGGGACTTGCCGGTGGCCAAACAATTAAATTCCAATTCCCATTCCCTTTCCGATGTGTCGATCCATGGCCCCTTTATGCCAAGGTGGAGGAGCATCTGGGTAGCCTCCAAAGTGATGGCATGAATATTGATTTCTCCTTACAGTAAACAAAATTTCCACCCTTCCCTTTTCCCTCTATTTTCTATTCTGACCTTTCACCTCTTCTCATCTGCCTTTTACTTCTCCCTGGTCCCCTCCTCCTTCCCTTTCTCCTGTTGTCCACTCTCCTCTCCCACCAGATTCCTTCTTCTCCAGCCCTTTACCTTTCCCACCCACCTGGCCTCACCTATCACCTTCCAGCTAGCCTCCTTCCCCTTCTCCACCTTATTATTCTGGCATCTACCCCGTTCCTTCTCGGTCCTGAAGAAGAGTCTCGGCCCGAAGCATCGACTGTTTATTCATTTCCATAGATGCTGCCTGACCTGCTGAGTTCCTCCAGCAGTTTGTGTCTGTTGCTATGTATTTATTTATATTTATATATCTGAGCACCAGTAGTCACAGCCTCCCAGGAAAAACCTTGTAGAATGCTAAAACCCATGTTGGCAACATCTATTGTTCAAACTTTATTACTCACCTTTGTCACCTCCTCAAAAATCTTACTCAAGTTAATAAGATATGATTCATCTTGCTTTTTATGAATAGTATGTATGTATACATACAATGGAATGAACACTTTTCCACATCTTTCAGCGGATGCCAGTGTAGGTATTGTGCAGAATTTTTTGGGCAGAGCTACAGCTAGTTCTGGAATGCAGGTCTTTGAATGAGAGCTGGGAAATTATCTAGTTCTGTCGTCTTTCCAGTATCGAGTGTTATCAGCCATTTCTTGATATCAAGCAAAGCGAATCAAATTGCTTACTTGAGCAACATTGTGGCGTAGAAGTTGCTTATCAAAACTGAAGTCTTAGATTGCTTTGGGAAGCACAACTTTTACATGCATATAAAGTTTGTAGTAGATAAATCAAAAGTTTATTACAGTGGAAACTTATTTATTCTGTAACTGCTCAGTTTGCATTTTAAAAGATCAATGCTTTGTTGCTTTTGATTCCACATTTGCTAAAAATCAGTGGAGGGGCTTGGGGTGCCGAGATTCTTCAAATTGTGTGCATCTATTGATGTTTTAGCACCTATACAGATGCTTCACACCTTTGACTTTACTGGCTTCGATGGAAATTAATTCTGGAAATGGTGCAATTTGCATGCAATGTTACACTGAATATTTCGAAACTGAGAAGATTATGACTAGTTAAAGGGGGTAACACACACAAAATGCTGGAGGAACTCAGCAGGGCAGGCAGCATCTATGGAAAAGAGTACAGTCGACTTTTTAGTTCAAGGTCCTTCCGCAGTAGCTTGTTGCCAGCATCTGCAGATTTTCTCTTGTAGGTAAAGAGGGTGCTGGTTTCCACTAATTCTGATAATATTGGTGACCTGTGTGCAAGCGCATGAGAATAAAATTTGATTTTAGAAAGTAGCAAAATGAGACAGAATTTAATCATCGAAATTTGTCAATTCATTAACTGGCTTCTGTTCATCGAAATGAGAAGGAGATTAATCTCAAGTTCGCCTTTTGTTGCAATAAATCAAGAGCAACCCAACTGAGGTAGTCAAGGCAATTGATGTTGCAAGGTGAACTGATGCAACTCAATATCTATTATACAGTGAGAAAAACATGTGGCAAATGAATATCAACAATGCAAAGTGATTTGAGAAATATAAGAGCCATGAAAATTTAAATGATCACAAAGATATTTGAGCTGCTTTATTTCAAAGTTCATGTCCTTCAGTGTTTACATTATTAAATCCAACTTTTTTATTCTGGCAAGAGACTTCAATGCCAATTATCTTGGTATATAAAGCAAATGGACGACTGAGGAAAATCTCATGGACTCCAGTCTCTTGGAATACAGATAAAGCACTGGCGATCTAATATTAGCACTGAAAAGGAGGTTTGGTTGTTTTCTTCTACTTTCGAGCCTCCTCACAGCACTTCTTGTTTCTCTCCTACTGAGCCTTGGTGAAGAATGGCTGACTTCTATGCCTGCGGGGATTTTCTTTCAATCTTGCTTAGCATTCCTCAAGATCTTTGCGGCTTACGAGCTGTTATGAACCCCACATAAGCATATCAGAAAATACAAAAAATGTGATAAAAATCTTCAATTAAAGTTATACAGGACTTTTCCCTGTCTTCCTTAAATCTTCAATCTATGAATTTCAGATTACTAATTTACCCTTTTTGCTTCATGAGTTTCTTTAATCATTCTGCATACATGTGAGCTCCTAATTCCCCCGAGTCTCTTTAGTTCTGGTTGCACTGGTAAATTTTCTCAAATTTTGCATTACTACAATATATACACATATCAAAACTGATCATATAAAGCCCTAACATAGATACACTCACTGTTTCATTTACTCAGCTGTTTGAGTTCCTCCAGCATTTTGTGCGTGTTGCTCGGATTTCCAGCATCTGCAGATTTTCTCTTGTTTTTGTTTCATTTACTGCTGGTTTTTGGGGTATTTTTCAGTGTTTGAATTGAAGGTGTGTTCTTTCAAACAAAATGAGTGCATTTTTATTGCGTTAGGATAAAAAAGTGTACTTACTTTTCTTCCTATCACAACAATTAGCTCGAATTTATAAAGCCTGTCAAACCAACTACACCACTCTTTGGGTCTAGTAGACCAGCCGAACTGTGGGACCAACAGATCAGATGTTTGTACAAGCAGCTCTTGTGCACAACATGATTCAGAATATCATTTTCGAACTCCAACATTTCCTAAAAGTAAACTTTGGAAAGTAAATGTCAATGGGGGTCTCAATGGCAAATGTCCTTCAGCTCATCTAAATGTTATGCTATGCATGTCAGTCACAAAGTTAAACCAATTAACATGACGTATAACATGAATGGACAAATTCTTGAAACAGTCACCCACCACCCACATCTTGGTGTTGAAATTAGCAAGGATCTTAATTGGGCATCCCACGTCAATCAGATTACAGTCAAAACAAATAAATGCTGGGTATCCTGAGTAGAAACCTCCACTCATGTAGTAAATGCGTCAAGGACATGGCGTACAAGACACTCGTCCATCCAAAGCTTGAGTATTGCCCGGCCATATGGGATCCCCATCAAGCTAACAATAAGAAGTCCATCGAAAAAACCCAATGCCGTGCTGCTCACTTTGTGTTAAACGATTATAGCAAGAAATCCAGTGTCGCCAACTTGCTTTCTAACCTTCAATGGGAGCCACTTGAAAACCAACGTATTAAACTGCGTAACACACATCAAAGTTGCTGGTGAACGCAGCAGGCCAGGCAGCATCTCTAGGAAGAGGTGCAGTCGACGTTTCAGGCCGAGACCCTTCGTCAGGACTAACTGAAGGAAGAGCTAGTAAGAGATTTGAAAGTTGGAGGGGGAGGGGGAGATCCAAAATGGTAGGAGAAGACAGGAGGGGGAGGGATGGAGCCAAGAGCTGGACAGGTGATAGGCAAAAGGGATACGAGAGGATCATGGGACAGGAGGTCCAGGAAGAAAGACAAGCGGGGGGGGGAACCCAGAGGATGGGCAAGGGGTATATTCAGAAGGACAGAGGGAGAAAAAGGGGAGTGAGAGAAAGAATGTGTGTATAAAAATAAGTAACAGATGGAGTACTAATGCCCCACCTCCTCCTCGTACCCCATCTGTTACTTATTTTTATACACACATTCTTTCTCTCACTCCCCTTTTTCTCCCTCTGTCCCTCTGAATATACCCCTTGGCCATCCTCTGGGTTCCCCCCCCACCCCGTCTTTCATCCCGGACCTCCTGTCCCATGATCCTCTCGTATCCCTTTTGCCAATCACCTGTCCAGCTCTTGGCTCCATCCCTCCCCCTCCTGTCTTCTCCTATCATTTTGCATCTCCCCCTCCCCCTCCAGCTTTCAAATCCCTTACTCACTCTTCCTTCAGTTAGTCCTGACGAAGGGTCTCGGCCTGAAACGTCGACTGCACCTCTTCCTAGAGATGCTGCCTGGCCTGCTGCATTCACCAGCAACTTTGATGTGTGTTGCTTGAATTTCCAGCATCTGCAGAATTCCTGTTGTTTGCGGTATTAAACTGCGGTTAATTTTCATTTTCAAAGAAGTTCACAACATCACTCCATCAAACATCCAAATTCATCACAGGGTCAGTTCAACTCGACAGCAAACTGGACCTCACATATTGGAACCTCTTCATTCAATAAGATTTGCTACCAGTACTCCTTCTATCCAAGATCAACAAGAGAGTGGAATCTTCTGCTGCCAGACCTGCGCAGTATTTCTGACATTAATATTTCTAAAGATAGACTCAATCAAATCGATTTAGGGGATCTAGTCAAAAAAGCTTATTTTACAATTTAACTCCCACGCCGTTCTCACAGACTGCGCGTTATAACCGCTGTCCGACAGTGCTTGCGCAGTACCAAGCAGAAGAAGCAGAAATGTAGACAGCATGTTAAGAAAATGAGTTGAACATCATCATGTATTTAACATGAAAACTGTTGTCCACAGGAAAATAACTGATTTGACAAATATAAAAATTGACATAATACTTTGAGGTGTTTAAGCTTTGCTAAATTTAATGGATCAGTAAATGAATAAGGTCTTGGATAAATCTCATCAAATTTTCCCTCAGCGTAAATAGTTAGCATGTGAATCATTCAGCTTCCAAACTGGTGGAAAAGCCAGAAAAAATAACATCAGCTTTACAGTCACCGACCAAATCAACAAGGCAGGATTTTGCCATCCAAGTTTAAGACGCCAGCACTGACAGGAGGTCCTGTCATTATCATCTGTTTGTGCAGTTCCTGATAATGGCAGGGTCTTTCAGGAGAGTGACTGAATTAATGCATGGAAAGATTGAATTCTCAGTTTTCGGAACTGTTGGTGAGAGGACCATAGAGCTTTGAGATTTATTTCAGAGGGATTTCTTGTAAACTGTCATGTGGTAGGAAGAATAATGTTAGTTAATGATTTCTACTGAATAAGAAAGAAAAAATCTAATCTGTTGGTCCCAGAATATTCTGTTCTAATAAGAGAGTTGTGTAGTTGATTTGACCAGTTTTAAAGTTAATTGTCATGATAGGATGGAAAGCACTTCCACTTTTTTATCCAAATGTAATAAAAATACAGTCATCTTCATTGAAAGAATGATCTTTCAATTCAAACACTGAAAAATACCCCAAATAATTTGCAGTAAATGAAACAGTATGGCTGTAAACATGTTACAGCTTTACAATACCAGTGGGTGTGTGATCTCTCTTTATTAGTGCACCTTGAGGTTTATTGTTCCTATTAGCTCACAGAGTGAATATTCTCCAATTTTTTAATAGCAAACATGTGTATTTTTGATAATACTGGTGTCAATGCAATCTTGAGAGCCATGACGTGTACTGCAAATTGTGTTCATCAAACAAAGGTGTTCTCAGCCCAAAATGTGTAAATTACGCATTTCGTTGAGTTTAATTACATAAATTTCCATATTATAATGTACTTGTTGCTTTCACTCTGCAGCTCAAATGTTGCAATTTGTACTGATAAACTCTGATATTGTATTCATATCTTATAATGATTACTTAGCTAAAATAAATATGTTCTGATGAAATGCTGGCAGAGAACAGGGATGGATAACACTCCTTAATCCTCCTGCAGAGGCACAAAAAAAAAACACAATGTAATTCCTAAAGTCAACACTTTAAATATGCTGTTATTTAATACAGTATTGCAACAGCCAATTACCGCACTCTTATTGATTCCACGGTGACCTAATCTCTAACAAGGGAAATCCTGTGTTCTGTTCCTGCTGTTTCAATCTCTTCAGAGTCTTGACATGATTGTATCAGCAGTGCAAATATAGTAACTGAGATTGTGGGAACCACTTGTGACTACTCACTCGCACCAGAACTATACCCTTCTAAAGCATGCCTATTTAAGTCAAAGTGGAGATTATTGTCCACGTGTACACTGTAATGAGTGGGCACTTTAGGTACACCTGTACACCTGCTTGTTAATGCAAATATCTCATCAGCCAATCATGTGGCAGCAAGTCAAAGCATAAGAGCATGCAGACATGGTCATGAGGTTCATTCGTTGTTCAGACCAAACATCAGCATGTGGAAGATGTGTGATCTAAATGAGTTTGATTGTGGAATGATTGTTGGTGCCAGACAGGGTGGTTTGAGTATCTCAGAAACTGCTGATCTCCTGGGATTTTCATGCACTTCAGTCTCTAGAGTTTGCAGAAAATGGTGCTTAAAAATAAAAAAAAACATCCTGTGAGCAGCATTTCTGAGGGCAAAAACACCTTGTTAATAAGAAGGGTCAGCGGAGAATGGCCAGGTTGATTCAAGCTGATAGGAATGCAACATTAACACAAATAACCACGTGTTACAACAGTGGTGTGCAGAAAAGCATCTGTGAATGCACAACACACCAAACCTTGAAGTGGATGGACTACAGCAGCAAAAGACAACACTGTGCCCCACTCTTTACCTTATAAAGAGGCCACTGAATGTACATATTTTCATAATAAATTTCACCTTCACTTTGACTTTGAGCTGCCAGACTGTCCAGTGATATCATGTGACAATCTGAGCTCATAGACAGACATAGACCAGCCAGGGAGTCATGAATAAAAGTTATTGCTTTTCATAAGCACAAAGCTTAGCTTGCAATTTATTGGCTTGAAGTTTATGATCGTATTGGTTGTATAAAGTCTGACTATAATGAGTGCTCTGAAAAGATAAATTGATTTTGGTGTAGTTCCAATTGACATAAAATTTACTCTCTCTGTCATCAGCACTGTGTCTTGCCATGTACAGCATTGAGCTTCTGGCATTTTTGAGCACCTGTATTCACTAATCAATATCTTAACTGGAATTGTTAAGTCCTTGTGTTCTCGGTTTAATCTTGTCAAGTTTATTGTGGCTGGCACACGTTCCCCGCAGTCGATGGTTATTTGAAGAGGGCTCAGATTGTGTCATTGTGTCGGGGAGGATGACTTACCTCGTGGTGTTGCTCCTCCAAGGCTCTGATTCCGAGGTTTAGCCTTCCATCTCTTCCTGGGGATCCTGCCATTCCTCTGCACTGGGTCCAGTCCTTCCTGAGCGCGTCATCATACTCTAATGAAAAACACGACAACTTCTCCAGAATGACAGGTTTTGCATGAGGTTCAGTTAATGTCAATACTTACACAGATAGTTAGTGTATTGCTTTACAATTCCAGCTATCGATTGGAAGATCAGGATTCAGTCAGAATTGGGATTATTATCGCCGGCATGTGTCGTGAAATTTGTTAATTTAGCAACAGCAGCTCAATGCAATACATAATATAGAAGAAAATAATAATAACAAATAAATCAATTATAGTATTAAATAGATTAAAAATCGTGCAAAAATCAGAAATAATGTATATTAAAAAAGTGAGGTAGAGTTCAAGGGTTCAATGTCCATTTAGGAATCAGATGGCAGAGGGGAAGAAGCTGTTCCTGAATCGCTGAGTGTGTGCCTTCAGACTCCTGTACCTCCTCCCTGATTATAACATTGAGAAAAGGGCATGTCCTAGATGCTGGATGTCCTTAATAATGGACGTTACATTTCTGAGACACAGCTCCTTGAAGATGTCCTGGGTTCTTTGTAGGCTAGTACCCAAGATGGAGCCGGCTAAATTTACGACCCTCTGCAGCTTCTTTTGGTTCTGTGCAATAGCCCCCCCCCCCCACATTCCAGACAACGATGCAGCCTGTCAGAATGCTCTCCATGGTACATCTGTAGAAGTTTTCGAGTGTAGTTTTTGACAGTTCCTGCCACTGTCTGTAAGGAGTTTGTACATCCTCCCCGTAACCATGTGGGTTTCATTGTGGGTGCAGAAGTTTCCTCCCACCTTCCAAAGACGTATGGGTTAGGGTTGGTGAGTTGTGGGCGTGCTCTGGCCATAACTGGAGGCTGACCCAGTACAAACCGGACTGCATTTATCGCTGGTGCAAATGACTGTATGTTTCGACGCACATATGACAAAAGAAAAGTTCATTTTTAATCATTAAGCCATGTCATTCCAATTCAATTTGCTGTGTGGGGAATCTGCTGGACCTGTGTGCTATCTGTCGTTGATCTTGAGGTGAACAAGGGTCTCAGGTTTGGGAGATACGAGTGAAGGAGATGCACAAAGCAACTGCAGTGTTCTCTGCAACTGGTGCACACCGCAGCTGTCGTGTGGCCATGACGGAGCAAGGCAGTTTTCAACATTGTGCCTGGGAATTCTATAAATCGCAAAAAAAAAAAAAAAATCCAATAAGGGAATAGTGAGGCATTATGCATGGGTTCATGCACCATTCAGAAATCTGCTGTTCCTAAAATGGTGAGCGTGGGTCTGCAGGCTCCTAGACCTCGTCCCTGATGGCAGTAATGCGAAGCAGCATGTTCCATATGGTGAAGATCCCCATTGATCGATGATGGATTCTTGAAACACTGCCAAATGAAGATGTCCTTGATGGTTGGGAGGCTAGTGCTCATGATGGAACTGGCTGTCCATAATCCACTGCAGCTCTTCCCGATCCTGTGCGCTGGCGTTTCCACACCAAACAGAGACACAATCCCTCGGAATGCTCCTGAGGGACGGGGGCAAGCTTCCATCAGCGTGCCGTCCACACAGACTACGAAGGGCGCTATATAATCGGGGGCAAGGTCCACTCGGGAATGCCCTGGGAGGTCCTGCTCAGGGAGAGCTCTCTTCCTCTGGGACGCTGGAGAGACCTCACTTGGTGAGCTGCCCTCTGTGTTGGTCTCCTGATGCAAGAGGGGCTCTGCAGGCAGAACACATGAGTTCAGATACCCCGTTCCAGCTGGCCAGGAAATTGGCGGTCAAGGTCGAGCTTATTGTGAGAGCCTCACTTGCAGCTGCGTCACAGACACATAGTATCAGATAAGCAGCATTTCGAATGTAAAGCAGAAATAAAACATAAATTGTAGAGCATAGAGAAGTACAGTACAGGAACAAGCCCTCTGGCCCACACTGCTCTGCTGAACTACTTACATGCCTTACTAAATTAGTTCCTGCCTGCACAATGTCCATATAAAGAAGGAGAAGATGGCGGTGCGACGCAGCGCGCGCGGCCTCTCCGGTGAATGATATCTGTAATCTGTCGAGTAGGGGACCATGCACAATTCTGATTTGATGGAGACAGATGTGAGAGCACGGAGGAACATCTGGAAAACTTCTGAAATGCCCGCTTCGCTGCCGCTGCTACTGTGTGGTAACCGGAATCTCCGGAGCAGAAGGCCCCGAATCCTCGGCTTTGCTTGTTTCGGCGGCCGGGGAGAGGTCGAAGGCGCTCGGCAGAAGATGGCACTCGGGAGGCTGTATCGGAGGGGCTGGTTGGAGGCTTGAAGTTTTCTGACGGGCGGACTCAGTGTCGGCTGTGGTCGGCTGCTTCCAATGCATCGGCAAGTTGACGGTGCCTGGAGGTTTATGGCAGGGAGTTTCTCCCATTTGGCGCCTGCTATCGAGGACTTGGGAGTCAATCGGGACTTGAGACTTTTTTTTTTACCGTGCCCATGGTCTGCTCTTTATCAAATTATGGTACTGCTTTGCACTGCTGTAACTATATGTTATAATTATGTGGTTCTGTCAGCGTTAGTCTTTGGTTTGTCCTGTTTTTCTGTGATATCACTCTGGAGTAACATTGTATCATTTCTTAATGCATGTATGCATTTCTAAATGACAATAAACGAGGACTGAGTGTTCTCATAATCTATCTAATCTAAAATGGTTTATTATTACTACATACACCGAAGTCCAGTGAAACTCGTGCTACATACCTTCCATACAGATCATTTCAGAACATTGAGGTAGTACAAGGGAAAGCGGTAACAGAGCACAGAATAAAGTGTTACATTTTCAGAGAAAGTTCAGTTCAGGCAGGCAATAAGGTCCAAGAGTCGTGATGAGATAGATTGTGAGGTCAAGTCCATCTTAATGTACTGGCGATCGTTCAACAGCAGGTTGGAGGCTGTTCTTGAGCCTGGTTCATGCTGTCTGGAGTTTGTATCTTCTGCCCAGTGGGAGGGGGAAGAAGAGAGAATGGTATGTCTCGTCCCATGCTGAGTGGGGTGAACAACATAGAGAGGGGGTCACGGATGCAGCTGGGGAGCAAAGGGTAGGTTCAGACAATGTTTTTAGTGGCAGGAGAGATGTTGGGTCCTCACTCCAGCCCTCTCCTTCCCCCCACACGAGCCTCACACACCTCCCACCCTGGTGAGTTCACAAAGGGACAAGGGGATGCCCAGCTCACTGTGACATGGAACTGCTACCCTGCCCTGGCAGTGGGCTGTGACGAGAGGTTCGGGCGGGCATTTGTGGGGTGAGCCCTGCGAGTGATGGGTGTCTCAGAGTTTCTCTCCATCCAGTGCACCACCGAAGCCCATCTTAGAAATCACCACATTACACAGCAAACAAACCTTCTGGGGGCAGGTGTCAAACACACTGTCATCTCCTCCTCTGGGAATGGGCACCAAAGACGGTGTTCTTTTCTTCC
Organism: Mobula hypostoma; assembly: GCF_963921235.1. Taxonomy (NCBI): domain Eukaryota; kingdom Metazoa; phylum Chordata; class Chondrichthyes; order Myliobatiformes; family Myliobatidae; genus Mobula; species Mobula hypostoma. Next base: position 28,023,926 of record NC_086122.1, read on the forward strand.
ATCTCTGGGGACAGTCATCGGACATGCTGTTCACTCATCCATCTCTGGAGCACACAGCCCTCTTCCATAAGATTGTGGAGTTTTGTCTGTGCGGACTGCAGATACGATCAAAATGGACACACACAGACAAAAGAGGTCAAATCAGGGGTTCATAACCTGAGGTCCATGGACCCCTTGCTTACTGGTATTGGTCTGAGGCATATAAACGGTTGGGAACCCGTGCTCTACACCATCCCATCACACCCTCCAGGGCAGGTACAGAGCGAAGCTTCTTCTATTCCTGTCCTGCTGTAGAGAATATGATAACACATTGATTAAACGAGTCAAGGAGATGATGGATGCCTTCAACTATTGCTTCATTCTTTGTAACACTGAGAAAATTTCTTTGTTACTGCTCATGTTGCTTGTTGGTGAATTCGTCGCCATGCCTAAACATTACGGAAAACGATAGCCGGGAAGAAGAACTTTGTCCCCTGACAATGCCTGTTCCCTCTCATTCAGTCTCTGTGATTCAGATCATCCACCACTCATCCAGAACCATCCACACATCCTGACTAACTTGCACCAACTGTAAATAACTCTGCCTTTACTGAGTTCTGCTCCCATAGAGTCCATGGCTCCCTGAATGGGTTGATAGTGGTAAAGAAGATATTTGGAATGCTTGCGTTTATTAGTCATGTCTTTGAGTTCAAGAGTCATGACGTTACAGTGCAGCTATGTAAAATTCTGCTTACTGCCTATCTAGAGGATTGCATTCAGTGCTGATCACCTCATTATAGTAAAGTTGTGGAGCTTTCGTGAGGCTGCAGAAAAGGTTCACCAGGATGCTGTCTGAACTAGAGTGTATTATCCACAAGGAGAATTTGGACAACTTAGGTTGTATTTTTTCTGAAGCAATAAAGGCTGAGGGGAGATCTAAAAAAAAAACAACACACACAAAATGCTGGAGAAACTCTGCAGATCAGGCAGCATCTATGGAAATAAGTAGTTGGTGTTTTAGCCTGGGACCACTTTTTGGGACTGGAAACAAAGGGGGAAGATGTCAGAATAAAAAGGAGGAGGGAAAGGAAGGAGGATAGCTAGAGGGTGATAGGTGAAGTCAGGTGGGTGGGAAAGGCGAAAAGCTGGAAAGGGTTGAAGCTGATAGGAAAGCAGAGTGGACCATGGGAGAAAGATAAGAAAGGGAGAACCAAGGGGAGGTGATAGGCAGGTGAGGAGAAGAGGCCAGAGTGGGGAATGGAAGATGGAAGGGTGAAGGAAAAACCCTTCCCTTATCCCTCACTCTTTCTGGAAATGACCTGCAGCTCACTGACAACACTCAACCAATTTCTGTCATCCCAGGCCCATTCTTGAACTGGTCCCCAACAGGGGATTATTTCGCAATTCTGATTGAAGCTCCTTTTTGACTGTTGCCGGGCAGCCATTTTATTGAAGGGCATATCCAGGCCCTGTTTTGGATAGCACTGGTGGTGCTGCTGGGATCCTATGTCCTGATGGTGCAGAGGGTAGCAGTTAACTTCGTCTCCCAGATCCTGATAATGAGGACCGTTGTGTATCTAATATTTCAGTATCTTGCATATATATCTTGTTTGATTAAACATTCATCATTTAAATAATTCATTATGGATTATATATGTAAATACATGAATTACGTACGTCATCACACTACCATGTGATATGTGTGTGCCTCGCTTAAAAATAAACTTGAAGTTAGACCCATATTTTCAGACTCTTGTATCTTCCTTGGAATTTGTTTAATGTTTTGAAGTTGCAAAACTTAACATCGGTGACGAGGTACTTTTAAAACGAACCCAAGATGGCTACCAACCAGTTGCAGATCAGGAGACATTTGAAATAAAGGAAAAGCAGAGAGGAATGTCGAGTTTATAAAAAACAGCGCAGTACGTGTTCTTCAGAAGGGAAAACATGATAGAGTTTTAAAAAATAAGGCAGTAACTGGAGGAATTCACAGGTTCATAAAGAGTGACTACTGGGTGATAATAATCATAAAAAAGGGGCAGAAATGGCTGGCCTCATCAGAAAGATAGACACAACATATAACTGGATTTTGTATACGGAGAAATTTTTACAGCATTTTGAAGCAAATGAAATAGCCAATGAGCAACAACTACCAATTTTGCTGAGAGTATTGGGTTAAAAAGCATACAGTTTGCATCAAAGTTTAACTGCTCCAATCAAACCTGCAGAAATGAGCTCTGCTAATGTTGTCAAAGTAATGCAGGAATATTTAAAACCAAAGTCATTTTTGATTGCAGAATGCTTTCAGTTTCATAAGCAGAATCAAAAAGAAGGGGAGTCTATTTCAGCATATGAGGCTGAATTGAAGTGACGTCTGAGCAGTGTCCGTTCTGTCGTAGGCTTGATGCACTGAGAGATCCTTTAGTTCGTGGAACCTTGCAAGAAAGCATTCAAAAATGGCTCCTAACTGAAGCACAACTTACATTTAAGAGAGCAGTTGAAATTGCTGTTTTAATGGAAACCGCACAAGAGGGATGCAAATGAATTGTGGTCAGGAATGAAATTGAGCACGAATGAAATTGCAACCAAGAGGAGAGATCAAATCATAAAGGGAGCCATTCATAAGAGAATACTCCAATGAGCTAAATGAACCTTCTCAAGATCAAGACACACAAACCGGAAGAAGGGAAAGGAAGAAAAGAGGTGGCTACCACTATCAGAATCAGTTCCTGAAGTCTCAGAGTCAACACATACAACCATCATGGAGAAGAGAGATAAAGACCCAGAAACTGGACCCAAGAAAGGGGCAATTATATATCAGCGGTTCCCAACCATGGACTCCCTGCATAATGGTATAAAAAAGGTTTATATATGAATCATTGAAAGTAGAATCACAGTTTGGAAATCAAATTTAAATTTACTGCTTTGGGAGGATTTGAACTTGATCATTGATTTAGGCTTCTGGTTTCCAAGTCTCTTATTCTGATCTACCCAGCTCCTCCTACACCCAGTTCACCCGTAACCCTGTTTCATTTACATCCCTCACCCATTCCATCTGCCCATCACACACACACACACACACACACACCCCTTCCCACTGGGTCGTCTTCATCCACCCCTCCAACCCACAATATTTCCATCTGCTCTCCCCACCACCTTCCTTTGATTCCCTGCTCTTCCTTCCTTGCCCATTAGACTCCATCAACAGCCATTCGACACCTATCACCTCCCAGTTTCTGTAGTTACATCCACTCTGCATTTCTCCTTCTGCCCGTACCCCTCGTCACTCGGATCCATCTTTCACTTTGGCATCTATCTCCTCCCGTTCCCCTCACTTCTTTATACTGTCCCCCCACCCATCATTCAGTCTACAACAGTGGTTCCCAAACTTTTTTGAGTTACTGCTCCTTGGCTCCCAGACCACATCTCCAGCACCCCCTCCCTTTCTGGCCATTGCATAAAAAACTATAAAGAATTTTGTTTTACGATGCACAGTTGAAGAAAATAGGAACTGCAAATTCAAAGCAGTGAACAATAATTGCAATAAGTATTCAAATCTAGTGAAAGCTACAAATAAAGTTATTTCTTTATTTAATTACGGTAAAAGCTATTTTCATCTACAATTTTAGATCAGTATATTAGCAGTTCAACCATTCACTACCCCATTGCTTTTTCACCTTTCACTGAGGTGGACAGGTTTGGTGCAGTGATATCAGGTTCTCAACATCAGGCTGAATGTCAGTCGGAACGAGTCTTAGATCCCCACCTCCAGTAAGTTGCAGTCTGTTTCATTACTTTGAAAGAAGTTGGGAGACTGCATTGAAACGGCACTCCACTAAACATAATGTTGGAAAGGCAATAAAGAACATCCTGACATTTTCCCCAGAGCAGCATAGTGTCCAGAGGTTTTGTTCTTGCTATGACCTTTTGAATCTTGGCTTCAGCTCAAAATCATTTTATAGTGAGTTCAGTTCTTCCTCCATCCTTCTTGTTAATTCATCATTGCAATCTGGAATTTGGATTGAGCTAAGATACTGAAATCTCTCTGACGTGTCTTTATGCAGCTCACCCAGGTGGGCACAGTATACTTGAAGATCATCATAGAGTCATAGACAAGTACAGCACAGAAACAGGCTATTTGGCCCATCTAGTCCATGCCAAAACCATTTAAACTGCCTACCCTCATCGACCTGCACTGGGACCATAGCCCTCCATATGCCTACCCTCCATGTACCTATGCAAACTTCTCTTAAATGTTGAAGTCAAGCTTGCATGCACCACTTGCATTCACACTCTCTTGATGCTCTAAGTGAAGAAGATTCCCCTCATGTTCCCCTTAAGCTTCTCACCTTTCACCCTTAATCCATGACTTCTGGTTGTATTCCCACCCAACCTCAGTGGAAAAAGCTTGGTTGCACTTACCCTTTCTATACACCCCAGAATTTTGTATGGCTCTATCAAATCTCCTCTCAATCTTCTACATTCTAAGGAATACAGTCCTAACCTATTCAATCTTTCCTTATAACTCGGGTCCTCCAGACCCAGCAACATACTTGTAACTTTTCCCTGCACTCTTTCAATCTTGTTTGCATCTTTCCTGTAGGTAGGTAACCAAAACTGCACACAATACTCCAGATTACACCTCACCAATATCTTATTCAACATAACATCCAATCTTCTGTACTCAATACATCGATTTATGGAGGCCAATGTGACTAAAGCTTTCTTTACGACCCTATCTACCTGTGATGCCACTTTCAATGAATTATATACCTATATTCTCAGATCCTTTTGTTCTACCACACTCCTCAGTGTTCTACTGTTCACTATGTAACACCTACTCTGATTGGTCCTCCTAAAGTGAAAAGCCTCACACTTGTCCTGCATTAAATTCCATCGGCCAATTTTCAGCCCATTTTTGCTGATGCAGATCCCTCTGCAAGCCATGATAGCCTTCCTCGCTGTCCACTACACTCCCAACCTTGGTTTCAGCTTCAAATTTGCTGACCCAATTAACCGCATTATCATCCAGATCGTTGATATAGACAACAAACAACAAAGGACCCAGCACCGATCTCTGCAGCACTCCACTAGACACAGGCCTCAGTCAGAGAGGCAACTCTCTACTCCCACAAAGCCAATGTCTCACCCAATTTACTACCTCATCCTGAATGCCGAGCGACTGAACCTTCTTGACCGGCCTCCCATGCAGGACCTTGTCAAACGCCTTCCAAGGCAGTGGATGTTGACAACACCCACTGCCTCATCTTCATCCACTTTCCTGGTAACTTTCTCAAAAAACTCTATAAGATTGGTTGGACATGACCTACCATGCACAAAGCCATGCTGACTATCCTTAATCAGTCCATATCTATCCAAATACTTATCTATCTGGTCCTTTAGAATACCTTCCATAACTTTCCCACAACTGACGTCAGACTCACAGACCTATAATTTCCTGGTTTATGCTAATAGCCTTTCTTAAACAGTAGAACAAGACTGGCTATCTTCCCATCCTATGGTACCTCTCCTGTCACTAAGGATGTTTTAAATATCTCTGCTAGGGCCACACCAATTTCTGTACTTGCCTCTTGTCAGGCCAGAGGGAACATTTTGTCAAGTCCTGGGGACTTATCCACCCTGATTTGCCTCAGGGTAGCAAACACCTCCTCCTGTGTAATCTGTACAAGATTCATGAAGTTGATGCCACTTTGCCTCAATTCTATAGACCCTGTATCCATCTCCCGAGTAAATACGGATGCAAAGAGTGCATCTAAGATCTCCCCCACCTGTTTTGGCTCCGCACCTGGATTGCCATTCTGGTCTTCCAAAGGACCAATTTTGTACCTTGCAATCCTTTTGCTCTTGACATACTTGTAGAATCCCTTAGGATTCTCCTTCACTTTGTCTGTTAGAGCAACTTCATGCCTACTTTTAGCCTTCCTGATTTCTTTCTTAAGTGTTCTCTTGCATTTCTTGTACTCCATAAGCACCTCATTTGTTCCTACCTGCCTATACCTGCTATGCACTTCCTCTTTTCTCTTAACCAGGGCCTCATCATATCTTGAAAACCAAGGTTCCCTGCACTTTTTATCTTTACCTTTTACTCTGACAGGCGCATGCAAGCTTTGTACTCTCGAAATTTAGTTTCTGAATGCCTCCCACTTTCCAAGTGCACTTTTGCCAGAAAATAGCCTGTCCTAATCCACAGTTGCCTAACCATTTCTGATACCATCCAATTTGGCCTTTCTCCGGTTTCGAATCTCAACCTACAGACTAGACCAATCTTTTTACATACTTACTTTGAAACTAATGGCATTCTGGTCACTGGATGCAAAGCGTTTCCCTACACAAACTTTTGTCCCCTATCCTGTCACCCTCGCTAATAGCAGATCCAGCATTGCATTCGCTCTGATTGGGACTTCTATGTACTGAGGAATGGAAACTTTCCTGAGCACGTTTGACAGGCTCCTTCCCATCTAAGTTGCTGGTGAATGCAGCAGGCCAGGCAGCATCTGTAGGAAGAGGTGCAGTCGACGTTTCAGGCCGAGACCCTTCGTCAGGACTAACTGAAGGAAGAGTGAGTAAGAGATTTGAAAGTTGGAGGGGGAGGGGGAGATCCAAAATGATAGGAGAAGACAGGAGGGGGAGGGATAGAGCCAAAAGCTGGACAGGTGATAGGCAAAAGGGGATACGAGAGGATCATGGGACAGGAGGTCCGGGAAGAAAGACAAGGTGGGGGGGACCCAGAGGATGGGCAAGAGGTATATTCAGAGGGACAGAGGGAGAAAAAGGAGAGTGAGAGAAAGAATGTGTGCATAAAAATAAGTAACAGATGGGGTACGAGAGGGAGGTGGGGCCTTAGCGGAAGTTAGAGAAGTTGATGTTCATGCCATCAGGTTGGAGGCTACCCAGACGGAATATAAGATGTTGTTCCTCCAACCTGAGTGTGGCTTCATCTTTACAGTAGAGGAGGCTGTGGATAGACATATCAGAATGGGAATGGGATGTGGAATTAAAATGTGTGGCCACTGGGAGATCCTGCTTTCTCTGGCAGACAGAGCGTAGATGTTCAGCAAAGGGGTCTCCCAGCCTGCGTCGGGTCTCGCCAATATATAAAAGGCCACATCGGGAGCACCGGACGCAGTATATCACCCCAGTCGACTCACAGGTGAAGTGTTGCCTCACCTGGAAGGACTGTTTGGGGCCCTGAATGGTGGTAAGGGAGGAAGTGTAAGGGCATGTGTAGCACTTGTTCTGCTTACACGGATAAGTGCCAGCAGGGAGATCAGTGGGGAGGGATGGGGGGGACGAATGGACAAGGGAGTTGCGTAGGGAGCGATCCCTGCGGAATGCAGAGAGAGGGGGGGAGGGAAAGATGTGCTTAGTGGTGGGATCCCGTTGGAGGTGGCAGAAGTTACGGAGAATAATATGTTGGACCCGGAGGCTGGTGGGGTGGTAGGAGAGGACCAGGGGAATCCTATTCCTAGTGGGGTGGTGGGAGGATGGAGTGAGAGCAGATGTACGTGAAATGGGGGAGATGCGTCCTAGTGGGGTGGCGGGAGGATGGAGTGAGAGCAGATGTATCCACATCTCCCGATGTGGCCTTTTATATATTGGCGAGACCCGACGCAGGCTGGGAGACCGCTTTGCTGAACATCTACGCTCTGTCCGCCAGAGAAAGCAGGATCTCCCAGTGGCCACACATTTTAATTCCACATCCCATTCCCATTCTGACATGTCTATCCACGGCCTCCTCTACTGTAAAGATGAAGCCACACTCAGGTTGGAGGAACAACACCTTATATTCCGTCTGGGTAGCCTCCAACCTGATGGCATGAACATCGACTTCTCTAACTTCCGCTAAGGCCACACCTCCCCCTCGTACCCTATCTGTTACTTATTTTTATACACACATTCTTTCTCTCACTCTCCTTTTTCTCCCTCTGTCCCTCTGAATATACCCCTTGCCCATCCTCTGGGATCTCCCCCCCCCCTTGTCTTTCTTCCTGGACCTCCTGTCCCATGATCCTCTCGTATCCCCTTTTGCCTATCACCTGTCCAGCTCTTGGCTCCATCCCTCCCCCTCCTGTCTTCTCCTATCATTTTGGATCTCCCCCTCCCCCTCCAACTTTCAAATCCCTTACTCACTCTTCCTTCAGTTAGTCCTGACGAAGGGTCTCGGCCTGAAACGTCGACTGCACCTCTTCCTAGAGATGCTGCTTGGCCTGCTGCGTTCACCAGCAACTTTGATGTGTGTTGCTTGAATTTCCAGCATCTGCAGAATTCCTGTTGTTTCCTTCACATCTAATTCTTTCACAATATGGGATTCCCAATCAACATGTGGAAAGTTAAAATCACCAACTAGAACAACCTTATGTTTCTTTGCAACAGTCTGCGATTTATCTGCAAATTTTTTCCTTTAACTCCCTCGGACTGTTGGGTGGTGTGTATTATAGCCCCATTAATGTGATCATACCCTTCCTACTTCCCAGTTCCACCCACAACATCTCAGTAGTCATGTTCTCTTCCAATCTGTTCGGATGGAAAGCTGCCACGACATTTTCCCTGACTAGTAATGCCACTCCTCCTCTTCACTCCTGACCTTGACTGAGGTCTCACCAACATTTGCCTCCACAGCCTCTCCACTCACTGTTCTGGCATTCTGGTTCTCATCCCCCTGCAGGATTAACAGTCCTTCCCCCGAAGATATTAGTACCCCTCCAGTTCTCTTCTGTACAGGTGTCAGTTTCCCTGGAAAAGAGCCAAATGATCCAAAAATCTTACGCCCTGCCTCCTACACCAACTCCTTAGCCATGTGTTAAACTGTACAATCTTCCTAGTTCTGCCCTCACTAGCACGTGGCATGGGCAGCAATCCTGAGATCACACCCTGGAGGTTCTGCCCTTTAACTTAGCACCTAACCCTCTGATCTCCCTATGCAGGACCTTGTCACTTGATGGCCACAGGGGGTACTCTGCACTGGCTCCTTAATCCCTTTGTCTTTCCTGTGTCCTTCAACATGAGCGTAACTACCTCTCTACATGTTGTATCTATCACCCCTTCAGCCTCCTGAACGATCCAGAGTTCATCCATTTCCAGCTTCAACTCCTTAAGGTGGATTGTTCGAAGCTGCAGCTGGATGCACTTCTCGCAGATGTCGTCGTCAGGGACACTGGAGGTCTCTCTGCCTTCCTATATCCCGCAAGAGGAGCATTCAGCTATCTGGCCTGGCATCTCTACTTTCCTAACTGAGCAGATATAACGAAGGGAAAGAAAGAAAAACAACCTAGTCTTTTTTTTTAGCTTTCTCTGACAAAAGCTGCTTTTGCTGAAGCCTCGAAGAGCCAAAGCCTCAAGATCACCTCTCTGATTCTGCCCACTCAGATGACGGCCACTGTGACAACGATCTCTGCGCTTGCCACTGCCTTTCCTTAATTTGCTCTTGCTAATCAATCCCATAAGTGGATTGGTAGCTGGTCGAAGCTCAGTTATGCTGCTGTGATCCACTGCTGCCTTGTTCTAGTCTGGCACTGGACCTGAATTGAAATCCACTCCTCTCAAACTTCCGAAGTCTGGATTGGTCACTGGTCAAAGCTTGAAAAATCTCATCTGGTGTTCTTTCTTTCTTTTCCAACTCAGAGATTTGGAAATAGGAAAAGGTTGCAATGGCCAATGTTGCACTTAAATAGGGTAAACTTGGACAGAAATATGACTTTGATAAGATTTACATCATTTCCTTGCAATTTAAGATTGATTTAATTAAACTTTGCGAATAATTCTGACAAAATAGTCAATGTCATGCCTAATATTCTGGAGTTCATTACTGCATAAAGCATTTGAGTCTTTGAAGAATTTTATCACCGTTTCAAAAACCACATAAGAGCATCTTAGGCAGTTTCCCTTTTGAGAGCCGTCTCACTTTTGTGTGCAAACGTTCTGTGTTCATCATTCTCAGTGCAAAGTTCTCAAAGTTGTCGAGAATTGAGAGCATGGGCCTTGATTTCATTTACGCCTCTAATAAGAAATCCACTTCTTAAATTAAGTATCACGATGTGTGCTGGCAATATGGGAACCCAAGTGCAGAGGAAAGACGGGCTCTGATGTAGAGACGGCGAAGAGAGTTCATTCAAAATAATTCCAACAGGACATTGGTGGCTCAGCCAAGTGACACCATGAGACGTGACATTCTCAAAACTAGGGCCCTGCAATTAGCCCTAATCGGCCATCCACTTAAGAAACATGGAATCCCAAAGCCTATCAAAGTAAACTTAATAAATTTAAACCGAAAGCATCAGGAGACTGCGTTACAAAAGGTGAATCGCTCAAGTAAAACGCAAGGAATGTTAAATGATTAATGACTCTCATTGTCCTCCTGCTTCAAAACATCCACCATTGTTCCTGTACCTAAAAAGACCAAGGTAACATATCTGAACAACCGGCGTCCTGTTGCACTCTCCCCAATAATAAGCAAATGCTTTGAGGGGCTTGTCAAGGATTACGTCTGCAGCTTGCTGCCACCCACACTGGACATCCTACAATTCGCCTACCGACACAACCGATCGACAGATGACGCAATAGCCACAGCTCTACATACCGTCCTTACACATCTGGAGAAAAAGGATGCCTATGTGAGAATGTTGTCTTGGACTACAGAAGCTCGACAAGAAGCTCAGAGACCTTGGCCTTCACCCTGCCTTGTGCAGCGGGATCCTGAACTTCCTCTTAGATTGCTGGCAGGTGGTAAAAGTGGGCTCCCTCACCTCTGCCCCTCTGACCCTCAACACAGGTGCCCCTCAGGGCTGTGTCCTAAGACCCCTCCTTAACTCTCTGTATACCCATGACTGTGTTGCCACCCACAACTCCAATCTACTAATCAAATTTGTTGATGATACTACATTGATTGGCCTTATCTTAAATAATAACAAGGCAGCCTACAGAGAAGAAATCATTGCCCTGACACAGTGGTGTCAAGAAAACAACCTCTCCCTCAATGTTTCCAAAATAAAGGAGCTGGTTGTAGACTAAAGGAGGAATGGAGACAGACTAACCCCTATTGACATCAATGGAACTGGGGTTGAGAGGGTGAACAGCTTTAAGTTCCTCGGCAGACACATCAATGAAGATCTCATGTGGTCTGTACATACCAGCCACATGATGAGAAAAGCACCACAGCCCCTCTTTCGCCTCAGACAGTTGAAGAAATTTGGCATGAGTCCCCAAATCCGAAGGACTTTCTACAGGGGCACAATTGAGAGCATCCTGGCTGGCTGCATCACTGCCTGCTATGGGAGCTGTACTTCCCTCGGTCGCAGGGCTCTGCAGAGAGTGGTGTGGACAGCCCAGCGCATCTGTAGATGTGAACTTCCCACAATTCAGGACATCTACAGAGACAGGTGTGTAAAAAGGGCCCGAAGGACCATTGGGGGCCTGAGTCATCCCAGCCTCAAACTGTTCCAGCTGTTACCATCTGGAAAACGGTACCACAGCATAAAAGCCGGGACCAACAGGGTCCGGGACAGCTTCTTCCACCAGGCCATCAGACTGATTAATTCACGCTGATATAATTGTATTTCTATGCTATATTGACTATCCTGTTGTACATACTATTTATTACAATTACTATAAATTGCACATTGCACAATTAGACGGAGATTTAACATAAAGAGTTTTACTCATGTAAGTGAAGGATATTAGAAATAAAGTCAATTCATTAAACAACAGTTAACCAATTCAGGTGCTCTAATAATATTGGCACCCAGTGCTCTCTAGTGCCCCACTCAGGCCAGAATAGCTCATTACATTAAGCTTGTAATCCCTCAGTTTCCCCCATTGCTACCGAGCACCTCCCCGCTTTATCGCCTCATTAGAATTTCCCACCACGCCCAGGAGGGCGATATTGCCTTTTGCACAGACCAAAGTCTAATGATGTCACTCCATCGCTGATCACGGTGTGTATTAAATCCCTTTAAAATATTCTGATTGTGTGAACGGGGAGGCAAAACCTTACTGCATTCTTCAATGGTGGAACATAAATGTAAACAGAAGACGTCAAAGTTAATATTTTTTCACCACCAGCCCATTATTGAGTGTTTGTTTATGAAGTTACAACTTTTGAACTTTAATTGCTAGTTCCTAAATCTAAAGTAAATTAATTATTATCAAAGTGAGAATTTGCTATATGCTATCTTGAGATTCATTTTGTGCAGGCATTTACAGGAAAATAAAGAAATACAATAAAAAAATTGTGAAAAACAATACATAACAAAGACCGACAAACATTCAAGACTGGCAAGACTGCAAATGAGAACAAATTGTACAAACAGTTTAAAAATAAATAATACAGAGAACATGAGTTGTAGAGTCCTTGAAAATGAGACTATAGATTATAAAGTCAGTTCAGAGTTGTGGTGAGTAAAGTTATCCACACTCTCTCAGCCTGAGGGATGAAGGGTAATAACTGTTCCCGAACCTGGCGATGTGGGTCCTAAAGCTCCTGTGCTCCTTGTAAAAGTGCTCACTGATGAGAGGCTTTGCCTGTGATGGACAGGGCTGTTGGTGCACTTAATTAACTTTGTTTAAACGCTTCATTAATTAGACAAGTATAATGATATGTATGCAGAAAATCAATTTTTTCTTTGCACGATTCATAGTTTTTTCTTCAGCATAATATTTTCTCCTTAAAGAGGCCTGAATCTTTAGTTTAAACACAATACAAAAAGTAGGGGTAGGAGTAGGGACATCCGCCCCTCAAACCTACTTCACTATTTTATGTGATCATAACCGATCTGTACTGACTCTTTCATATCATTTCTCCACACTTCTCTATTCCCCAATTTCTCAAATATTTATCCAGCTCCAGTTCAAAAATTTCTAATGATCCAGCTCCCCTTCGCCACTGGGGGCAGAGAATTCCATGAAGGACAATTTTTCCCAGCTATTGTTCCCCATTCTCTCCTATCACTGTTGTTTGTGGCTGACCCAAAGGAATCTAACCCTCTCCAGGTAGGTGTCACAACCATGGATTCTGCTGCGGGCTCCTTGTAGACGGGCTGTGCACAGATTCAGCAATCGCACTCGTGAGTATAAACATTCCAGCTCATTACTCTTTCATTATGGTGGTATTTAACTCCTTTCTTTTCATTCCAGTCTTGTTGAGAGTTAACCAAAATCACAGCAACATTTACGCTCCCTGCTTTACGCTCATCCTTGTCTGGGAAAGAGGACGACTGTTTTGACGGATGCTATAAAGAAATGGTATTCATTTAGTATGCAGTCACTGCTTCCAGCCATAGTGTTGGTATTAACTTTCAGTTTGAGAGTTTTAGTTAATGGTTCTTTTGGCCAAGAGTTTATTGCTTTTCTTTTCCCTTAATTTCTGCCACAGTTCTCAGTAAAGTCAGTGAACTGTCAGCCCATTTCGATGCTTCTCTCTCCACACTTGGGCCACATCAGAACATTCTGACAGTAGGTGCCTCTTCATCCATAAGCCCTGAATGACTAGCGTCAGCAGGTGAGTCATCTGAAGTGGCCTCATGCCAAAGCCTCGTGCAGTGACCTTATACCCACACTTCCAGGACATTGGGTAACTATCTCCTGACTCCTCAGAGCCTGTCCACCGTCTACAAGGCTCAGGTCAGGAGTGTAATGGAATACTGTCTGTTTGCCCGGATGAGTGCAGCTCCATCAACACTCAAGAAGTTTGCACCATCCAGTATAAAGCAGCCCACTTGATTGGTACCCCTTCCACAAGCATCCAATCCCTCCTTCTACGAACAGTTGCAGCAGTGTGTACTATCTACAAGATGCACCGCAACATCACATCAAAGTTCTGAAGGCAGCACCTTCCAGACCCACGACCACTACCATCTAGAAGGACGAGAACAGCAGATACCTGGGAACACCACCACTTGGAAATCCCCCTCCAAGTCACTCACCATCCTGACTTAGAAACATATCGCCGTTCCTTCATTGTTGCTGGGTCAAAATCATGGTATTGCATTCCTAACAACACTGTGGGTGTACCTACACCTCAGGGACTGCAGCGGTTCAAGAAGGCAGCTCATCCCCACCTTCTCAAGGGCAACTAGGGATGGGCAATAAATGCCGGCTTAGCTGGTGGCACCCACATCCCGTAAATGAATATTTAACAAAAATCACCAAATGGATGTCAGCTGCTTTTTCTGCATCTAGAAGCATTGTGATTACCCCGATTCTATTTTGAATATAATAAGAAATAGGAAGGAAGTTGGTGTTAGAGTTATCGCCTCGCGTGGACATTGATAAGGGACTGTCCTTTTCTTCACCAGACCCCACGTGACACGTATCAAGACCAAGATTCTTTGCTTTCCATATGCTGCTGCAAACATTGCCAATGTCCATATTATCCTTCAGGTGATCTTTAGCATTGTTTAAAATCTTCTGATTGGTGATCATGGAGTCTATACTCAAAGTCCACCGTTCAAAGTAAATTTATTATCAAAAGTGCACAACAGGTCTGTGTGCCTAGCCCCCTGCTCTACTCGATTTACACTTATGACTGAGGTCCAATGTCATATTTAAGTTTGCCGATGACAGAAATGGGTGTAAGGCGCTCCTTCCCTCCGGTAGCCTGCGGGTCACCCTTGGGCAAAGTGTAGCACCTGCCTACCACCCCCTCACACCTCCCCACCCCCGATCAGGGTCATGTGAAGCCATGGGAGCAGGTGGTGGACGGTCATATGAGCATATCACAAGTCCTGTTTGTACAACCACTGACACCAGGCAGACAATCTCCGAAGGGTACTGATAATGTCTGGGGTCACCCGTCTTGTAAAGATACTGTCCAGAAAAAGCCAATGCCACACACCTTCTGTAGAAAAATTTGCTAAGAATAATCATGGTCAAGACCATGATCGCCTACATCATAGGACATGGCACATAATAATGACGATGATAATGATGACAGCGCCACTGTTGTTGGCTGAATTAAAGGCAGTGACAAATCGGCATACAGAAAGGAGATTGAAAATCTGGTTGAAAGTTGCCACAACAACAACCTCTCACTTGACATCAATAAAGCCAAAGAGCTGATTATTGACCACAGGAAGAAGAAACTGTGGGTTCGTGAAAACTCTGTGGTGTGTGGCAAATGACTACACCTGGCACTCCTGACACTTCTGTTTGCCACACAGGCTTTCTGTAGGTGTTCGCCTAATGAAATAGAAACATAGAAAAGATACAGCACGATGCTGTGCCGAACATGTACATACTTTAGAAATTATGTTGGGTTACCCATAGCCCTCTATTTTTTTAAGCTCCATGTACCTATGCAAAGTCTCTTAAAAGACCCTATTGTATCCCCCTCCACCAGACATTATAAATTTTCTTTCTCCCAGGGTTCTTTTGCATAAGAAGGCAGATTGATAAACATATCGTCTTTCAAGCAGGAAGCCTATTTCACAAGGCTGAAGCATGCAAGACCAATAGGTGTAATGAGAGAGTGAGAGAATGCAGTGGAACTAAGGAGGGGTCCTGGTCATTTGGATGGAACTCTAATGATACTATACTTGGTTGTTCCGAATTGCAGAAGGAAGCCTTTGGTGATTTGGAGGGAAATGATATTTAAGTTGTTGACTGGGGGCGTCTGTTTATGGGACAAGCCAGAAGTTACTGATAAGTTCAGCTTTCATCACTTGTTTTCACCAATGCTGTTTTCCAAAACCAGACATTCTCTGAGATAATCCCATCCCATTCCATTTCTGAGAATTAATGGTTGAACCCTGTAATTAGAATAGGACGTGGAGAGGAATATATATGAAATAGAGTAGTCAGCATGGTTTCCTCAAGAGAAAATCTTGCCTGACGAATCCGTTGGAATTCTTCGAACAAAGGGAGGCTACAAAAGGACTTAGACAGAATAGGAGAATGGGAGAAGAAGAGGCAGATGGAATACAGTATTGGGAAATGTATGGTCATGTATTTTGATAGAAAAAAAATGAAAGGGTTGACTATTTCCTAAATGAAGAGAAAATACAAAAATCTGAGGCGGGAGCCCTTGTGCAGGATTCCCTAAAGTTTAACCTGTGGGTTTAGTCTGTGTTGAGGAAGGCAAATGCAATGTTAGCATTCACTTCAGGAGGAATAGAATATATAGGCAAGGCTGTAATGTTCAGACTTTAAAAAGCATCGGTGAGGCCTCACCTGGAGCGGTTCTGGGCTGCTTATCTTGGAAAGGATGTGGACAGGGTTCAAAGGAGGTTCACAAAAATGATTCCAGGATTAAGTGACTTGTCATGTGAAGTGTCTTTGATGGCTCTGGGCTTAAAATCACTTGAATTTAGTAGATTGAGGGGTGACCTAATTGAAACCTATCCAATGTCAAAAGGCCTTGATAGAGTGGATTTGGAAAGACCAGAGGGCACAGCCTCAAAATAGAGGATGTCGTTTTAGAATGGAGACAAGGAGGGATTTCTTTTGACAGAGACTGGTAAATCTGTGAAATCCATTGCCATAGGCAGCTATGGAAGCCATGACTTTATGTATATTTAAAGCAGAGGTTGATAGATTCTTGATTGGTCAGGGCATGAAGGGATACAGGGGAAGGCAGGAGACTGGGGCTGAGAGGAAAAGTGGATCAGTCATGACAAAATGACAGAACAGACTCGATGGGCCAAATGGCCTAATCTTGTTCCTATATCTTATGGGCTGAGATATATATACCTATTGATGATAAAAACATTGTTCAATCTGTGGGACTCTTCAACATTGAATACACTTATAGTTTGTAGCACATTATTTAATGCATTTAATTTTATGCTTCCTGCCACTCCCCAGA
The DNA here is from genome assembly GCF_963921235.1 of Mobula hypostoma. NCBI lineage: Eukaryota > Metazoa > Chordata > Chondrichthyes > Myliobatiformes > Myliobatidae > Mobula > Mobula hypostoma. The sequence goes on from NC_086122.1 coordinate 28,040,721, forward strand.
AGAATTCTTTATTATGCTACCCTTCATTCTGTTGGTGTATTTGATCATCATGCCTCACCTTGCGTCTTTTGCTCCTCACTAGTGCTCTTATCAAATTATACTAGTCTGTCTTGCAAAACCAGAAATGGGCTACTGTGTGTATGGTATCCCTCATATATTTCAATGATTTGTGTAACAATGAATGTCCTTAGTTTGAAAATATTTCTTATTAAAAAAGGATAAATAGTTTTATCTCAAGTCCTTTGAACATACTCTGGCCCTGTGCTGTGTTCATGTATTCATACAAACCAGCAAATAATCCTTAAAGGCCAGTTTCAAAGATATCATTAAATGCTCCAGTTTTCATTTTGTGGTAAATACCCCATGTTAAGGGCATTAAGAGGTTGCACACTAAGCCACTTTGATTAATACAGTAGACACATTGCAGGAGACAATCTGAATTTATTAAGTTGCATTTTATTATTAGCCTGAACCATCCATAATACAACAAGAACTACTTACATTAAGAAAAAATAATTTCCCAATGAAACGCAAACGTACTTTTACCAGAGGCAAGATCTGTTCAATCTGTTCCAAATGTGCAACTGTCTAGGCAGCACACTCCAAATATATCCATTTCAAGTGGAAAGTTAGAGACATACAGCAAATGGTGATCCATAAAAGGCACTTAATTACAAACAATGTTGGATCAGGGTTGTGCCAAGGTCACCTACAAGGAATTTAGGCAGTGTTAAGCCTTAGCAGTAAGACATCATTTTTGCAACACTCACTCTTTTAAATTATAACATGATATGACCCAGCATTCCATTTGATTTCTCTTCCTGGCATTCTTTTATCTTCTTTATCATTTCCAGTTTTCCTTTAAGGTAAAAAATGAATCTCAGTTGCAAACTCCATCAGTGAAATTGTAGCTTTGAGAGATTTCTGGCGGTAGGTGGTCTCGCTGGTGTCAGACCATCTCCATGCTGCTGAAAGGGTAGGATTTGCCTTCCTTGGATTCTCTACTAGTGCTCGGTTCACTTGAGTTTGTCAGTTTCAAAGCTGGAATGCTGAAGCGAAGACAATTGCCACCTGCCCCTAAAGTGTCCTGGAAATAATAGAGAGGAGGCATTGAAGTGGATCATTGGGAATATCAGAAGTGTCACTTTATGTTAAGTTTTTAATGTTGATATGGTTCTGTAGTAACATTTGACCTCTAGAAACTTTGCATGAACGTGGAACATGTCAGGGAAAAATTGGGAAGAAGCCTAAGTCAATTAAGTAAGCACCTTTGATTGTATTATTTGCCACTGAGGGGGAACAGGGCAGATTCCTTCAAGTACCCAGAAGGTTACCAGATCTCCACCTATGTGTTGTTCAGATTTTCATGCATTGTCTCATTTGTCCACCCATCCATTTTGTTGTCTGTGGAGCAGATCTTTAACTTGGCTCAACATTGAATACACGCCACCCCCTCACCAACCCCCCCCCCCCACCACAGGTAGAAACTCTGGCCATAGACAAGAATGTTGAACTAAGTCTAGGGTTGTGGCGAATCAAGTGGTGGATGGAGCTAATATCACCCAGCTCTACCTTTTAACGCTTGTAATACATTGCTCTTCCCCACATGCTCTAGAGCACATCTGAGTCATCTTTCCTAGAACCCGGTGGATCATGGAAAGGTGATCCACCAGGTTTTTCACACTTATGGGCTTACCTGAGTGTTAAACCTCTGGACCCTGCATGCAGGTGAGTAAAGGCCTGGCTCGGTCTTTGGTGTGATAAGTTCTAACGCACCAGCAGTAGTACTAGTAGGGGTGGATGGCAAACTTGAAAAGGGAGCTGAGAGACAAAGATATAACAGAAATATCGGATTTGTGTCGGTTAGATATCATGAACCGTATTCAAAGTTCCTAGCAACGTTACATTTTGTGCCCAAGGTGAGTGATCCACATTCACAGCGAAATGAAACATTATTAAAAATAAGGCAGCTTATACAGGTTGTACAGTCTGTTACTGTTGTTGGGGCACCTCCTTACATCTGACGCGCCAATGCAAAGGCGCTCAACAACCTGCAAAGTATTGTAAACATTTTTTCCATTCTGCACGCAATGTCAACACCGCCAGCTGAACGCTGGGCAGAAAGGACTCTCACTGACAAACCAAGTTGCGTGTGAACTAAAAGGACCCTGCTAATAAGAATCTGACGTTATAGGATTATCGGGCCCGTTTAAGGTGGGTTTCTCCCGTAGCAACCGACTCCGCCACCCCTAACGCAAATCCGCCTTGGCCCAATCCTCACCCAGCCGCAGGTAAACTTGTCCTCCACTTCCCATCTGCCAACCACCGTATCCATTCCCAGCCACTGACCGCCACCATGATTCCTGCAACACACATCAAAGTTGCTGCAGGCCAGGCAGCATCTCTAGGAAGAGGTACAGTCGACGTTTCAGGCCGAGAGCCTTCGGCAGGACTCCCGGCCTGAAACGTCGACTGTACCTCTTACTAGAGATGCTGCCTGGCCTGCAGCATTCACCAGCAACTTTGGTGTGTGTTGCTTGAATTTCCAGCATCTGCAGAATTCCTCTTGTTCCCTGATTGTATTTCTGTGCCACTCCGATCACAAAACCCCTTGGCAGTCTGAATCACCCGGTCAGCGGCAGAACATGCTGCTTCTTCTATCATGCTGACGGGTAAACCTACAGTCCCACATCTCTCGGCAACTGTAACTCCACGCTCTTACTGACGACCCATAATCAGCCAACGAGGCCGGTCTGTCTCCCACCAACCGACTCAGCAAACCCATCAATTCCGTCCGGCCCAACAGCACAAGCCCGCGGCTCTCCCGGAAGCAGACCGCCGATCCTTAATGACAGAAAGCGAGGGGATAATGCCAGTTCCTTAATGACAGAAAGCGAGGGGATAATGCCAGTTCAACAGAACCCCGTCATTACCGGCCCGGCACCTCCCTGCATCTGACGCGCGGATAGAAAAGCCGGTCGAAAGCAGGCGAAGCAAATTTTCTCAAGTGCCTGCAATGTCGGCACCGTCTGCTGAACGGTGGGCAGAGGAACCCTTTTGTAGGTGAACTAAAGGGACCCTGGTTAACGGAATCGGACGTAAGTAGGGTCCCAGGGTTACCCTGGTCATTACATGCCGGCCCGCCGCTGAGATTCTCGGTACTCGCACATAATTCTACGGGTTTCTCCGGCCTCAACCAACGACCACTGTCCTCCGCGTTGCAGCAGCCCATCTCGCAACCATCTCGGAGAAGTTTCCGTTACACACTAACCTGTCTGCCAATAATCTTTGGCATAGTTACATAATCTTTGTCAGCGCTTGAACTTCCCGCTAAATATCTCTATTATTTTAAACTTTCTATCATTTAGAATGCGATGTGAATTATATTTTTTCTGTAACCTGCGTGGATGTAGGTTGGCTGGAAATGTTAAGAGCTGTCAAAATATCTCCAACTGAAAGTGCTTCTTCGGTCTCAAGCTTGCCGGTGTACGTTATTCCACTAATAACATATCCCGTTCTTTTCTGTTGCTTGCTGAGACTAAAGGCTGAAAAGCTGCCTGGTTAAATTCACCAGCGCTGCCCACTGTTGCTTACCAGTGGAAGATGTGTCTTTGTTCACATTCTTTGGTTTCCGCTTCCTGGTCTGAATGCCCTCTTTTTTCATTGCTAAAGGTCGCGGTATCTACCGGGCGAAACAAAACAAAGTTCAGTGAAATGGCCAATCAAAGAAATGTATAAAATATATAAATGATGAAGGGTCTCGCTCCGAAGCGTCGACTTATTACTCCCATCCACAGATGCTGCCCGGCTTGCTGAGCCCCTCTGCCATGTTGTGCGTATTCCCAGCATCTGCAGTAACTCTTGCGTTTATAATTATAGTGAGGAAAGGTAAGGTCCCAGGCACGGTGGGGCGCCAGCCTCCTTCAGTGCTGCAGTTTGCACCATTACCATTGAAATATCGCATTAAATCAATGTGGGGGTGACCTGCACTCACGAATTATATTAAACCTTTCAGACTAACGAGGACTGAATGCGACTTCACAGTGTAACGTTATTCATATAACCATATAACAATTACATTACCGAAACAGGCCATCTCGGCCCTTCTAGTCCGTGCCGAACTCTTACTCTCACCTAGTCCCACCGACCTGCACTCAGCCCATAACCCTCCATTCCTGTCCTGTCCATATATCTATCCAATTTAACTTTAAACGACAACATCGAACCTGCCTCAACCACTTCTGCTGGAAGCTCGTTCCACACAGCTACCACTCTCTGAGTAAAGAAGTTCCCCCTCATGTTACCCCTAAACTTTTGTCCTCTAATTCTCAACTCATGTCCTCTTGTTTGAATCTTCCCCACTTTCAATGGAAAAAGGCTATCTACGCCAACTCTATCAATCCCCCTCATAATTTTAAACACCTCTATCAAGTCCCCCCTCAAATACCAAGTGGTGTCGAGTAACTAATTCCCTGCGCCCATTTAGAAACAAAATGTTGGAATTTAAATAGGCCATTGCTCATTCGCGTCGCCGCATGATTATCTTTAAAAGAGGAGTTGGTATGTGAGATAACTGGCTGAACTAAAATAGGAGGACTGTATATTTGTTCAAGAACGACAACCTCTGTGGCATGTGGCGTTGTGAACCGCAGAGCCTTAATCTCTGCACACTTACTGAAACTACATCCCTTCTTTTTCCTTCAAATTCCCAACAGAATGGGATTTAACGGAATAATGAAATCCGCATTTGTAGCGTCTTCCGGCCAACGAAAGGCATTTTTCAAGGGCGGTCTCACTTTGGAAAAATGGATCCGCGATTTTTGCCTCGCACGCTCCCGCGGCGTGATAACGATCGGATAATTTGTTCCCATTGCTGCTGATTGAAGGCTAAACAATGCCCGATGCGCCGAGAGTATGATGCCTCTGCTCTTTTTCACAATAGTTCCTTGGGATCATTGCTGCTCGTCTAAGGAGGCAGTTAGAATCTGGGCATGGTGGCCCCGCAACTCTGCCACGCTAGCTCATTGTCCGTGCAGCCTGTGGTTCAGTGTACAGCGTGGAACTTCGGCCTCCGGCGTGTTGTCGCGGCCCTGAGGGCGCCACTAACGGCAGTCCCTGTGAAATTGATCTTCATATGGTGTGTGTGTGTGTGTGTGTGTGTTTCCCCTGCCAACATCCACCTGCCCGACTTCAGAACTGATATTTGAGATTTAGCAAACAAAACATTTTATAATGGTTTTGGTTTTTTTTATTTCCATAAAATTCGAGCTTCCAAAGGAAACAATGTAACTAAAATTAGAATTTCTATTTTGGAGCATTGGTAATACAGAAAATTAAGCAATGCTGATTCGGGAGGCAACGGGAAGTAGCAAAAGTCTGATTTAAATTCCGTCATTTTATTTCTAAGAGGACGCAGGGTACTAAACATTCGGAAGTTGCGACCTTTGTGCTCAGCCGAAACCAAAAATTGATCCGATTTTCAGTTTTCCTATATCTGCATTTTTTTATATCTTCAGTTCTCTGGCGTCAGATCAGAATCAGGTTTATTACTACTGACGTATGTCGTGAAATTTGTATTTTTTTGTTGTGGCAGCAGTACGGTATAATAATGTTTACTGAAAGGAAGATCCTGCCCGACAAACCTACTGCAATTCTTTGAGGAAATTACACGCGGGGTAGACAAAGGAGATGCAGTAGACGTGGTGTACTTGGATTTTTGGAAGGCCTTTGACAAGGTGCCGCACATGAGGCTGCTTAGCAAGATGAGAGCCCATGGAATTACAGGGAAGTTACGAGCATGGGTGGAGCATTGGCTGGTCGGCAGAAAACAGAGAGTGGGTATAAAGGGATCCTATTCTGGCTGGCCGCCGGTTTCCAGTGGAGGTCCACAGGGGTCGGTGTTGGGGCCGCTGCTTTTTACGATGTATGTCAACGATTTGGTCTACGGTATTAATGGATTTGTGGCTAAATTTGCCGATGATACAAAGATAGGTGGAGGAGCGGGTAGTGTTGAGGAAACAGAAAGACTTAGGTAGTTTAGGGGAATGGGCAAAGAAATGGCAAATGATATACAATGTTGGAAAGTGTATAGTCATGCACTTTGGTGGAAGAAATAAACGGGCAGACTATTATTTAGATGGGGAGAGAATTCAAAATGCAGAGATGCAAAGGGACTTGGGAGTCCTTGTGCAAGATACCCTAAAGGTTAACCTCCAGGTTCAGTCGGTTGTGAAAAAGGCAAATGCAATGTTGGCATTCATTTCTAGAGGTACAGAATATAAGAGCAGGGATGTGATGTTGAGGCTCTATAAGACACTCGTGAGACCACACCTGGAGTATTGTGTACAGTTTTGGGCTCCTTATTTTAGAAAGGATATACTGACATTGGAGAGGGTTCAGAGAACATTCACGAGAATGATTCCAGGAATGAAAGGGTTACCATATGAGGTACGTCTGGCAGCTCTTGGTCTGTATTCCCTGGAGTTCAGGAGAATGGTTGGGGGGGGGGGATCTCAGAGAAACATTCTGAATGTTAAGCGGCCTGAACAGATTAGATATGGCAAAGTTATTTCCCATGGTAGGGGATTCTAGGACAAGAGGGACCGACTTCCGGATTGAAGGACGTCTTTTTAGAACTAAGATGCAGAGAAATTACTTTGTTCAGAGGGTGGTAAATCTGTGGAATTTGTTCCCACGAGCGGCTGGGGAGGCCAAGTCATTGGGTGTATTTAAGGCAGAGATAGATAGGTTCTTGATTAGCCAGGGCATCAAAGGGTATTGGGAGAAGGCAGGGGAGTGGGGATGACTGGAAGAATTGGATCAGCCTATAATTGAACGGCGGAGAAGATTCGATGGGCTGAATGGCCTACTTCTGCTCCTATATCTTGTGGTCTAATAAGAAATATATTAAAATTTAGATAAGCAGTTCAAGAAGAGAGCAAAAATGGTTCGTGGATTCATTGGCCGTTCAGAAGTCTAATGGCGGAGGGGAAAGAAGCTGCCCTAAAACGTTGAGTGTGTGTCTTCAGGTTCCAGTTGTACCTCCTTTCTAACTGTAGTAATTACTACAATGTGCAAATTATCTCTCCGGAGAGGGCCGACATTTGCCGAACCAACTGAGGTGACCTTGCCTGAACTCGGTGGGTGCTGAATCCGTGTGGTGCATTTGGGGTCCGCGCTCCGCCTCTCCCCCTGTCCACTTACCCCGTGGAGTTTCATGTAGAGCCCGCAGGCGTTACACACGGGTTCTCCCTCCGCGTTGCGCCGCCACAGGGTGGTGGTAGTGGTGTGACAGTTGGAGCAGGACAGGCCCTCTCTCCGAGACGCAGACTGAAAGAGAAAGACCGGCGTTACTATCCACCCGCGGCAGCCATCATGAAATGAATCTCTACACAATGCGTTTTCCAAAATGAGAAGGAACATTTATTACAGACAGGAAATTTCAGTCTCCCGGCGGGAAAGACTGGCACCTATTGTGCAAGATCCAAGGAAAAAACTTTGTCAATGGCTCCCTGGTTCGCAGTAACCTTTAGCACTATAGATTGCCTTGGTTCAAGAACCATTTTAAATGGTATCGAACGTATTTACAGAACAATAGCAGATTGAACCTTTGGTCACGTCCGTAAATCATTTAACCTATCTGACAGTCACGCCAATATACCTTAATATTGACTATTGCTTAATAAGTAAAGCTATTAAGACTAGCTGTTAGACTTTAATAATACACGGTGGCCTTTGTTAGTTTTGTGCTTTTAAATGGCTGACCTCACGAAGGGCGTGTACTGTTCTATCGCAGGCTGGGGGTTGGGGGGGGGGGGAATTGTTATTCCAAGGTGGGCTGAACAGAAGTAAATGACCGAAAAGACTGGTTAATATAATTGACCTAGGTGTGAATTCAGAAGCAGAACCCCTTTGAATGTCGCTGTTTCTGCCAGGAGTTTTATTTTCTTTGCTGCGGTCTTCTGATCACTACTTGAGATGCAAAGGTGTGAAAGAACGCGGTTATGTTCCATATGGCGAGAGCGAGTAAATTCCAGGAAAAGGGGGAAAAATAGTTGGCCATATTGCAACGGAATGTGTAAGCTCAGTAACTGGATCACATTTGGATCTATTTCTGTTTTGACGCCCGTTTATTTTCACATTAAACATCAAACAGTTACATATTTCTCACAGGAGGAGACAGCATTGTTTGCTTCTAGTTTTTTTTTCCTTGTCTGTGCAATTTACCAGCAGATTAGATATCCCTTGGAGAACTGCGGCTACCAAATCCGGTTTTTTGGGTCTCGGCCTGAAACGTCGACTGCGCCTCTTCCTAGAGATGCTGCCTGGCCTGCTGCGTTCACCAGCAACTTTGATGTGTGTTGCTTGAATTTCCAGCATCTGCAGAATTCCTGTTGTTTGTATTATAAAAATGGCTTGCCTTTACTGTCCCTCCAGTTTACTCCCTGCTCTTTCTACCTCTCTGGGTTGCCGAGTCTTGCTACTGAATTTGGTGGCTGGTTCCACCTGGACGCTTTTAGGACTGAATAAGGGAAACAGAATGGAGTCAGTATTTTCCTTCAGAAGACTTGACCCTCATTTTGCCGTCTCCAGTTGGCAGAACGAGGCCCGGACAGGGCAAGGAATCATTTCTTATGTTTTCTGATAATGCTGTCATGTCGCAGGGAGTAGGGTCAAAGTGGAAAGTCCACCACCGCCTGATTTGCATGTATTTTAAAAAATGTCAGGAACGTGCATTGAACGAGAGGATTAACCTGTCCAAACGTGGATCAGGTGGCAATGCTATCTAGAATCCAGGCTGACAATTCATCAATAATTGACCAAATATAGTCTTTTCAGTTTTTGTGGGGTCTGGCCAAGAATCAGCGATGAGTTCATATTTAATCTGGGTTCCGGATTCCATTCTACGAAAAAGTAATAATAAAACAAACGTTGAGGTACGTTGTTTTAGTTTGCATCTTGTTGGCGAGTTATGGGTATTTTCCCACTGTTACGACATAACAAATTAACATCATACGGAGCCGGGAATTGTCCAAGTAATCTACGGCTCATCCAGGTTACATTACACAGACACTATATTACCGTAGCAGCGACACTGTTGATAAACCACGCGCTTAAAAAAAATCCCATGCGAATGAAATCCCTGCTTCCTTTATCAGGTGTCTGACTGATTAATGGATGGATTGAGAACCTTAAGCATTAACAGTTGCCTGTTTAAAATTAAACGCCTCCTCTGAACCCGAACACAATATTAATTATATTGGTAGTGATACGAATTTACAAAACAAACGTGAGTATCGTGGGCCTATTGTGCATATGAACAAATTAATTATCCGGTGTGTAGCTGAGAATTAAACCGAACCTTTCCCGCAAATCAGCGAAACGCCCTTGAGATCTGTTTTGCTATTTCTATCCTTTAGCAATCTTTCAGGTGTTTGCAAATCCTCCGTTTCAGTCAGGGCAAGTTTAAGCTCCAGATAAAAGAGGATCCCGTGAGAAGAATTATTATGTCACGAGTTTCAACTAGTAAGTTCTCCAGATATCTATACATGATAGCTAAAATGAGGATAACTAGCTATAATCTTGCTATAAATACATGGCGCTCAGTATATTATCACATCATTCCTCGCAAAAAAAAACCCAGTGAATGTCTACTGTGAATTATTTATTTCTTAATTTACTGAGATTCAGCGCGGAATCGGCCCTTGCTATCCTTCGAGCCGGCCAGCAATCCCCCCGATTTAACCCTAGCCTAATCACGGGCCGATTTACAGTGACCAATTAACCTAGTAACCGGTCGGTCTTTGGACTGTGGTGGTAAACTGGAGCACTCGGAGGAAACCCATGCCGCCACGGAGAGAACGTACGGACTCCTTACAGTCCTGACGAAGGGTCTCGGCCTGAAACGTCGACTGGTCCTCTTCCTAGAGATGCTGCCTGGCCTGCTGCGTTCACCAGCAACTTTGATGTGTGTTGCTTGAATTTGCAGCATCTGCAGTATTCCCGTTGTTTAGGACTCCTTACAGGCCGCGGTGGAAATTGAACCCGGGTTGCTGGTACTGTAAAGCGTTTTGCTAACACTACGCTATCCGATGATGTGACCTATTGTCGTCGCTCGCACCACAAGAAGCTCCAGCACTTACCATATCGTAGCTACCGGATTGTTCAACCATTTTAATAAAATACAATAAAATTACATAAAATATTTTGCGCACGAGCTCAACGTTCATGGAACAAATAGCTGCGTAAACCTGCCTTCTGAATTGCAATAACTACGTGACGCCCTCCTGTATATGAATAATTTGTATTATAATAACCTAGTGACAATTTATATTTATAAAAAGAGATTCCCAGATTCTGGAAATCTCGAACATCACGCACAAAATGCTGGTGGAATCCAGCAAGTGCGGCACATCTATGGGACCCCGGGGCCGGGGCGCAGTGAACAATAGTCGGTCTGGTCCAAGACCCTTCATCAGGACTGTGCGTGTGACAATTCATATTACCGTGTCACGATAACCGTGAAGGAAATCATTATTTTATAACCAGGTTATATCCGAACAGAAGCTGTCGTATAACGCATTTTCTTTTTGGAATTATTCAGAATTTACATTTTACATCAATCGGCAAATTGTCTTGATTAAGTGGCCTAGTTTAAATGCTCCTAACCACAGAATTTGCAGCATTTCCTCCTCTTGTGGTTTAAACTTGCAATAAATCGTGTAGTTGCTAACACTTGTAATACAGAACCGTATAAAACATATCAGTTCTTCCAATTTAACTAATAATTGGAGAACCACTTTTGACATTTGGTTTCGGAGAAAGTCAGTCTCAAGAAAATCGTTTCATAAGAAACTTATTTAAGCTGAATAAACGTCTTGAAAGTAAATAGAGCACGGGAACTAATTCGATAGACTTGCGTTAGGCAAGGGTTGGGAAACGAAGGCCAGGAGCAGGGATTAAGATATACATCAAGCATAATTGCTGAAACATGGCCTGGAGGCTAAACTGCTTCCTCTTAGAGTTTGAAAAATCACGAGGGGGGAAATCAGTGAATTGTAGCCCAGATAATCCACCCTTTGTTACTAGGAAGTCACCTGTATCTATCATATAGGATGCGACAACTGCACAGTGAACATGTTCAGGCAATACACGCAAAATGCTGGAAGAACTCAGCAGGCCAGGCAGCATCTACCGAAAAGAGTAAACAGTCGACTTCTCGGGCCGAGGCCCTTCATCTTGCGTCCTGATAAAGGGTCTCGGCCCTAAACGTCGGCTGTTTACTCTCTTCCATAAATGCTTCCCGGCCTGCTGAGTTCCTCCAGCATTTTGTGTGTGTTGTTTGGATTTTCCAGCATCCGCTTGTGCGTGGACATTTTAAGTTGGCCAGAGAGAAATGACAAGAGTTTGGAAAGGAAAGCTAATGCCTGATAAGTAGCAGAAGATTAGCTACTGGAAGAACTCAGCGTGTCCAGCAGCACCTACGGAGACGACGGGACGTTCGATGTTTTGTATGGAGACCTTGCATCAGGACGGCGTAGGTAGAGAGAAGGTAGTGTTTTGAAGTAAGGGGGAGGGGTGAAGAGGAAGCTCGTAGGTAATAGGTGGAACCAGATCAGGGTATCAGGGGATAATGGACAGAAGGAAACGGGGTGGGGGAGGGTGGTGTTGAGACAGAAGCGGATAAGGGAGAGCTGATGGGCAGATGGAACCAGATAGAGAAGGATGGCGGGTTAGGGAAGGGGAAGATGGAAAGGCTCACAAAACAACACCTCACAATCCACTTGAGTAGTTTACATTTCAACGTGAACAAAAAAAATCTTCCAAGTTCATGTAACCCTTACCTGTTGTGTCCCTTTCCCACTCCCACCAGACCACCAAAGTTTGCCCTCTCTTTGTTCATCTCTGCCATTCGCTCCTTCCCATCACCAAGTCTCGTTCCCCACCGGCACCGAGCTCTATCTACTCATCATTCCTTTCGTTTAATTTGGTTCCTCCTATCACCTAACAGCTTCTCTTTCCTCTCACATCTCTATCCTCACCACATACTTTTGGTACGGATATAGAACATCCGATCCCAAGCACTGACCATCATTTGACTCCACGAATTCTGCCTACCACGCCGAGTTCTTATAGCCGCCACTTCGTTCTGTTTTTTGTCCGGATTCTAGTATCAGCGGTCTCATGCGTTTCCAAAACTCTTTTTTTAATATATATATCCGAAAGTAATCGGCAAGTGAATGTCGAGAGAACTTACATGAACTTCCAGAAGATATCTGATAAATTCCTTCTTAAAGTTGTAAATTGTGGAATTGAATATTATAGATCTGAGCAGAAAATGAGTTAACTGGTGGGAGACTGGGTGTATGGACAGGACTGCAAAGTGCTCGGACTTCTGCTGGAGCCCTCATTGGACCACACCTGGAGCTCCGTGGGCAACCTTAGCGCAACATCTTAGAAAGAACACGTTGCTTTAGGAGGAAGTGTCGTATCGGTATTGGCTTGTTGTTATCGCTTGTATCATGATACAGAGAAAAGCTTGCCTTGCCCACTGCTTGTACAGATAAAATGAGTAAACGGTGTAATGAGCTAGAGTGAGGTGTAAAAACTACCGGCAACGTGCAGTGCGGGTAAACGATAAAGCGCACAGTCATAAGGAGGTAGAACATAAGACAAAGGGGCCATCTTATCGCAAATGTGGTCCGTTCAAGAGTCTGATATCAGTGAAGGAGAAGATGTCCTTCAGTCTAGTGGTATCTGCTATCAGAATAATATCTGGAATCCAGTGATTATATTGTAAGGCAAAATAATTGAAAATGTGATTGGTTTCGCTGGAAATTAACAGGCAAATTAAATGGTTATAAGGTTATAATGGAGAACTCGATAAATGCAGACAACCTATTCACCCTCATTGGGAAGTCGAGCGGTATGGTGTAGAATCGAACAGTTGAAGACAATTAACGACTGAGGCGCTTTGTTACTGCTTTCAAAATAGTGATCGGTAGACTTCTGAGTATTAAAGGATTTAAGGACAGGAATGGGAAAATGCGTTGAGGTAAAAGATCATTCATAAACTCTGTGAATGGCAGAAGAGGCTCGAAGGGCCGAATTGCCTCCTCCTGCTCCTAATTCTTGATTTGGACGGACGAAGCTCGAGGTCACTTCCACGTTGAAAGGATGGCGGGGGGGGGGGGGGTGGTGGTGCAGGCTTGGAACTCTTCCTCAAACAGCCATTGAGGCTAATTAAATTGTCCATGAAATAACTGAAACTGATTAGAAAAAAATGTGAAATAACAAGGTTACGGGTCAGCAATCAGCTCATTGAATGGAGGGTCAGGCTCGACAGGCTAGATTGTCCTCGTTTGTTGCAATGCTCTTAACCGTTTAAGCTCAACTGACTTCGTGCTTGTGCTTTTACCTAATAATAGATTTCTACATTCAAGTTACCAAATCTAGCTTGTCTCACTGGAAAGAAGCGCAATGAGAGTGACAAACGCTCGCGTTCTGATCGGTTACTGGAATACGCACTGCAAGACTAATTAAAGGAATAGGTCCATGCAAGGTATCCGACAGGCATAAAAGTTTGCCCAGCTAAGAGTTGAAACATTTTTTATATAGCATAGCTCAAATATGGTCGCCTCGTTATAAGAATTAGTCAGGCTTCAGAGGAGCGTTATCCAATGCAGTCTGGATTAGATGGCATATTCTGTGAGGAATGTTTGAGCGAGCTAGGGGTTTTCTCCTTGCAGAAAAGAGGTATGAGAGGTAACTTGATATATGTGTATAAATGCAAGATGCAGAGGAAGAGTGGACAGTCATCATCTTTATCCCGCAGGGCGTAAATAGCTGCGTCTCAATGTCCAACGCTATTGTTCCTGTTGTTGGAAGTGGAAACGGGTATGGAAGGCCAACGGGTCTCCAATGAAGCTGTAACTGCCAATCCCCTGTACGGTGGATGCAATGGAAACTCTGACCGCACCACCGACTTCAGAGGACATTGGAGACGGGAGGTCATCGATGGCCTGTGCTCCATTTCGGAGCTAAGCGTCCGAGCAAGCAGCAGAAATAACTAATACATTATTTTAAAGTGATTGGAGGAAAGAATGGGGGGAGAGGGGGAAGGTGGTGTCAGAGGTCTGTTTCTTACACAGAGAGTGGTACGCGCGTGGAGCTTACCACTCTGTAAGTAGGAAACATACCTATCCTTTCCTCTGGGATTGGTGATGGAAACATACACTGTACTGCACATTGCGGAGATTTAAGAGAATCTTGGATAGGCACGTGGATGAAAGAAAAAGCTGAAGGTTGCGCTGGAGGGAAGCATTTGAGTAGATTAAAAAGTCGACACAACATCGTCGATCTGAATGGTCTGAACTGTTCTGTATTGTTCTATCCTCTGTATTCTCAATAATTTATACCCTGCTAACAAAACAATAGCCTCATAAACTGATCTTTTCAATCTTGTCGTCCTTGGATTTTTTTTATATATTGAAGATTTTTAACTGGAATGAATGAAAATCAATGATTGCGAAGTTTAACAGACAATTAAATCTCTTAAACAAAATAAAAGCGCATATCTACATATAATAATAAGTATCAATATACACATATTAAACTGCCTTCCTGATGCATCATTAATTAAACGTTGCTTACATGTTTAAAAAAAACAAGGAAATTATTTCAAACATTTCCTGAAGGCTCTTCAAAGTTCAAAGTTCTACCTTGACTAAAACAAATCATTAAATATAACGGGTACAAACAATGGAAACAAAATGCCTGTTCATCATGAATAACTCCAGCTCATGCTGAACACAGGCGTTAATCAAGCGTGCGGGAGCCATTTATTGACTGTCGGAGAGCACTTTGAGATTATTGCTCAGGAGATGTGTTTATGATTGTTCACATAAAAAGAGAATGATTCCTTTCTGTCAACATCAACCTAAACCTCCAATCTCGCCACGGAGCACGCTTTCCTGTATCTTACCAGCCGTTTGAGAGGTTTGATAAGAGGTCGATTAATCCCGTTAATTCTGTTATAGAGTCCACAGGCATTGCACAGATAATGGCCGGTTCCATCTCTCCGCCACAGTGGGGTAGACATGGCCCCGCAATTCACGCACTCTCGGCCTTCAAGGACGTCTTCAAGTAGTTCTAGGCAAAGAGAAGATTTCAAAGTAATTGCTAGGCACACTCACAAATTCCATTAAAATAGACTAATAACACAGTTTACTGTTCTACACGCTAAGAAGGCCAGCCATATAAAATTGAGGATCCAAAACGGGGGATCGGCGAATTCTCATATCAAGGGCATCAGTGGACACGGGGCGACCGCTGATAACCTCGAATGGTAGAACAGGCCAGAGGGGCCGAGTGGACTACTATTACTTTTTTTCTCATTCTTTCAGTGAGATGTATAGACACTTGTGCATTAACGTAAACAAGTTGTTGCTGAGAAATCGGCGGTAAAGAGCTGGTTTTCCATTCAGTAAGTGACTCAGACTGCAGTCCGTCCCCGAATATGGATTTTTGCAAAGAGCATTCACAGCGGCAAAGCCCGAGAGGAGCTTGCATTAATTAAGGTGAGAGTTGGACTAACTAAGCGGCGTCAAGCTGAATATTCGAGAGATGTGCTGCGTTATTAGACTATGGAGCACAAACCTTTCAAATACCTTCGTAAGATCGTTTTCAAACAATTTTTAAAAAAACGATGCCCCGTCTCTTGTGAGATATTAAAATCACTAGGCAATAGTTCGGTTCGAGGGTTGGGGGTTGAAGAGTGTCTTAAAGGGGGCAGGAAAGGCGGAGCAGCATAGAGGGAATTCCGTCCTCTCTGGGCGACTATTGGTGGACAACTACATAGAGAACTGGAGGAGAAATATCTCAGAGATTTATAATACTTGAGGGAATGGCAGAGTTAGAAAAGACCAAAGCTCTTAATGTAGCCGAAAAAGAGATCTTAGAATTACGGTGGAGCCATTGCGTCACGATGGATGGGTCAAGGGCAGGTGATAGATATTGATGGTCGGACAGTAGAGTTGTGGATGCCCTCAAGGCTGTACAGAGTAGAACAAAAAAGCTTGCCGATACTTTGTTAGGGTACACATGCATGAAGTGACGCATGGCTGAGGTTTTCAGCAGGCTAATGTCGCAATGGATCAAATTAGCATCCTTAGTAGTGAGCGGAGAAAGAGTCAGAATCTCAACACAGGGTCAAACAGGACACTAACATCATGTGCATTCTGAATCGACATCAGACAGTTGCTAGGGATTGGAATGGCTGGAGCACTGGAGACAATAGCTTCAACCTGTCCAATACCCCATTCAGTTAAAAAAAAACACTGGAAGAAGATAAAACACGGAAGGTCAGGCAGAATCTGTGGAAAATAATATACAGTTGACGTTTCGAGCCGAGACTGCAGGACTCTTCGTCCTGATGAAGAGTCTCGGTCGGAAACGTCAACTGTTTATCCCTTTCCTTAGATGCTACCTGACCTGCTGAGTTCCTCCAGCATTTTGTGTGTGTTGCTCTGGATTTTCAACAGAAGAAGATAATAATTGCAGCAAGTGGGCAGTCCGGTTGTTATTCTGGGTGAACATTTAGAAAGCGGGGTCTTGCCCTCCTGTGTAATTCTGCAGTTACAAAATTCACAACGTGATATATAATACAATGTTATCTTGGAAAAACAGCAAAGAGCTTTAATGAAGCACAACTTCAATGAAATAATTAAACAAATTGTCAGGATTAATCGCAGGCCTTTTTTATACTGGCAACATAATTAGATACTATAATTTTGCACGCCACAGTTCCCGAGGACACACTGGATTGTGCATAACTGGGCACTTGGTAAGATCCAAAAGAAGTTAGGTTGAAGCAGAGCGGCCATTGTGTGAGTGGGCCAGTGTCTGAGTGGGGAGTCGAGTCTTTGCCTCACCAGGCCTGTAGGTCGATTTGTTTTTTTTTCATTAGTTACTCTTTCTTTCTTTCTGGCTGCACATTTAGAGCAGCGAGAATGTTAGGTAGAATAGTAGAATGCTCCTTTTAGGAAGGCAGGGAGACTTCCGCGCCTCTGACAACTACAACTGCAAGAAATGTATCGAGCTAGAATTTCTAACAAACCGTGTTAAGGAATTGGTGCTGGAACTGGCTGAACTTCGGAAGGCTGAGGGGGTTGATGGACAGGACATATAAAGAGGTGGCTACGCCCAAGGTGCAGGACATAGGAAACAATGTGACCGTCAGGAGAGGGGAAGGTGATAGGCAGCAGAGCAGAGTGCCCTGTGGCTGTTCAATAACAGGTATATTGCTTTGGATAACATTGGGGGTGAGGGGAATGTCCTAGTAGAGGAAAGACATAGTAGTCAAGTCTCCTGCAATGAGTCTAGCGCTGTGGCTCAAAAAGTAAGTGGGGAGAAGAGGCGAGGTGTAGTGATAGGGGATTCATTGGTTAGGGAAACGGACAGGGGTTCTGTGGACGAGAATGAGATTCCTGGTTGGTATGTTACCCGCTGGATGCGAAGGTCACGGACTCCTCCGATCGAGTCCACGGAATTCTTAATTGGGAAGGTGAACAGCCAGAGTTTGTGGTCCACATCGGTACCAATGACATCAGTGAAGAGCTCTTAGAAAATGAGTTCAGGGAGTGAGTTAGCTGCTAAATTAAATGACAGGAACTCCAGGGCTGTGATCTCAGGAGTGGAACCCGTGCCACGTGCTAGGGAGGCCGTAAATGGGATGATCGTGCAGTTTAACACGTGGCTAAGGAGAAAGTGCGGAGTGGAGGTGGGGTCTTCAGATGTTTGGATCATTGGACTCCCTTCCAGGGAAGGTGGGTCCTGAACAGAAGGACCGCTTTGCACCCGAACGGGCCAGTGACTAATATGCTAGCGAGAAGGTTTGCAGGTGAGTTACGGGGGGGGGGGGGGGTTAAGGTAGAGTTAATGAGCGCCAGAACAGATAGTGGAACAGTTGTGGACAAAGATGTGGTAAATCCTACATACAAAAGTCAGGAATCAAAAGATCGAGCAAGTTAGGACTGATGTTCTGAGCTGCGTATACTTCATTGCAAGGAGTATTGTAGAATTATGACATCGTAGCTATGAGTGAGACTTGGTTGCAGGAGGGGGAGGATATTCCGGGGTTCTGTTGTTTTAGACATGATAGAGCAAGGAGAATTAAAAGAGGAGGGGTGGCATTGGCTAGTCGGGGAAAAATTCACGGCAGTGCTCAGACTGGGGAGCTCATCTGGTGAGGCTTTATGACTAGGTTAATGGGGTTGTATTATGGACCACCCAACAGTCTGCGAGATTCAGAGAGCAAAATTGTAGAGAGATAGGAAATTGTTGCAAGAAACATAAGGTGGCGATAGTTGTTGGTTTTAACTTTCCACGTGTTAACTGGGGCTCCCATACTGTAAAAGGGCTGGATGGGAAAGAGTTTGTCAAATGTAATCAGAAAAGTTTCCTTAATCAGAATTCTCAACTAGAGAGAATGATAATAGATCTCCTATTAGGCAATGACACAGGAGAGGTGACAGAAATTTGTGTAGGGGAAGACCTTGCAACTAGTGATCATAATGCCGTTAGTTTCGTGGTAGTTATGGAAAAGGTTAGGTCTGGTCCTTGGGTTGAGATTCTAAATTGCAGAAAAGCCAATTTTGATGGCATCAGAAAGGATCTCGCAAGTGTGGATTGGGACAGGTCGTTTTTTGTTGAAATTTGGAATGCACTGCTGGAGACGGTGATGGGGGCAGGTACTGAACAAGCACTTGCGTCAGCAAGACACTGAAGGCTGTGACCAAGTGCTAGAAAATAGGATTAGTATAGATAGGTATTTGATGGTTGGCCAAAGCATGGTGGGTCATTGGGCCTCGTATTGTGCTCTATGACTATGACTGAGTGCAACACAAAGCATATTTTTGACTGAGAATGAGCTTCTAGCTTAGTGTTGCTGTTCTCATACTTGAGATATGGGAGGCCTTCATAAGTGAAATTTAGAGAATACAGTGTTTGCATTTGTCTGTCAGAATAAAAGGTAAAGATAACAGGTTTAGGGAACGTTGGTTTTCGAGAGATATTGAGGCTCTGGTTAAGAAAAATGAGGTGCATAGGCAGGAAGGAACAAATAAAGTGGTTGGGGAGTATAAGAAATGCAAGAGAACACCAGAAGAGGAAATCAGAAGGGTTAAAAGAAGGCATGAGATTGCTTTTGCATACAAGCTGCAGGAGAATCCGAAGGGCTTCTACAGAAATCTTAAGCGGAAAAGGATTGCAGGGGACAAAATTGATCTTCTGGAAGGTCAGAATGGTAGCTCACACGTGGAGCCAAAGGAGATGGGGGAGATCTTAAATTGATTTTTTTTTGCATCTGTATTTACTTGGGAGACAGATACAGACTCTATAGGTGAGGCAAAGCAGCAGCGAGTTCATCAACCCTATACAGATTATGGAGGAGGAGATGCTTATTGTCTTAATGCAAATTATGGTGGATAAATCTCCAGGACCTGAGATGGTGCTCCCTCCGACCCTATAGGATACTAGTTCAGAAATTGCAGGGGCCCTAGCAGGAATATTTTAAACATCCCTAGCCAGGGGCGAGGTGTTGATGGATTGGAGGATAGTTAACGTTTTGATGTTTAAGAAAGGCTCTAAGAATAAACCATGGAATTATAGGCTGGTGGGCCTGAGGTCAGCAGTGGGAAAGTCACTGAAAGATATTCTAAGAAACGGGATATATAAGTAGTTGGATGGACAGGGACTGATTAAGGAGAGTCAACATGGCTTTTTTTTGTGTGGTAAGCCATGTCTAACCAATCTTGTAGAATTTTTCGAGGAAATTACCAGGAAAGTTGATGAAGTCAAGGCAGTGGATGTCTACATGGACTTTAGCAAAACTTTTGACAAGGTCCTACATTGGAGGTTTGCCAAGAAAGCTCATTCGCATGGCATTCAGGATGAGATAGTAAACTGGATTAGACATTGACTTCGCAGAGGAAGCCAGAGGGTGCTAGTAGAAGGTTGCCTCTGACTGGAGGCCTGTGACCAGTGGTGTGCCACAGGGATGGGTGCTGGGCCTGTTATTGTTTGTTATCTACATTAATGATCTGGATGTGAGAAACTGGATCAGCAAATAATCGGATTGCAGTGTGAACAAGAAGAAAGACTATCAAAGCTTGCAGCAGCATCAGAACCATCCAGAAAAATGGGCTGGAAAATGGCAGATGGAATTTAATGCAGGGAAGTGTGAGTTGTTGCACTTTGGGAGAACCATTCAGGGTAAGTCTTACATGGTGAGTGGTAGGGCACTGAGGAATGCAGTCGAACAGAGGGATTTGGGAATATAGATCCATAATTCTTGGAAATTGGCATCCACAGGGAGACTAGACAGGGTCTTAAACAAACTTTTGGCACGTTGACCTTTATAAATCAATGTATTGAGAATAGGAGTTGGGCTGTTATGTTGAATTTGTATAAGCTGTTGGTGAGGCCTAACTTGGAGCATTGTCTGCAGTTTTGGTCACCTATCTACAGGAAAGGTGTAAATAAGATTTAAAGAGTGCAGAGAACATTCACAATGACGTTGCCAGGAATTGAGGACCTGAGTTGTATAGAAAGTTGAATAGGTTAGATCTTTATTCCCCGGTAAGTAGAAGATTGAGGGGAGATTTGACAAAGGAATACAAAATTATGAGGGGCATAGATAGGATAAATTCAAGCAGGCTTTCTTTTTCCACGATGGTTGGGTGACACTATAACCAGAGGTTATGGGTTAGGGTGAAATGTTTAAGGGGAACATGAGGGAGAACTTCTTCACTCAGAGGGTGATGAGAGTGCGGAATGAGCTGTCAGCTCAAGTGGTGGATGCAGGTTCGATTTTAACATTTAAGCAAAATTAGGATAGGTACACAGATGGAAGGCGTATAGAGAGCTGTGGTTCAGGTGCAGATCCACGGGACTAGACAGATTAATGTTTTGGCATGGACTAGACGGGCTGAAGGGCCTCTTTCTGTGCAATGGTGTTGTATAATTCTGTAATTTCGACGACTGCTATTGGGCATCGGGTTAGAAATTGTGTCCAAGATTTATTAGTTGGAAGGATATGTATTTAAGTATTTAAGGTAAACCCTGAAAATGGATTTCCCTTTAAGTAATAATGATTGCAAAGCATTGTTTGTTTTGCACCGGAGACAATAATTGGTCAAACTGAGACTGTGCTTCAGGTCACTGTTTCAGACCTGCACCTTGGAATGGAATCAAGCTCAGTGCAATTATCGTAGTATCCAGTCCCAGCTGCCTGAATGCCAACATTAAATTTGGCCCATGTTTTAAGATTTTAGACCAGCTGTAATTCGTCCAGGGAATCTTACTCGGCTTGGTTTTAGTGCTAAGTTGTACCTTAATGTTGACCTGAAGGTCATTTGACTTCTGTCATTTCTTTTCTTCTATCGGTAGTACACAGTTCGTTATAGTGTTCGCCGCTTTTTTAAAAATAATCACAGGTCAATCAATTCAGCAAGCAGTGAGAGACTTTAGATTCCAATTCGCTTAAATTCGGTACGATTTTGTCCAGGAGGCGAAATATTTATTATATTAAGCACAGCGCTGGGTAGAAAGAGATGCTTTCAAGTCCAAGTGGGGAAAACGTGGAAACGCCATCGTGATGTGAACTAGGCCACTTGCTCGCCCATGGATTGTACGGGGCCGTACTCTTCCAATGTTCAAGAAAACGTTGATGGTTGGAACCGGTTAGTTACTTTGAGTGCCTCTAGTTAATTATCAATAACTCCCAGCTCAGATATAACGCGTTACAAATAATAAGGCCGCTCATCTGCCCCCAACGGCAGTCCAAAACAACAAATCCAGTTCGAGTACTGTTCTACATTATCATCTCTGACCCTTCTTTGAATATCAGTCGTGGTCTGAGACTACATTTAGTTGAAAACGAATTAAAACGGTTATAATGAACCTCACTGACCGTGTGAATAAAGTATCATATATCGATTGCTACCGACTGAAAATAAATTTCTTCGCACAATTAAGTTCATTATAGCATTTTTAATGGTTGCTTCCATCAGGAAGGGGGTGCGTATCTCCTTCCACACACTCAACGATTCAGGATAGCTTCTTCCCCTCCGCCATCCGATTTCAGAATGGACGGTGACCCTACGAACACTATATCATTACTTTTTAAAAAAAATTGCACTACTTATTTAATTTAATAAACGGTATATATATTTACTGTCATTCAGTTTTTACAATCTATTATCCGGTATTGCATGTCACTGCTGCCGCAAAGACCGCAAATTTCACGACATTATCTGGTGATATTAAACCTGATTCTGATTCTCTGGTTTCGGAGATAAAAAGATTAAAACACCTTGCTACGTAACTAGCCCAGACTAAATACTTCTCCCCCCTCTCCCCCTCCCCCCCCCCACCATCGTATGAGCAATTCAGGTGAAATTCAAGTACAAATCGCACAATTGCCCGTTGGTTGCAGTTCATTCACCTCGGCTCGGTTGAAGTGGAATGATTGATGAAATCACTGTTTGCACCGAATTTCAGTATAACTTTCATGTACAACAGATAAAAGAAATAACTGACGGTCTTCTGTAAAGATGTCACCACGTTACTAAAGTAACTCGTACAATCATTTTGGCTGTGTCGGTAACTTTACCGATCTTTATCTGGATTTACAGATGGGGACTGGTGGATAAGATCTTAATCTGCGCCCATTTCAATATTAGGTTGCACTCAATTTTCTCTAAACACCGATCGCAAGCACCCAGTTCACAGTATTCGAGCACCAGTCAGACCCTTATTTCAATCGAAGACCTGATTTAGTTGTAGATCAGTTGCCAGGTATCCCTCACTTATCCGTGTACTTTCTCCCACCCTCACTCCGTCACTTAACCAAGGTGAGAATACTTCTCCAGGAGCCGGTCAGTGTATTTCCGACCGGGTGTTGTAAAAACAATTCGTCCGCTCATTTATCTTTGACGTGAATTCATCTCCGTCAGCGATTTATTGTTCACATAACTCACATAATATTAGCGAATCTCTGTGTTCAGAGCTTGATGTAGGGGACAGATTTCAATAAAAATTATATTCTCTTTCTTAATTCACTTCCGTCCATATTGCCCCCCCCCCTAAGGGACAGGGATTAGATTTGGATTTTGCCACGTCAGCAACCTCACGAAGTTATTACCCCCTCCCCCCCCCCGTCACCAGGCTCTTGAACCGGTGTGGAGAACTTCACCCGACCCATCACTGAACTGTTCTCACAACCTATGGGCTCATGTTCAAGGGCTTCATCTCCTGCTCTCGATATTTATTGCTTATTTATTTCTTATTATCATTTTTTTCCTTTTGTATTTGCAAAGTTTCTTGCTTTTTTTGCACATTGGTTGTTTGTCCGTCCTGTTCGGTGCGGTCTTTCATTGATTCTATTACGGCTCTTGGATTTACTGAGCACGCCCGCTAGGAAGTGAATCTTAGGGTTTTACATGGCGTTGATAATAAATTTACTTTGAACTTCAGTTGGAAAAGTGAACGGAGATCACATTTTCTTCGTCCAGTGGTACGCAATGTACATGTCTCGTCTATCTGACAAAATGAATCAACAAGGGTCAAAAGTTGGGGGGGGGCGGTCAAAAGATCTGGGGGCATGTACATGTATAATCTGATGAAAGAAACGGCGGAGATATGGAACAGCGTGCTAATGCGACCCTATCCTCCAGAAACCAACAGTCCCTTATATTTGGTCCTTTAATTTACTGCCTAACGCTCGTCAAGTTATTTCCATACGCCTGAACAAAAGTGTTTTCTGTGCTTCTAATGAAGCTAAGCAGCCGGTGTCTGCGATATTTAATATTCAGCTTGAGAAGCTGTAAAAATAATCACGTCAGATGAGCTGGATTTTAAAGAGATAAAATTGTAAAATTACATCATTAAGGAAGACCGGCCCTGCCGGACCAACATGTCTGTGATTTGTAGCAGAGACGGGGAAAATGTGCTAATTGGCGAGCAGCGGTAGACCTTGGCCAGAATATGGATGGGCGTTGGGGGTCAAATAAAGCAGTAGTAAGCTGTTAATTAAAAAAAACGTGTTCATTATATTTATGAAATGAAAATAATACAGAGGACCTGGATTGGTTCAAGACAGAACTACTGAGGAGAACTTTAGGAGGTGTTTTCAAGTTCTGCTTCGATTGCGAGCTGTGATTTTGACTGCTCCCAACGTGTCCAGACCGCGATTATCTCTAAGCAAAATGATTGGAAAGAAAATTACTTTTTGCCTTAAACTTTAATTACGTCTGTGCTTTGTGAAAAAAAAGACACGGGTTTAATGAATTATTCTTTAAGAGGCATTGCATTTACGTTGTTAAAACGGAACCAGTGCTTCTGTGCTGCTGGCTGAGACGGCGTGTAATTCCAGACTATCGGAAAAGCAATCTTAATTACGTCTGAAATACTGCAGCTTTCTCAAAATTTTAAGTGCCCGCGATACATAATTCCGGCTTTCAATAAATCCTCGGATTGACTTCAATATCTTGGCAGCTGTGAGTTTGTGGGCGACATTTGTGACGCAAATTACGGAGAGGACAGGAGCAGAAGTGCGAAAGTGATTTTGAGTCTCAAGTGCAAGTTAAACAGACAGTCGCCGGTGGTTCATCTATATCCACCCCACTGCAAATTCCCCCTTAGCTTCCGTTATTTATCCAGTTTATATCTCCTCCCTTCCCAGTCGCTCCTAATCCCTCATCCACTTCGCTTAATGAATGAATTATTCTTCCCAAGGGCATTATTAAAAGCAGTTTACTGGACTGTTAAGGACTGTTCCCAATCTCGTGTAATTTCCATTGATTTTCCAGCTCAAAACGGAGTTGATGAATCGGCCCCCCGCTATCCATTGAGTGATGGCAAGAAATTGTTCGTTTTGATCTATAATAACATTTTTGTCCTTATTATAAACCTGGCCACACTGTCAATCTCTATGCAGTCCTTCATGTATCTGTGCACTGCCGAGGCGCTGGGTGTAGTTTAAAAAAAAGTCTCTATCCGAATTCCACAGAAGGCGAATCTCCCAGGGAAGGAGAACCGTTCATCGCTCCATCTGCTTTGCTCATACTAGAGGTGATTCTGTCCGGAGGGTGCTACTGTCTCCCATCGCCGCTGCGCCCTGACCGGTGAAAGGGCGGAAATGTTTACACAATCAGACTTCCCTGGGCGCCGAATTATCGGCGGGCCCGAAACAATTCTCAATTCCTGCAATATCTAAATTATTAGCAACAGCTTCAGATGAATTTAAACACCGACAGACCTCAACGTGCCCAATCTATATTGGCGAAAAGCAAAATCAGTGCTGACGAAGGGTCTCGGAGCTGAAACTTTTAACAGTTTCTCCCTCCATGGTCGCTGCCAGAGCCCCCATATCATTTCTTTCCTTACAGTTGTTGGTAGCGGGAGTTTACCAAGACCACGAAGTCTTACTGAAATTCAGCAGGGGAGAAAAAGGGTGTATTTTTATTCCGAAAGAAATGCAAATAATAATTGACTTTGGGCATATTCTCCCATGATGGGGAAGCTCGCAAAGTGTAAAATTGACATGTGGCCTTAAGTGATTGATCGCGAGGGATCTCGGCGGTAAGTTCCGGAACATGTTGGACAGTAACACCTGTCGTAAGCCCAGGTACTAGAATGCTCTGTATTTTACAATTTTGCATTACTGGATTTAATTACCAACCATTCTGCATTAAAATCAGGAAGGCACGTTGGTAGTTAGATTGCAGAATAAATCAATTCCCGATTCGCCCGCAATGGAAATTGGTAAGGTAATTCCACCTGATGCTTGTCCGATTGAATATCGCAAAGGGTCCATCTTTATAAAAGAATCGGCAGTCCTTTCCATTCCGAATTGTATATCGCCATATTAGCGGAATAGAAACAGAATCAATTAATATCTGGAAGAGGTGGGTTGGGGTAGCGACGTTCTTCATCCCCCGGCCCAACTTCACCCTCGCATCCAGTCTTCAGTCATTTCCCAAATGATCTCTCTTCGGACCTCCCGGTCCGTAATAGCGTCCCAAAGAGGACGGAGGGTTAAGAGATGGCTGGCTGTGGACCGGTGAGGGAAAAAGCGGGCTCATACATACCCGGCTCTACCTTTAAACACGCAAGGTGCTCCATTTCGCACAGCAGCGACCTCCTCTCGCCCCTCACCTGCCTTTCCCTCCCAAAGTGTGTAATAAAGGAAGTGTGTCAACAGTCCCGAGTCATTATCCGCTCAGAAGGTCCCGCAGTGTTCTACAATACGACACAAAACACTGATCGCTTCAGCTTTATGCAGTCTTGAAGCTTTTCCCTCCCTCGCGCCGCAAGTAGTCGTCGCATCGCAATCGACTGAGCTCGCCTGCTGTGTCTCAAAAATATGATTTGATCTTAGAAATAACTATATTAATTATGTCTTTGGAAAGGCAATTAATATAATCGTTTCTCAACTGGCTTTGATCATTTTGTAGTGCTCCTGCCCTTTGCTTTCACACTATCGTTTCACCGGGCCTTGAACCCTAAATTAACCAGCGATAATTTGGGGTAGGGAGTGGTGCGGGAATCAATTTGCACCCTCCTAGGGTTAGGTTTTATTTTACAGAAGGCACGAGGCTCGCCTTCACATGAGACAGGGAAAAAAGATCACAAATTAGAACTAGGCGACGATTATCATTGGCATTATTTTGGGATTAACAGTTTGCTCCCCATATCGTGCTGCCCAGGTGTGCCTATATAGTCAACTAGGAAGCAATGTCCATGGTCAAATCTGACGACGAAGGCCTCACTCCTTTCGGGGATATTACCGCGGGATCAAATCTTATCTGTTAGGGCCTGGCTGATTTTGCGATGGACAGAGAGCCCTGTATACCTACACATGCTAAAATTTGTGAGATTTCGAACCTACACACAAACAATTCCCTGCATGGTCTATTACCAGTTGTGTTTTAATTTTCTGACCAATTCTAACTACAGACGAAGGTACAGTTGATTTCTGCAAGGACGTGGTTTTAAGTCAAAAGTTTTAATGGGAGCGAATTGCGGTCTGGGCATTTTTATAAACAGAATATTCAGCAACAAGTCGACCATTATTTATCGATTAATTCAAGAAAGGTTCTCAAGCCCAATTCGCGAACCGCCATACTTACATGTATCACACAATATGGCACCGTTCTATGCAAAATAAACTAATTAATCTTTTGAAAATTCTGTTTGAAAAACAGCAGCTTACTTTATTTGTATGTGATAGGTAGGTCTGGCCATTTAAGAAATATCTAAGAAAAAAAATGACCATGTATTTCAATCACTGCTGTGTGGGCCGGAGCTCTGAACGCGAAGGCACTGCCTATAGGCCCTGTTTTTTTTTTAAAAATAACATTCAGTAAAGATTTATATTTCAACAATCGAAATCTTTTAAGTTCAGCTAAAAAAAACAGAACTTTCCATGATTCCCTTCCTGATACAAAACATGTACCGCTCCTGCCAAACACCTTTTCCGGTAACTCTCCCACTCACAGCTATATCATTCTGTAGCTACAAAGGAAATCGACTCCCCTTAAACTAAGCAGCAACGCCGTTCCAAAACGGCCTGCAGAGACGGAACAGACTGAGTAAAACGTTCAGGAAAATCACCCTTACTTTCCGTTGCCTGCTTACAGACCGAAGCAGTGGACGGATATATATGAACTTCTTTTCACATTTAGTAGTTACAGGACTTCTGGATCTCTACGTTTTACTGGTTCGTCTAACACGGAAAATAAAGTGTAAGATTGGATGTTGGGCGCGAATTTTCTTCACTCTTCACTCTTTCGATTTTTTAAAATTATCTATACCTTACAAGATGGCTGAAGAATATGGTTGCATAATATCTCAAAATGCGCATACACAGATTCTCTCTTACCGCATTTCCGGGGAGTTGGAGAACGAAAGTTTCAGGAAAGTCGCAAACCTGACGTGCTTTGGTAAAATATATTTTAATATCGTCAACAGTGTTATGTTTTTCAATGGGCCCAGCACCCATCCCATTCCCAACCTCACTCACTCCTGCACTTTTTGCTATTATGCACGACGTACAATAAAGGCGTTTTACATCAGAACTGGACCGTCACAACGGACTACATTGAAAAGCTAATTACAGACCTCACTCGAAGAATATGAAAACTTAAACGCAATTCTACGAAAATAAACACTGCGGCCAGCCATTGCTACCGACCCTTAAAGTGCAAATCAAGGAATCAGGGAGGAATTGTAGGGAAAGTGCTCTGTTTACTTGGAATATGTGGCATTGGTCCTTAAGAAAATATATACTTTATCAAGTATTAAGGGAATTCTGGATACAGAATTCAAGTTATTGGTTTGCGGGCTTCTTGTTGTTACCCGATCCCTTTCCCAGCATGTTCTAAATCTGAGGGGTAACACTACCCACTCAATGAGCTTGTAACTCATAAGGGGGCAAAGTGGACAACATTCACCATAGTAAGGGTTTGACTGTAAAGTCGGCCGCTCGATTACCTTTAAGTTACTGGAAGCTTTACCCTAGCAACGCTGCCAATCTCCAACCAGGCTCTGTGGCAAACTGATCAGTTCCCCTAACGGTTTGATCACTTTAACGTCAATAGGCACAAACCGTAATCGGAGTAGCAGAGCTACATAACATTTAAAACACACACAACAAAATAAGGTTTGGAACCTAAACTAACGTAACTTCACCGCGTCAGAAACGTTTTGTTTCTCTTTTTCCCGGGGATATGATTCTGCTCTGCACAGACAGCCTAATATTTGAAGCCCGGCGACTTGTTCGTTAACTTCCATCTTTTTAAATCCTCATTTTAATTATTGAATTGCGAATTTATTTTTAAAAAGCGGACTCGACTGTCTCTCTCTTAATCTCAGGTTCCAATGTGTACGTTCTGCTTAAACCAGGCACAGAATCGCTACAAACTTCTACAAGGCCTCAGTTGCGCTTCCTCAGCATCTGAGGTACAATCAACCCCCTTCGATTGGATTCAAAGCACAATTTGTGCTCTGTCCTAATCTACTCCAGTTAATTGACATCACGGTTTGAACACAATCTGTGAAAACACAGATTACGAAAACTAACGCCTGAAAAAAAATTACAAAATTAGTTGGCCACGTCATATAATCTGTCGCTTTCAAAAGTAGGCGAGAATGACACAGTTCGTCCTTAACATCTTTCCATTAATGAAACGGAGAAACTAGGTACAGTTACATTGACAGTTTCTTTAAAGTTATCAGAAAGATCAATTTTAGTCCGATCAGGAACCCTCACGGTGAACCTGTGATGTTTATAAAGCTGTAGATAGCATCAACACTTTAATTACAACAATCGCTTTTAACGTTTCTAAATTGTAGATTGCAGCTAACGCAAATTAAAATGCCAACATTAAGCATTAGAAATACGTGTCTTGATTTTCTTCCGTACCTAAACCTACGAATAAAAAGATTCGTTGGAACTCCACTTGGTTTAGGAAGTAACAAATGAACTGTCGTCGTGGCCAGCCGGCGGATAGAACAAGGGAAAGATCCTGAACAGTTATTCTGGCGAACAATAAATGGGTTCATGCAGCCCCAGCCCCTTCGCGCTGCTCTTTTGTTTTGGAGTATTTTCCCCACATTCCCCAATCCACAAACACCCAGTTCCAGCCTTACCTTCGCCGTGCCTGCGACCCGGGAGGAAACTGAAGGCAGCATTGTCCATGGGAGCCGAACTCCAGGCAGTAGCCGCCTCTGAACTCAGGTACTGTGGGTAGTGATTGGGGAAAGAGCCACTGAGGGTCCAGCTAATGCTGACCTGGTCCCGCACGGCGGCAGCGGCGGCGGCGGCCGAGGAGATGGACAGAGGGCTGCTGAAGGCGGGGGTTCCGCTGGAGATGGGCGGGCTGGAAGAGTAGGAACCATGGTTGCGGCTGCACGAAGGCTCGCTACTCGCCGCCTGAGCCTGCGTCTGAGCCCAAGATGGGTGCGGCGACACCGGGCTGCCTTGCTGGGGGGAGCCGCCCTGCAGGTAGGAAAAACCCGAGAGCCCGCTGGTCATCCTGGTGCCTGGGACGTAGACGGCGGAACTGGCTGAGTGCAAGAAAGCCCCGACCGGGTCAGGGTGCGCCGTGTACGGCGAGGGATTGGCCAAACCCTGGTACATCTCCGGGGCAGGGTACCGGGCAATGGGAGCGCAGTCCCGCACCGGGAGAAACTTCAGCAGTGCCACCCGCCTGATGTCCCGGGACACCGGGACCCGGCTCAAGGACGCACAGCGTTGACCCCCTCTCACTGAATATAGATGTCCTTTAGTGGAAAGTCCTGGCGATCTCAGTTGGTGCCAAATGGTGCCGGTTCCGAGTCCGTCCCAAAGCAGGAGAGTAGATCCAGACCACTGACATCCGCCGAAGGAGGGGATTGACTGACAGAACTACTGAGAGAGGGTGCAAGTGAGAGAGCAAGAGGCAGAGTTCATCAGCTGGTCAAAGATCGAAGGAAAAAGGGAAAGGAAATGGAAGTCAAATCATGGGGGATTTCGGAGGACCCTCCCACCTGCCAGCGTCTCCCAGTGAATGCATCTCGCTGTCAATCTGCCATTTAACTATTTCAGCCCCAGCCCTCACTCGACTTCCCGGGGCGGTCTTTATTCTGCTCTGTTTACCCGGGTCTGCAGCCGGCTGGAATCCCGGCAGATTCCGCTCTCCAGGTGCGGGAACGCGCGCCTTTACCCACCTCGTTTATCGGCGCTGCATATGGCTGTTTAGCAGGACGAAAGGCTCGCAAATATTATTATTTGTCGTTATAATAACATGATCCAAATAAGGATTTTGATTTCAAGAAAGGAGTGCCCAATTCAACCTGTAAAATTTTCTTTTGATTTGCTGCTAACTCTCTAATTGCTCTTTTTGGCTAGTAGATTCAAGATTCCCATTCTTTCTATAACCGGTCTTCTGTTATTTTTATTCTACGTGGCTGTAACCAGATTAAGAGAGTACGCGAGCGAGAACATTTAAACTTCAAATATTCTGATGCCATGCAAAATCTGAAAAGGGGACTTGATGAACTTTTCATTTACGCAGGAATACGCGTGATGGCAGCGGAATAATTCACCCAGAGGCAAAAACGGCAGCGACAGAAATAACCCAGTTTGACCGAAGATTCAGGGCAGATGCAAATACACGAGACAAGTGCGTTGTGTCTGATCTGGGAACATGGCGGCACGTTCAGACTTCGAGGTTTCCACCTGGGCTAACAGTTCATGAAAGTAAAATCAGCACAGATTTGTGCCGGGCGGCCGGGATGTTGAAAATATTAAGCCATTATTTAAAGTATAAAACTGATGGTAACACATGGACACTTACTCAACTTAAATACTTTTACTTGCTGATCTTCAGTCTCTTTCGACGAAAAACTTAATCGAATAAAATAAGTTCTCAGATCTTGTAACATATTTTAATTTTCTTTGGTATCAAGTGAATTCTATGTTACACCGGAGCGATACGAACCAACAGCACTGACAACCGTTCATCTGTTGTTATTCCAAAGCGATACCCTAATCGTACTGTATCTCGGTTTGGAACAGACTAGGTAAACTGTGGCCATGAGTCCACCTAGTAGATATTTTGCTCTCTCATGCAACTCTTGAAAACTAAGAATTGGGACCCTATACTTTGTGGAAAGTCAGTAAATGGTCTCGACTAAGGAAATATAACCCCCCGCCCCAACGCGCCAATAGGCAATCCAGCTAAAGCCCCCTGAGATGGCTCCAGAACGAAGCAGAATTCTACTTTTACATGAAGGGAAAGATGACCATAAATATATACAAGGCCACACCAGATTTCCGTACAGTTTTAGGTATCGTTACAGAAAGGAGACAAATGACACACGGGTTGTTTAGCGCGGATTCATCGCGACAATTTGAAGAATAGAACATTATGGTCGTCGAAGGAAGGCGTGAGATTTTGGGACGAATGCCACAGAGAAAGAGAGAGAGAAAAAAATAAAAATTATGATGAGGTTTAAGGATTGCATTTGTTTATACATTTTCGAGAATTTAAACTTCTCGTGAGGAAAAGTTGCTTCCTGACTGAGTCGGTTATTTAGTTATCATTATGGGGTTGAGGAGAAAGGTGAGGAAATTATTTTTTTACGAAGTGATATTCCTAAAAGATGATTGGAAGGAAGACAAACTTTGAAACCAGGGTATGAAATGGGATTAATTTCGCCTTGTGCTAACTCGCAGCGGGTGCAGACTCATTGGGTCGAAGGGCTCCCTTGCGGTGGCCTGAAAATCTTCCTTCAACTGAATGGATCTACGGAACAAGGCAGATAGACGGGGGGGGGGGGGGCAAACTGAGGTGATTCTTATAGGACTAAATCTTTGAATTAATCCAAACTGACATTTAACCTGCTGATCTATACTGTGCTTTGGAAACAGTCTACAAACTGCTCATTGTTGAAAGCTCCAAATACATTAACATCAAATCCCACGAATGTCTTTTCTAATAAAAAAAACGATTTACCCAAAAATATTATCAACCACGGACAGGCACAACCTTACCCACCTATTTTCTTCTTGTAACGCAAACATGAGGAAATCTGCAGATGCTGGAAGTTCAAGCAACACACATAAAAGTTGCTGGTGGTCCTGACGAAGAGTCTCGGCCCGAAACGTCGACTGTATCTCTTCCTAGAGATGCTGCCTGGCCTGCTGCGCTCACCAGCAACTTTTATGTGTGTAACTTTCCTGTTGTTACATTTTACCGCTTTATTTGATGGCGCTGGCGTTAGAAGAACTTCTGTTTATAGGTATCTGCCCCGCATGGAATGAACCAGGTTGGGGTTCATTGCTTCTGCGCGAAGACAGAGCACTACCAAGTCTGACACTGAGATCCTGGAAGGTTTTGTGCTTCAGGTAGTCTTTGACTTTTTGCTCCACGACTGTCGTCGCAGGAAACACGAGGGATCCCATTACACAGGACATGCTCTTTTCTCGCTGCTGAAGGGACAGGAGTCTCAGGACTCACAGCACCAGGTTCAAGAACAATTATTACCCTTTTGCTTCTTGAAACAAAGGGAATATTTTCCCTTGCCCCATCACTGAAATGTTCCCATAACAATGGACTCACTTTCAAGCACTGATAATCCCACATTCTCAATACTTACTGCTTACTTATTTACTATCATTATTTCTTTCTTCTCGTGTTTGCACAGTCTGAAACAAACAGTTTTGCACACGGGTCGAACGCCCAGTTGGTGCCTTTAATTGACTCTGTTATGATTATTATTCTATAGATTTGCTGGCTATGCCCACAGGAAAATGAATCTCAGGATTGTATATGGTGACATATATGTATTTTGATAATAAATTTACTTTGAAATTTGAACTCTGAATATGACGTATCTCTCTTACTGTTATAAAGGTTGGGCTCATGTGTATTAGTTTTGAAAGTGCGTAGCTGGCAGGGGCCTGGGTGAGAAAATATAAATACCTGAACATTAATGTACATACTTTCTGCCCTTGAACAGATTAACCCCATTACATTACATATCATTTTACCTCACTAAATCCCCGTATTTAAGTGCTGAGAAAAAACACGTGTTTACTGTGGATTTTAACATCATTCTTTAGTCAATTTAGACCTTTTGCATCTCTTAATCTAATCACTGAAGACTTTTACATATTGAAGTAACACCCCTTTCAACCACTGGAAGTTAGTCACGGGGCACAGTTTGACCCTCTTTATGTTAAAAGTGTTGGTTTTGGCATTGATTTTAAGTGACACATTAAACAGGACACCACTCCCCTTTCATGCGCGATAAAAATGTGTCGGGAGATAGGTGTGAAGGCTGTTTAACACTTGTTCCATTTATTCTGCATTGTCAGGTGAACTTCTTTTCACATTCACCTCATTAATTACAATCATCAAACTTAACGCTGTTTGAGAATGATTGTTAGCACATTTTATCTATCCGTTCAAAAGATGTTTGAGCAAAAGAAAATGTGGTTTTCCTTAGCTAGCACAAGACTCTAATAATAAAACTCAAGGTGATACACAGTGGAAAAATGGGACCTGTAAAGGCAGTGTTGCAGAGATCTTTTTTTGTCGCTGGTAATTACAATATTGATAGGGAAGTAGTTAGAAAACTATTAAAACCTCAATTAGTAAACTGTCATATGATCTTGTTTTATCATAGTATAACAAACATTATCAAGTCATACTTATAAGCAATTGTTATGTTAAAATTAGTTAAGCAGTAAATAATCCGATTGCTTTGGAAGAGGTCATGAAAAAGCAAACTATTCCCTTTGAGAAATGATCGGAGGAGCTACCGTGAATCTTTTCCGTGACCATTTCAAAGTTCAAAGTTGAAAGTAAATTTTATTATGGGAGTACGTATATGACACCACATACAACCCTGAGATCATTTTCCTGCCGGCATACTCAGCAAATCTATTGAATGGTAACTATAAAAGGATCAATGAAAGATCAAGTAGAGCACAGAAGACAATACACCGCGCAAATGCAAATATAAATAGCAAATAAATACCGAGAGCATGAAATTGCAAGATAAAGAGAACCGAAGGTAAAGAACATTTTTGAATATGTGATTTCTTCTGTTGTGCTTTAAGACATCACAAAAGAACAAAAAAAGTTTAAATGTTGTGGAAAGGTGAGAATAAAAAAAAGCGAAGTTAACGTCACAAGAATGTACAGAGATTATTTTTGCTCCCTTTCGAATTTCTGAGTAATGCTATTTCTTAAATCATGTTACTTTAAACATCATGCGTTTAGGCAGCTTTTTAAACATGAAAGTAGCCTCAATATGCCTCGTTTGATGATATTCAGATAAAATTTGTCATACAGTATGTCTCCTAGCTAGCTTGTCAAGGTCTGGTGACAGCCACACAGTCATGGTATATTCTGGAAGACAACACAAATTACTAGAAGTTACAGTATCTGCATTTTCCAGGTACTTTCTCAATCATGAACAAATTCAATAAAATATATTAACACCATTATTCTTTGGAATAAAATTATCAGTTTAATGTTTTATGATCGCAAACGAAGGGTCTCGGCCTGAAACGTCGACTGCGCCTCTTCCTATAGATGCTGCTTGGCCTGCTGCGTTCACCAGCAACTTTGATGTATGTTGCTAATGTTTTATGATTCTCACTTTCTACCAAAATTCATGACATGAGCTGACAAGATTAGAGAGTGGAATATGATTCCCTTAAAATGTAAGCATATAAATATAACACAGCGGGGAGCATTGAGTTACTAATAAGGGCTTAAAACAACATTATGTAAATCTTTTAGTCCAAAAGACCCTAATGGTATTTATGCAACACTCAAAGTTAAATATTCTAATCTCATGATTAACCAGCCACCCAGCATTCTTAAATCATGACAATAACAAATTCAGAAATATCATCCAGGAAACGACATGGAATGTGCAAAACTAGACAGTAAATGATTTGCATTTTCTGGAAGTTACTTGTTTATATTTTGAAACTGGCTGATCACTTTTATAAAAGTAAAGATATTAGGTTTCCCCACCAAATATCAATATGATTTACTCTTATTCAATTCAATGCAATACTTGTTAATATACGGAGCAGAATAGGGCCTTCTGGTCCTTCGAGCTGCACTGCCTAGCAACCCCCGAATTAACCCTAACTGAATCATAGGATAATTTACAATGACCAATTAACCTACCATCTGGTATGTCTTTGGACTGTGGGAGGAAACTGGAGCACCCGGAGGAAACCCATGCAAACATAGGGTGAAGGTACAAACTCCTTACAGACAGATTGAAACCAATCACCTGTACTGTAAAGCGTTTTGCTAACCACTGTGCTCCCATGACGCAATAGCTTTTAAATTCATGATGCCTTAGGTCTAATAGTTTTGAAAGCATGAAAAATGAGGCGGATGTTCTGTTTTGAGCTGTAAGTAAAACAAAAGATTCATAATCTGAAATCGATTTAAACAGTGGAGCTGTACTAAAAAGTAAGTATCTTTTCAATGTGTAGTGTTAAGACAATCTGACGTCATCTACTATGTTTAATGGCTCCTCCCTTGTGCAATTTCATTTTGCTATTTTGATATCATTGGCTGACCTAAGGTTCAACAGGAAACGTGAGGATCTCGCTTTCACTGAAATGACTCTGATTGGTGGGTGCACTGTGTGATAATGCAGCGACTGCAGCAGATAGCAGAAGATGTAGAATAAGACAAGGCAAGGGAACTAATATTTTACTTAAATCTGCAGTAGATACAATGTGATGGGAAAAATGATGCAAGGACAATGTGAGAATTCGTTTTAATTCCGAGCGTGTTAATGATCTGGACCTTATTGCTTGAAATGGTTTGGGAAATAGAAGCAATCAAGGTTTCATGAGGTAGATAGATATTATTTAAAATACCTTTGATGGTGGCCCTACCCTAGACAAATAATGGAGGAAATCAAGGAGGTAACGTAATAAAAAAGTAAAAATAAGTAAAAGTAAATTTATTAGTATAGTGCATATATGTCTCCATATACAACCCTGAGTTTTATTTCCTTATAGGCATACTCGATAAAGCCAATAATCAAAATTGAATCAATGAAAGACCAAACCAAGCGAGCAACCAGAGTGCAGAAGGCAACAAACTGTGCAAATATAAAATGAAAGAAAAATAATAATAAAGAATAAATAAGCAATAAATATTGAGAGCATGAGATAAAGAGTTTTTGAAAGTGAGTCCGTAGATTGTCAGAACAGTTCAGTGAAGGGGCAAGTGAAGTTGAGTGAAGTTATTCCCTCTGGTTCTAGAGCCTGATGGTTGAGGGGACATGAACCTGGGTGGTGTGAGTCCTGAGGCTCCTGTACCTTCTTCCTGATGGCAGCAGCGAGAAGAGAGAATGTCCTGGGTGATGGGCTGAGCTCTTTATTTTGTATTGTAACTATTCTGGGATTCCATTTTAAGATTTGTAATTAACATCTCTCACACAGCATTGCCCAATTATAAATCATACGCAGCAAAGATTTAACAAAATATTACTTATTGAGAACCCATCATTTCAGTCTTTCACAGGTAATTTCTTGGAATCTACTATCACCTGAGAGAGATTTGCAAAATGGGCAACTAAGTAGTAAGACTATCATTTATTATCAGAATTTAGACAGAGTAACAGACAACAAGAGTACATTTTAAATAGTTCGTGGATGTCATCTAGACCACAAGATAAATACAATCTACAGTTTTATACAATGTATTATCTCTATAATCTTTATATAACTTTCTATAATTAAAATTAAAATTGCATTACTATGTGAAACGTTTAAGATTTAAATAATCAAGTGCCACTTTGCTAGTTCATAAGGATAAGATTGTATTTTAATTAGTTTAATTTTCCTTCAACATAACTCAAAGAGGAAGTAGATACTAACATGTTAGGTGCAGACAATAACATTTTTTTCAGAGCACTTAAGATTGGAAATTTAAAATCCTGCTGTGATTTCATTGTTGCTGAACATTCTTGCCAGAAGAAATGACCCCAAAAGAATTTTTAATGCATCTAAAACAGGGGGTCCCCAACCTAGGCTCTACAGACCTTTTAGCTAATAGTAGGGGTCCATGGCAGAATAAGGTAGGCAACCGGTGATTGAATATGAACTTAATTAAATTAGAACCCAGAATATATTTAAATAAAAGATATTACTTACTCAACTTTTGTTAAGGGGCAAAAGTTTAAGGGTAACACGAGGGGGAACTTCTTTACTCAGCGAGTGGTAGCTGTGTGGAATGAGCTTCCAGTAGAAGTGGTAGAGGCAGGTTCAATTTGGTCATTTAAAAAAGAATTGGATAGGTATATGGACAGGAAAGGAATGGAGGGTTATGGGCTGAGTGCAGGTAGATGGGACTAGGTGAGAGTAAGCATTGGGCACGGACTAGAAGGGCCGAGATGGCCTGTTTCCGTGCTGTAATTGTTATATGGTTATATGGTTATATGATTAATCGTGTTTACGTTACTTAATTAATGAGGTTTTTGAATAAATTATTGTTTGCTGCAGATCACTGTGGCACAAATAGACCATTGAGTCAGCTCACCTATCCAGTAAAAACATAATTGATCCCACACCATCCACTTTAGTTTCCCTTAGGCCACAAATACCTGAAGGAATCCATCCCTGTCCTGAGTATACCCATTGGTCAAATATCCACTGCCTCCTGGGTAATAGTAAATGACCAATGAATTGGTAAATGGTCTATGGGTTGCTCCAATGATCTTAAATTGAGTGGGAGTTAAACTGGTTTGATTCCCTTCCAAGTGTCCATCCAGCTACTCTTGAGGGTCAGGCTGGGATTGCTGATGACGTTACCACTGCGGCAAGTTCAACAGAATTTACAATCACATTCACAACTAGAAAATTGTCATAAAACAAAGTAAAACATTTCATTTATGTGTTCCCAAGATGTCCCAAAAGTATTTTACAGCTAATGATGCACTTTTGAAGTACAGTTATATTTATTATGTAGGAATTTTACATGCCAATTTGCCTAATCAACAACGTGATAATGACCAGAAATAGAATGAGGAATAAATGTTGGCCATGACACAGGAGAACATTTATAAAATAGCATTAAAGAATCTAATAAATTCACCTGAGGCAGTGGACGAGGCCTCAGGTTAATATCTTAACTAAAAGATACTCCCCAAAGCACAAAACAGCCTCCCTGAGACTGAAAAAATGCCAGAGGAACCCAGCAGGCATTTATGGAAAAAGAGTACAGTTGACATTTCAGGCCATGATCCTTCATCAGGACTCAGCCCAAAGGGTCCTGGCCCAAAACGTTGACTGTACTATTTTCCATAGATGCTGCCTGGCCTGCTGAGTTCCTCCAGCATTTTATTTGTTTGGCTTGGATTTCTAACATCTGCGGATTTTCTCTTGTTTGTCCCTGAGATTCAGCGCAGGTTTTTGTGGCCACGTTTCTGGAATATGAAAAGAGTTTTCAACGTACAGGTGAAGAGGTGAGTTTGTTACCAGCCGTGTAGCTGACACAGACAATGAGAAATTTGGAGAAGATGACGAAAACAAGGAATGAACAAGCATCATCTCAGATATTTAAAAAAAGGGAAAAAAAATTAAAATATACGAAAGGACACTGGAAATAATGTTACTTTGCAACAGAATACACTGAAGATGAGTAATGGCTCTCTCGTGTTTGCCGAAACAATCTGAAAAATAAGTTAACAATTAAATAATGGAATATTAATATTTGACCATATGCTGTAATAGTTTGAAATTGATTTATGAGTGAGGGTGATAATCTATTGTGTTTTTAATGAATAACATCTCTATAAACAGCCAGTGTCCAAGGTCATTAACCTGAAAGTTTAGCTCCATTTCTATGTCTACAGACACAGCCTGTCCTGCTGAGATTTTCAGCACATAATTTCTTTGTTTCATGCTGCCAACATCAGCAGTATTTTGCTGGAATACTG
The DNA here is from genome assembly GCF_963921235.1 of Mobula hypostoma. Lineage (NCBI taxonomy): Eukaryota > Metazoa > Chordata > Chondrichthyes > Myliobatiformes > Myliobatidae > Mobula > Mobula hypostoma. The sequence continues at coordinate 28,080,258 of NC_086122.1, forward strand.
CTGAGGCGTAGTCCCTGTTGCCGTTTGTACACTGCAAGGTCCCACAAACAGCAACGTGTTTAACAACCGCATAATCTTTTTGAAGTATATCAGAAAAGGGAAAAACAGCGGCCTTGGTAGAAGGACTCCTTCCATTGTCTGTAGGTGTGTGGTGGGATTGTCACTATCGTCCTATGTGACATCATAATGCTTCATTGTTGGTATAACATTAGTATAGAACTCCTTTAGTATTACATTGATAAGAGCAACAGAAGGTTTGCAATATCGCAATGCAAGTGGACAACTGAGCTTCCCTTTAGCTAACAGTATCATGTTTAAGAATGCAACTAATTATGAAGCCATTTATCACGCACAGTAAATATTGACAGTTTGGTTAGTAGGCTAAAATGCTAGCGCCCAATATTCCAGTGAAACCCCTTACATTGGAAACTTTAGCACAGATCATAAAAAGAATGGAAAAATCCAGCAAAGGTGAAACAGGAAATTAGTTACACTGAACTGCTAACCAAATAAATTAATGAGTTCAGCATAAAATAAAAATCAAGAAGTTTGGATGTGTCACATACAAATAGTCTCATTGACATTACTTACTGCCTGTGAAACTGCTGGCATTTAGGGCAGCAATAAAGGTCTTCCATCTCTGGTGGTGTTCAGGGCTTTCTTTATCACATTAGTAGCTTCCTCTTGGTTTTCACTACTGTCCATCATGCAAGTCCCAGTTGGAGACTCAGGAATACTGTCGCAGTCAGGGTTCTTCATTACTGTTTCCGGAACAATTCAGGGTTGTTAGCCCTGAGCTGAATCCCTGGAACTGGAGGGGCAGTGGACCACTCTTAGTCTGGCCTCTACCCTTTTAAATTGTTTGGCATGGGTGACCCTACCAAGAGCCAAAGCATAAAGCCCTGACTCCAGCCAACACAGCTCACTGGGTCATTCAGGCACACAAGCTTCCAAACCACGTCAAAGTTGTGGTCCTTGTGGAGGATATTGACATTATTAACTTGATAATTACTAATTTAATTGGCTCATCAAGTAGGATTGATCTGGGGAACAATTGTAACAGGGGAAAGTGCTGCATGTTGCTAGAGCTATGGAATCAGCTACTTCTGTATCTATTGATAGTTGTCTTGCTTTCTTCCTGCTGGTCTTTAGAACTGAAATGCCAAGAGATCAAGACCATGGACAGATGAATCAAACTTTCATTAAAATACCACGGTCTAACTATAGATAGATGCTCACAATTTTTGCTTAAACGGATTGAACAGAAGAATTTCCACTATTGTCCAATTATATCTTGTTGTGTGCCATTCTTGTGAGACAGCATTCATTGTCCAAGGGCTTCTGTATAATAACAGGTATCTCTATTTTATTCATTGAATGTTCCTGGAATCAGTTATCTTGTTGATCCATACAGTGACAATGGCAAAGGAATGCTTAAAGGATGGAAGGAAAATTGAGGGAGGGATAGAGTAATGAGAGGAAAGAAGGAATGCATGAAAAGGAGAGAGGGAGAGAAGGAAGAAAGAAACTTTCACTACACCAGGACATCCCGAAGTGCTTTGCTACCAATTAAGGACGGCACGTAGAGCAGTGATTAGCACAACACCTTACAGTACAGGCAATCCTGGTTCAATTTCTGTTGCTGCCCGTCAGAAGTTTGTACTTCATTTCTGTGGAATGCATGGGTTTCCTCTGGGTTCTCTGGTCTCCTTCCACAGTCCAAAGATGTACTAGTTAGCGGTTTAATTGGTCATTCTAAATTGTTCTGTGATTAGGTTAGGATTAAATGGGGGGAGCGCTGGGTGGTGAGGTTCAGGGGTCGGAAGGGCCTGTTGCATGCTGAATTTCAATAAAATTAAAATAGAGGTATTTTCCAGGTGAGGCGACACTTCACCTGTGAGTCGGCTGGGGTGATATACTGCGTCCGGTGCTCCCGATGTGGCCTTCTATATATTGGCGAGACCCGACGCAGACTGGGAGACCGTTTTGCTGAGCACCTATGCTCTGTCCGCCAGAAAAAACAGGATCTCCCAGTGGCCACACATTTTAATTCCACATCCCATTACTATTCTGATATGTCTATCCACGGCCTCTTCTACTGTAAAGATGAAGCCACACTCAGGTTGGAGGAACAACACCTTATATTCCGTCTGGGTAGCCTCCAACCTGATGGCATAAACATTGACTTCTCTAACTTCCGCTAATGCCCCTCCTCCCCTTCTTACCCCCATCCATTATTTATTTCTATACACACATTCTTTCTCTCTCTCTCCTTTTTCTCCCTCTGTCCCTCTCACGATACCCCTTGCCCATCCTCTGGGTTTTTCCCCCCCTCCCCCTTTTCCTTCTCCCTAGGCCTCCTGTCCCATGATGCTCTCATATCCCTTTTGCCAATCACCTGTCCAGCTCTTGGCTCCATCCCTCCCCCTCCTGTCTTCTCCTATCATTTTGGATCTCCCTCTCCCCCTCCCACTTTCAAATCTCTTACTAACTCTTCCTTCAGTTAGTCCTGACGAAGGGTCTCGGCCCGAAACGTTGACTGTACCTCTTCCTAGAGATGCTGCCTGGCCTGCTGCATTCACCAGCAACTTTGATGTGTGTTGCTGGTATTTTTTGGAATATAGTTGTTGTAGTAATAATTTTGTCATAGCGAATCCATGAACTACTTTCCATTTACAGTGATGACTAACCAGAAGGGTCACTGATTGTAAATTTTAACTATTATTCTTAAATTGGAATTTGTGTGTACATAGCATTCTTTGCTAACTTAGGGTTGAGGTCCCATTACTTACACAAGGCACAATTTTACCAAACCAGTAATATTGTTTGTCATTCTTCTTACTTGCAGCATGCTTAACTATCATCACATCTATTAGGAGACCAAAATAATCTTCATATAGTGTTGTTTATTATAAACTGTCACAATGTTTGCTGATTATCAACATCAGCTTCCTGATTGCATGCTTGTTTTTCACATTTCCTAAACTGAATTGATTTCTTGATATAAGGATACCGTAAAGTAGTATGGACAAAGTAGACTGCCGCATCAAGGAATTTTTACATTTGGGTGTAAGCATTGTTAAAATTTATTACGAAACACTATATGATATAATATTTAAATACTCGGACTGCAAATGGAAATTGTCCAGAAAATGTTTACTTTTTACTGCCTTTAAACACACCTCTTCTCCAACATCAGATGTTTAATTGAATGGTAAAAACTTAAAATCAAATGTGATTTATTTAAAAAAAGCTTTTTTATTAATGCATGTGTGTCTTTTGTCTGTCTGTGTGACATTTTCTTGTCTCTCTTTCTCTCCATTATTCCGTATTTTCTCTCTATTCTTATCACTGTGTCTTTTGTTTATGTTCCTTTCCTTGCCAGGGTTTGGAAGGAGAAAGCTTTTCAAAGTCATCTTCCCTATGGACTGTGTGCTGTCTCTCTCTGGTACAGATTGCTCAATAAGCAGCCCTCCTCCACAACTAACTGTGGCTTCATTTATTTCACTTCTGAAAAAAAAAATCGAAGTTTGAATCCCGTGTTTTAGCAACAACCTCCCTAAGTGCCTTGCCACATTGGAATTTGTAGAACTTGCCCAATTAGCAACGAGTTTAAACAAAACCATCTCAGACATCAAGGTTTTCTCAGAATCGTCCTATCGTGCATGTATCAGTTATCTTCGTATTAAATGATTATAGTATGCAAAAGGCAGAGGCAACCTTGCACACAGCTGCAAGAGTATTTTCAATGCCAGTGGAAGTCAATAAATCATCCTGTGTGTTTCTGGTTCCTGTGCTTTTATTTTCAAACCTGCTTATTTAAAATCATTTGTAGGCCAATACTTAGATTATGAGTCATAAATTTACCTTAATAAACTGTGTGGAACCACATCAGGCTCTGACCAATTTCCTGAAAGCTGTGATTAGGAAATAATTGCCAATTCAGGAACCTGAAAGATAGCAAAATAGGGATCGTGGTTACTTTTGGAGGTATGGAGCTTTTTTAATGAATTCACCTACTTACATATGTTAAATTACTAGGCAAATTAATGCCACAGAATAAAATATATGTCAGGAATAAACGCAAGAGATTCTGCAGGTGTTGGAAATCCAGAGCAACAATCACAAAATGTTGGGAGAATTCAGCATCTATGAAGAGGAAAAATATATTTCAGGCAGGAGAATACCATTCGGTACAATTTAAAACAAACTGAGAAAATGCAGGAAATAATCAGCTGGTCAGGCGGCATCTTTGGGATGAGAAACAGACTCAGTGTCAATGGATTTTTTTTCTCTCTCTTTCCATGGAAGTGGCCAAACTTGACATCAGGGTTGAGTCTACTGTCACTGGCATATTTCATAAAATTTCTTGTTTTGTTCCGACAGTATAGTGCAATGCATAAAAATTGCCATAAGTTACATAAGTCAGTCGATCGTGCATAAGACAAACTGTAATGTTCATGGGTTCATAGACCATTCACAGTGGAGAAGAAGCTGTTCTTAAAACACTGGGTCTTCAGGCTCCTCTTCTTCCTCTTCGGTGGTTGTAATGCACGGAGGGTATGTCCTGGGTGGTGAGGCTCCTTGACGATGGTTGCTGCCTCCTTGAGGCATCAGCTCTTGACGACGTCCTTGATGGCAGGAAGGTTGTGTCCGTGATGGAATTAACTGTCTCTACAGCCCCTTGTCATCCTGTGCACTGCCATTTACGCTGTTAAGTTTTACCTTATTGGAAGTAACTGACTGAATAGTTCCAGCATTCCCTGCATTGGGTTTGGATTTCCAGTATTGACAATAGACAATAGACAATAGGTGCAGGAGTAGGCCATTCGGCCCTTCGAGCCAGAACCTCCATTTACTGTGATCATGGCTGATCATCCACAATCAGTATCCAGTTCCTGCCTTATCCCCATAACCTTTGATTCCGCTGTCTTTAAGAGCTCTATCCATCTCTTTCTTGAAAGCATCCAGAGACTTGGCCTCCACAGCCTTCTGGGGCAGAGCATTCCATACATCCACCACTCTCTGGGTGAAAAAGTTTTTCCTCAACTCCGTTCTAAATGGCCTACCCCTAATTCTTAAACTGTGGCCTCTGGTTCTGGACTCACCCATCAGCGGGAACATGCTTCCTGCCTCCAGCGTGTCCAATCCCTTAATAATCTTATATGATTCAATAAGATCCCCTCTCAGCCTTCTAAATTCCAGCGTATACAAGCCCAGTCGCTCCAATCTTTCAACATTTGACAGTCCCGCCATCCCGGGAATTAACCTCGTGAACCTATGCTGCACTCCCTCAATAGCAAGAATGTCCTTCCTCAAATTTGGAGACCAAAACTGCACACAATACTCCAGGTGTGGTCTCACCAGGGCCCTGTACAGCTGCAGAAGGACCTCTTTGCTCTTACACTCAATTCCCCTTGTTATGAAGGCCAGCATGCCATTAGCTTTCTTCACTGCCTGCTGTACTTTCATGCTTGCTTTCAGTGACTGATGTACAAGAACACCAAATTGGTATATTTTTAAACTTTTTTTACTTCAAATGATTTATTCTTTTATTTATTTTGTCTTTCATTCCAGTGAAATACTATTTATATGTTTGATCCTTTTAAAAGATAAGAATTAATGAGCTAAAGTTTCCCATTGCAAAGTTTGGGGTTGATTTCACACACTTTTGGACAACCAAATCACCTAGCTTGCACTTTTGGTTGAATTGCTCATTTATTTTGATTTTTCTACCCTTGATCTCTGGTTTATCACGAGCAAACGTCGATTTTACCAGCTTACTGAATCAAAAGAATGAATCATACAAACTAGGAGCAGGAGCATGATCACCTAACCTCGAGATATAGTTGATCTCATTATAATGATACCTTGGTCGACAGTGCATCCCTGTCTATCCACTATCACCCTTCAAACCATTGCTTATCTATCTCCCTCTGCCTTCATAATCTAAAAGAGAGCTCTGACAAGTATTAACCAGAAAGAAAACATCTATGCTGGGAACTACTTTTCATCAATAAAAACAGAAGAAGTTGGGGTGGGGGAACAGGTAGAATTCTCGGAAAGTCTTGTATCTGAAACATTGACTCTTGCCTGTGTGTTGAGAGGGGAAAGGGATGCATGTTATCTTCAATACAATGTAAATGTCCCCCTACCGAATGAACAAGATAGGAATTAGAACTAATTTTAATCTATCTGGAAATCAAAAGTAGCATAAAAAAGTTATCGATTTTATACCCTGCCTGGGGATATTTTTTGCTTGATCTTCTGTATATTTCCAGCGGTTTCTATTTTTTTTTAAATTTCAGATTTCCAGCATCAATTCAATTCCTTTCACCCTTTTAACATCTGGTTTTCTTATAAGACCCCACCACATGCCCCTCTTTAATAGTATATCCCATTTAATTTGCAGGCCAAAAATGGATGGGATAGTCTAGGAACAAACAAGAGAAAATCTGCAGATGCTGGAATTCTGAGCAACACACACAAAATGCTGGAGGAACTCAGCAGGCTAGGCAGCATCTACAGAGAAAAGTACAGTCGACGTTTTGGGCTGAGGCCCTTCAGTAAGACCACCTTCAGTGCTGCCAGAAGGTCTTGGTCCATAACGTCGACTGTACTTTTTCCATAGATGCTGCCTGGCCTGCTGAGATCCTCCAGCATTTTGTAGGGATATTCCAGACTACTGTAGCAAAACATTGTATAATTTAAAATTCCATCCCCCACCAGGAACAGTCCCTATATACCTCCATCCCCCAACAGGAAATTCCACGTCCCATTCCCATTCTGATATGTCAAACCATGGCCTCCTCTACTATTGAGAAGAAGCCACACTCAGGTTGGAGGAACAACACTTTATATTCCTTCTGGGTAGCCTCCAGCCTGATGGCATGAATATTGATTTCTCTAACTTCCATTAATGCCCCTCCTCCCTTTCTTACCCGATCCCTATTTATTTATTTACTCACTCTCTTTCTTTCCCTCTCCCAATAACTCCTTGCCTGTTCTCCATCTTCCTCTGGTGCTCCCCTCCCCCTTTCTTTCTTCCAAGGCCTTCCGTCCCAGGATACTCCCCCTTCTCCAGCCTTGTATCCCTTTTGCCAATCAACTGTCCAGCTCTTGGCTCCATCCCTCCCCCTCCTGTCTTCTCCTATCATTTCGGGTCTCCCCCCTCCCCCTCCCACTTGCAAATCTCTTACTATCTCTTCTTTCAGTTAGTCCTGACGAAGGGTCTCGGCCCGAAACGTCGACTGTACCTCTTCCTATAGATGCTGCCTGGCCTGCTGCGTTCCACCAGCATTTTGTGTGTGTTGGTTGTATAATTTTAAAATCCTTTTTCAATTCATACCTGACACCCTTTGTTATGTCACTCATACTTTTTTTAACACTATTTAGAAATACTAGGTTTTACATTGCCAGATTCCTATTCAAGTATTTCAAGATCACATCTCGACTTTGATTTTTTTCTATTTGTTCCTATTGGATGCCTGTTCTATGTTAACTCCCCCTTTCATTATATTCATTACTTCATTTTTACCCATTTTTCTGCCTGCAAACCCATATTTTCTGTCTAGAGTTTCATGCAGCAATGAGGCTGAATTTACTAACATTGCTGTAAAAACCCATGGACTGGCACCAGGTCTGGGATTCCTGCACTCTCCTAGTTTAATGTGGAACTCCAAAACCTGAAGTGACTGGTTCAAGCTTCCTCTATAGCCTGCACTGTTTGCAGCTGTTTAAGTGGAATTGGAGGGGGGGGGGGAAGTCATCTGTAATAATATTAAGTTAAGCTATTTTTAAGAACTAGCCCCATTACAAAATATGCTGAAAATCTTAATCATGTACGCAAGGTTTTAATTTTACACTCAGTCATAATTACAGCTTGGCAGAGTATTTGACCCTTTAAAAAAAAACGAACAAACTTCATTTATCTGTGATTTAATTCTGTTACATTTATATTAGAAATTTAAGGCATTTAAAACTTATTTTTAAGTTTATTTGTGATATTGCAGATACTATCTTAATTACTTGTTGTATTCCAGACTGAATTTACCAATCTGTAAAAAGTTAGAAGCATTAGAAAATTACATCCTGCCCCCTTGCAAGTTATGCGAATTCTTTGATATAACTGGTTGCTAGAAGCTGGTGATGTACTTGAAATGGCAGAAGCCATTAACAGATAAGGGGAAGTTCTCAGCAACAATAATCTTGTGAGAAACTTTCTTTGGGGTTTGTAGTGAGTGACCATTAATTTGGGGTCAATATCTCGAAAAGCCTTTTGAGGCTATAATCCTTCCTCAGTGATCCCATTTTTGTGTTATCTGTAAACAGAGACAACTTTGAACTGATTCCATTTAAAAACAAGATGAATAACAGTGATCCCACCACTTAGTTAATTCCATCCCATTCTTAATTACTTTGACTCATATTTTCTTTCCGCTAGTAAATTTTAATAGGTGCTCTGCATTTAATAATGGAATCCTGAGCAGCAATATTTTTTAATGATAAATAAAATTCAAGAACTTACACTGACAAATACAATACAAATTCCAGATTATTTACCAACTCTATCTCCCACTGCATTAATCTGCTCTTGTCAGGTGGTCTCTTCTTAAGTCTCTAAGCATTGTTTTAAACAAGTTTCTCACGTTGTTACTTGGAAGTCTAAAATTAGATGGCTCATCCCTAACCTCCCGAAGGCAGGAGCTTCAGCTTGTTATTTTCCAGTCCCCTATGACCTGCTGTGATCTCTGGAAACTATCTGCACCAGGAGTCCAAACTCACCCGCATGGAGGCTGAAGATAATCAGTGCTTTGCCTTACCCACCATTAGTTTCTTCAATCGACCCCTGTGTGATTCCAGACTCAGAAAGTGCAAGGGGATGCAAATGTTATTTCTCACATTTCTCCTCGTACTTTGTCAGTTAATGCTTGCAGTTAGACAATTCACCTATTGCATTATCCTCCTAGACAATCGGTTTACATACCTAGTGGAAAACTGATTTTTATTTGGAGAATACTTTACTGGTTGTCTGAACATTTGCCACTCTATTTTCTTCACTTAATTTTTATTACAGCGTCTTATCAGTCTTATATAAGAGATTTTTAAACTACCTTCATTGACCTTCAGAAGCAAGAGATTCTGCAGATTCTTGTAATCTTGGCAACTCACACAAAATGCTGGAAGAACTTTGCGTCAGGTATAATCCATGGAAAGAAGTAGCCAGTGGACGTCTGTTATCTTTATTGACCTTGCCTTATTCATCACTTAAGTACTGGTGCAATTTGACACTTTTTCTCCCTTTCTAATTTTTTTTTGATTCCTTGTGACGTAGCTACAGTGGTTTAATCCTTATTTTCCCTCGGCTCATTGTGATAAATGCTTTTTGTACTTGAGATACATGTTCAGATCATATTTCTATTCCTCAACTTGTGCCTGTCCTGCCTTCTTGTATTTGACACATCTTCATCATGGCCCTTAGTCCCCAGAGGAGCATAGACCATTGATGACCTCCTGCCTCCGTTGTCCAAAGTCAATGGAGTATGGCTGGAGTTCATTAATGCTTCTGCAATCCATTGTATTCACTGTACAGAAGATTGACTGATACAGCTTCACTAGAGCCTTGTTGGCCAGCCTTACTCATTTCCACCTCTTGCGACAGGGACATTGGATTGGATTCTGTGAGGTGCATTTTTCCCTTCGCCCTTGAAAACATTTCTATCCAAGTACCTGTCCAAACATCTTTGAAATGTTATAATCACACCCACATCTTTACCTTCCACTGGTAGCTCATTCTAAGTACACACCAACCACTGTATGAAAAGGATTCCTCTTGAATATTTCTCCATCTCTTTAAATCAATGTTCTCTAGTTTTAAATATAATGTCTTGTCCTTGCACTAAGTTAAAATTCAGTACATTACAGTCATTCCTTCAGATCTCTTTGCAAGAATATATTTTTCTTTTCAATTAACTTTGGACTCTTGTTTTTGATTTAATTCTTCTTGTATCCTTCCTATTGGTTTCTTATTTTACATATTATTTAGTCACAGGATGTGGGTGTTGCTGGCAAGGCTACCATTTTTTGCCAAATCCGATCAGTTCCTAAGAAGAAGTTGCTGTTCTGGCTGTCTAACTGATGCTGCCTTTGTGCTGCACAGATCTGAATGGTGTCAAGGAGGAAGCTTCAGGAATTCTCACTGAATGAGGAAGGAGGTGTGTAGGCCTAAATGTTTAATGTGACTTTATTATGACTTTTTTTTTGTATTTGTAGTTTGTTGTCTTTTGCATGCTAGTTGTCCACTCCGCTGGCGTGGTATTTCACCGATTCTATAATGGTTATTGGACTTATTGAGTATGCCTGCAAGAAAATGAATCTCAGCGATGTATATGGTGGCCTATATATACTTTGATAATAAATTTACTCTGTTGAACTTTGAAAAGGTCTTCAAAGTGCAAAATAATTTTTTATCAAGGTACTTATACCATATAGAGTATAACCTTGAGATTCTTTATTTCATTAAATAAACTTTATTTTGCCAATTTTCAAATGAATGCAGGTGATGCTGTTTTCATATATTTACTTCCCTTGTCCCAATAATTTGTAGAAGCCATTGGTCTGGTTGGTACCGTTGATGAAGCCTTGCTGAGTGTTTCCCTACGGCTTATTGACGAAGGGCACTGGGAACGGTGATAGGAAAAACGAAAGCTGAAGGTGAAAAGGATGTCAATCAATCAAGCTGCTGTTTCTTTGATAGTGTTCAGTTTCCCATGTATTTCAACATGCAGAACACAAGAACCAAGGGTTTACACAAGGGTAATTATCCATTACTATGTATTTTTTTGTTTTCAATGAATAATTAATATTTGGAATGTTGACTTGTTTGGGTCATCCCTGCTTTTGGTCGTGTCAATAACAAGGTAGTCGGCAGCAGAAGGAAGATAAGATAGGAACTTTGTGGCGTGCAGGGTATTTTACTTATTCATGAGATGTGGTCGTTGTTATTGATATTTCCCACAATTGTCCTGGAGATGTTGACGAGGAATCGTCTTCGTGAAATGATTTTACTGAACAACGACTATACGGTGCAATTGGGCAGCGGACACCCACATTGCCTACAAGGATCAGTGTCTTTGGCAGCCTTCTGTGCAATCGTGACATCACAGTAGAGTTCATTCTGCTCCACTCCTCAACTCCTAGCAAAGCACGAGTCACACGAAATACTTGCAAGCAGAATCTGCCTGATAAAGAGAAGGCAGATCAGCGCCCAGAGCTCTGATTTGCGGGTTATAGTTCATGTCCAGAGTTAAAACCTCATGTTGGAGCAAGTTGGAACAATAATCCCTCCTCCTGCAGTGGAAGAGGTTGTGCGGAATTTGAATACATTCCCGTGTTGCAAAATTGGGGTTTGCCGAAAAAAGAGATATAAAAGCCTAAGGCAAAATTGCTCATTTTCAAAAGTATATTACTTAGCATTATCTTCAGATGCTGAGATACATCCTAGGAAGCGTTGGGACACATCAACAGTGAAGAAATCTGGAGTCATCGGGTGTTTCGGGTCATTCAACATCAGACACACTCACGCTCAGGCGACCCAGCCCGGGCTGATCAGACCATGGCTTGCGTCCCAGCAGAACTGGTCCACAGGTCAATCCTCTTGATCCATAGTCACCTGGAGGCTGGAGGACTGATGGCTCATTTGTTTGCAGCCCCGTAAGGCCGAGGGGAGAGAGTAGGAGCTGCACAGCGAGCAGCCAGCCCAACGTCTACACCCCACCTCTATAGGCTCGCATCGACAATTAAGGGAAAGTGTTGCAATCTAGTTGTGAGAGAAATAAAACGATTTCTGAGAAAAAGATTTAAAAATATTTCTCTCTGCTTGATTGTAACACTGCATTATAATCGATGTATGTTTAAATTCAAGTGAGAAGTTCTTCTCCTTCATTCATTTGCATTGGCAGCGAAGCGCCTATGCACATGATCTCCATGTGATTGACATGCAATGGTAAATATATCAGGAGATTGTTCGCTGTCGTATCAGAATCCTGTTTACGATCTTCGGCGTATGTTGTGGAATTTGTTAACTTTGCGGCAGCAGTACAATGGAATATATAATAATAAAATACTGTGAACAACAGTTAGCATCTATATATTAAACAGCTGAATTAAGTAAGTAGTACTATAATCCATAAAAAAAGTAGTGAGATAGTGTTCATTGGTTCAATGTCCATTCAGAAATCGGATGGCACAGGGAAAGAAGCTGTTCCTGAGTTGTTGAGTGTGTGGCTCCAGGTTTCTCTACCTCCTTCCTGATGGTAGCGATGAGAAGAGAGCATGTCCTGGATAATGGGGGTCTTTCTTTTGAGGCGTTGGCCCTTGAAGATGTCCTGGATACCACCGAGGCTAGTGCCCATGATGGAGCTGATTAAGTTTACAACTCTCAACAGCTTATTTCGATCTTGAGCATAGTCCCCTGTCCCCTCCCCCCATACCAAACGGTGATGCACGGTACATCTGTAGAAAATTGTGAATGTTTTAAGTGACATAACACATCTCCTCAAACTCCTAATGAAATATAGCAGCCGTGGCACCCAGAATCACAATCAATATTGCTGATTTTTATGCAAATAACCTACGAGATCTTAGTAGAGTTGCTTAAGTCACAGACACGCTCAGAGTTTGCAACCGCCGCGGTGCCGGCCTGGATATTATAAGGGGATCCCGAGGAAGTCAGCTTTGAAAGAGTTAATATTTATCTCGTGTTTCACGAGAGCCCCTCCCTCTCCTCTTGTTTGTGCAGTTGCTGGGATTCCTCTTTGTCAATTAGCTCCCGCGATTGCTGGGATCAGACCTAGTAATTGATGCATGCGAGAAGAATACACAACACATATATAAAAAAAAACGCGTTCTTGCATTAATTTCATGGGATTCAGTTTTCTTCTGTAATGGAGCTGTTCTTTTCTTTCAAATGGTCCTAATGTGGAAACAGGCAGAACCTTATTTTTGAACTATTTTCACAAGACATATTTCACCAGGCTTTTAAAGTACTTGCCGTGTTTTGAAATCTGAACATTCATAGCAAATAGTCCCCATCCTCCCTTACACTGTGGACGGTCTCTTGACTGAATGTCTGTTGTCAAGTAATTAAAATGACAACCTGCACCAATTTGTGGAAAGCATGTTAGGCAGAAAAATCACCTATTCCCTATTTTTACCAGATTTCCTGATGATTTTTTTTGTGTCTTTTTAGCTCGTGGAAATGTTATTGGAATGAAAAATATCCAGATTGCAGATGATGTAGAGCACCAGTATCTTGTTGTAAATTTGTTGGAAGACAGTTAACATTTGTTGGAAGGTTGTGAATTTTCCTGGTGGCAATCCATGGTATTTCTCACAGAAGTTATTATGTAAGTTCTCAAGCAATTACATGTACTTCCTGTTATCACCTGTACTTCCTTAGGAATTTGCAAAGATTCAGCGTGGCACCTAAAACTTATATAGATGTGTATTGACTGGCTGCATCACAGCCTGGCATGGAAGCAACAATGTCCTAGAATGGAAAATCCTACAACAAGTCAAGGATAATGGCCCAGTCCATCACTGGTAAAGTCCTCCCAACCATCGAGCACATCTACACGAAACATTGTCACAGGAAAGCAGCATCCATCATCAGGGAACCTCATCGCCCAGGACGTGCTCTGTTCTTGTCGCTGCCATCTCACTCCCCCCATTTTAACTGAATTTTACAGGAGCACAATTTGGAGCATCCTGACAAGTTGCATCTCCGTCTGGTATGGGAGCAGCGGAGCATCGGATCAGAAGTCTCTACAAAGGACTGTGAGAATGGCCGAAAGGATCACAGGGGTCTCCCTACCATCCATTGGGGACATTAATCAGGAGCGCTGCATTGGTAGGGCCCTTAGTACTATCAAGGATCCCACCCATCCATCCAGCGTCCTCTTTGACTTTCTACCATCAGGCAGGAGACTCCAATGGATAAAAACAGGAACGGTCAGGATGGGAAACAGTTTCTTCCTTCAGTCCATTAGGCTTCCCAACTCACTGGCGCATCACATTCCAAGTGTCATTGGATAGTTTGCACTGTACCCTACAATATTTAATTTATTCATTCTACTCTGTTTACCTGCATGTAATTCATTTGTAGATTAATTCTTGCTTTCCGAAGTTATTGTGAATTATGTGTACTACTGTGCTTTATGCCCCGGTCTGGAAAAACTTGACTTAATGACTGTGGGTTAAGTTGAAGGAATAGGGAATTTCAATTGTTACTTAAGCATTTATCATCTCTTACTTCTCACTTGCTGTTGAAGTTTTAAAGTGCTGTTTTGAAGCAGGAGGAAAGAATAGGAGTGATGGGAGGATGAGCTGGTTTCCTTCCCCACTGTGGCACATCTAACTTCACCTGAGCCTTCTCCAAATGCTGCCTCTGAAAACCTATGAATGCCCTTCCTTAGCTCCCAAGCCATCCTGGGACATGACCAGTGCACACCGCACATTCAGAGGAAGCGGGCAAATTAGGCTGCACAGGTTGCTCTGCAGAGGTGGTCTAATCAATGACTGGGTGTTAATATATTAACCTACTTTTTATCCTTTTGTTAAAATATTACCCCCCTCACCACACTCTCTCCCACTGCAGAGAGCCTGCATTAATAAAATTCCTGACGAGAGGTCTAGACCCAAAACGCCAACTGTTTACTCTTACCCATAGTTGCAGCCTGGCTGGCTGAGTTCCTCCAGGTCAGAACTTCCCAACCTGGGGTCCACAGACCCCTCTGTTAATGTTAGGGGTCCATGATATAAAAAAGTTGGGAACCTGTGGTCTAGGCATTGGTCGATGGAACCAAGCAGAATAAAAGTACAGCATTGAAAAAATGGCCCGAAGGGCCTCTCTCTCTGTGCTGCAGAGCTTTATGACTCTATGACATCATAAAACAGAAATAATAAAACACTTGTCAAGATGGCAACTTAGCTCCATTTACAG
Organism: Mobula hypostoma; assembly: GCF_963921235.1. Taxonomy (NCBI): domain Eukaryota; kingdom Metazoa; phylum Chordata; class Chondrichthyes; order Myliobatiformes; family Myliobatidae; genus Mobula; species Mobula hypostoma. Next base: position 28,095,259 of record NC_086122.1, read on the forward strand.
CAGGGCCGTCTGTTGATTCCTCAGCGGCATAGATGTCCAGTGATGAAATCGTGGTCTGACATTTGATAGCATTTCCAGAGATAAACATACCTTGTGCTAAAAGGCATCATGGGAATGCTTTCATGGGTTAAACACTAAACATAGTATCTCTGTTTATTTTGCATTAAGTGTCTGGGAGCAGCCTGCAGGATCAGATATAGTTTTCAGGATAGCGCTGGATTACTGAGTAATAAGCAATCAATCCACATACAATTAGTTAAAGTTAATCGTTGAAGAAAAATAAATATTTTGGTAAAATAAAGAAAATGGTTACCTATCAAAGCAATCAGTACCTAGGATTGCAATGTTTGTTTAATGTGGTTAACCTTTTACCCCAAGAGATGGTCGTTTGATTTAAGGCCTGATAATGCATGGGCCCTGTCTGATTGTACGGTGGGTAAGAGGTAAACAGCACTTGATTTGGAAAGGTTTTCTTCGTCACTGAGGGCAGTGTCTATTTCAGTACGATACCAGCGAACTGGATTCAGAGTCCATGTTTTTAGCAGATAAGGGACCGTAGCGAGAACTCATTCCACTAGGCCCTGTTACCCGGGTATGGAAGGCGAGGAACTGACAGTAACCATGCTTGTGAGTAAAGCCAACACAGAAATTAAATCATCATATATACTGCGGATCAGGAAAGTGTAGAATGAAAAGGGTGAGACTATTAATCTGCCAGAATGATGATGGCAGCTACTAAACATTGCTAATCTAATTTGAACCAGAATAGAGCCTGCTGTGGGAACACCAATGCCCTTGAACAGCAAAGCCTACAAAAAGTGCTGGATTCGGCCCTGTACATCATGAGTAGAGTCCTCCTGACCATCGAGCACATCTACATAAAATGCTGTCATAAGAAAGCAGTTTCCATCATCTGAGATCCCCACCGCCCAGGCCATGCTCTCTTCTCGTTGCTGCTATGAGGTAGGAGGTAGAAGAGCCTCAGGACTCTGATGCTCAAGGACAGAGTTTATGGACACTTACTACCCCTCAACCATCAGGCTCTTGAATAAATGGATAACTACACTCACTTGCCCCATCACTGAGATGTTCCCACAACTAATAATCTTACTTGAAGGACTCTTTATCTCATGTTCTCATTATTTATATTTGCAGTTGCCCAGTTTGTTGTCTTCTGCATTTTGATTGATCTTTCATTGACCCTGGTATAGTTACTATTCTATAGATTTATTGAGAATGCCCACAAGAAAATGAATCTCCGGGTTGTATATGGTAACATATATGTACTTTGATAATAAAATTTACTTTAAGCTTTGAACTTTGGAATAGCTATGAATCGGACAAACTGGTTCCTCAGTTATAATAGTCACCTGTGGCAAGGCATCAGCTGTTCCTGTTTATTTTAGCTCAGGGGCTCCCAACTTCTTTTATGCCATGGACCCTTTCCATTAACCAAGGGGTCCGTGGACCCTAGGCTGGTGCTCCTGTTACCCAGGAAGAGCAACCTTTTCAGGTTGATTGGTTAGGCTGTTCGAGTACTAGTCAATATTTATCAGTTGCACAACCTGACTAAAATAGATCAACTGCTTGTTATCTGTTTGTGGTTTGTAGGACTTCGCTGTGCTGAAATTGAATGTTACATTCCCACAAAGCAGAGCAGGTATTTCACTGGGGTATTCTGGAATTAGCTATCTTGTTTCCTGACTCACGGATGAATGCAGACTCAGTATATTGAAAAAAAAACCCTTTCATTAAAATATCAGTAGGAAAGAGTGGATGAATTGGATAAAGTCAGGAGTCCAGCTTGTAGAGTTGCTGCCTCGTAGACCCAGGAATTTGGGCTTTGATCCAGACCTCTGGTGCCGACTGTTGGGTTTCTCCTGGGTGCCTTGGTTTCTTTCTGCATTCCAGAGATGTGTACATTAGCTGACCACTACAAGTTGCCCCTAGTGCACTGGTGAGTGGTAGATCCTTGGCATAGTTGATGGGAATATGGTCTGGTGTGTCAGGTTGTCAGAACTGTGACATAGCAGCTCTGCTGTGACCCGTGCCAGTGTCCTTCTGTCTCCCCTTAGAGGTGGTCATCGCAGGTCACCATCTGAATCATGGCTGATTGGTTTCACAAGTAAATTTGGGCCCCCATTTTTTTCCTGTGTGTTAGGCTAAATTTCCTCATAAACTCCTTCAAAACCGATCAGCAGAGCGACTTGTCAATCAAGTTATACATTGCAATGTAAGTAGAATTTAATGATTCTGAAGTTATTCAGATAAGACCTTTAATTGTTGAAGCAGTGATGCTCAAATGGCAGGATATCATGTTGAAACTGAATAGCATATTACATCTTCTGGGTGACAACTGAGAGAGAAATACCACAGGACTAAAAGGCAACAGAAAAATCAAGAAACTGAAGTTCCTGGTGGGTATAGGCCCCCTTAAGGGAAACGTGAAAGGTCCTGGTCCGTATAGACCTCCTTAAGGGAAACGTGAAAGGTCCTGGTTGGTATAGATCTCCTTAAGGGAAACGTGAAAGGGCCTCGTCAGTATAGACCTCCTTAAGGGAAATGTGAAAGGTCCTCGTCAGTATAGACCTCCTTAAGGGAAGTGTGAAAGGTCCTGGTTGGTACAGACCTCCTGAAGGGGAACGTGAAAGGTCCTGGTTGGTATAGATCTCCTTAAGGGAAACGTGAAAGGTCCTGGTTGGTATAGACCTCCTTAAGGGAAACATGAAAGGTCTTGGTAGGTATAGACCTCCTTAAGGGAAACGTGAAAGGTCCTGGTAGGTATAGACCTCCTTAAGAGAACATGATCGTGAACATGTATGTATGAAATGGAAATGTGGTGGACTGGGAGGTAACATACCACATATTACAGTGTGTCATGCATGTCAGCCACTGACTTTTTCCTTTTTTCAGAAAAGATTTAAAACAGGGGCAGTGATCAAAACAGGATAACAGAAAGGATTGCAAGAGTGGACAGTAATGCGACCGGTGCAAAAGAGAAAGGAAGGAAGTACAATCAAATGGAGGTCAAATGTTAACTCAAGGAAAGGAAGTCAACAGTTTTGCCTGCAGTCAGTTGGGTGTGTGCTTCTCTGGGTGTGAGTGGACCTTTACCCTCGTGACTCGTGCCAACCCATATTCCGCCGGCGTCATTCAGTTACTGGAGCTGTGCCCTGAGCTCCAATCTTTCTCCTCACAGTTTCCTAATCGGCCCTATTGTAGCATGACACTTCCTGAACTGAGAGAGTGCATTTACATAAACAGATAAATCACTCTCCATTATTACATCCGCAGTTTCTGGAGCAAGCAGCAAGGCTTGTGAACGCGCCGCAGAGGAAGAGTCTAAAACTTCCTCCATCCTGCAATTTGGAATTCCATGCGGCGATATTCTAAGAGATTTGCTGCTCCAGCAGCCCACGGATAAAAGGAAAAGGCAAACAAAAGTAAGCAACCGAAATGGAACAAAGGAATAAAAATAGAACCAGGGTGGAAATTGGTGGGAAATGAAATGCTAGCAAAAACGATTGGTAGAAAATTTCCACCAATATCTGGGGCCAAGAAGATGTGGAATTCAGCACTGTGCAGCACCCCCGGAGACAAGGCACTTCCCAAGAGGGAAAAAAATTGCTGAAAGAGGGTGATACTATTTTTTCAGGCTGGCATTGACCACCCCAACTCCTACCAGGTCATTCAAAGCAACTGTGAGGTGTCTGGGGCCAAATTAACCAGCTGATCCCTTTTCTCCACGGTTGAATTCAGAAGTGGAAAGTAGATACCTGAAATATACGGGTTATTGCTCAGAAAAACTACTCTTTGCATGGTAGCATCGTGGTTAGCACAATGCTTTATAGTACAGGGGACCTGGGTTCAATTCCTGCTGCTGCCCGTAAGGAGTTTGTACGTTCTCCCTGTGACTGCATGTGTTTCCTCTGGGTGCTCTGGTTTCCTCCCAAAGTCCAAAGGCAAACTGGTTGGTAGGTTAACTGGTCGTTGTAAATTGTCCTGTGATTAGTCTACTATTAAATTGAGGGATTGCCAGGTGGCATGGCGTGAAGGGCCAGGCGGGACTTTTCTGTGCTATATCTCAATAAATAAAAATAAATATTTCATTGTGCTAACCCTGAATGTGCCATGGTTCAAAAGCTCCAGACCCCATCCACCAGTGGGTGGGTGGTGGCAAAGCTGGGTAGGGCAGAAAAGATTGGTTCTTTGGAGGCACAAGATGCCCAAATCTGGAGGATAAGTCTGCTGGAAGAAGTCTGTTGGTTGAGCAGCATTTGTATGGGGAAAGGAATTGGATGACATTTCGGGTCAAAAACCCTGAGTGTTTTTTGTTAAAAATTGATACTTGATTCTTGGGGCTGGGAGGCAGTGAACTAACTGTATCAAAAGGGAAACACAAAGCTTGCTCATGAATGCTTGTATCTGGCATGGACACTTCTTTTAAAATTCACTTTGATTCTGATGTCAATATTGGAAAAGAAGAAGAAGAGAAGAAAGCCCTTAACTCCGAGTAGAGTCATCAGGATGCTATCATGACGGCTTTTTTTTTTAGCAGGCTTTACGAGGCTGAGTTGCTAGCTCGATGCTCAACCCAGCACGGATGGAAAGCGTGCAAGGGAGCCGGCTGGATTTGAACTCTGGAGCCTTTGCTCCAAAGTCTGGTGCTGATGCCACTATGCCACCAGCCAGCTCTCCATATTGGAAAGGCAGGTACTTTTACTGCTCTTGTAATGACTTTGAGGGGTTAGGTTGTTGGATGAGGTGCTGTCTCCTTTCCTTGCCGAGGAGTATATGCCAAAGCCCAGAGGGTGTCACAGTAGCGTAGTGGTTAGTACAGAACTTCATAGTACAGGCGATCTGGGTTCAATTCCCACTGCACCCTGTAAGGAGTTTGCATGTTGCTCCTGTGACCGCGCGAGCTTCCTCCCAATTTCCAAATACGTACCAGGTAGTTAACTGGTCATTGCAAATTGTCCTGTGATTAGGTTAGAGCTAAATTGGGGTTTTTTGGGCGGTGAGCGGCCTATTCTGATGCAGAGTGGAGAAGCGCTGTGGTGTTTAAGCCGAAGGTGGTGTTAATTGATGTTCATGAGAACCTTTACAGTATGATCAGAGACCCTTCAGTGCTCCTGTTTCAGAATCAGAACTAGGTTTAATATCATTGGCATATGTCACGACCCACCCAGCCAACAAACTTTTTGTCCCTCTTCCCTCTGGGAGAAGGCTCAGGAGCTTGAAGACTCATACGACCAGATTTGGGAACAGCTTCTTTCCAACTGTGATAAGACTGCTGAACGGATCCTGACCCAGATCTGGGCCGTACCCTCCAAATATCCAGACCTGCCTCTCGGTTTTTTTACACTACCTTACTTTCTGATTTTCTATTTTCTATTTATGATTTATAATTTGAATTTTTAATATTTACTAATTTTTACTATTTTTAATATTTAATATTTGTAATCCAGGGAGCGGGAAGCGCAGAATCAAATATCGCTGTGATGATTGTACGTTCTGGTATCAATTGTTTGGCGACAATAAAGTATAAGTATTTGTTGTGGAATGTATTGCAGCAGTACAATGCGATACATGATAAATAGAGAAAAAAATAAATGAATTACAGTAAGTATATATATATATCTATATTAAATAGTAGTGCAAAACCAGAAATAATTTAACGAAAGTAGTGAGGTAGAGTTCATGGGTTCAATGTCCACTTAGAATTTGGATGGCAGAGGGGAAGCAGCTGTTCCTAAATTGCTGGTGTGTGCCTTCAGGCTTCTGTACCTCCTTCCTTAACAATCAGAAGAGGGCATGTCCTGGGTGATGTGGGTCCTTAATAATGAGCGCTGTTTTTCTGAGACACCGCTCTTTGAAGATGTCTTGGATACAATGGAGGCTAGTACCCATGATGGAGCTAACTAATTTTACAACTTTCTGTAGCTTCTTTTGCATTGCACTGTAGCTCCCCCAAACCAGACAGTGATGCAGCCTGTCAGAATGCTCTCCTCAGTACATCTGTAGAAGTTTTCAAGTGCTTTCGGTGACAAACCAAATCTCCTCAAATTCCTGATGAAATATAGCCACTGTCTTGACTTCTTTATAGCTACATCGATATGTTGGGACCAGGTTAGGTCCTTGGAGATCTTGACACCCAGGAATTTGCTCACTCTCCCCAGCTCTGATCCCTCTATGAGGATTGGTTCATGTTCCCTCGTCTTACCCATCCTGAAGTCCACAATCAGCTCTTGGGTCTTACTGACATTGAGTGCAAGGTTGTTGCTACGAAACTGCTCAACCAGCTGGTATATTACTGACATTTTTATGACGTTATGCAGACCTGAAAGAACACTAGATTGTGCAAAAACTGTGCCTACTCTGCTTTAGATAAAGAGTGCTAAGTGTAAAGTATTTATTGAAATGGGAACCAGCATATTCTGAGGAGGTCAGATAATGGTACGTACATTAGCAAAACTAGCAGGCTGTATTTCTAGCTTTAAGAGCTGCCTACACTTCTAAAGCACCCCTCTGGAAGCTCACCACCGTCATCATTGTGGGTGATCATGGCCTCATGACCATGATTGTCCTTGGTAACCTTCAGAATATGTTACAGCTGATATTTCTTTTCATTAGTTGAAATTGGAGCTTCAAACAAATTTCTGTGTCAGAGTTGGACACATTGGCTCAGATATTACACAGCAGCCGTAGAGTCAAGCTCCCCCATTCTGCCTGAAGGGCAACTCTTACATCATTGGTGTGACATTGAACATTTTCAAAAGCAGCCTTCCTCATGGTATGTATAACATCAGAGGAAACAGAGCTGGGGTACAAACGTAAGCACAAAGTGACTGAGGAACTCAGATGGTCAGGCGGCATCTATGGAGAGGGGTCAACAGTTGATGTTTTGGGCCAAGACGCTTCATCAGTACCAGAAATGAAGGGGGAAGAAGCCAGAATAATAAACTGAGGGGAGGAAAAGGTTTACAAGCTGGCAGGTGATAGGCGAAACTAGGTGAGGAGGAAGGTGGGTGGGGGTGGGAGGACGGAGTGAGAAGATGCGAGGTGATAGGTCGAAGAGATTAAAGGCAGAAGAAGAAGGAATCTGATAGGAAAGGAGAGTGGGCCATGGGAGGAAGCCCAGGAGGGAGGTGATAGGCAGGTGAGGAGAAGAGAAGGGGAGAGAAGGGAGCCAGAATGGGGAATGGAGGAGAAATTGTTGGGAAGTTAGAGGAACTAACATTCATAACCCAGGCCCCTGCTAAGCCGTTCATTTGCAGCTGATCAGATAGACAGTTCATTTTGCCTCCATATCCCTGACTCTCCTGGATTCCTTAATGTCTGAAAATCTTCTTATCTTAGTCTTTAACATCCATTGCAGTTAGTGAGAAGATTTATAATCTACTATACAGAGAGATAGCCGACCCCTAATCACAAAGAGTCTCCACTTCTAGGTTCTCTAGATACAGCGAAGTCTCTCAACATTGATATTAGCACTTCCTTCCACAATCTACAGTATACACAATACTTAACTGATCTAAACTCCAGTGGGCATTGATCAACTTTGCTCAGACTTGCCTCATAAAGCAACAGTCCCCTCTCCATTACTAAACCCAGCTCAACCTTTAGGCCGGTAAATCCTTCCTTTGCCATGAAAACTGAAATGAAGTGCTCCAAGTAAAGCCCATTCAGTGTGGCAGCATTTGCAATAAAGGGCAAAACACACTTTCCTGCCAAATATTGGATCTCTACATTTCATCACAGTTTACTTTCCCGATCCGCGTTGTATTGTCAGCAACCAGGACATGGTTTACTGTGGCTTATCTTTGTTCCATTAGTAATCATATAATGAAAGTATCATACATACAAGTTAGGAACAGTAATCCATTATCGCCTTCTCAGAACTGCTCTGCCACTTAATGAGGAACAAGAGAAATTCTGCAGATGCTAGAAATCCAAGCAGCACACTCAAAATGCAGGAGGAACTCAGCAGGCCAGGCAGCATCTATGGAAAAGAGTAAACAGTCGACGTTTCAGGCCAAGACTCTCCATCAGGACTGGAGAATAAAAGCTGAGGTTAGTGTTAGAAAGAGGGGAGAGTGAAGGAAAAAATACAAGATGATAGGTGAAACTGGAAGGGGGGAAAGATTGAAGTAACGAGCTGGGAAGTTGACTGGTGAAAAAGATAAAGGGCTGGAGAAGGGAGAATCTGATTGGGGAGGACAGAAGGACACGAAAGAAAGGGAAGGGAGGTGATGGTCAGGTAAGGAGATTGGAGACAACACTGGGGGAAGTAGGAACGGAGAATAGTGAAGAGGGATAGGACATTACTGGAAGTTCAAGAAATCGATGTTCATGTCGCCAGGTTGGAGGTTACCCAGATGGAATATAAGGTGTTGCTCCGCCAACCTGAGTGAGGCCTCATCGTGACAGTAGAGGAGACCACGGGCTGACATGTCAGAATGGGAATTTAAATTGGTGGCAAATGGGATATCCCAATTTTTCTGGTGGATGGAGCGTAGGTGCTCGGCGAAGTTGTCTCCCAATCTATGTTGGGTCTCACCGATATACAGGAGGCCATACAAGATGATCCTAACAGATCTGCAGGTGAAGTGTTGCCTCACCTGGAAGGATTGATTGGGGACCTGAATGGTAGTGAGGGAAGAGGTGTAGGGGCAGATGTAGCACTTGTTTCGCTTGCAAGGTGTGTACATAAGCCGTGATTTGCACTTCCTTACAGGTTTGTGGATGGTACAAATCTGGTATTTGTATTGAATTGATTTGACTTATTCTTACATCCTTCAGATACATGAGGAGTCAAAATCTTCACATTACGTCTCCATTCAAATGTGCAATGTGCAAATTATAGCAATTTGTAATGAATAGTATGTACAGTAAGATATACAACAGAACAGTCGATATAGTTTAGAAATACAATTGTGTCAGTGTGAATTAATCGGTCTGATGGCCTGGTGGAAGAAGTTGTCCCGGAGCCTGTTAGTAGTTGGGTTGACTCGGGTCCCCAATGATCCTTCAGGCCTTTTTTATGCACCTGTCACTGTAAATGTCCTGAATAGTGGGAAGTTCACATCCACCGATGCCCTGTTTAGTTTGCGCCACTCTCTGCAGAGTCCTGCGATTGAGGGAAGTACAGGTCCCATACCAGGCAGTGATGCAGCCAGTCAGTATGCTCTCAATTTTGCCCCTGTAGAAAGTCCTTAAGTTTTGGAGACTCATACCAAACTTCTTCAATCATCTGAGGTGAAAGAGGCGCTGTAGTAATTTTTTCACCACACAGCCAGTATGTACAGACCACATGAGATCCTCAGTGATGTGTATACTGAGGAACTTGAAGCTGTTCACCTTCTCAACAGGTGTCAATAGGGGTTAGCCTGTTTCTATTCCTCTTGCAGTCCACAACCAGCTCCTTTGTTTTTGTGACATTAAAGGAGAGGTTGTTTTCTTGACACCACTGTGTCAGGGTGATGACTTCTTCTCTGTAGGCATCTAGCAATCCTTCCGGAAACCGTGGAAATATACAGAAAACAGTCAGTATTGACAGGTTGCTCCTTGTAGTTAGGCTTCCGGGTTTTTCTGTCGGCTCTTTTAAGGGCCTGGTTGATTCCCTTCACCTTATGGCTATTCTGTAGGAATGTCATGAGTAATCGTTTTTTTTCTTGGGGAGACGCTCCAGGTCTGAAATAGTTTTCACGCAGTTAATCAAAGCAAAAAGAACTGCTCTACATTGGAAGGCGTGATGGTGGCTGTTATTGTTGAGGTATGTCAGTCTGAGTGGGTTTCTGATTGATGCCATGTCCAAGGCTACTGTCTGGTTTCCATTGTATTAGAATATCCAGGAACAGCAAGCAACCTTTCTTCTCCATCTCCACTGTAAATTGAATGTTTGGATGTATACTGTTCAGATGGTTGTGGAACCTTTGGAGTACCTGGAATCCATGAGGCCACACTATGAGGGTGTCATTGACATATTCGAAGAAGCATTTGGGGCATAAAGGTGATGAACTAGCCCTCTTCTCAAAGTTCTCCATGTAGAAATTAACAATAGCCAACGACACAGATGATCCTGTGGCCTCTTCGTCCGTTTGTTCATAATAGTTCCTCTTATGGAGGAAGTACATCAATGCAAGGGTGTGTTCATCAAGAGCATGTTGGGCAGACAAAAATAAATGAACTGTTCAGGGAAGAGAAAAAAAGATAAAGTGCTAAGTTGCAGTTTCAAAAAGGGCACTAGTCTACACGCTGTTCATGAAAACGCTGATAATGATGAGAGTGACTCAGAGCTGGGTAGCCTTGAGATTTATAATGTGAAAACTAACAAGAGACAAGCAGTGTGTCTTGCAGCAGAAGCGAACAGCAAATTAATTAAAATGGAATTGGACACTGGCTTAACACAGGTGTTGTGTGTGTTGATTTTCTCTTGTTTGTAATACAGACATGGATCTTCACATCTGACTCGAGCACAATTTTCTGTAGCATAAATACTGTAGAATCTCAGCCAGGTGGAGGTCTGTTACTGAACTCCTTGTGGGATCCAGTGTTACTGTTATGAATCTGTCCATGAGTTTAGAATAAGTCAATGAATATGCAGTAAAAAAAATCACTCCCTACTATGTACATAGTTTTCTTTTTTCGATTGTTCTTTCTTTCCTCTCCTTTCTATAAGTGTATACCTCAGATAAATATTATGTGGAGATTTGTGACAACTATGATTATATGATATATATGTCCAGTATCTGAAATACATCTTATGGAAATGTTTGTTTGATGATGAAATTCAATAAAAAATAAATTACAAAAAAAAGAATATTGCTGTTTGTTTGAAATTTGCTTAAATTTAAACTAAAATTATATACTAAAAGTTTTTATATATCCATGGACCACAATTAGATTGCATATTGAATCATGAAATGTGATGTGCTGCTGTATTTCTCAGTTTCTTTTTCTTATTCTAGAATCTTGGTCCTTCTGAAAATCTCCATGGCTATGACTATGTAGAGATGGCAAAAAGATGGGAAAAAGGTGATGGCATTCCTTTTGATTCCACTTATAAAACTTAAGCATTCTGCCATCAACAATGGTTTTGGTTCTAAATGTTCCTGTATTACTTTCGCAATATCATCAACCTTTATTTCACCTGGCTTGGATGGAGCAGTTGACCTTCTAAGCAAATGGTACGCTTTTCCACCCATTGCAGTCAGCTACATCGGCACTTGCGTTTTCTTGGCTATTTCATTTGCTTCAAGATACCTTTCAATTCATTCAGTATACTTCATCCAGTTATCTGTTCTGCAATCAAAGAGTATTTACTTTTCGCTTCTTCTGAATTCACCTGTGGGGAAAGGGGAGCAGCTGGCTAATTTGGCCCCAGACCTCTCACAGTTGTTTTGAAGGCCCCTGGGGGAACAATGCAAAAGAGCCTGCTCTCTAGTATTACTACAGTGCGGCTCAGGTCAGTAATTTAGCACAGTGCAAAATCGAACCTGTATTCCTCGGCCCTACATATTGGTGCTTCGGTGCAGTGATCCTCGTGTTGCTCTGCCAGCTACACTTAGTGGCCCCCGCCCTCCACCCCCCCATTAGGTATATCTGAACACCTGTTTGTTAATGCAAATATCTAATCAGCCAATCATGTGACAGCAACGCAATGCATAAAACATGCAGACATGGCCAAGAGGTTCAGTGCTCTTCAAACCAAACTTCAAATTGGGGGAGAAATGTGATCTAAGTGTCTTATACCTTGGAAACATTGTTGGTGCCAGTCAGGGTGGTTTGAGTATCTCAGAAACTGCTGGCCTCCTGGGATTTCCACACACAAGTCTTTGGAGTTTACAGAGGGTGGTATGAAAAACAAAAAGCATTCAATGAGTGATAACTCTGTGGGTGAAAATACCTTGTTAATGAGAGAGATCAGAGGAGAATGATCAGACTGGTACACGCTGACAGAAAGGCGACATTAACTCAAATACCTATGTAAGCTGCAGAATTATCTGCAGCTTAATGTGAAAAAGACTAAGGAGCTGGTGGTAGACCTGAGGAGAGCTAGGGTACCGGTGACCCCTGTTTCCATCCAGGGGGTCAGTGTGGACATGGTGGAGGATTACAAATACCTAGGGATACGAATTGACAGTAAACTGGACTGGTCAAAGAACACTGAGGCTGTCTACAAGAAGGGCCAGAGCCGTCTCTACTTCCTGAGGAGACTGAGGTCCTTTAACATCTGCCGGACGATGCTGAGGATGTTCTACGAGTCTGTGGTGGCCAGTGCTATCATGTTTGCTGTTGTGTGCTGGGGCAGCAGGCTGAGGGTAGCAGACACCAACAGAATCAACAAACTCATCCCTAAGGCCAGTGATTTTGTGGGGATGGAACTGGACTCTCTGACGCTGGTGTCTGAAAAGAGGATGCTGTCTAAGTTGCATGCCATCTTGGTCAATGTCTCCCATCCACTACATAATGTACTGGGTGGGCACAGGAGTACATTCAGCCAGAGACTCATTCCACCGAGATGCAGCACAAAGCATCATAGGAAGTCATTCCTGCCTGTGGCCATCAAACTTTACAACTCCTCCCTTGGAGGGTTAGACACCCTGAGCCAATAGGCTGGTCCTGGACTTATTTCATAATTTACTGGCATAATTTACATACTACTATTTAACTATTCATGGTTCTATTACTATTTATTATTTATGGTGCAACTGTAACGAAAACCAATTTCCCACGGGATCAATAAAGTATGACTATGACTATGTAATACAACGGTAGTGTACAGAAGAGCATCTCTGACTACACAACACAATGAACCTTGATGTGGACGGGCAACAGCAGAAGACCACAAACATATACCCAGTGGCAACTTTATTAGGTATTGGAGATGGAGTATCTAACAAAGGGGCTATTGAGTTTATATTGAAGTTATTGAGTTTATATTATCTCCAAGGAAAGACTGCTTGTTTTAATATGTTGTCAGACCAGAACCATGTACTACAAATGGCTCCTGCACTCCCAGCCTGCCACTCCTGCTTCATAATGGTTGCTGCATTCTCAACCTTTTACACCCGATAACACTACCACGTGAGAGCAATTTTATCAAGTATAGACAGGATACTCTTGATTCCTAATGGTTTTGGAATTAACAAACAATTTGTTACACAGTAAGGGTTTTTTGGTTTCTCAATGTGGAAATTACATAAGATGTTGCACTCAAAACTTTTTATCTGTGAACAGGATTTAAAAAAAATGAGTGTAGGTTAATTGCAAAAAAAAATCCCAAATTTTTCCTGATTAGTTGTGATAGAGTCCAGTCCAATTCTGTTGACAGTAACACCTGTGCCATCGTGTGCAGAGTTCTCCTCTTTACTTTAGGACTGCTTTTTGGCTCCTTGCCAGTAAAAACCTGCCTGCAGAGTGCACCTCCCAATGTCTGGCACCTGTTTGACCTGCTGCTATCAAGGGAGAGTAATTTTAGAAATGCTGCTTAATATTTTTCACCTTACATAGGCAAACAAAACTGCTGGAGGTTTTACTAATGATGGAACGTTTTCCTATTTCTTTGGAATAATTGCACGTCATCACAAATTTGCCCTCATCTAAAGATGATATAATTGTAACTGATGAATGTTCGTGAACCGCTTTTCTGAAACTTCTATGCGCGAACAGCAGCAGCCAATTAATCCATCTTGTGCAATCTTTTGTCTGTTTCAGTGCCAGGTTTTAAAAGTTCATGTTGGAACTAGTCCTTAGCTATAGCATCGCTATTCATTCAAATTATATCTTTTAAAACTTCACCCTTTAATTTTCTTTCAATATTATAGAATTACATCCTACCAATAAAATTGCAGAAATATTGTTTGGGGTGGAGGTAGAGTGGTAGGGGAAGGGACTGTGAAAGTGCAGGAAGCTACCTGTGTAAAATAGCTTTAACATCAAGTAGGGTGAGCTCGCTAATTATAATCAGCTGTCCAATCACAACATTAAGAAAATTATTCTTGGTAAGGCTGCTCTAAGCTTGCAGAGGCTGGTGATTGGCACTAGGAATGTATTTTTGGTAATCAGCTGCATTCTTCCTGCGTTTGAAAGTCCTTGGTTTACGTACGTACATATATCCATGTGCAAAGCTTCACAGCACCCAGCAAGTTCAATTTTAATGTTGGAAAACTATAGATAATTGACACACCCAATACTTGAAATTTAAAATGCTCAAGGCTAGATTTCAAAAAGTACAATTTCATTGGTTTTGGGACTAAATAATTTATCAGTCCGAAGTTAACTTCTACATGGGAGAAGATAGTTTAGTAATTTTTTCAAAGTTTTTGATTTAAGTTTATTCCATCTCTTCTTAGGCCCTTAACTTCTAATGGACCACAGGCCACCTGTCTCCATTGTCCTCTGTTTTGAGCCACTTTCTTGAGGGTGGGCTAGGACTGTGCCCATCGTCTAATTTCGGCCTCGATGTCTTTCCTCCATTTGTTCGTTGCATGTCCCATTTTCCTCTTCCATTGGAGATTCCTTTTTAATGCCTGCCTGGTGATATCATAGGTTATCTTCTTCAAGGGTTGACCAAACCACTTCCGTTTCCATTTCCATTTGCATATTTGTATCTCTAAAGTTTATTCCATAGTGAGACTATCTAGTCCTCCAATAAACATCTCTGAACTTAATTGATGCACCATGCTTTCAGCAATTCAAGTTCTTAAGCTATGATATTCCTCTCTTCTCTGTCTCTCCTACTTAAAGTGCTCCTTATAACCCTGTCCCTGATCACTATGGACTTCTGTCCTAATATGTGGCTTAGTCTCAAATGCCAAAAACTTTTATGAAGCACCAATGTATAGTACATTTGCCTCCCATATATTTAACAATGACACTGTAGGGTAGTGGTTAGCACAGTGGTTTGCAGTGCAGGCCACAAGGGTTCAATTCCCGTTGCTGCCTGTAAGGAGTTTGGTTTGTTGTCCCCGTGACGGCGTCAGTTTCCTCCGGGTGCTCTGGTTTCCTCCCACATTCCAACTGGTCATTGTAAATTGTCCCGTGATTAGGCTAGGATTAAAAATTGGGGAACCGCTGGACGGCGTGGCTTGAAGGGCCAGGAGGACCTATACCGTACTGCGCTGTATCTAAATAAATAAACATGCATCAAAGCTTCGAAAAGTACAATGAAGCATGTCACTTGTGTCAATGACCTACGCGGTCTGAATATATATGCTCGGGGCTTCTGACACCAACATGCCCACAGCTTGCTAACCCCCACTACTATGTACATCTTTGGAATGTGGGAGGAAACCCAGGTAGTCATGGGGCAAATGTACATGAATTCCAAAAGTACATTGATATGTACTTATATGCCCGTACTACAGAGGCCTGTGAGTGTTTACCTTACGTGATAAAGAGATGAAGATTGAGGCTGTGTAAATTACCAAAGCCGCAGTTGCTTGGTTCTTTTTTTGTTTTTATTCTCAAGCAGACCAAATAGTAACTTGTTCATGCCAGCTAATAGTTTAATGCTACTCTGCACACATTCCACTCTACTTTGGACATGGCTGACGCAAGGCATCCCACAGATGTTTTAATACTCTGTTCATAGATCTTCATAGATGTTTTAATACTCTGACTGCCTATCAACACAAGAGAGCAAAGTGCCATTTAGTGAGGTGGAACAGGAAGAGGTTCTGGGTGTGACATTTGGAAAAATATTGTAATATCACAGTAAAACATTAAAATGATGCTGAGGTAAAGGGGACTTTGGATACCTACGTAATTCTGTAAGGTTTCAGTTCAGTGAACATTTTTACAGATACCATTAAGTTGATACACTATTATTAGTTCTTAGGGCTAGAGTTGGATAATCCCAATCACAGCATTTACAGTGGGGAATAAACCCTTGAGTCCTACCGAAGGTTAGAAAGAATTATGTTCTTTATTTTTTGTATTGATTTATTTAAGTTTGAAGCTTTGTTTTGTTTTCCAAAGTCAGTGTCGAAATAGTATTTTTAAAGTATGTATATGTCACTATATTACATTGTGGTTCATTTTCTTGCAGGCATTTACAAGAAAGTAAAGAAATACAATAAAATTTATGAAAAAACATACATATTTATAATTCTTTATAGCATTTATACAGATATTTTTACATTCAGAAACATTTGAAAATCCTGGCAGCTGTAACAGCCAGCAGGGTGTGGGGCAGAACACAGACCACTGTCAAAGCTGCTAATATAAAAACATCAGAATTAGGCCTTTCTGCCCATCTAGCCTATCCCATCACTCAGTATGGTCATGGTTGATACTTTGCCTCACTTTCCTGCACTAATCTGTATCCTTTGATTTGCTGCAACATACAGAAAATGTTGGAGGAACTCAAGAAATGAGCAGTGAATGTTTCGGGCTGAGGCCACTCAACAAGACTGGAAAGAAGGAGGCCAGTAGCTATAATTAATGGGTGGGGGAGAGGGTGGAACAAGACATAGAAGGGGATAGCGAATCCAGGTGAACGAGGGAAGGTAGGTAGTGGGTGGGGCCAAAATGATGTCTGTTGAGTTCCTCTAGCACCTTTATGTGTGTGTGTTGCTCCAGATTTCCAGATTTTTTTTGTGTCCGCTAAATTGCTTAATATGCAGAAACCTCTCAGTCTTTGTCCTGAGGGTGTTTAGAGTCTGAACCTCCCCATCACCTTTAGATGGTGGATTTGAAAGAATCACTCTCCTCTGGCTGAAAAAAAATTCTTCTAATCACAGTTCTGAAAAGCCAAATGCTTATACTGAGACAGTGAATTGGGTTCTAAGCATTACAAGCAGGGAATCGTTATCCCTGTATCTACTGTCAATCATTGTAAGATTTTATCTTCATTAAATAATCTGTCATCCTTCTAAAGTCTAGAGCAGCGGTTCCCAACCTGGGGTCCACAGACTCCTTGCTTAATGGCATTGGTCCGTGGCGTAAAAAAGGTTGGGAACCCCTGGTCTAGAGGGTCCATCTGCTTAATCTCTCCTAATGGGGCAAACGTCCATCCGAAGAATCAATCTGGTGAACCTTTGCTGTATGCCTTTATCACGAACCTCCAAGGGATCTTGTACCTCCCTTGAATAGGTAGAACAGAGTTGTACACAAATCACATGTATCTTCCTCTTAATCTATTCCACTTCATGGAAGACAGACCTAGCCTCCCTGCACTCTCCTTGTAATTCAAGGACTCCATCTCCCACAACATCCTGGTTGCTGAACCTTCTCTACATCCTCTCCAGTGCTTTCACATCCTTCTGATAGTATGGTGACAAGAAGTTCACTCAGTACTCTGGTTCAGGTCTGATCAACGTTTTGTAAAGTTACAGCATCATCTCCCTCCTCAGGTATTCAGTGCCCTGACTAATGAAGTTCAGTATCCGACAGAGCCATTGAATTATACAATGCAGAAACTGGCTCTTTGGCCCAAGGTGTCTATAAAGTATATAGTATGTTTAGAATGTCTTATTAAGCATATCATCTAACTGTCACCTTTTTAACATCCTTGAATTTGCACTCCAAAGTCCCTTTTCATTAATATTCCCCAGAACCATACAATTCATGGTCTATGCTAGCCTTATTAATATTCCCCAATAATAGTACTTCACCTCACTATTATCAGGATTAAACTCCATTTGCCATGTCTCAGCCATTTTACTAACATGTCAATATTACTCTGTGATCTCAGACTATTCTCTGCTCTGTTAACAGCTCAGTGTTATCTGCTAGTTTATGGAGAACAATCAGGGGTTCCCAACCTGTGGTCCATGGATGCCTTGGTTAATGGTATCGGTCCATGGCTTAGAAAAAGGTTGGGATTCCCAGTCCTACATCCATATACAAATCATTAATGTATACCTGTATTACAAACTGCATGGGTCCCAATTGAAAACCACTGGCCACAGGCACCCAATCACAAAATCAAGCCTTTACCATCACCCACAGTCTCTCATTACCAATCTGTAATCTACGTACTCTTATGTAGATGCACTGTATATTACTTGTAAACTGTATATATATACTGTATTAATTATTTTAAAGTTAGACAATTCTTTATCCATCTTAAATGTAGCTTTCCCATTTTACCAGTTCATTCTTCATATTTTCATCGTTTTCTTCACCTAGATTTAAGACTCTGATTTCAGATGGTACTAAATTACTTTTAATCTTTATGTAAGATGCTATCATATCATGACTATTCTTCGCTGATAACTACATGAACCACCAGCTAATTAATTAACACTTTCTCATTGCACATTACCAGATCTGAAATACCCTGTACCTCTGTATACTCACCTGGTCAACCAGGTCTCGCACCCCTCATGATTTCATCCTTACGATTTCTGCTAAATGGATTTTCCCAATCAACAGGCAGATTAAAGTCACTCATGATTACCGTGTTATCTTTGTTACATACATTTGTAATTTCCTGACTTACACCTTACCCAGAACTACCACTGTTTCAGGCTACAGATAGCTCCACACTAATGCTTTCTCATCATCATCATCAGGTGCCATGCCCAGTTTGAGCTTTGACTGCCATGGCCCACACACTCTGTTTTGGGTAAAGTGGATCAATTCAATGGTATTCATTTCAAATTCTCTGGCTGCTGTCTCCATCATCATTTGTCTTTGTCTTCCTCTTGCTTTCTTCCCTTCAATCTTTCCCATAATTACCGTGCATTCTAACTCCTCTTTCCTAATCACATGTCCAATGAAGTTACGTTGTCTTTTTATGATCTCATACATTATTTCTCTTTTTGTGTTTGCTCTGTTCATGACATCCTCGTTAGATATTCATTTCATCCAAGATATTCTTTGCATCCTCCTCAAAAACCACATCTCTGTTACTACAACTCATTTCCTCATGTTACTAGATATTGTCCAACATTCTGAGCCATATAACATAGCTGGATAAACGTAACATTTCAGAACTCTGAGGTGGGTTGTCATGCCTAGTTTAGTATTGATCAGTATACTCTTCATTCTCGTAAAGGTGCCTTTTGCCATCCCTATTCTTCTTTTGATGTCCAAGTTGCACCTCTCATCTGATGTCACCCAGCTTCCTAAATAGCAGAATTTCTTTACTTGTTTTATGTCTTCCCCATTTATTCCCAGCCTGCAGATAGGATTCTCCTTCTTTTTGGATATCACCATACATTCTGTCTTTTTGCAATTGGTAGATAGACCCATTTTTGCACTTTCTTCAACAATTATATCAATTAAGTTTTGTAGTTCTTCCTCCGTACTTGCAATTAACACAGTGTCATCTGCATATCTGAAATTATTGATGTTTTCACCGCCAACTTTGATTCCCAAGATGTCTCTTATTTTTTGTAATATTGTTTCACTGTACACATTAAATAAATCAGGGGAGAAAACATGCCCTTGTCTAATGCCTCTCTTGATTTTCATAAACTGACTCACTTCTCCATCTATTCTTACAGCGGCAGTTTGTTCCCAGTACAGATTTCTGATTAGGCGTAGGTCTTTCGAATCTAGATCTAGAGTTTCCTGTAATATTTCAAATAACTTATTGTGCTTCACTTTATCAAATGCTTTTGTGCAGTTGATAAAAGAAACAAACCTTTTTGCACTTGAATAGCTCGATTCTGTTAGTATCCTTAACATCAATATTGCTCTTCTTGTACCTTCGTCTTTCACAAAACCATATTGTTCTTTGCCTGTTTCAGCTTGTATCTTATTTTTAGCTTTTGTCATAAGAATTCTTAGAAGTATCTTGGTGATATGACTCATTAAACTTATGGTCCTATGTAATTCACATTCGATTGCTCTCTACCCTTGCATTTTTCTTATCACCAACCAAACTGATTCCATCTCTTGATTTTCTGAGCTAGCATTGTTTTTTTCTTTACTGTCTTTATGCCATCCTTTATTATAAGGGTGACAACTCCACCTTCACCATTTTGCATAACTCTTCTGTCAGTTATGTAGTGTATTTAGTATTTCAGTAATATTGTAAGTATATTGTTTGATTAAGCATTCTTCATTTGCTTGCATAATTCAACATCGGTTATATGTAAAAGTATGTAAATGGCATATGTCATTATGCCACCACATCATATGTGAGCGTCTCACTAAAAAAATAAAAGGAAGAAAACTAAGTAGGCAAGTATCCTTGCTCCTGTGTTTTTTTATGATTATGTAATAGTGGAGATGAGGAAGCTTTAAAACAAATTTGAGACAACTACTCACCTGTTGAATAGCAGCAACGGTTATCTTCACGAGGGGAGAGAGATATTCAAGTAAAATAAAAGGCAGAAAATGGATGAAATTAACAAGCCATGAGTGTTCATAAACAATAAATACTGGATGATAATAATAATTAATAAATAAATAAAAAGCAGAAATGGCTGGCTATACGCAGAAGATCGACGAGTTCAATTGCACAACAGATAACTGGTTGGTGTATACTGAATGAATTGAGTAGAATTTTGAAGCAAATGAAATAGTGGAAGAAAAACAAATGCTAGTGTTGCTGAGTGCAATGGGTGCAAAAGCATACAGTTTGCTTAGAAGTTTAACTTCTCGAACCAAACTAGCCGAAATGAGCTTTGCAGATATTGTAAATGTAATGCAGGAACACTTACAGCCAAAAGCATTGTTGATTGCAGGATGCTTTAGGTTTCATAAGTAGAATCAAAAAGAAGAGGAGTCCATTTCAGCTTAGGTGGCTGAATTGAGGAAATTGTCCATGCATTTTCAGTTCAGTGATGGAATGATGCATAGAGAAATTGTTTAGTTTGTGAAATCTTAGAACAAAACATTCAAAAGTAGTTCCTAACTGAAGCACAACTCACGTTTTAGAAGAGCACCCCTCCCGCGGCTCTCCACCCTCGCCATTCCCAATATTCTTTGCTCCGGCCAGATCTACAAACTCGCTCTCTGATCCATGCTGACAAATAGAGTACTGTGCAAAAGCCTTGGGCACCTAGGTGTGTAAATGTGCCTAAGACTTTTGCATAGTACTGTAGATTACAAAAGCATGGCTCAAGTAAAAGAATGATTTTGGAAGCTACTGACACACCCGTAAATTAATGTGATGTGAAGAACGTGCAACATAAAAATTTTAGCCTTTGTTTACCACCTGTGGTGCAGTACCTGGTGACTGTATATCCTGTCAAATATAGTCACCAGATCCACAGTCAGAGGAGCAGATTACAGGGAGATGCATGTGAACTACTGCTTGCAGTAGAAATCTAGTGTAAATGCAGTCAGGATCCATGTAATAATTACTTAACCCCCCTATAACGATCAGGTCCTGCTGATTACCTGAAATGAAACAGCGGAATGCATGCTCAGTCAGTTAGTGATTGCTTTACAAAATGTGAGATGAACTGCTGGATTTCTATAAATCCTCCCGGCAGTATGGTATCCTTTCAAAAACACAAGAGGTTTTGCAGATGCTGGAAATCCAAGGTAATACACACAAAAAGCTTGAAGTGTTATTATTTGGGAAGACCTCTCCTGGACCCAGTGTGTATGTGCAATTACGAAGAAAGCATGACGATGCCTCTATTTCCACAGGTGTTTGCAGAGATTTGGCATGTCATTTCAAACTTTGACAGACTTTTATAGATGTGTAGTGGGAAGTATATTGATTGGCTGCATCACAGGCAGGTATGGAAACACCAATACCCTTGAAAGGAAAATCCTACAAAAAGTAGTGTTTTTTACCAATTCATCATGGGTAAAGCCCTTGCAACCATTGAGCACATCTACATGAAGCACTCTCACAGGAAAGCAGCATCCATCATCAGGGACCCCCATCACACAAGGGAACGTCGACTCGGACCATGAGAGGCCTGCGTCGGGCATTTTCATACCTTACAAGGTGCAGATTGGAAGTCTGTGTGGGGCGTCACTCCTTGCACAGACACTAGAGCAATGTGTGAGTAAGTGCCTTGCTCAAGGGCACAAACACGCTGCCACAGCTGAGGCTTGAACTAGCAACCTTGAGGTAACTAGGCGAACGCCTTATCCACTTGGTCATGTGCCCAACACAAGACATGGCCTCTTCTCACTGCGGTTATCAGGAAGAAGATACAAGACTCCGAGGACTTATACCACCAGGTTCAGGAACAGTTACCACCCCTTAACCATCAGGCCCTTGAACCAAAGGGGATAACTTCACTCAACTTCACTTGTCCATTACTGAAATGTTCCCACAACCGATGGGCTCACTTTCAAGGAGTGAGTCTTCATCTCATGTTCTTGATATTTATTTATTTATTATTTTTCTTCTTTTTGTACTTGCACAGTTTGTTGTCTTCTGCACTCTGGTTGAAAGCTGTAGTTGGGCAGACTTTCATTGATTCTGCTATGGTTATTATTCTATAGGTTTATTGAGTATGCCCACAAGAAAATAAACCTCAGGATTGTATATGGTGACATATATGTACTCTGATAACAAAATTTATTAACCCAGGTACATGCACAGTTTATTTTTGTCTGAGAGATTTTAATGAATCTTATACTGTTGATTTTGCACAGCATCTAAGATTTAGGTTGAAATAGACTGCTACCATTTCACCATAATCCTTTGGTTTCAGTTTCAACGTCCCCTGTACTTCACTTTCATTGTGCCGTGTTGTATGAAATGCACGATCATGGTCTACGATCATGATTGTTCTTGGCAAATTTTTCTGCAGTTATCATTTTCCATTGCTTTCTCCTGGGCAGTGTCAGTACAAGACAGGTGACCACAGCCATTATCAATACCCTTCAGAGATTGTCTGCCTGGTGTCAGTGGTCGCATAACCAGGACTTGTGATCTGCACCGGCTGCTCATATGACCATCCACCACCTGCTCCCACAGCTTCCCGTGACTCTGATCAGGAGGGCTAAGCAGGTGCTACAACTTTCTCAAGGGTGACCTTCAGACTAGCAGAGGGAAGGAGCACCTTACACCTCCTTTAGTAGAGACGTATCTCAACCCCGCCACCCATATGCTTCACTTTAGTCTCTAATTAATTAGTAACTGTGCAGGTCCATGTAATAACTGTGAACACTTTGGACCTTCAGTCACGTCATTTCACAAATTCAAAATTATTTGCAAGTGACCTTGGAAAGCACAAAGTACCTTGGGAATGAAATTGCTGGAGTACAACAATAGTCAGACCACAATGTGTTCAAAACGAAGCAATGTTTTATTCTGAATATTGTAGTTACAAAATTATAGTTCAGTTATAGTTCAGTCGATGTTGTTTATTTGGATCTTCAGAAGACCTTTGACAAGCTGTCACTCATGAGACTTCTTAACAAGATAAGAGCCCATGGTATTACAGGAAAGATACTAGCATGGATAGAAGATTGGCTGACTGGCAGGAGATAAAGAGTGGGAATAATGGGGAGCTTTTTTGGTTGGCTGCCGATGATGAGTGGTGTTCCCCAGGGGTCAAAGTTTTCATGTCATATGTCAATGATTTGGATGATGGCATTGATGGTTTTGTGGCCAAGTTTATGGAAGAAACCAAGATAAGTGTAGGGGCAGGTAGCGTTGAGCAAGGAGGGAGTCTGCAGAAGATCTTGAACAGATTAAGAGAAGGGGCAAAATAGTGGTAGATGGAATATAGTATAGGGAAGTATATGGTCATGCAGTTTGGTGGAAGGAATAAAGGTGTAGACTATATTCTAATAGGGAGAAAATTCAAAAATCAGAGGCGCAAAGGGACTTGTGAGTCCTTGTGCAGGATTCCCTAAAGGTTAACTTGCAGGTTGAGTTGGTGGTAAGGAAGGCAAATGCAACGTTAGCATTCATTTCAAGAGGACTAGAACACAAAAGCAAGGTTGTAATGCTGAGGCTTTATAAGGCACTGGTCAGACTGCTTTTTCCTAGGGCTGAAATGGCTGAAACATGAGAGGCCACAGTTTTAAGGTGCTTGGAATTAGGTACAGAAGAGGTATCAGGGTAAGTTTTTTATGCAGGGAGTGGTGAGTGTGTAGAATGTACTGCGGGTGACGGTGGTGGAGGCGAATACGATAAGGTCTTTTAAGAGACTCCTGGATAGGTACATGGAGGTTAGAAAAATAGAGGACTATGGGTAACCCTAGGTAATTTCAAAAGTAAGTTCATGTTCGGCACAGCATTGCGGGCCAAAGGGCCTGTATTGTGCTGTAGGTTTTCTATGTTTCTATGTGCATGCTTCTAGTTTAATGAGGAAAATTAATGACCATGGAGATGAAATAGTTATTAAGTTTCAGCTAGATGGTGCAGGAGTGCTGAAGCACCAGAAGGATGAGCTTCATTTCAAAGGGCTGAATGGCTTTTCATCTTGGTCCTTCTGTGAAGAGGTTCACTAACTTGCTGCTTTGGATGGAGTATTTCTGTTATGAGGGAAGGCTGCATGTGCCAGGTTTGTTTTCCTTGTGGTGAAGGAGATTGAGGGCAGCCTTGGTGGTGGGATACATTTCTTCAAAGCAGAGAGCGCACAAATGTATAGCAAAGGTGATTGGTGTAGAAGAGGTTTGAGGAAGAACTTAGGTGGTGGAGGCAGAGAGTTGTACCTTTAAGTGTCTGGATGAGCACTTTAATCCCCAAGGCATAGGAGATTGTGAACCAAGTTCTGGCAGATGGGATTGGTTTAGAAGTAGGTGCTTGATGAATTGCATGAGCAAAGTGGGTGAAGCACCTGCTTCTGTGTGTCTGACAGTATGGTTATTATGTTGTAGGGCTACATTGGACAGCTGTTTTCATCAACTAGTCTGAATGTTGAGAATGCCTTAGTTTATGTTTCAGGGCAACTTTCAGATGGGTGCCACTTAGCACTATTCGAGGTAAACATTTATATAAAAAAACACACACACGTCTTTAGAGAGAGTACTCTTTGAAGGATATTTCTGCCAGGTCCAGATCGGTTTTAAGATGGTATTGATTTTTACTGGGAATTGTGTTTTAAAAGCCTAAATCCTAACCGGGTGTAGAAGCAATGACTATTTTTTTCCCCAAGGTTGCTGAATACAATACTATGCCATACATTTTTATTGTGTGCCTTGCTGTCATTCTGATTTTTTGGTAACTTGTGAAACTCAAAACCTAGAAGAGGAATTTGATAGCTAATTTCTTAACTCAATCAACTTTACAGTTTGATAATGGGAGGGTGCTAATATGGTAGCGATCACAATATGTATCTTACCTTGTATATTGGCTTTTCCCCATTCACTTTCTCTCTGTTTTGCAAACAGAAAATGTAATAAATTTAATTTTACAATGGAAAGCAGATTTAATAAATCTTAACTTGCAGTTTTGTTGCATAGAAGGCCACAGATACTTTAAAATGCATCTGTTTTTCTTGAATTCATAAAAGGTCAAATGATTTGAAAAGATTACTTGTGACAGTTGGCCTGCTCTTCTGCATGAGCATGGACATTGAATAAGTGACAGTGCGCTGTAGGTTTTCTATGTTTTTCTATGTTTCTAACCCTGAGATTCGACTTCCCCACAGACAGCCATGGAACGAGAAGAACATGGTGCCCGTTCAAAGAAGAAAACATCAAAAAGGTACTTAATGAATACTTTGCTTCAGTATTCACTACGGAAAAGGATATTAGCGATTGTAGGGATGACTTGCAGCGGACTGAAAAGCTTGAGCACGTAGACATTAAGTAAGAGGATGTGCTAGAGCTTTTGGAAAGCACCGTTGGATAAGTCACCAGGACCAGATGAGATGTACCCCAGGCTACTGTGGGAAGCAGGGGAGGATATTGCTGAGCCTTTGGCGATGATCTTTGCATGAAGATGGGAGAGGTTCCGAAGGATTGGAGGGTTGCAGATGTTGTTCCCTTATTCAAGAAAGAGAGTAGGGATAGTCCAGGAAATTATAGACCAGTGAGTCTTACTTCAGTGGTTGGTAGGTTGATGGAGAAGATCCTGAGAGGCAGGATTTATGAACATTTGGAGAGGCATTATATGATTAGGAATAGTCAGCATGGCTTTGTCAAAGGTAGGTCGTGCCTTACAAGCCTGATTGAATTTTTTGAGGATGTGACTAAACACATTGATGAAGGTAGACCCATAGATGTAGTGTATATGGATTTTAGCAAGGCATTTGATAAGGTACCCCATGCAAGGCTTATTGAGAAAATAAGGAGGCATGAGATCCAAGAGAACATTGCTTTGTGGATCCAGAAATGGCTTGCCCACAGAAGCAAAGAGTGGTTCTAGATGGGTCATATTCTGCCTGGAAGTCGGTGACCAATGGTGTGCCTCAGGGATCTATTCTGGGACCCCTTCTCTTTGTGATTTTTATAAATGACCTGGATGAGGAAGTGGAGGGATGGGTTAGTAAATTTGCTGATGACACAAAGGTTGGGGGTGTTATGGATAGTGTGGAGGGCCGTCAGAGGTTACAGTGGGACATTGATGGGATGCAAAACTGGGCTGAGAAGTGGCGGATGGAGTTCAACTCAGTTAAGTGTGAGGCAGTTCATTTTGGTAGCTCAAATATGATGGCAGAATATAGCATTAATGGCAAGACTCTTGACAGTGTGGAGGATCAGAGGGATCTTTTTCTAATTCCATAGGACACTTAAAGCTGCTATGCAGGTTGACTCCATGGTTAAGAAGGCATACGGTGGATTAGCCTTCATCAATTGTGGGATTAAGTTTCAGAGCCGAGAGGTAATGTTGCATCTATATAGGACCCTGGTCAGACCCCACTTGGAGTACTGTGCTCAATTCTGGCACCTCACTACAGGAAGGATGTGGAAACCATAGAAAGGGTGCAGGGAAGATTTACAAGGATGTTGCCTGGATTGGGGAGCATGCCTTATGAGAATAGGTTGAGTGAACTTGGCCTTTTCTCCTTGGAGCGACGGAGGATGAGAGGTGACCTGATAGAGGTGTACAAGATAATGAGAGGCATTGATCGTGTGGATAGTCAGAGGCTTTTTCCCAGGGCTGAAATGGCTAGGAAGAGAGGGCATAGTTTTAAGGCGCTTGGAAGTAGGTACAGAGGAGATGTCAGGGGTAAGTTTTTTACGCAGAGAGTGGTGAGTGCATGGAATGGGCTGCCGGTGACGGTGATGGAGGCAGAAATGATAGGCTCTTTTAAGAGACTCCTGGATGGATGCATGGAGCTTAGAAAAATAGAGGGCTATGGGTAAACCTAGGAAGTTCTAAGGTAAGGACAAGTTCGGCACAGATTTGTGGGCCAAAGGGCCTGTATTGTGCTTTAGGTTTTCTATGTTTCTGTGTTTCTAAAAACACCCTGCCTCCCCACATGCAAAAAAAAACAAGTGAGAAGCACACAAAATAAAACAAAATCAAAAGGCATTTTACAGTTTAGCTCAGTGTTTCTTATCAGCAGGCCGCTCCAATTCAAAATCGCCCAAACCAGCAGCAAAAGAAAGGGAATGACCAGAGGAACTAGAAACACATCATAATGTGTTTCAGTCCACAATCCACAAACCAGAGCGATTAAACCTTGCTCTGGTACCATCCTCCAACAGCGTCGAGGGAGAGAGAGAGAACTTCTTCGAATGCAAGGACCTTCCCTTGAGAGCAGTGAGTGAGAAGGAGAGAGAGGCCATCACACGGAGACAACTTCCTTTGGCAGCACCGAGCGAGACGCTGGTAGATGGCGCTGAACACCCACTCGTCCTCCGCACCCGCCTCGGCCATTTCACTCTTCCTCGGTGCTTCAATTGGTGAGATCGGTGAGAAATGGAGTCGGCCATGGGCCTGTGCCCCACCTCCAGCTTCCTGGACTCGGCACTGCATGCTTGTGAGATCCTCTCAGAGACAGCAAATGCACACCACCGGTAGATCACAGGCTCCAACAGGAGCAGGACCACATCTGAAATAAAAGGAAGAAGCAAAAGAAGTGAAAGGGGTAGCTTTGTAAACAATCTTGACGATGTCACCTCCGGTTAGCGCTGTTCTTTGCCACCACCTTCTTCAAGCCACCATCTTCTGTGTTGACGCCACACAGAATTTGTGGCAGCTCAGTCAGGGCTCATTCTACAGCTCTGCTGCAAAGTGAAGGTTAAAGTGCAAAATCAATTTATTATCCAAAAGCACATACGTCACCATGTACAACCCTGAGATTCATTTTCTTGTGGGCATACTCAATAAATCCATAATAGAATAATAACCATAACAGAATCAATGAAAGACCGCATCAATTTGGGCATTCAACCAGTGTGCAAAAGAAAACATACTGTGCAAATACAAAAGGAGATAAATAATAATAAATGAACAAGCAATAAATATCGAGAACATGAGATGAAGAGTCTTTGAAAGTGAGTTGATAGGTCGTAGGAAGTGAAGGGGCAAGTGAATTTGAATGAAGTTATTCCATTTGGTTCAAGAGCCTGATGGTTAGGGGTCGTCGTCGTGGCTATCCCTCGAGGTCGAGGATGATGGTCTTCGTTCTGTTGATCTACTTATGGGCTTTCAAGTGGCTTATGAGTCTAATCTTGGCTTTGAAAGTTCTTCCACATTCAGGACAGGTAGTTCCAGATGGCAGATCAGGCTTAGTTGTTGCTGCCTAGTAATTGTTCCAATCAATTATGTTGAAATATTGACTTATTCACATTGTAAGCATGCTTGATAACTTTTTCAATTAAGTGTTACACAATAATTAATTTAATAAATGAAAAAATTAGGTGTCATCGATTATTTCAGAGCTATTTCAAGATAGGAGTTCAGGATTGTGATCTTCCTAAGTTCAAAGGTTATCATGTGTAACATGGCAATGTAATGGTTATCATATTACTTTTCAGTGCCAGCAACCCTCATAGGGGTTTGAATCCTGCCACTGCCTGTAAGGAATTTGTATGTTTTCCCTATAACTGCATGGGTTTCTTCCAGGTGCTTCAATTTCCTCCCTCATTCCAAAGACATATGGTTAAGATTAGGGAGTTGCAGGCATGCTATTTTGATGCTGGAACTGTGGCAACATTTGTGGACTGCCCGGCGCAAATTTCAATGATTTGATCTAACGCAAATGACGCATCTCACTGCATGTTTTGATGCACATGTGACAAGTACAGCTAATCTTTTGAACTATGACTTAGACATTATATAAATTAGACCACTCAATACATGATAGAATGACTTGGAGTTTCCGACCACTTTTGGTTTGGCTGACTGGTTATCTTTCTCCTGTACTACTTTGGAGCTAAGCTTTTGATCTTCTAAAAACATCTTTTTGAATGAAAACTATTCCAATGAAAATAATAAGACTTTGCTGTCAAGGGTATAAATTAATTGGGACTGATAAAGGCTGTACATTGAAATATTGTAACACTAAATGAATATCTAAAAATGTTAAAAAATTGAATAAAATCAGAACTTTTAGAGACACTGGAAAAAGCTTAAACACTAAATAAATTGATTAGCTAAATTAAAATAAAATTGCATAAATTAACTGAAGCATGCTTGTCTGTTGCACTTCGTTAAGAAGAATGGCATAGCCATACCTGTACCAGCTCTCACCAGGTACCAACTCAATGAACAACATCTCTGGAGAATTTCAGGAAGTTGGCTGTCTGCCACCAGACACCATGAAGAGGCCAAAATCAGGGTACAGTCAAAATATTATCAGAAGTATGCCTCAAAATGTTTTCTGCATTCATGCATGTTTTCCTGGGAGCCTTGATCCTCCCAAACGTTTTGAAGAGGCTTGATGGCAATTTGATAGTGGTGATTCAGAGACTGGTGACATTTCTCAGCAGAATTCAATTCATTAGTCTATGAATCTTTCAAGGACAAACTGGGAATGTCTTTTATTTTCCTTAATTCAAAGACAGACTTTACCCTGAAGTCTAAAGTCTAGACATTACTGGACTTTATAGGGAAGACAGTACAACCAGTTCACATCTTTCTTGAAATTCACTATATGAGGAGACTGGAACATGAAAGCAAGGATGTAATGCCGAGACTTGATAAGGCATTGGCCAGTCCACATTTGGAGTACTGGGAGCAGATTTGGGCCCCATATCTGAGAAAGGATATGTTAGTGTTGGAAAGGGGCCAGAGGGATTTTGCGAGAATGATCCTGTGAGTGAAAGGGTTAACATACAGTGTGAGGAATATGATAGCTCTAGGCTTGTTCTTGCTGCACAGTTTAGAAGAATGAGGAGGGAATCTCATTGAAACCTACCAAACATTGAAGGACTTAGACAGAGTGGACATGGAGAGAACGTTTCCACTAACATAGAGTCATAGAGTTGTAGAGAATGACAGCAAAGAAACAGGCCCTTTGGCCCATCTAGTCCATGCCAAACCACTTAGCCTGCTTAGTCCCATTGACCTGCATCATCCACGTGTAGGACTAGAGAGCACAGCCTCAAAATAGAAGGAGACAATAGTGCCTAATGGCGACTCCTCTGCTTGCATCTTCAGAAACAGCTCTATTTCCATCTTTACTATCTCTATTTTTCCCTTTCAGGGTTACTTTGAAGACCCTGACCCAGAGTTACACGCTGACTTTGGTTCTTTGCTGGAATGGGACCCACTCTCGGGGTTTCACGACCGGCCGCTATTCGACGTGCCAAGGGCATGGCCTAAGAGCTCTGCTCGCTTTCAGACGGCCAAGATCTCGTGGCTCTGGAGATGGGCAGATCGAAGGTCAGTGTCCCGGCAGGTCGGTGTGTCGTGGGAGTCCGAAGATCTATGGCTGTGTGCCCAGAGACCTAAGATCTTTGGGCACAGAGCTCGCAAAAAGTGACGCTACGGACTTTTAACATCGTAAACCAGTGAGCTGTTTGTTATGTCTCTCCTCTCGCTGTGAAATGGAGACACTCCTTTCTCCCTTATTAGGGAGAGAGAGAGAGCCTATGTTATGTTGAATACCAGGTGAACGAGTAATCTTTGGGGTACTGCAAGTCTGTGTCTTTGCTGTTGCTTTGCTGCACGCTCGAGTGCTCAGTGGTGGGTGCTGATGCTCATTTTGCCGGTGGATGGAGGGGGGATTGTTGCTTGCTGCCGCTTACACGCGGGAGGGAGGAGCTGGGGGGGGACTTTGGGGTTCTAACATTTAATTGTCATTCATTCTTTGGGGGCACTCCTCTGTTTTCGTGGATGGTTGTGAAGAAAAAACATTTCAGGATGTATATTGTATACATTCCTCTGACATTAAATGTACCTTTGAAACCTTTGAACCTTTGAAATGAGGAGGAATTTCTTTAGCCAGAGCGTGGTGATTCTGTGGAATTCTTTGCCACAGACACCAAGTCATTGGGTATATTTAAAGCGGAGATTGATAAGTTCTTGATTAGTAAGAGCATCAAAGGTTATGGGGAGAAGACAGGAGGATGGGTTGAGAGGGAAAATAAATCAGCCATAATAGAATGGTGGAGTGTCTCACTCGGCCGTATAGCTTAATTCTGCTCCTATGTATTTTTTTTGCATGTGCCTGCGTGCGTGCGAGTCTGTGTGTCCGTGTGTGCATCCGTGCATGCGTCCGTGATGATGTCTTTTTCATGGCTTTTACAAGGCGCGGAGCGAGACAGAGAGACTGTGTAGCGCTCCACTCCTCACACAGACACTTTCGCAGTATTTTTCCCTTTGTTTTACAAGATGAAGTTGCGATCTCGACACTCAACCCGGCACAGATGGAAAGCATACTCGGGAGCGGACCTGAGTGGTTTCGAACCCGGGAACCTCTGCTCCCGGGTCTTGCGCCAATGTCATTGCGTCACCAGCCAGCCTGCTCCTATGTATTATGGTCTTCAAATTAATACATTCTATTACAATGCAGCAATACCTCTTGTTTCATTTTAAATCCTGAGCCCATGAAGTGATTGAGAAGCTGTTTCACACGACCCTGTCACTCAGTGTTCAGCAGTAGCAGGATCTTAGACTGTGAACCTTCCTCACAAAGATTCAGTGCATCCTTCGCCATGGAACGTGCCAGTCAGGAGTATTTGCTTGTTGTCCTGTCTTGCAGTGGAAGAAGAAAACACTTCAGGCAGACTAAAACAGCACCTTTCACAGAATTGAGCTTCCAGCAGCAGTTGATCTTTACATCATCATGCACAGTCGGGCACAACCCATTTATCCAATGCCCCTCTGTTACACAGTTTCTCGGGGCGCACCTCGACAAGGAATATTGCATCCTTTCCTGAATGTTCTCGGCAGACACATTGTGCACAATGAAGAAGGTGATCGGTACATTCACATCGCAGCCCTCTCAAGGATGGTGTGCAGAGTGAGACTCTGACCGTACGGGAAGGATCTGTCAGGGAGGGCCCTTCTCACTGCCAGCCGGGTGAAGTTGATCCTTGTTCATGAGTTCAGGTGATGAGGCATTCTGCCAAATGCTCGGGTAATCCTCTCAAATGATTCACCATGGCCTATTCACACAGGCTGGGCAGGATGGTCCTGCCTGACTTGTGGCCCTGGGTGTTTCTCAGCATGAAGGACGGATGGTGTGGCAAGATCTAATTGAGTGAAACACTGAGTACCAATGAGACCGTGCCAGTGCTTTTCAGTACTCGGACCTGTGAAGCAGCAGCTCAAACACTTTATGGGTTCAACGGTTCAGTTTAATATGGGAGAATATATGCAGTATGCAACCTGACATTCTTACTCTTCACAGACGTCCATGAAACAGAAAAACCCTAAAGAATGAATGACAGAAACATCAGAACCCCAAAGTTCCCCCATGCACAAGCAGTACCAAAGGCATCGACATACCCCCTCCCCCTATCTGCACCAGCAAAAGCACCGATACCCCTCCGCCCCATCATGCAAAAGCCCCCCGTGGTTCAAATAGGGAACATAAGTAGTATGAATGCATTGTAATTGAAAATATTGATTTGACTGTACAATGCATATTGACAAAGATGTGAAATAATCATAATGTGTCCCTCATATTAATCAATCAATCTATTTATTTGCTTTTCTTTTTGTATTTGCACAGTTCGTCTGCTTTCGCACATTGTTGTGTAGTTTTTCATTGATTTTATTGTATTTCTGTGTTCTACTCTCTGACCAGATGGAGGAAGCACAGCAGCTACTGACAAAAGTGGAAATTGAGTGCAATAAAGTTGGACTTCACCTGAACGCTAAAAAGACAGAGTACATGGCGTATAACTGCGACGAAGGTCCTCGCAAGACCGTAAAGAATGATACCGTTAAGAAAGTCTTTGACTACAAGTACCTCGGGTCAAGAATGATGAGTTTGGAGAAGGACATAAAGATACGGAAGGTGCTGGCGTGGAGGGCTATGAATGACACGAAGGAACTCTGGAAGTCGAACTGACCACAGGGCTTAAAAAGAGGATTTTCATAGCAGTCATAGAGTCCAATCTCACATACAGATGCGAGATGTGGACACTCACCAAGACTATGCGAAAATCTCTAGATGGTTGCCATACACGAATGCTCCGGATGGCTCTTGACATGAGTTGGCAACAGCACTTGACGAACGTCGAGCTCTATAATGACCTACCGATGCTCACCACTAAAATCGAGGCGAGAAGACTGCAACTAGCGGGGCACTGTCTACGCCACCCCGAGCTACCTGCCAGCCTAGTCATCATATGGGAGCCCAAGTACGGGAGGATGAACCCTGGGCACCTCCCAAGACTATGGTCAACATGCTCCTAGAAGACGGCGTGGCTAATGTAGATGAACTGAACACACTGATGAAGGAGAGGGAGAAGTGGAGAGTCCATCATCGTGCCCGACGCCGGCCCCCTGGGTCTGAGTTGACGTAGTAGTAGTAGTAGTAGTCAGTTTTTTACTGTCAATGCTGGTAAGAAATGAATCTCAGGGAAATTATGGTGACATAATTGTACTTTGATAATTACTTTTAACTTTGAAAATTGAAATTCAGCATCTGATTGTATTTGTTGGCATGCTTTGGTTCTATGCACAGCTTGATTCACCCACACACAAAGGCGGGTCATCAGGTTGTGGGTTACGTTGGGATTGTTTCCTCCTCTCCCTCTGGAGATTTGCGTATCATGACCCGATGGAATTGATTCAGGACCACAGCGCAGGGTTCTTCTGCTACTGGAGAGGGAAGGGCCAGGTTGGGTGATGAGATGATTATGACGATGATGATGGCATCCGTCTGTCTTGAAGGACAATGGAGTAAGTGGCTTCTCCAGGGCACAAGCTTGGGCAGAAGATATGGAGATCCTGGGATGGCCAGTCGTCAAGATTCCCCCTCGGGCTCACTGGTATAGTCCAAAGGAAAGCGAAGCAGTATGCTTGGCACCAGCTTGTTTGCAGGAGCTGCCCAAAGGGTGTTCAGTGATGTGCAGCTGCCTTAGGAGCTTCACTGTGGATTTTCTATCTGGGTTTACCCCATAGCCTTTGTCTCTCCCTGTCTGGGTTTACCCATAGCCGGGGATCTAGTTCATGAGCACCGGGACGTGCTCACGCGCCGGTGGGCCTGCGTGCTACGTGGGCAGGGGCTGAACCTCCTCCCTGTTCTCTGTAGTTCTGCCTGAGTCCGAAAGATGTTCGGTTTCCCTGTGTCGCCAGCTTGGAGGCACGTTGGAGAGGCTATGTACTGGCAGGGAGAGACGTACACACGCAGCTCTCCTTTTCGCGGGACTGCTAGCCGGCGCTGGAAGCTGCAAGCGGGAGTGTCAAGCCACACTGCCACACTAAACGCGTCACAACAACCATCTGACACCATGAAACCCGTCAATTATTGTGGTAGTATACCACCCCGGGGGGCCACATGAGTGGCAGCCGTACTATTGATGTGTGTGAATGTTTTGGGACAATACAGAAAGGATTCATTCTGAATGTATGGAATAAACAGATATTGCAAAGTTTAGCCTTGTAAGTTTTTTTAAGTTATGAATAAACTTTATTTTGATAATGGTTCTTAATAAGAATGCTCACTGAGCCATCCCACACCCACAATATAATCACCTGACTGTACTTCTACTCCCAGTGTATAGACGGAGATTAAAGACTGCATCACAAGTGGCGAGGACCAAGAAGATATGGTCAAGGAAAGCAGAGAAGCACTTCCAGGACTGCTTTGAGTCGCTGAACTGGACAATATTCAGGGATTCATATTTAAATCTGAATGAATATGTCACGTTTGTCACCGATTACATCAAGACCTGCGTGGGTGAGTGTGTGCCTTCAAGAACATACCAGGCGTACTCAAACCAAAAGCCATGGATGAATCAGGAGATTCATAGCCTGCTGAGGGCTCGATCTGTGACATTCAAGACCAGTGAAGCAAAACTAGACAAGAATTCCAGGTATGACCATTGGAAAGATAGTTTAAGAGCAAAAAAGAAATTCCAATTGAAGTTAGAGAGCTAAAGGGCAAAAGTTTAGGGGTAACATGAGGGAGAACTTCTTTACTCAGAGAGTGGTAGCTGTGTGGAACGAGCTTCCAGCAGAAGTGGTTGAGGCAGGTTCAATGTTGTCGTTTAAAGTTAAATTGGATAGATATATGGACAGGAAGGGAATGGAGGGTTATGGACCGGGTGCAGGTCGGTGGGACTAGGTGAGGGTAGGAGTTTGTCACGGACTAGAACGGCCGAGATGGCCTGTTTCCGTGCTGTAATTGTTATATGGTTATATGTTATATGGTTAGAAATGGGATCAGATGTATGCCAGCTCTGGTAGGGTTTTCTGGCCATTACCTACTACAAAGCCAAACCTAACATCGTAAATGGCTGTGATGATCACTCCCAGATGAGCTAAATGCCTTTTATGCACGTTTTGAAAGGGAGAATGATACTACACCTGTGTGAATCCCTACAGCATCTTCTGACCTTGTGATCTCTATCTCAGAGGCTGACTTTAGGACATCTTTCAAGAGGGTGAATCCTCACAAATTGCCGGGCCCTGATGATGTACAAGATCATAAGACATGGGAGCAGAATTAGGCCATTTGGCCCATCGAGTCCACTCCGCCATTTCATCGTGGCTGATTTCAGATCCCATTCAACCCCATACAGCTTCCCTCTCACCATTACCCTTGATGCCGTGAGCAATCAGGAACCTATCAGCTTCCGCTTTGAATATACCCATGGACCTGGCCTCCACTGCAGTCGGTGGCAGAGCATTCCACAGATTCACTACTCTTTGGCTAAAAAAGTTCCTCCTTATTTCTGTTCTAAAAGGTTGACCCTCAATTTTGAGGCTGTGCCCTCTAGTTCTGGATACCCCCACCAGAGGAAACATCCACTCCACATCCACCTTATCTAGTCCCTTCAACACTCGGTAGGTTTCAGTGAGATCCCCACGTATTCCAGTAAACACAAAGTTGCAAAACGCTCCTCACATGTTAACCCCTTCATTCCCTGAATCATCCTTGTGAACCTCCTCTGGACTCTCTCCAATGAAAATACATCCTTTCCGAGATAAGGGGCCCAGAACTGTTGATAATGCTCCAAGTGCGGCCTTACTGGTAAGGAAGTAAACCTGCTCCAGCCAGCTGGCAGGACTGTTCAAGGACATTTTCAATCTCGCTCTGCTTTAGTCAGCGGTTCCCACCTCCATCAGGGGAGCCGAGTGAGTTGCCTCATTAACTATCACCCAGTTGTATTCACGTCCACTGTAACACACACAAGACGCTGGAGGAACTCAGCAGATAAGGCAGCATCTATGGAAAAGATTAAACAGTCCATGTTTTAGGCCGAGACCCTTCTTCAGGATTCTGAAGAAGTCAGTCCTGAAGAAGGTTCTTGGCTCAAAATGTCGACTGTTTACTCTTTTCCACAGATGCTGCCTGACCTGCTGAGTTCCTCCAGCATCTTGTGTGTGTTGCTTTGGATTTCCGGCATCTGCAGATGTTCTCGTGTTTCTTCACGTCTGCTGTGATGAAATGCTTTGAGAGGTTGGTCATGGCCAGAATCAACTCCTGCCTAAGCAAGGACCTAGACCCACTGCAATTTGCCTATCACCACAATAGGTCCACAATGGATGCAATCTTACTGGCTCGCTACTTGATCTTGGATCACCTGGACAATAACAATACCTACGTCATTGCTGTTTATTGATTACAACTCAGCATTCAACACAACATACTCTCACTTCTAATCAATGCGCTCCAATACCTGGGCCTCTGTACCTCCCTCTGCAACTGGATCCTCGACTTCTTCACTTGGCGGCCCCAGTCAGTGCCGATCGGAAATCACATCTCCTCCTCACTGACAATCAACACTGGCACACCTCAAGGATGCGTGCTCCACTCTCTCTACACCCACAATTGTGTGGCTAGGCACAGCTCAACCACCATCTATAAATTTGCTGATGGCGTTGGCAGAATTTTAGATGGTGACGAGGACAGGAATGAGATAGATCAGTTGGTTCAGTGGCGTTGTAACAACAGCTTTGCACAGCGTCAGAAAGACCAAGGAATTGGATTATGGATTTCAAGAAGGGGAAGTCGAGGGAACACACACCAGTTTTCATTGAGGGATCAGAAGTGGAAAGGGTGAGCAGTTTCATGTTCTTGGGTGTCAACATCTCTGAGGATCTAAACTAGGCCCAACATATTGATGCAATTATAAAGAGGGCATGACAGTGGTTATATTTCATTTAGGTGTTTGAGTAGATTTGGTTAAGTCATCAAAGACTCGCAAATTCCTACAGATGTACCGTGGAGAGCATCCTAGCTGGTTGCATCACCGTCTGGTATGGAGGGGCCACTGCACAGGATTGGATAAAGCTGTAGGAAGTTGGAAACTGTACCAGCTCCATCGTGGGCATAAGCCTCCCCAGGATTGAGGACACCTCCAAAATAGAGGCATCTGTCAATAAGCATCCCCATCACCCAAGACATGTTCTCTTCTTAGTGTTGCCATCAAGGGGAAGGCACAGGACCTGAAGACACACACTCAACATTTTAGAAACAGTTTCTTCCCCTCCACCTTCAGATTTCTGAACAGACAATGAACCCATGTACATCACCTCACTATTTTTTCCCAATTTTAATTTAATTTAATTTTTATACCTTATATTTCTTATTGTAATATATAGCTTTTTAAATATTGTGTATTGCAATGTACTGCTGCCACGAAACAACGAATTTCACGACATATGCCAGTGATATTAAACCTGATTCTGATTCTGAAAATTTGGTTCTTCATGGATCTCCAGTTGAAGCAGAAGGTACCTCGAGTTACTGCCATGGCCCAGGAGTCAGATGTGGGCTAGGTGAACACCATATACAGCAACACTGAAAGCATCACACCTGGTGGTCATGAGGAGAGGGTGCTCCCTCCCCCGCCCACTGTTAAAGTTTTTGTTTGACCTTGCCTATCCACTCCGGTCAATTCTTGCCATACACACTCTTTCTTCCAAACCAGATGCTCAGGCAGTCAAACCAGTTAGTGAAGGGACCAGTATATTGGTTGGGTGGTTGCTAAAGGAAATGGCCTTACTTTTCCCTGAAACTGAATCTGGCCCCTGACCCTCAAAATGGTAGCAGATACCAATATGATCTGACTAGATTGTATTTTATAGAAAAACATTAAATACTGGCTTATTGCATTGAAGTGATGAATTTAGGCCATTGTTCCTCTCCCTGCATCCACTAACACACTTTTACAGTAAATGCAGATTTGCGTTGATAGTGTTCTTTGCATCGTTGAATAATGATACGTTTGGTGTAACTTATCACCTTGCGATTTCCCTCAGTAACCAAGAAATTTATTGCTTCCTTTATAATGCATTGTATCAATTTATGCAAATACCTGATATCATCAGTTTCTTCAGGCATAAATTCAGGTTTAACATTGGATTTTGAGTCTGGGCCCACTGGGAACTGCAGGTGCAAGTTCTGTTGCCAGTGGAATTCAGCACCTTTGTTATAGTACAATGCAAAACTTATATCAGTATTTTAGTTAATTTAAATAATTGAAAATATAACTCGTTAATTTATATAATAATATGGAAAACGGGCCAGAATTTGCAAGCAGAACAATAACTCATTGTAAATTTGTGGTGAGGGCAATAAACTACGGGTCATGAACTGTCATTAATTATTGGACAATTTTTAATTGTCTGTTTTTACCTGGTAAACCTCAGCTCCAACATTACTGAAGAGGAGGAAACTGATGCATTTGCATTCCAAGTACAAACTAAGTAAACTTTCTGCTGCATGACAGGAGTGATATGACAAGCTAAGAACCCTTACCACCATGCCATTCAACTTTACGGGCCCAGAAAGAAATTTTGAAGTTTGACATCTACAACATTTAAATAGCTCATCAATCTTCTTCAGTGCTAAGTTTCTATGTATTTTTTTTTTTACCTTTCTGTCATTTTTCTTTTCCTTTTGCTGCACATTTTTAACTTAACTCATTTCCTTCATCCGTGCTTTCCTCCATTCCTGAATGTCATGAGTGGCCCATTCCCCCATGGTCATGCACGGGTCAGAGTGAGGGTTAGATGCTACCCTCTCCTCTTACTGTTGTGTTACCACTTCATACACGCTTGCGGTGAAACATTACATTGGTCCGAAGAAAATCCAGTAGTGATGCTCATCACACAAAGCCCACACCAGCCAGTAAAAACATTTGCCCAGACCCTCACCGAATCAGATTAAATTAACTGCAAGAATATATATTTTTTAACTTGGAAGTTTCATCTTAAAGTACAACTGATGGGATTTCACCTGCGGGGTGAGGGTGAGACCATTAAACCATTGTATTTCCAGAAATAACTTCTGGAAATGAGGGTTGGGCTGGTTCTGCTCACTGCTGTGCGATGTTTGCTCTGGTCTTTGCTGCACTGAGGCTGAGGGTGTGGCCCTGCTCTGGGCTTCATGCTTCTGAGCTCCATGCTGACATGTCCCGCTGTGCGATGAACCGAGGCTGAGCCTATGGGCCTGCTTTGGCTGCTCCAGGACCTCGTGTCTTATGGACCCGGTTTTATTCTAAATGCTGTTGCCTGCTTTTATTGCTTGCATGATTTGTGTTTCTTTTCCTGTCTCTGTGTACTGGGTGTTTGCTAGTCTTTTCTTTATGGGTTCTCTTAAGCTTCTTGTTTTGAGGCTGCCTGTAAGGAGATAAATCTCAAATATACATACTTTGATAAAAAATGTACTTTGAACTTTGAACTTCTACCTTTATTTGGTATCACTTCTTGAGTTTTGCAACATCTTTGGTGCATTTCTCCCAGTGCCATATCACCAGATTCCATGTGTAAAGCATTGGTGCCCAGTCTAACGTCTCCAACAGCTGTGGAGGGGGACAGGAGACGGTGTATATGGGTCTGATTACCTGACATGAGTTCTAGAGTTAGTTCCAGTTCCTTGCAGTTCACTGCTTGGGAAAGCAAACTCATCAGCTTGGGTACCTACAACAAATTCGCCTCTGTTGTCACCCAGTGTCCTTGCCATCAGCTGAGAATAAAGCAAGCAGCCACTCAGGTCCTGTGGACATCCCAGAAATATTTGCAGCCCCCCGACTCACTTCGGTGCTTTTACCATCTGATCTCTTTTACATTCCAGGGTCTTTAATCAGTTCAGCACTACCTAATACAGCTCACCTAGAAATCCTATCTTCCCCAAGATCTCTGCTCTAGGTACTCATTGAAAAAGGATCCAGTGCTTTTCTGGTATATACGATGCAGAAACTCTTCTCAGACTTCCAGCCAGGTCCATCCCTGATGAAGAAGGCAGAGGTTGACATCGAAATGTTGATAAAACCGACAACTGGATCTGGCTGGAAGTCCAAGTAGAGTTTACGTGTCAACATATTTATTCTCTCTATGGATGTGTTTGCCTCCACCTTTGCAATGTTTTTCTGTTCTTTATCTACTGCTGACATATTCCATTTTATTTAACTCCTGCCTTTTGCATTTCCTTTGATCCGCCAATGGTCATAGAGACCTCAGCTTCTGGGCCCACTTTCTAAACATTCCTCCTAATTCTTGTTAGCAAATCCTTAACAAACCTTACAACAGCTAGGCTTTAGTTATAAGAAGTAGGATCATAAAACAGAGGAGCAGAATTAGGCCATTCATCGAGATATATCATCTATCAGGGATGAGCAACCATATCTAAGCAACTACAGATAATGGAATATGGAGCAATTAACAAATTTCAGGAGGAAATCAGAGCGTTGGACACATATGTGGAGGGAAAAGAATTGCTGATGTAATCTTTTCCCTCTGCGGGTGTCCCACAACCTGTGGAGTTTCTCCAGTACTTTGTCTTTGCTTTGGTCATCTTTGTTTCCCTTCCTGCCTCCTGTTTCTTGTTGTATAAATGCAGGCTATAGTTACAGAAAAATAATTGTACAATGTGATCGTTCTGACTTAAATTACGCTTGTGTTGGTAAAAGAGAATAAAATGTGGCTGTACTCTTACTGGGAGATTGTAACATCGGAACAGTGAGCTGCTGGTCTCTTGCTCTTGTTGCTGCAGAATGAGCTCTCTCTCCCCCGCTGGGGAGAGATAGCCTGTCTCAGGCACCAAGGTGCTGGGTTATGGACTGTCGTTTCTGATGGACTCTAGATCCAGGTATCTTTGAGGGATTTTGCTATTGCTTGCATGGTGGGGCGAGTGGGGGGGGGGGGTCGGTGCTTTTGCTGGTGCAAGTGGGGAGAGGGGGAGGCAGAGGACTGGTGCTTCTGCTGCTGCTTGCAAGGGGGAGGGAGGGCTTTGGGGTTCTGATGTTTGAGTCCTTCATTCTTTGGGGGTCTTTTGTTCTGTGGATGTCTGTGAAGAGTAAGAATTTCAGGTTGTATACAAGTACATTCACTGATACGCTGACAGAGGACTGTCTTGTCTCCCTTTCTCTTCACCATTTACACCTCGAACTTCAACTACTGCACAGAGTCTTGTCATCTTCAGAAGTTTTCTGATGACTCTGTCATAGTTGGATGCATCAGCAAGGGAGATGAGGCTGAGTACAGGGCTATGGTAGGAAACTTTGTCACATGGTGTGAGCAGAATTATCTGCAGCTTAATGTGAAAAAGACTAAGGAGCTGGTGGTAGACCTGAGGAGAGCTCCATCCAGGGGGTCAGTGTGGTCATGGTGGAGGATTACAAATACCTGGGGATACGAGTTGACAATAAACTGGACT
This sequence comes from Mobula hypostoma, assembly GCF_963921235.1. Taxonomy (NCBI): domain Eukaryota; kingdom Metazoa; phylum Chordata; class Chondrichthyes; order Myliobatiformes; family Myliobatidae; genus Mobula; species Mobula hypostoma. The sequence continues at coordinate 28,137,267 of NC_086122.1, forward strand.
GGTCAAAGAACACTAAGGCTGTCTACAAGAAGGGTCAGAGCCGTCTCTATTTCCTGAGGTGACTGAGGTCCTTTAGCATCTGCCAGACGATGGTGAGGATGTTCTACGAGACTGTGGTGGCCAGTGCAATCATGTTTGCTGTTGTGTGCTGGGGCAGCAGGCTGAGGGTAGCAGACACCAACAGAATCAACAAGCTCATTCGTAAGGCCAGTGATGTTATGGGGATGGAACTGGACTCTCTCACGGTGGTGTCTGAAAAGGGGATGCTGTCCAAGTTGCATGCCATTTTGGACAATGTCTCCCATCCACTACATAATGTACTGGTTGGGCACAGAGGTACATTCAGCCAGAGACTCATTCCACCGAGATGCAACACAGAGCATCATAGGAGGTCATTCCTGCCTGTGGCCATCAAACTTTACAACTCCTCCCTTGGAGGGTCAGACACCCTGAGCCAATAGGCTGATCCTGGACTTATTTCCTGGCATCATTTACATATTACTATTTATGGTTTTATTACTATTTAATTAAATGCAACTGTAACAAAAATCAATTTCCCCTGGGATCAATAAAGTATGACTATGACTATTCGTAGAAGTCTGTGAAGAGTAAGAATTTCAGGCTATATACTGTATGCAAAAAAAGTACAAAAATGGGTTTATCTGTCAATTGCAAAATGACAGAATGTATGGTGATATCCAAAAAGAAGGAGATTCCTATCTGCAGGCTGAGAATAAACAGGGAAGACATAAAGCAAGTACAGAACTTTTGCTACTTAGGAAACTTGTTGACATCAGATGGCAGGTGTGACATGGACATCAAAAGAAGAATAGGGATGGCAAAAGACACCTTTACGAGAATGAAGAGTATACTGACCAGTACATGACAATGACAATGACCATGACAACCTGCCTCAGAGTACTGAAATGTTACGTTTATCCAGTTATGTTATATGGCTCCAAATGTTGGACAATATCTAGTAACATGAGGAAATGAATTGAAGCAGCAGAGATGTGGTTTTTGATGAGGATGCAAAGAATATCATGGATGAAATGAATATCTAACGAGGATGTCATGAACAGAGCAAACACAAAAAGAGAAATAATGTATGAGATCATGAAAAGGCAACATAACTTCATTGGACATGTGATTAGGAAAGAGGAGTTAGAATGCACAGTAATTATGGTAAAGATTGAAGGGAAGAAAGCAAGAGGAAGACAAAGACAAATGATGATGGAGACAGCAGCCAGAGAACTGGAAATGAATACCAATGAATTGATCCACTTCACCCGAGACAGGAGTGTGTGGGCCATGGCAGTCAAAGCTCAAAATGGGCACGGCACCTGATGATGATGATGATACTGTATACATTCTCTGATATTTGTGGATGTCTGTGAAGAGTAAGACTTTCAGGTTGTATACTGTATACATTCTCTGATATTAAATTGGACCATTTCAGCCATAGAACTATGTCCTGTATTATATGCCTGAAACAAGTTTTTGAGACAGATCAGATTAATGTCAATGTGAACAATTTTCTGGAACGATTATGACCGGTATTCCTCCGTCTTTGGAAATGGGTCGTAATTATGGATTCCCTCCCTCCCTCCCTCCCTAATTCACTAGCTATTGGATTTCATTCACAGCACCAGACAGACATTTCACTCAATTACCTTGAAAATGTTTTTGCCTTTAAAGTCCCGTACATTGTCCCCAGTGTTTCACAAGCCTTACCCTTGATCAAGCCTGCAATATTTTGGAAAAAATGGAACCATTTTTTTGTTGTATCCATCCAAGGTCAGTAAACTCTGACGCACACTTTACTCCCCGACATTCCACTAATGTTATTTAGAACAGTTCAGTCTGTTTCTGGAAAAGATGTGTACTGCTGGTTTAGCTGTTACCTTGACTTACAGAGGGAGGGAGGCTTCCAACAGCCAAGGATTTAACTCACTGTGCCACCAGATTCCTGAAGGATTCATCTGTTTAGCAAGGTCTGAGCTCTGATGTTGAAACATTTTTTACTACTGCACAAGATGGTCAGTGTCTGGACAGGTAGGCCTGGATAGTTACTGTGGAGTCTGAAGTTTCAAAACAGTTCCAAGACGAAAGAAACCTCAAGACACGATGTAACCAGTTACAGTCACCACAAGCTTACTTGGTTTTAGCAACATTAAATATGATGTGTAGAGGAGAAGACAGAGACTGAAAATATATCTTAAACTGAGAGAAACCTATATAGCAAAACTGAAAACAAACACATTGAAACTAACAACACACATCAAAGTTGCTGGTGAACGCAGCAGGCCAAGCAGCATCTGTAGGAAGAGGTGCAGTCGACGTTTCAGGCCGAGACCCTCCGTCAGGACCCATTGAAACTAATTGCTTTGCAAATCTTTCCATGAAAATGCCTTTTGTTTTCACATAGGATAAAACCCACACATTTCGCTGCTGAGTGGCACTAATTTTAATTCAGTTTTATTTCCATATAAGAAAATTATTTTCGAACAGTCACTTTCATGCAATCGTTGTGTGGCAAATCCTGAAGTTCTTATCTAGTCGCTGCCAGATCTTATCTAGATCTGTTTTCACGAAGGTAAATTCTTGGAAAGTGGCTCCAGATGGAGTCCCTGGATGGATTATGAAATTGTGCACCAACTGGCCGTTGCCTTCGCTAACACCTTCAACCTCTCACTTCAGCACTTTAGATTCTGAGAACACTCAGTCCTCTTTTATTGTCATTTAGAAATGCATACATGCATTAAGAAATGATACAATGTTTCTCCGGAGTGATATCACAGAAAACAGGACAAACCAAAGACTAACACTGACAGAACCACATAATTATAACATATAGTTACAGCAGTGCAAAGCAATACCATAATTTGATGAAGAACAGTCCAGAGGCACAGTAAAAAAAATAGTCTCAAAGCCCCCGGGTCGATTGACTCCTGAGTCCCCGATAGCAGGCGGCAAAAGGGAGAAACTCCCTGTCATAAACCTCCAGGCACCATCAACTTGCCGATGCCTTGGAAGCAGCCGACCCTGAGTCCATCCGTCCGAAAACTCCGAGCTTCCGAGCAGCCTCTCCGATGCAGCCTCCTGAGCTCCATCCTCTGCCAAATGCCATCGACTTCTTCCCGGCTGCTGAAACACGCAAAGCCGAGGATTTCGAGGCCTTCAGCTCCAGAGATTCCGGTTACCACACAGTAGCAGTGGTAGCAAAGCAGACATTTCAGAAGTTTTCCAGATGATGCGCTATGCACTCACGTCTGTCTCCATCAAATCAGGAATTGTGAACAGTACCCTACTTGACAGATAACAGATATTCATCACCGGAGAGGCTGCGCGCGCTGTCGTCGTGCCGCCATCTTCTTAGCGACAACCAATGCATTCACTTTCCAGGACTCTTCATCTCATGTTCTCAATATTTATTGCTTATTTATTATTATTATTAGTTCTTCTTTTTGTTGTGGACATTTTGCTGTCTTCTGCACTCTGGTTGAATGCCCTATTTGGGCAGTCTTTCATTGATTCTGATATAGTTATTATTCTATAGATTTACTGATTAGGTCCACAAGAAAATGAATCTCAGAGTTGTATATGGTGACATATATGCACTTTGAAAATAACATTTACTTTGAACTTTCCCCATCTGCTTCAATGAAGCCTCCATTATTCCAGACCTCAGGAATAGTGAAGTGTCCTGACTCAATGGTTTCAGACCAGCAGTTCTAACATCAATCATACTTTGAGAGACTGGTAATCGCCCACATCACCACCAGCCTCACCGACAATCTAGCCTCCCTGTACTTTGCATGTGGGGAAAATAGGTTCAGGGATTATTCCACCTCCCTTGCAATACATTCACCTCTGGATAACCTCAATAGTAATAATACATATGCCAGGATGCTTTTTGTTTATTACAGCTTAACTAACATCATACCCCATGGGGTGTATGGGGTGTCCGGGAGGGGTAGCACCTCTGGTGGGGGAACATGTCGTGTCCTTTTCAGGGCGGTTAGTCCACCTTTGGTCCCCACCTGGCATTCAGCTCTCACCTGTGGCTCCCCGTAGCTGTTTGCATGTGACAGCGGCCACACCCCGGGCAACGGCTTCGACAAGCTGGCTAAACCAGGTGAGGGTAGCCGACGGGTCTCAAACCCTCGGTGAGATAGGGCATTGTCTATCCCAGCATGTGAAGACAGACTCCGGCGGATTGAACGGACGAGACCAATGGAAGGTCCAACGGTCAAGAAGGTGGTCTCTGCAAGCGTCGTGGAATGTGTAGAGCAGGACAAGACACAGAAGGCGTCCTGGTCATCCACTGCGCCTAGTCCCATCTCCAGCCGTCTCGACTCTTGTCTTGCCACTGGATCCAGATGGGAATTGGGAAGAGAGAGTGAGGCTGACGCTGCGCAACTCTCCCTCACTTAAATCCAAATCACGCGCTAGTCTCGACACCAGCATAATGGTATCGAGGTCTTCATCGACGTCAATGATGGACGAACAACCAACATCATACTAATTAATGAGTTCATACCTAAAGTCTTGTACTGGTACTGGCTTCTAGACTTCCTCACTGGCAGATATCAATCAGTTAGAATTGGGTGTAAAATTTTATCTGCCCTGACCCTGAACACTGGTGCTTCCAGTGTTGTGTGGTCCTTGTGGCCTGCTGCAGCACCACCTCCATGCTTACTTTCACCGTTACACCACTGTTGTATGCGGAACAATTAAAATGATGGGACAGAGTACAGGAAAGGGATCACAGACTTCATGCCATGATGTCAGAACGACAACTTTGCCCTTAACAGCAGCAAGAATAAAGATCAACGTTGCTGGTGAATGCAGCAGGCCAGGCAGCATCTCTAGGAAGAGGTACAGTCGACGTTTCGGGCCGAGACCCTTCGTCAGGACTAACTGAAAGAAGAGCGAGTAAAAAATTTTGAAAAGATTTCAAATCTCTTACTAGCTCTTCTTACAGTTAGTCCTGACGAAGGGTCTCGGCCCGAAACGTCGACTGTACCTCTTCCTAGAGATGCTGCCTGGCCTGCTGCGTTCACCAGCAACTTTTATGTGTATTGCTTGGATTTCTAGCATCTGCAGATTTCCTCGTGTTTGCAAGAATAAAGAGCTGGTTCTTGATCTAAGGAATTGAGAGTGTGATCATAATCCTCGCCTCATCAATGGATGGTTGACAGCTTCCAGTTCCCTGGCACTGATATCACCAGGTCTCGCCACACGGATGCAGTGATCAAGAAAGTGTGGCAGTGTACCTGCTTGCTGACACATCTGGGAAGATTTGGCTTGCCCATGAGGATTCTCTCAAACTACTGCAGATGTGTAATAGAAAATATCCTGATGGGCTGTATCTCAGCCTAGTATGGCAATGGCTCTTCGGGGAGTGGTGAACGTAGCCCAGTCCATCACAGGTCCATCTCTTCGTTCCACCTGGTCCACCTTCACAGTGCATTGCATCAGGAGGGCTAATATTACCTGTCATGCTGATCATTCTCTTTTCTCTCTCTTGCCTTTTGGGAGAAGACACATGAACTTGAATGCCCAGATTACTAGACAACTACTTTCCCACTGCTATCAGCTTTCTGAACCAGCCACGCCGTTCACACACACTTCTAGGTAATTCTGCTATGTTAAGACCGTAGATATACAAACAGAATTCGACTATTTTGTCCATCAAGTCTCTCTGCCATTTGATCACGGCTAATTCATTCTCACACTCTTAATTCAACATCTCTTTGTTATTCCATTATTGTCACTACAGTATTTCCTTTTGCTCTGCTTAAAAATGCATTATGATTTTAGCACCATTCCATCGTCTTGTGTTTGTCGCTGCATTTATTGTTATTTTTTTATTACCGTGTGTTCTGTTTACTCTGCGATCTTCATGTGAGCAAGGCATTTCATTTCACCCAAGTAGACCGGACAGGATTGGACATCGGCACAGACGCAGTAGGAGCATTTCTGCGCTGGTCCGGAGCGAAGCTTGAAAAAGCAGTCAGGTTTCAGCGGAAGTCTTCGATTGGGCAGCATCATAGATGCAGGTGACGTACTCTGTGCAGGTCAGGAGTGGAGCTTCAAAAACCCAGTCTCCATAAAAGAAAGATAGCGTCTAGCTGAGTGGTCATCGTTGCAGTGGTCTGAGTCGGAGATGTAAGACTTTGGCTCAACAGGTGGAGGCAAGGCAAGTAGGTAAGTTTATTTCTTATTTAACTCTTACAAGAATAGGGGGTATGTCTGCAGGGCTAGTGTTCTATTCTGGGTGCCAGATGTGGGATTCCCAGGAGACGTCCAGCCTCCCTAATGGCCACATCGAGATGCAACTCCTTAGAGAGCATGTTAGGGAACCGGGGCTGCAACTCGATGACCTTTGGCTTGTTAGGGAAAGTGAGGAGGTGATAGACAGGAGCTACATGGAGGTAGTCACCCCAAGGCGACAGGAGATGGATAAATGGGTGACTGTCCAGAGGGAAGGGAAAATGTCAGATAGTGGAGAGCACCCCTGTGGCCATCCCACTCAACAATAAGTACTCTCCATTTTGAGTCCTGTTGGGTGCAGGTAGGAGGAATGACCTACATGGGGGAAGCAACAGTGGCCGTGCCTCTGGCACTGAGTCTGCCCCTGTGGCTCAGAAGGGTAGGAAACTGAAGAGGATGGCAGCAGTAATAGTTAAGGGGACAGATAGGCGATTCTGTGGACATGAAAAAGAAACACGGATGATTGTTTGCCTCCCAGGTGCCAGGGTCCGTAGTGTTTCTGAACGTGTCCACAATATCCTGAAAAAGGACGATGAGCAGTCAGAAGTTGTGGTATATTTTAGTACCAATGACATAGGTAGAAAAAGGGAGGAGATCCAGAAAACAGAATACAGGGAGTTAGGAAAGAAATTCAGAAGCAGGACCTTAAGGGTAGTAATCTCGGGAATGCTGACTGTGCCACACGACAGTGAGGATAGGAACAGAATGAGGTAGCAGGTAAATATATGGCTGAAGAGTTGGAGCAGGAGAGCAGGGATTCAGATTTCTGGATCATTGGGACCTCTTCTGGGGCAGCTGTGACCTGTACAAAAGGGATGGGTTGCACTTGGATCTGAGTGGGACCAATATCCCCGCAGGCAGGTTTGATAGAGCTGTTGGGGGTGATTTAAATTAATATGGCACGGGATGGGAATCAGTATGACAGAGCTGAGGATGAGCCGGCAGGCTTACAAGTAAACGATGGGTGTAACATGAATGCAAGGGGGACAAGCCAATGACGGGGTACACATGCAGATAGTGCAAAGAGTCAAAGTATACCACAGAGGCAAAATTGAAAAGGACAAAGAATGCAGGACTGAAGGTGTTGTATTTAAATGTAAATAGTACTCAGAATAAGGTGGATGAACTCGTAGCGCAATTAGTGATTGGTCGGTATGACGTTGTGGGCATCACTGAGTCATGGCTGAAAGAAGGTCATAGTTGGGAGTTTAATATCAAAGGATATACTTTGTATAAAAAGGACAGGCAGGAAGGCATAGACGGTGGTGTGGCCTTGTTGGTAAGAGATGGAATTACATCTTTAGAAAGAGGTGACAGAAGGTTAGTGAATGTTGAATCTTTGTGGGTGGAGTTGGGAAACTGCAAGGGTGAAAAAAACATATGGGAATCATATATAGACCTCCAAATAGTAGCCAGGATGTAGGATTGAGGTTGCAAAGGGAGCTGGAAAGAGCATGTAATAAGGGTAATGTCACAATTGTAATGAAGGACTTCAATATGCAAGGGGATTGGGAAAATCAGGTTGGTGTCAGATCGCAAGAGAGGGAATTTGTTGAATGCCTATAAGAAGGCTTTTTAGAGAGCAGCTTGTGCTTGAGCCTATTCAGGGAAAGGCTATTTTAGATTGAGTGTTGTGTAATAATCCAGATTTTATTAGGGAACTCAAGATAAAGGAACCCTTAGAGATTGATAGATTGAATTCATACTGCAATTTGAGAGGGAGAAGCACAAGTCAGAAGAATCAGTATCGCAATAGAATAAGGGGCGTTATAGAGGCAAGAGAGAGGAGTTTGCCCAAATGGATTGGAGGGGGATACTGGCAGGGACGATGGCAGAGCAGATGTGGCTGAAGTTTCTCAGAATAGTTCACATGGCGCAGGATAGATATGCCTCACGGAAGAACAAGTTTTCAAGCGGTAAGGGTAGGAAACCGTGGCTGATAAGGGAAATTAAGGGTTGCATAAAAGCCAAGGAAAGGGCATATAATGTAGCTAAAGTGAGTGGAAAGTTGGATGATTGGCGAACTTTAAAAATCCAACAAAAGGTAATTAAAAAACCCAGAAGAAGGTAAAAGATGAAATATGAGGGCAAACTAGCCAACAATATAAAGCAGGATACTAAAGGGTTTTTCAGTTATATTAAGAATAAAGGGTAGGTGAGAATTGATATTGAACCACTGAAAATATGATACTGGTGAGGTAGTAATGTGGGTCAAAGAAATGGCGGGAAGAACTTAAAAAGTACTTTGCATCAGTATTCACTGTAGAAGAAACTAGTAGTGTACCAGAGGTCCATGAGAGTCAGGCAGCAGGAGTGAGTGCCATTGCTACTACAATGGAAAAAGTACTAGGCAAACTCAGAAAGTCTTGAGGTAGATAAGTGACCAGATAAATGACATCCCAGAGTCCTGAAGAGTTTGCTGAAGAGATAGCAGATGCATTCGTCATGATCTTTCAAGAATCACTTGATTCTGCAATGGCCCCGGAGGATTGGAACATGGCAAATATCACTCCACTCCTTAAGAAGGGAAGAAGGCAAAAAATCGAAATTTTAGGCCAGTTAGCCTAGCCTTAGTGGTTGGGAAATTGTTGGAGTCCATTATTAAGGATGAGGTTTTGAGACTAATGATAAAATAAATTAAAGTCAGCATGGTTTCTGCAAAGGGAAACCTTGCCTGCCAAATCTGTTAGAGTTCTTCAAGGAAGTGACAAGCAGGGTGGACAAAGGAGAAGTAGTGGATGTTATTTAATTGGATTTCATCAGGCATTTGATAAGGTGCCACACATGAAGCTGCTTAACAAGATAAAACCCCATGGTGTTAAAGGACAGATACTGGTATGGATAGAGGAATGGCTGACAGGCTGGAGTTGCAATGTTGGCATTTAGTTCAAGGGTAATAGAATATAAAAGCAAGGAGATAATGGTGAGGCTTTATAAGACACTAGCCAGGCCACACTTGGAGTATGTCAGCAGTTTTGGGTCCCATATCTCAGAAAGGATGTGTTGTCATTGGAGAGAGTCCAGAGGAGGTTCACGAGGATGATTCCATGAGTGAAGAGGTTAACATCTGAGGGGCATTTAGCAGCTTTGGGCCTGCACTCACTAGAACTTAGAAGAATGTAGAGGGGCTGGATCTCAATGAAACTTACTGAATGTTGAAAGGACTAAATAAGGTGGATGTGAAGAGGATGCTTCCTATGGTGGGGGTACCAGAACTAGAGAGCAGAGCCTCAAAATTGGGAGGGGCGGCACCCTTTAGAACAGAAGTAAGAGGAATTTTTTAACCAGAGAGTAGGGAATATGTGGAAAGCTCTGTCACTGACAGCTGTGGAGGCCGAGACCCTGGGCATATTTAAGGCAAAAATTGATAGTTTCCTGATTGGTCAGGGCATCAAAGGCAACAGGGCAGGTGAGTGGGATCTGGGAGCAGCCATGATGGAATGGCGCAGCAGATTCGATGGGCTGAATGACCTAAATATGCTCCTATGTCTTATAGTTTGATGGTCTTAAGACACTAATCTGAAAGGGAATCTGGGAATTGTTTCAGCTTATTGGCTGTCCTCTGAGGCCCGATGTGCAACATGCAGATTTCTGAATGGTCCATGAATCCATGAACACTACCTCTTTATTGGTCTTTTGCACTATTCACTTTTGTTACTTGTAGTAATTTTTCTGTGCTTCACTGTACTGCTGCCACAAAACCACAAATTTCACAAGATATGTCAGTGATAATAAACCTGAGTCTTCTTCAGAAAATAAGAAATAGCAACAGAAGACGGCAGTACAGTTCTTCAAACCTCATCACCTTTTAATGAGATTAGAGTTGAACTGATCTTGGACTTAACTCTACTTTCTTGCCTATTCCCCATAACACTCCAAAAATTTATTTCATTCTTATACTTGAAGATTCACCACCTACTGCTCTCTGAGTTATACAATTCCAAAGATTCAAAACCATGAGAGAAGAAATTCCTCCTCATCTCATCCTTGACTTCTAAACATGGTGAAAAATCCACGACAGTCTTAGACGTTTGCTCAGATTCAACACGTCATCTAAAACTTTGATGAACTTCTATAGATGCTCAGTGGAGAGTACCTTGTCTCGTTGCATTGTGGGCTGGTGTGAAATCACCAATGCCCAACAATGGAAAAATCTACACAAACTGCTGAATGCAGCCCAGTCCATCACACGTAAAGTCCTCCCCCGCATTGAGTTCATCTACAAGGAGTGCTGCCACAAGAAAGCAACATCGATCATTAACACCCCACCATCCAGATCATGCAGACTTCTCAGTGCTGCCCTCAGGAAGGTGGTACAGGAGCCTTAGGTTCTGCACCACCAGTTCAGAAACAGTTATTACTCTCCAACCATCAGGCTCCTAAACCAGCACGGGTAACTTCACTCACCTCGACTTTGAACTGATTCCACAACCTATGGACTCACTTTCAAGGACTTATGTTGCCAGTATTATTATCTACTTATTTACTTTTTTATTTGCACAGTTTGTCTTTTTTGCACATTGTCTGCCTTTGTTTGTGAGTAGTTTTTTATTGATTCTATTGCACTTCTTAGCATTCCCGTGAGTGCCTGCAAGAAAATGAATCTCAAGATTTTATATAGTGACATACTTTGATAATAAATTTACTTTGAACTTCAAAGCAATTTCATGCCTATTGTTGGAGTCACTGAAGTAAATGCTTGGTTTATTTATATTGTTCATTCTGTGTTAGTGTTTATTAAGGCCCTGTAGTGGCTGTGGTGAAGAACATTTAGAATCTGTGGGAAGTACAGAAAGGACAAAGACAGATGTAGAATCAAAGATGCTGAAATAATTTATATCAGGTTTGAGGTGAAACAGTAGTGTATTTCCTGCAGGGTAAAGTTCTGTGAAAACATGAACAAGTCCTTTGTTTCCACATGACATTAAAAGTGTATCATTTACATTCAGTTTAAGCTCCTGATAAGCAATCAATCATAGGCGTTTTCACCTTAATTAGTGTTGTGACATTCTTTTCTTGGAACAAGTGTTTGGCATCTTTATATTGCATATTTTACATGTAGTAAAAGGTAGTCAAATGGAATTTCATATCTGACTGACAGAAATTAAGATTTTGTGATGATATATATTTGAATAACTGGAGCACCATGTTGGAAGAGTTCCATGTCTGGTAAACTGCTTTGAATATACGTTAACCAAAATTTGTTAGTGTGATTCGGTTTTCTGTAAGGGTCCGTTGATGAATTATGGAGAGGCATTTTTATTTAGCAGTGATCAACAGCTCTGCATCATTGTATAGTTGCAGTTACTTGAAATAGAGGGGATTTAATGGGCAAGTGGGGGAGTCAAGGGAAATGAGTGGTGAATGGCACTGGAGGGATCCCTCTGGGAATGGTATTGTAACATAGTGGTTAGTGTGATGCATTTACTGTTACAATGCGGTGTTGGGGAGCGGACCCAAGTGCAGGACACAGACACGGAGGTAACATTAACAGAAGTGTATTTTATTAGTCGTTGCCAGAAAAGCTGGGGAGCGAGGATAGAATGATTACGCGGACAAGGATGCTGGACAACAAACAGGAGGAGCTTGGACATGGAGCCTGGACTTGGACTTGGACACGGAGCCTGGACTTTGACTTGGACTTGGACACAGAGTCTGGACTGGACTAGGACTTGGACTTGGATCCGGAGCCTGGAATTTGACCCGGACTTGAACACAGAACCTGGACTTGGACTTGGACCTGAAGCCTGGACCTGGGCGAGGACGTGGACACAGAGCCTGGACTTGGACTTGGACTCGAACCTGGACTTGGACACGGAGCCAGAATACCCAACTCGGAGTAGCGGCAAATGGCCAGACCTACTCAGCTGGAAATGAGATGACTAAACCAACCAATGACAGACAATACGAATCTTGACATGGAGTAGCTCATGAAGTGGCAAACGGCCGGCAATCACTCAGCTGAACATGAAGAGACAGAATTCCCAACTCAGAGTGGCGGCAAACGGGCATTGGAGTTCAGTTCCAATGTTCTCCCTGTGGGGTGCGTGCGTTTTCTCTGTGTTTTCCGATTTCCTCCCACAGTCCAAAGGCATACCGGTTAGTAAGTTAATTGATCATTGTACGTTGTCCCAGTGATTAGGCTAGGGTTAAATCAGGGATTGCTGGGCGGTGCAGCTTGAAGGGCCGATTCCACACTGTATCTCACTGAATAAATAAACTTGCATAGTGTTTGAGGGCTAACTGATCTCCTTCTCTGTCATAAAGGAAGTAAGAAGATATGAAGATGATGAAACTGAACCTGATCTTCCAAACTCTAAAAGTCATTTTTAAATGATATGGTGTATTCCATCAAGAGTCCTGAAGTTGCTAATTTTACAAAAGAGTTGTTGCTTTTTACTTATCTGCCACCTCTCCTGAGAGGTCTGCCTCCACCCAGCATACTGAGAGCATGAGGCCTTGGCCTATGGTCCATCTCACAATCATATTTAGAATCAAGATCACCGGCCTTTTTGCTTTGCTTTTAGATAGCTGCACGGTGGGTTTTTTTTTGGGGTTTTTTTTTTCTTTTTTTTTCCATTGATATATATAAAATTTAGTATACTATTATGTTATCTTGGTTTCTTATGTTTAAATTACATTGTTTGTAGTAATTTCTTTTTGGTATTGATATCTTTTGGAATTTTATTATACTTTAACATTGTATTAATGTTTATATGGCTTACCTTTTTTGTATACTTACTCAATAAAAAGATTTAAAAAGAAAAAGAAAGATCACCGGCCTTTTTGACAACAGGTGACAGAATCAGAATTAAGTTTAATGTCTCCAGCATAAGTCGTGAAATTTGTGTTATGTGGCCGCAGTACCTTGTAATACATATGTAACCCACAGGTTTGGCCAGCCGTGATAATGTAGGGGGAGGCAGCCTCGGCCCGGCCAAACTTGAGTAATCTTGTTTGGGTGAATGCTACGTGATGTGTTCCCCTGTTACAAACTAGTACCATGAAATAACAATCAGTACACAATATGCAATTAAACGATTGAGCTTTATAATTCTTAATTTAACTATATGGCTAGTAAGGAAAACAAAAAGAATAAGGGCCCATTTTAATGAAACAGTCCAATGCGCACATCGGAGCTCAATGTTTTCCCGTCTGTTCGATCTCCATCGATTTCCCTCGGGCGTCGTCGACTCCCGACCCCCTTCCAAGTCCACTCAGTCCTCCAGTCTATGACTTCCCCGTTTCTCTCTCTATCTTCTCCCAAACCAAAGCCTGCGAAATCCCTTCGCTTGGGCACATAAGGAAGAAAAACACCTCCCCTCATTGGCCAGCGCACATGCCAAAGCCCCCGTTATCTCTAGTCATAACCCAAACACTGCAGCTACAGAGAAACCATTACATTAGCAGTGAACCCTTTCCCAGGGTGTGACACGTAATAATTAAAATCTGTAAATTACAGCAAGTATGTATGTGTGTGTATATATATATATATATATATATATATAAAGTGAAATTAAATAAATAGTTCAAAAAGAGAAAAAAAGTAGTGAGGTAGAATTAATTAATTCAATGTCTATTCATAAATCTGTTGGCAGAGAGGAAGAAGCTATTCCTGAATCATTGTGTGTGTGCCTTCAGGCATCTGTACCTCCTCCTTGATGGTAGCAATGAGAACAAGGCATGTCCTGGGTGATGGGGGTCCTTAATGATGGATGCCACCATTTTGAGGCATCGCTCCTTGAAGATGTCCTCGATACTACAGAGGCTAGTGCCCATGATGGAGCTGACTGAGTTCACAACCTTCTACAGCTAATTTTGATCCCGTGTAGTGACCCTCCCTGCCACTCCATGCCAGGTAGAATGCTTTCCACAGTAGATTTATAGAAATTTGTGAGTGTCTTTGCTGACACTTACAAATTTATCAGACAAACCTGATAACATGGGATTGTGGATATTAGCATTCTGTTATAAATTACTAGACAACGATGAAGAACAAGATCCTGAATGATGTGTTTTTTTCCCCCAACAACAGCATGCCTTAGCCGTAACTAATTTAACGGGAAGTGAATCTAGGCCTTCTGGTTGTGCTTGGCAGGAGAAGCAGTTGTTTTTCTGTATAGTACTTCTGGTACCTGCTAGGAGACAATGTGTAGATACTTCTGCACATTTAGAAACAGACCAATCATATTACTGCAAAGACGAGTATCAAAATCGAGATGTTGTTCCTTTAAACATTCCTTAGCCATTGCCAAGGCTAGCACTTATTGTACATTTTAATGGTACACCACCTTCTGGAGCTGTTGCAGCTCATCTAATAAAGTTACATCTCCCAGAGCTCTCCCAGCAACGGTGATAAGACAACGACATAAATCTAAGTGAAAATTTTGTCTGAAATGAAGAACAGAGACGATGGTACTTTCCATGAATCTGATACCTTTGTCCCACTGAACAGGAGGTTTTTTTTGGTGGCAATCAGAAAAAAAATGGTTTGGTGCTTTCAGCATTTAGCTCCAGTAGTTTTCTGCTCATCTGAAGGAGATCAAGCAAGCATTTGTTAAGATCCTTGCCTCTGAAACATCTTTCTCTACATTGCTGTCCTACCTTCCCTAATTACTTAAAGGTTACCTTTTGGACTAAATGTTTTTACCTGCCCTTTATATGAGGGGTGTTAACATTTGTCATTACTCTGTATTGCAGAGATTTGTCCATGGCTCATTCTGAAGGCTTCTGATGCTCCAGCATTGCCCCTCAACAATTTGGATCAATGCGCCATAGAGGGCATCCTGCCTGGCTGCATCGTGGCTTGGTATGGCAACTGTTCTGCCTGAGACCACAACAAACTGCAGAGCTGTGGACACAACCCAGCACATCATGAAAACCAACCTCCTCTTTATGGACTCTTTCCACACTTCTCACTGCCTTGGTAAAACAGCCAGTACCATCAAGGACCTCACCCACCCCAGACATTCTCACGTCTCCCCTCTTCCCATCAGGCAGAATATACTGAAGCTATAAAGCAGCGGCCCCCAACCACTAGGCCGCAAAGCATGTGCGACCGGGCCATGGGCCAGGAGCCGCGAGGAAACGATATGATTTGGCGATATGAAACGATATGAGACAGCTGCACATTTCCTCATTCCCTGTCACGCCCACTGTTGAACTTTAACACACACGAGGTCATCAGTGACCCAAGACGTGCAAAGGAATGGGTCCGTGACCCATTTGTGAATGTCCCCAGTGAACCTTCCATGTCAGCACGGGAAAAAGGTTAACTCCTCGAGCTTGCAAATGACAGTGGACTGAATGGTATGTTTGACATAACATCTCTGCCGGCATTCTGGATCAAAGTCAAGGCTGAATATCCTGAGATAGCTACGGAAGCACTGAAAACGTTGCTTCCATTTCCAACATATCTTTGTGAAGCGGAGTTTTCTGCAATGAATGCAACGAAA
The DNA here is from genome assembly GCF_963921235.1 of Mobula hypostoma. Classification (NCBI taxonomy): domain Eukaryota; kingdom Metazoa; phylum Chordata; class Chondrichthyes; order Myliobatiformes; family Myliobatidae; genus Mobula; species Mobula hypostoma. Next base: position 28,153,001 of record NC_086122.1, read on the forward strand.
ACTAAACTGCGGAATAGACTGGACATAAAGAACCCCCTTCGAGTATCGCTGTCTCCCATCACCGCTTGATGGGTCCGTCTTGTTGTAGGGAAACAAGCCCAGGCTCCCACTGATTCAGCGATATTGGTGTGTTGCAATGATTTTATATGTTCATATGAGGAAAATATGCACTGTGTGTTTAATATCCAAACGTTACTTAAAGTGTTATGATGCTATTGACTTACAAGTGACTTATAATTCAGTTGTCCCCAGCCTCCGGGCTGTGAAGAATGCAGTGGTACAGCGGTGGCCGGAACGCACCCAGCACATCTCTAAGAAAAAAGCTGAAATAAACAAGCAAATTAATTAGGTGCTGCCCAGCACGTAATTAATTAGGTTGTTTATTTCGGCTTTTTTCTTAAAGATGTGCTGGGTGCGTTCCGGCCACCGCTGTACCGCCACATTCTTCAATTCTTCACGGCAATGTATCGGTCCGCAGCCCGGAGGTTGGCAACCACCGTTATAATTGACTTATCACTATATTCATGCGAGGAAAATATGCACTGTGTGTTTAATATTAAATTTGTCATATAAACTCCTTTAGAAACGAAATTGAGTGTATTAGCCACTTATAAGAGACTTATCACCTATATTCTGCTTGTGATTAACACCCCGCCCCCACCCCCCCCCGGTCGGCCGGTCCGCAAGAATATTGTCAGTATTAAACTGGTCCGCGGTGCAAAAACGGTTGGGGACCCCTGCTATAACGCAGCTCCCTCCAGGCTCAAGGACAGCTTCTACTCCACCGTTATGAGTCAAACCCCTGTTTTCTTGGGCTTCTCTGAAAACATGCTCCAAAACCCTGTCATAATCTCCATTGGGCTTCCCGTCACACTAGTTACCTCCCCGGGTCATAACATGATTGGATTAGGGTGAGTGTACCACACACTGTGTATAATTAAAGGAAGTATAGTTATGAATATTAACTTGAGTAACAGGTTAGTAAAAAAAAAGAAAAAAAAACAAAAGGGCCCATTATAATTAAACAGTCAAATGTGCACAGTTTGGTGCTCAAATCTTCCAGAAAGTGCACATGCGCCGGTCGTGCATGCAGTCTGGTACAGCTGTTCTGATCAATATTCTTACTTTCTTCTTCTTACTTTTTAACTTATGTTATTTTTTGTATTTTTTTCATGGTAACACGTCGAAGCTGCACCCTCTCTAACATGCTGGTAGAGAGAGCTTTATTTGGGTTTTTAACGCTGGAATTAGTTACATCCCAACACGCGGGACAGAAGCAAGGTTGCATTGTGTATTCCAGGGACCAGCTGCTTGCGCTTATGCCGGCCGGTTTAGCGAGCAGAGCGGCGGACACCCCTGCTGAAATCTGGAAGAAAACACACAGAGGATGCAGAGGGGCATCACAAAGTCGAGGAAAGAGGACCAGGTCGAGACAACAGAGACTTATGGAGAAGAAGAGATCGGTGGGTAATAAAATGGACGAGTTCACGGCGCTAGCCAGATGTCAGAGAACATATCGGGAGTACAGTGTTCTGTGTTTCACTGGGGACATACCCGATCAAAACTTCTCCATGGACGGCTTCCAGACCGTTCCGGTTGACCGGAAGTGCACTGAGAGCGGTAAGCGTAAAGGAGTTGGATGTTTACTGCTCTGGTTAACAACGGATGGTGCAATCCGGGTCATATTACGATCAAGGAACGTGTTTATAGACCGGATATTGAACTTTTTACTGTTGGACTTCGGCCACATTCCACCGAGATACAACACTGGGCGGCACGGGAGGTCGTTCCTGCCTGTGGCCATCGAACGTTGCAGCTCCTCCCATGGAGGGTCAGACACCCTGAGCCAATAGACTGGTCCTGGACTTATTTTCCATCTGGCATAGTTTGCATTTTGTTGCTTGATTGTTTGTGGTTTTTGTATTGCTCTATTTACGCTCTATTCTTGGTTAGTGCAGCTGTAACGAAACCCAATTTCCCTCGGGATCAATAAAGTATATCTATCTGTCTATCTATCTATCAAAAGTCATATTCATTGATCCTCGGTAAACTCCTGCACCTTGCTCCATTGAATCATGGTCCCCACCCGATTGAATCCTACGACTGGTTCTCTCCAGCGTCTTATCTCTTCATCTCCTACCAAACAAAGACAAAAACTCACACTGATGCCAGGCACATAAAAGAAATCTCCCGCTCCCTTGATTGGATGGCTCACATTCCAAAGCACTCCTATTCTCTAACCATAACCCAAATACTACTTCTACAGAAAGACCAGTACATGAAATATCTGACAACTTTAGCAGTGAAATTTTTACTGTGTTACATAAGATTGTGAGTTGAAGAATGCACCATGTCGTACTCTGGGACCACTATTGAATGGTCCCCTTGTATGATAAATTGGACTCTATAATCTACCTTGTCATGACTCTGACCTTATTATCGGGCATCACTGAATGTTCTCTTTAACTTTAAGCCTCTATTCTGCATTCTGTTACCAGTTCAATGCCCAGATGTGATGAAATGGTCTGCATACATGACATGTAAAAGAAAAGCCTTTTCTTGTACCTTAGTAACATGGACATAGATTTAGTGACTGGTAGAAGGCAAAGAGTGGGAATAAAGGGGACCTTTCGAGGTTGGCTGCCGGTGACTAGTGGTACTTTGAAGGGGGTTGGGGTTGGGCCGCTACTTTTCACGTTATATGTTAATGATCTGGATAATGGAATAGATGGTTTTGAGGCTAAGTTTGTAGATGATACAAAGCCAGGTGTTGGAGGCGGGGGGGCGGGGCAGGTGGTGTTGAGGAGGGAGTCTGCAGAAGGACTTAAACAGATTAGGAGAATTGGCAAAGAAGTGGCAGATGGAATACAGTGCAGAGATGTGTACTGTCTTGCACTTCGCAATACAGAATAGAGGTGCAGACTATTTTCTAACAGGGAGTGAACTTAGTAATTGAAGGTGCAAAGGGATTTGGAAGCCCTTGGGCAGAATTGCCTGAAGGTTAGTTTGAATGGTGAGGAAGGAACGCAAATACAATGTTAACATTCATTTTGAGTGTTAAAAATGAATGTTAAAAACCTTCTGCACATTCAACAACAACACGCCCTGGTTCACATCACAGCTCAGGCAGCTTCGTCGGGAGAAGGAGGAGGCGTACAGAAGAGGGGACAGGATTCTGTACAAACGAGCCAGGAACACACCGACAAGGGAGATTAAGGCAGCGAAGAAGTGCTTCATAGGAAAACCACAAAACAGGTTTTCAGACAACGACCCAGTGTCAGTGTGGAAGGGGCTCCAAGAGATCACCAACTTCAAGAAACCATTCCCCCAGGCTGTGGAGAACCATCAACTGGCTGACGATCTGAACAAGTTTTATTGTAGATTTGACACCTTCATTCCCCCCAGCCAAAACACAGGCCTACCTGCAACCCCCACCATCCATCACCCTGACATCTCAGTATCCACTTTCTCACCCCACATTATGAAAACTGCTCCCCCTACCCCACTTCACTTCAACCCTCTTGTACCTGCACTCAGGATCTGTGAGAGGGAGGTGAGTCAGCTGTTCCGATGCAGAAGACCAGGAAAGCGCCAGGCCCAGATGGCGTGTCTCACTCCTGCCTGAAGACCTGCGCTGATCAGCTGGACCCCATCTACACACGGATCTTCAATAGATCACTGGAGCTGTGTGAGGTCCCTCATTGCTTCAAGCGCTCCATTAACATTCCAATCCCTAAGAAACCCACTATCAAGGGATTAAATGAGTACAGGCCTGTTGCCTTGACATCTGTGGTCATGAAGTCCTTTGAGAGACTAGTGCTGGCTCACCTGAAGGACATCACAGGCCCCCTGCTGGAGCCCCTGCAGTTTGCTTATGGGGCAAATAGGTCAGTGGATGATGCAGTCAATGTGGGACTGCATTACATACTACAACACCTCGACAACCCAGGAATTTCTACGAGGGTCCTGTTTGTTGACTTCAGCTCGGCGTTCAACACCATCGTCCCAGAAATTCTCCACTCCAAACTCACCCAGCTCACTTTCTCCCCTGCCATCTGTCAGTGGATCACAAGCTTCCTGACTGACAGGGTGTAGCACGTGAGGCTGGGGAGCATCATTTCTAGCACCCGGACAATCAGTACCGGTGCCCCCCAGGGATGTGTGCTCTCCCCACTGCTCTTTTCCCTTTACACTAATGACTGCACCTCACAGGATCCATCTGTTAAACTCCTGAAGTTTGCAGACGACACAACTGTCATTGGCCTTATCCGAGACGGTGATGAGTCTGCATACAGACGGGTGGTGGAACGGCTGGCCCTCTGGTGTGGTCAGCTCAATACGCTCAAGATTGTGGAGATGACAATGGACTTGAGGAGGACCCCCCCAATACTCCCCCCATTCACTATACTCAACGGTATTGTGTCTGCTGTGGAGACCTTCAGGTTTCTGGGTGTCACAATCTCCCAGGACCTGAAGTGGACACCCAACGCAGACACTCTTATCAAAAAGGCTCAGCAGAGGTTGTATTTCCTACGCCAAATCAGGAAGTACAACCTGCCTCAGGAGCTGCAGATTCAGTTCTATTCAGGAATAATCCAGTCTGTTCTCTGTTCGTCCATCACTGTCTGGTTTGGATCAGCTACCAAACAAGACAAGAATAGACTCCAAAGAACCATCAGGGCTGCGGAAAGGATTATTGGTGTGAAGCTGCCCTCGATCCGGGACTTATATACATCTAGAGTCAGGAAGCGAGCAAGCAGTATCATTGTAGACCCATCACACCCTGGACATCACCTGTTCCAACTCCTTCCTTCTGGTAGGTGCTTTAGATCACAGAATGCCAGGACAAATAGGCACAAGAACAGTTTCTTTCTGTATGCCATCAGTCTTATGAACACTTGAATTTTAGTCTATTATAAACCAAGTCCACCTGTACATGGTGGAGGATTACTAATACCTGGGGATACGAATTGACAATAAACTGGACTGGTCAAAGAACACTGAGGCTGTCTACAAGAAGGGTCAGAGCCGTCTCTATTTCCTGAGGAGACTGAGGACCTTTAACATCTGTTGGACGATGCTGAGGATGTTCTACGAGTCTGTGGTCTATCATGTTTGCTGTTGTGTGCTGGGGCAGCAGGCTGAGGGTAGCAGACACCAACAGAATCAACAAATTCATACGTAAGGCAAGTGATGTTGTGGGGATGGAACTGGACTCTCTGACGGTGGTGTCCGAAAAGAGGATGCTGTCCAAGTTGCGTGCCATCTTGGACAATGTCTCCCATCCACTACATAATGTACCGGTTGAGCACGGGAGTACATTCAGCCAGAGACTCATTCCACCGAGATGCAACACTGAGCATCATCGGAAGTCATTCCTGCCTGTGGCCATCAAACTTTACAACTCCTCCCTTGGAGGGTCAGACACCCTGAGCCAACAGGCTGGTCCTGGACTTATTTCCTGGCATAATTTACATATCATTATTTAATTATTTATGGTTTTATATTGCTATATTTATACTCTATTCTTGGTTGGGGCAACTGTAATGAAACCCAATTTCCCTCGGGATCAATGAAGTATGACTATGACTATGACAATGACATACACAGGTATACCTCATTGTATATAGTTCACAATTATTTGCACTATTGTTTTGTTTGTTTTTTGATTGTGTACAGCCAGAGCTCAGGGAAACCAGCATCAAATTCCCTGTATGTGTCCAGATACTTGGCGATAATAAAGGATTCTGATTTTGAGAGGAATTGTATAGAAAAACAAGGTTGTAATGCTGAGACTTTGTAAGGCAATAGTCAGACCATATTTGGCATAGATCAAATGGAAAGCCAGAGACTTTTCCCGAGGTGGAAATGCTCATACTGGGGTGAGGGGCACAATTTTAAGGTGATTGGAGGACAATGTATGTGAGATAGCAGAGTTAGATTTTTTTACACAGAGGATTGTAGATTTCAGGAACATGCTGCCAGGGTTGGTAGTAGAGGCAGATACATCTGGGACATTCAGGAGATTGTTAGATAGGCCCACAGTTGAGAGAGAAATAGAGGGCTACACAGGAAGAAAGGGTTAGAATGATCTTATTGCGGGTTAAAAGGTTATTACAACGTTGTAAGCCGAAGGGATATAGGCAGGATGCAGAGCTGGGTGTAGAAGTGGCACATGGAACTCAAATCATAAAATGTGAAGTGTTACACTGTGGAAGGTGAAAGTTGAAGGTAGGGTAAGGGCAAAGTTAATGGCAGCACCTGAATGAAAAAGAACGTATAGATATAGAATTGAGAAATTGATAAGTATGGAATTTCAGACCCAGAACCCACAGTAGTGTAGTTGTATATTTCAAGCCCAGGTGATAGGAAATCAGGATCTACGTTGGCTGCCAATCAAAGGCCAGTGTCTTGGCCAAACCTCTTCAGTACTCTGAGGACTCCGAGAAGAATTGTAATTGTCCAATTCTGAGCAAAGCTAAGCCAGTTAATACTAAAGATTCTTTGTGGTCCAATTGCTATTGCCATGATGGAGTCATTCAGTCGTTTTGTTCTCGCCTCTTCTCCAAAGCAGTCCTTAGGTCTTCCCCCAGTGCACTCCCACCCTCTCTGCAGCCCATGAACACCAAATGTTTTTAAACAGCAGAAGCGTAGCAGGTAGAACCATATCATATAGATAAATCTATTCCTGTTTTCATTCTAATATGTGCTCACTAGGGAAAGTTATCAGAGAGATTTTCATCTGTTTTCCATAAATTATAATGTCTTTCAGATGTAAATATGCAAGTTGACTGCACGAATTGCTCAAGCCAATTTTGTATTTGTTTTGAAATTGATCATTCTTGATCCTTGTTTCGATTGGTGGGGGGAATGAAGAATAAGATACAAAATAGAAAATAGTAAAGAATTAAAAGGAGTGCACGTACTGCAGGGACAAATCTTTCGAGACCCCAGGACGGCATAGCAAAACAGTTGTTAAAGGGAGTGGGATTTTGTATTCTAGAACCAGAGCAAAAGGACCAATTAATTTGATAGTTGGCTCAGGGACCCTACAAGTTGTAGGAAGTTCACAAGGATTTCCAATGTAATTTGCACTTACCGCCCATTGGGACTTGACATATTGTGGCAAAACTCATGCTCCTTCAAGGATACACTGTGGGTCACTTTGAGAAAGTCTAAAGCATAGTGTGTTGCTCTTAAGGCATTTGCTTAGCTTTGTTGGGTTTCCACTTTAAGTAATTCATTTGTAACTATTTTCTAGTTAAAGTGAAAGATAAAATTCATTGTCTATGGTATATCGCGGCACGTGATGACGTCACCTCCGGTTTCGCCGCGTCTTGGGGGTTAACTTCCGGTTCGGAGAAGGTGAAAAGGTGGGGCCGTGCGTGCAGCATGAACGTGAAGAGCTCCGTGTCTACCCACAAAGAAACATTATAGAAGCAACGCCGTAAGTTCATATGACAGTATTTGAAGTGTAAATATTAACACGGATTCTGTTAAAGGAAGCAGCGCGCATGGTGGCTTTTCAATTTCAAACGCGGGGTTGGCTCGAGCCTGGTGGCGGTTTGATGCAACCCCGCCTCCCTCCTCTGGGCGGCTGAGGACACTTGCTAAAAGAAAAGAGCGTGTGTGGTCTCAAGAATGAAACAGACACTGTATAAGTTTGTATTTTTTTTATCAACAGTTTTCACCATACGACGTTAATGTGGAAGAGTGAACAGTAAATGGTTAACTTTACTATGACTCTGTCTTCATTGGCTCCGGTTTAACTTGGTGTTTAGTCAGAGTTTCAACACAGTGCACGAGAACACCACAGTTTAAAGGCGGAATCATTAGATGTTTCAACAAGTGGTATGATGGCTTCGTGATCAACATCAAGTCGCTGGCACTCAGCGCCAAGAGCAGTCGGACGTCGGCAAGTGTGACTGCCCTTGCAAGAGCTAAAGTAGAAGCCGCCAAGGTGCGAGCGTCTTACGCTAACCAAGAAGCAAAACTGAAAATGGAAATGGCTGCCAGAGAAGCGGAAAGCCAGTTGGAAAAGGCAACGATAGATACAGAGTAGAAGCGCTGACGCTACAACCAGAAGCTGATGCAGCTGCGGTAGAAGCACAAGTGTTGGAAAACGCTGAAGAAATGCACGTTCTAGACGAAACAGGAAAATCTATATCAGAAAGGGCCAAATTGGAACCCACCAGTGAATATGTCCAATCTCAAATTGACCTGCAGATTCATTCTCCCTCTCCATACCTGCCTGTTGGCATCCCATCTCGTGTGAAATCACAGGGAAGCCTTGCTGCATCGCATCCACCTGGGGAGACAACTCACAATTGCAACATTGCAACAAACTCAAGTATGAAAGGGCTGACTATGAATACTTCCTGACACCAAACTTACCAGATCCGGCGAGAGCAGAGACAAAGGCTGAAGTCAGAACATCAAATCCCATCATGAACGTACATGCTCAGTCATATGTCTCCCAACATATTCCCCCAGCTAGCACGCCACCTGCAGCAGAACCTTGGCACAGTATTTAGCGCGACTGGACCTTGTTAATTCAGGACTGTACCAGTTTGACGACAGGCCTGGAAATCACCGTGCGTGGTACTCTCATTCATCAGTGCCGCCTGTGGAGTCCAGCTCACAGCAATCCGAGAGTTGGACCTTATAACTAAGTGGCTGGGAAAGGAATCGAGTGAACAGGTGAAACGCATACGCTCAATGTACGTCAACAACCCCAAGCTAGCCTTATGCAAAGCATGGGAGAGACTTTGGGACTGCTATGCAGCCCCTGAAATTATTGAAAGGGCGCTATTTCGACGGCTGGAGAATTTTCCTAGGGTGTCAGCCAAGGACAACACTAAATTACGAGAACTCGGAGATTTACTCATGGAGATTCAAGGTGCTAAAGAAGACGGCTATTTAACTGGCCTGTCGTATCTGGATACTTCATGCGGAATTGAACCAATTGTGGACAAACTTCCATTTGGGCTGCAGGAAAGGTGGGTGTCTAGTGACTCAGAGTACAAGGAAAAGAACGGTGGTCGATTCCCTCCCTTTGAGTATTTTAGTAGGTTTGTGTGCAGTGAGGCAAAGAAGCGAAATGACCGTAGCTTCATGAATCAAGGCAGCACCCCAACTCACACCAGGCCAGTCAAACCCAATTTGAACAATTTTAACATCAATAAACCCGTCTCCGTGCATAAAACCGAAGTCTCCGCAATCAGCGATGACCCTAGCAAGAATTGTCCATTGCACAACAAACCCCACCCCCTCAAAAAATGCAGGATGTTTCGAAACAAACCCTTTGAGAAAGGAAGGCCCTTCTCAAGGAAAAAAGAATATGTTTTAAGTGCTGTTCCTCTACCTCCCACCTTGCTAAAGAGTGTACGTTCCCTTTAAAGTGCTCGGAATGCAACAGCACTATTGTCAGCTCAAGCTCCACAGAAATTTACGGTCCAGGTCAGTTGAGCCGTTCGTGTTCAAAGATCTGCCTCACTAAGGTATACCCTAAGGCAGCCAAAGACAAGGCCATCAAAGCCTATGTAATTCTGGACGACCAGAGCAACCGCTCACTAGTCAGACCAGAGTTCTTTGAGTTGTTCAGTGTAGAGAGTAATCCATTTCCATACTATCTCAGAACTTGTTCTGGCATCGCAGAAACATATGGCAGGAAGGCAGAAGGCTTCCAGCTCGAGTCGCTGGATGGCAAAGTTGTCATCAGTCTCCCTCCACTCTTAGAGTGCAATGAGATCTTAAATAACCGATCCGAGATTCCAACGCCAAGCGCAGTGCTACACCAGCCCCATCTCCACCACATTGCCAGGCACATCCCAGAACTGGATCCGGAAGCAGAAATACTCCTGCAAAGCGGAAGAGACGTTCTTAGGGTGCACAAAGTCAGGCAGCAGGTCAATGGACCACACAATGCCTTTACTGAGAAAACTAAAGAAATTTGGCCTGTCCCCTAAAACCCTCACTAATTTTTATAGATGTACAGTAGAAAGCATTCTTCTAGGGTGCATCACAACCTGGTATGGAAGTTGTCCTGTTCAAGACCGAAAGAAGCTGCAGGAGATCGTGAACACGGCGCAGAACATCACACAAACCAATCTTCTGTCCTTGGACTCACTTTACACCGCACGCTGTCGGAGCAGTGCTGCCAGGATAATCAAGGACATGACCCACCCAGCCAACACACCTTTTGTCCCTCTTCCCTCCGGGAGAAGGTTCAGGAGCTTGAAGACTTGTACAGCCAGATTTGGGAACAGCTTCTTTCTAACTGTGGTAAGACTGCTGAACGGATCCTGACCCGGATCTGGGCCGTACCCTCCAAATATCCAGACCTGCCTCTCAGTTTTTTTGCTCTACCTTACTTTCCATTTTTATATTTTCAATTTATGATTTATAATTTAAATTTTAAATATTTACTGATTTTTACTATTTTAAATATTTAATCCAGGGAGCGGGAAGCGCAGAATCAGATATCGCTATGATGATTGTACGTTCTAGTATCAATTGTTTGGAGACAATAAAGTATAAAGTATGCCCCCTTCACCCAACGTCTGGATCTGGGCTGGGTGGTGATAGGAGAGGTGTGCCCCGGCAACGTACACAAACCGACAGTTAACACGCTCAAGACTAACGTGCTGGAGAGAGGCCGCCATGCAACCTTTCTGCCCTGCACAAGCGTTATGGGCATCAAGGAAGCAGAACAAAAGCACAAGCTTAGTAAAGTAACTGAGAAGACACCGAGACAGTCAGTCTTCACCCAAACTGAGCACGACAATAAACTCACTCCACCAATAGATAAGGAGTCAGCACCATCACCAGCCAAGGAAGCACCTCCACCAGCAGACAAAGAGTTAGCACAGTTACCAACTAAGGAATCAGCTCTATCAATGGACAAGGATACAGCACCGCTAATGGATAAAGAACCAAAACAACAAATGATAAAGGACTAAAGCAACAAATAGAGAAAGGGTCAACAACAAAAAAAAATATTCAAAAGTGTTGTCTGAGCCCCTCCCTGATCCTAATCCAGAGCTAATCAAGGTAGTATCTCAGGTAATTGTGGGTCTTATTTTGGACAGATTTGGCTTATCAGAAGGAAAAGGAGCCCGGGAGCATGTGGGGAAAAAAACAACGGAATTTAGGTGATAGCCAGAAACCCATTTATAAATTTGCACAATCCTGATATTTCTTAAGTAGAACTTTTAAAAGATGTGAGGACAACTAGGGACTTAATGATATTCCTGTTAGCCCATGGTGTCGGTCAAGATCCAGATCTTGACTATGAGAATGAGGATACAGATGAAGATATAGAAATTCAAAGCATAGATAATTTTGAGCGTATACTTCACGAAGGTGTTGGAACATTTGCTATCAATATAGAAGAAAAGCTTTCAATTTCGCAAGGAAGTACTAATAAGACAGAAGTGGACAGAGACCAGTTGCAGAGGTCGTTCTACTTCTACCTAAAGACTGATCTAGAGACTGAAGTTCTAAACCGTGTTCATAGTGACCTTACAAAGGTCAGGCGGGGAGTGTGTTGCCCTTAAGGCATTTGTTTAGCTTTGTTGGGTTTCTGCTTTAAATAATTTGTTTGTAACTATTTTCTAGTTAAAGATAAAATTCATTGTCTATGGTATATCGCGGCATGTGATGACGTCACCTCCGGTTTCGCTGTGTCTTGGGGGGTAACTTCCGGTTCGGAGAAGATGAAAAGGTGGGGCTGTGCGTGCAGCATGAACGTGAAGAGCTCCATGCCTACCCACAAAGAAACACTATAGAAGCAACGCCGTAAGTTCATATGACAGTATTTGAAGTGAAAATATTAACACGGATTCTGTTAAAGGAAGTGGCGTTTGAAGTGGCGTGCGTGGCAGCTTTTCAATTTCAAACACGGGGTCAGCTCGAGCCCGGCGGCAGTTTGATGCGACCCTTCCCTCCCCTGGGCGGCTGAAGACACTCGCTGAAAGAAAGGGGCGCGCGTGGTCTCAAGAATGAAACAGACACTGTATAAGTTTGTATTTTTTTTATCAACAGTTCTCACCATACCATGTTAATGTGGAAGAGGGAACAGTAAATGGTTAACCTTACTACGACTCTGTCTTCATCAGCTCCGGTTTAACTTGGTGTTTAGTCAGAGTTTCAACACACTGCACGAGAACACTACATGTAGAATCATGAAATGGTGCAACACAAAAGCAAGACATTTACCCTATCAGGTCTATAGTGCCTCTTTCAAAGAACAATCTATTAATTTCACTCATTCGTTGTTCTCGTATCCCTGCAACATTTCTATTTCAAGTAATTTTCTCATCCTCTTTAGAAGGTTTCTACTGAAACTATATCCACTCCTCTTTCTGACAACAAATTTCAAATTCTGATCTTTTATTGTAGAAAAGTTATACTTTCCAAAGATTGAGCTGGCTTTGCTTTTATTTCTAACCAATTACATTTAAACTTATTTAAGATGGACAATCCACAGCAGGGGTGCATAAAAAGAGCTACTTTTAAATCAGGGCAACGATCGATATTCCCAAAGCAGTTTCTCTGAGTTGAGGAGTGACCAATCAGCAAGAGGCAATGCATAAAAAGACTTACCTTTCAGTTAGGTCCAGATTCAAGATTTAAAAAGCAGAGCTTCGAGCTAGTATTCTTTACTCAGAGGATCAGAGATAATGTTCTGTGGGTGCGGTAGAGGTACCTGGATGGTAAGTTGCTTCCCTGGTTTGGCGCCAGTGGTGTCACAGGAGTTGCCCTGGAGAAGGTTCTTGGGAAACTGAAAGCTCTGAAGGTAGATAAGTCACCTGGACCAAGGTTTTGACAGAGGTGGCTGAAGAGGTTGTGGAGATATTAGTAATGATCTTTCAAGACTCAATAGATTCTGGAATGGTTCTGGAAGACTGGAAAATCGCAAATGTCACTCCACTCTTCAAGAAGGAAAAGAAGCAGAAGAAAAGAAATTATTGGCCAGTTAGTCTGACCTCACTGTCGGGAAGATGTTGGAGTCAAATGTTAAGGATGTGGTTTTGGGGTACTTGGAGGCACATGAAAAAGTGCTAGGCAAACTCAAAAAGTCTTGAGGTAGCTAAGTCATCTGGACCAGATAAACGACATCCCAGGGTCCTGAAAGAGTTTGCTGAAGAGATAGCAGATGCATTCGTCATGATCTTTCAAGAATCACTTGATTCTGCAATGGTCCTGGAGGATTGGAAGATGGCAAATATCACTCCACTCCTTAAGAAGAGAAGAAGGCAAAAAATCGAAATTTTAGGCCAGTTAGCCTAGACTTAGCAGTTGGGAAATTATTGGAGTCCATTATTAAGGATGAGGTTTTGAGACTAATGACAAAATAAACTAAAGTCAGCATGGTTTCTGCAAAGGGAAACCTTGCCTGACAAATCTGTTAGAGTTCTTCGAGGAAGTGACAAGCAGTGTGGACAAAGGAGAGGCAGTGGATGTTATTTATTTGGATTTCATCAGGCATTTGATAAGGTGCCACACATGAAACTGCTTAACAAGATAAAATCCCATGGTGTTAAAGGACAGATACTGGTATGGATAGAGGAATGGCTGACAGGCTGGAGTTGCAATGTTGGCATTTAGTTCAAGGGTAATAGAATATAAAAGCAAGGAGATAATGGTGAGGCTTTATAAGACACTAGCCAGGCCACACTTGGAGTATGTCAGCAGTTTTGGGTCCCATTTCTCAGAAAGGATGTGTTGTCATTGGAGAGAGTCCAGAGGAAGTTCACGAGGATGATTCTGTGAATGAAGAGGTTAACATCTGAGGGGCATTTAGCAGCTTTGGGCCTGCACTCACTAGAATTTAGAAGAATGTAGAGGGGCTGCATCTCAATGAAACTTACTGAATGTTGAAAGGACTAAATAAGGTGGATGTGAAGAAGATGCTTCCTATGGTGGGGGTGTCCAGAACTAGAGAGCAGAGCCTCAAAATTGGGAGGGGGTCACCCTTTAGAACAGAAGTAAGGAGGAATTTTTTAACCAGACAGTAGGGATTCTGTGGAATGTTCTGTCACTGACAGCTGTGGAGGCCGAGACCCTGGGCATATTTAAGGCAAGTATTGATAGTTTCCTGATTGGTCAGGGCATCAAAGGCAACAGGGCAGGTGAGTGGGATCCGGGAGCAGCCATGATGGAATGGCGCAGCAGATTCGATGGGCTGAATGACCTAAATATGCTCCTATGTCTTATAGTCTGATGGTCTTAAGACACTAATCTGAAAGGGAATCTGAGAATTATTTCAGCTTATTGGCTGTCCTCTGAGGCCCGATGTGCAACATGCAGATTTCTGAATGGTCCATGAATCCATGAACACTACCTCTTTATTGGTCTTTTGCACTATTCACTTTTGTTACTTGTAGTGATTTTTCTGTGTTTCACTGTACTGCTGCCACAAAACAACAAATTTCCTCCGTCTCCGCCGCATCTGCTCTCAGGATGAAGCTTTTCATTCCAGGACGAAGGAGATGTCCTCCTTTTTTAAAGAAAGGGGCTTCCCTTCCTCCACCATCAACTCTGCTCTCAAACGCATCTCCCCCATTTCATGCACATCTGCTCTCACTCCATCTTCCCACCACCCCACTAGGAATAGGGTTCCCCTTGTCCTCACCTTCCACCCCACCAGCGTCCGGGTCCAACATATTATTCTCCGTAACTTCCGCCACCTCCAACAGGATCCCACCACTAAGCACATCTTTCCCTCCACCCCCTGCTTTCCGCAAGGATCACTCCCTACGTGACTCCCTTGTCCATTCGTTCCCCCACCCCCCATCCCTCCCCACTGATCTCCCTCCTGGCACTTATCCTTGTAAGCGGAACAAGTGCTACACATGCCCTTACACTTCCTCACTTCCTCCCTCACTACCATTCGGGGCCCCAGACAGTTCTTCCAGGTGGGGTGACACTTCACCTGTGAGTTGGCTGGGGTGATATACTGTGTCCAGTGCTCCCGGTGCGGCCTTCTGTATACTGGCGAAACCCGACGCAGACTGGGAGATCGTTTCGCTGAACACCTATGCTCTGTCCGCCAGACAAAGCAGGATCTTCCAGTGGCCACACATTTTAATTCCACATCCCATTCCCATTCTGATATGTCTATCCACGGCCTCCTCTACTGTAAAGATGAAGCCACACTCAGGTTGGAGGAACAACACCTTATATTCCGTCTGGGTAGCCTCCAACCTGATGGTATGAACACTGACTCCTCAAACTTTCGCTAATGCCCCACCTCCCCCTCGTATCCCATCCGTTATTTATTTATATACACACATTCTTTTTCTCTCTCTCCTTTTTCTCCCTCTGTCCCTCTCACTATACCCCTTGCCCATCCTCTGGGTTTCCCCCCTCTCCCTTTTCTTTCTCCCTGAGCCTCCCATCCCATGATCCTCTCATATCCCTTTTGCCAATCACCTGTCCAGCTCTTGGCTCCATCCCTCCCCCTCCTGTCTTCTCTGATCATTTCGGATCTCCCCCTCCCCCTCCCACTTTCAAATCTCTTACTAGCTCTTCCTTCAGTTAGTCCTGCCGAAGGGTCTCGGGCCGAAACGTCGACTGTACCTCTTCCTAGAGATGCTGCCTGGCCTGCTGCGTTCACCAGCAACTTTTATGTGTGTTGCTTGAAATTCCAGCATCTGCAGATTTCCTCGTGTTTGAAATTTCACAAGATATGCCAGTGATAATAAACCTAAGTCTTATTCGGAATATAAAAAATAGCAACAGAAGACGGCAGTACAGTTCTTCAAACCTCATCACCTTTTAATGAGATTAGAGTTGAACTGATCTTGGACTTAACTCTACTTTCTTGCCTATTCCCCAGAACCCTCCAAAAATTTATTTCACTCTTGTACTTGAAGATTCACCACCCACTGCTCTCTGAGTTATACAATTCCAAAGATTCAAAACCATGAGAGAAGAAATTCCTCCTCATCTCATCCTTGACTTCTAAACATGGTGAAAAATCCACGACAGTCTTAGACGTTTGCTCAGATTCAACACGTCATCTAAAACTTTGATGAACTTCTATAGATGCTCAGTGGAGAGTACCTTGTCTCGTTGCATCGTGGGCTGGTGTGAAATCACCAATGCCCAACAATGGAAAAATCTACACAAACTGCTGAATGCAGCCCAGTCCATCACACGTAAAGTCCTCCCCCGCATTGAGTTCATCTACAAGGAGTGCTGCCACAAGAAAGCAACATCGATCATTAACACCCCACCATCCAGATCATGCAGACTTCTCAGTGCTGCCCTCAGGAAGGTGGTACAGGAGCCTTAGGTTCTGCACCACCAGTTCAGAAACAGTTATTACTCTCCAACCATCAGGCTCCTAAACCAGCACGGGTAACTTCACTCACCTCGACTTTGAACTGATTCCACAACCTATGGACTCACTTTCAAGGACTTATGTTGCCAGTATTATTATCTACTTATTTACTTTTTTATTTGCACAGTTTGTCTTTTTTGCACATTGTCTGCCTTTGTTTGTGAGTAGTTTTTTATTGATTCTATTGCACTTCTTAGCTTTCCCGTGAATGCCTGCAAGAAAATGAATCTCAAGATTTTATATAGTGACATACTTCGATAATAAATTTACTTTGAACTTCAAAGCAATATCATGCCTATTGTTGGAGTCACTGAAGTAAATGCTTGGTTTATTTATATTGTTCATTCTGTGTTAGTGTTTATTAAGGCCCTGTAGTGGCTGTGGTGAAGAACATTTAGAATCTGTGGGAAGTACAGAAAGGACAAAGACAGATGTAGAATCAAAGATGCTGAAATAATTTATATCAGGTTTGAGGTGAAACAGTAGTGTATTTCCTGCAGGGTAAAGTTCTGTGAAAACATGAACAAGTCCTTTGTTTCCACATGACATTAAAAGTGTATCATTTACATTCAGTTTAAGCTCCTGATAAGCAATCAATCATAGGCATTTTCACCTTAATTAGTGTTGTGACATTCTTGGAACAAGTGTTTGGCATCTTTATATTGCATATTTTACATGTAGTAAAAGGTAGTCAAATGGAATTTCATATCTGACTGACAGAAATTAAGATTTTGTGATGATATATATTTGAATAACTGGAGCACCATGTTGAAAGTGTTCCATGTCTGGTAAACTGCTTTGAATATACGTTAACCAAAATTTGTTAGTGTGATTCGGTTTTCTGTAAGGGTCCGTTGATGAATTATGGAGAGGCATTTTTATTTAGCAGTGATCAACAGCTCTGCATCATTGTATAGTTACAGTTACTTGAAATAGAGGGGATTTAATGGGCAAGTGGGGGAGTCAAGGGAAATGAGTGGTGAATGGCACTGGAGGGATCCCTCTGGGAATGGTATTGTAACATAGTGGTTAGTGTGATGCATTTACTGTTACAATTCGGTGTTGGGGAGCGGACCCAAGTGCAGGACACAGACACGGAGGTAACATTAACAGAAGTGTATTTTATTAGTCGTTGCCAGAAAAGCTGGGGAGCGAGGATAGAATGATTACGCGGACAAGGATGCTGGACAACAAACAGGAGGAGCTTGGACATGGAGCCTGGACTTGGACTTGGACATGGAGCCTGGACTTTGACTTGGACTTGGACACAGAGTCTGGACTTTGACCCGGACTTGAACACAGAACCTGGACTTGGACTTGGACCTGAAGCCTGGACCTGGGCGAGGACTTGGACACAGAGCCTGGACTTGGACCTGAAGCCTGGACTTGGACTTGGACTCGAACCTGGACTTGGACACGGAGCCAGAATACCCAACTCGTAGTAACGGCAAATGGCCAGACCTACTCAGCTGGAAACGAGATGACTAAACCAACCAATGACAGACAATACGAATCTTGACACGGAGTAGCTTATGAAGCGGCAAACGGCCGGCAATGACTTAGTTGAACACGAAGAGACAGAATTCCCAACTCAGAGTGGCGGCAAACGGGCATTGGAGTTCAGTTCCACTGTTCTCCCAGTGGGGTGCATGCGTTTTCTCTGTGTTTTCCGATTTCCTCCCACAGTCCAAAGGCATACCGGTTAGTAGGTTAATTGATCATTGTACGTTGTCCCAGTGATTAGGCTAGGGTTAAATCAGGGATTGCTGGGCGGTGCAGCTTGAAGGGCCGATTCCACACTGCATCTCACTGAATAAATAAACTAGCATAGTGTCTGAGGGCTAACTGATCTCCTTCTCTGTCATAAAGGAAGTAAGAAGATATGAAGGTGATGAAACTGAACCTGATCTTCCAAACTCTAAAAGTCATTTTTAAATGATATGGTGTATTCCATCAAGAGTCCTGAAGTTGCTAATTTTACAAAAGAGTTGTTGCTTTTTACTTATCTGCCACCTCTCCTGAGAGGTCTGCCTCCACCCAGCATACTGAGAGCATGAGGCCTTGGCCTATGGTCCATCTCACAATCATACTTAGAATCAAGATCACCGGCCTTTTTGACAACAGGTGACAGAATCAGAATTAAGTTTAATGTCTCCAGCATAAGTCGTGAAATTTGTGTTATGTGGCCGCAGTACCTTGTAATACATATGTAACCCACAGGTTTGGCCAGCCGTGTTAATGTAGGGGGAGACAGCCTTGGCCCGGCCAAACTTGAGTAATCTTGTTTGGGTGAATGCTACGTGATGTGTCAGTACAACAACATAACAAACAGTTCACAATATGCAATTAAACGATTGAGCTTTATAATTCTTAATTTAACTATTCGGTTAGTAAAAAAAACAAAAAGAATAAGGGCCCATTTTAATGAAACAGTCCAATGCGCACATCGGAGCTCAATGTTTTCCCGTCTGTTCGATCTCAATCGATTTCCCTCGGGCGTCGTCGACTCCCGACCCCTTTCCAAGTCCACTCAGTCCTCCAGTCTACGACTTCCCCGTTTCTCTCTCTATCTTCTCCCAAACCAAAGCCTGCGAAATCCCTTCGCTTGGGCACATAAGGAAGAAAAACACCTCCCCTCATTGGCCAGCGCACATGCCAAAGCCCCCGTTATCTCTAGTCATAACCCAAACACTGCAGCTACAGAGAAACCATTACATTAGCAGTGAACCTTTTCCCAGGGTGTGACACGTAATTATTAAAATCTGTAAATTACAGCAAGTATATATATAAAAAAAAGTTAAGTTAAATATATCGTTCAAAAAGAGTAAAAAAATGTCGTGAGGTAGAGTTAATCAGTTCAATGTCTATTCATAAGTCTGTTGGCAGAGGGGAAGAAGCTATTCCTGAATCATTGTGTGTGTGCCTTCAGGCTTCTGTACCTCCTCCTTGATGGTAGCAATGAGAACAAGGCATGTCCTGGGTGATGGAAGTCCTTAATGATGGATGCCGCCATTTTGAGGCATCGCTCCTTGAAGATGTCCTCGATACTACAGAGGCTAGTGCCCATGATGGAGCTGACTGAGTTCACAACCTTCTACAGCTAATTGATCCCGTGTAGTGACCCTCCCTGCCACTCCATGCCAGGTAGAATGCTTTCCACAGTAGATTTATAGAAATTTGTGAGTGTCTTTGCTGACACTTACAAATTTATCAGACAAACCTGATGACATGGGATTGTGTATATAAGCATTCTGTTATAAATTACTAGACAATGATAAAGAACAAGATCCTGAATGATGTGTTTCTTTTCCCCCAACAACAGCATGCCTTAGCAGTAACTAATTTAACGGCAAGTGAATCTAGGCCTTCTGGTTGTGCTTGGCAGGAGAAGCAGTTGTTTTTCTGTATAGTACTTCTGCTACCTGCTAGGAGACAATGTGTAGATACTTCTGCACATTTAGAAACAGACCAATCATATTACTGCAAGGACGAGTATCAAAATTGAGATGTTGTTCCTTTAAACGTTCCTTAGCCATTGCCAAGGCTAGCACTTATTGTACATTTTAATGGTACACCACCTTCTGGAGCTGTTGCAGCTCATCTAATAAAGTTACATCTCCCAGAGCTCTCCCAGCAACGGTGATAAGACAACGACATAAATCTAAGTGAAAATTTTGTCTGAAATGAAGAACGGAGACCATGGTACTTTCCATGAATCTGATACAGTACCTTTGTCCTATTGAACAGGAGGTTTTTTTTGGTGGCAATCAGAAAAAAATAGTTTGGTGCTTTCAGCATTTAGCTCCAGGAACTTTCTGCTCATCTGAAGGAGATCAAGCAAGCATTTGTTAAGATTCTTGCCTCTGAAACCTCTTTCTCAACATTGCCGTCCTACCTTCCCTGACTTCTTAAAGGTTACCTTTTGGACTAAACGTTGAGTTACCTGCCCTTTATATGAGGGGTGTTAACATTTGTCATTACTCTGTATTGCAGAGATTTGTCCATGGCTCATTCTGAAGGCTTCTGATGCTCCAGCATTGCCCCTCAACAATTTGGATCAATGCACCATAGAGGGCATCCTGCCTGGCTGCATCGTGGCTTGGTATGGCAACTGTTCTGCCTGAGACCACAACAAACTGCAGAGCCGTGGACACAACCCAGCACATCATGAAAACCAACCTCCTCTTTATGGACTCTTTCCACACTTCTCACTGCCTTGGTAAAACAGCCAGTACCATCAAGGACCTCACCCACCCCAGACATTCTCACGTCTCCCCTCTTCCCATCAGGCAGAATATACTGAAGCTATAAAGCAGCTCCCTCCAGGCTCAAGGACAGCTTCTACTCCACTGTTATAAGTGAAACCCCTGTTTTCTTGGGCTTCTCTGAAAACATGCTCCAAAACCCTGTCATAATCTCCGTCGCACTTCCCGTCACACTAACTACCTCCCCGGGTCATAACATGATTGGTTTAGGGTGGGTGTACCACACACTGCATATAATTAAAGGAAGTATATTTATGAATCTTAACTTGACTAAAAGGTTAGTAAAGAAAAGAAAAAAACAAAAGGGCCCATTATAATTAAACAGTCAAATGTGCACAAGTTGGAGCTCAAATCTTCCAAAAGTCATATTCATCGATCCTCAGTAAACTCCTGCACCTTGCTCCATTGAATCACGGTCCCCACCCGATTGTATCCTACGACCAGTTCTCTCCAACGTCTTATCTCTTCATCTCCTGCCAAACAAAGACAGAAGCTCACACTGGCGCCAGGCACACAAAAGAAATCTCCCGCTGCCCTGATTGGATGGTTCACATTCCGAAGCACTCGCTATCTCTAACCATAACCCAAACAGTACTTCTACAGGAAGACCAGCACATGAAATATCCTACAACTAGCAGTGAAACCTTTACCGTTGCTACATAAGATTGTGAACTGAAGAGTCCACCAGGTTGTACTATGGGACCACTATTAAATGGCCCCCTTGCATGATAAATTGGACTCTTCACCCTATAATCTACCTTGTCATGACTCTGACCTTGTTATCGGGCATCACTGCACGTTCTCTTTAACTTTAAGCCTCTATTCTGCATTCTGTTACCAGCTCAATGCCCAGATGTGATGAAATGGTCGGCATACATGACATGTAAAAGAAAAGCCTTTTCTTGTACCTTAGTAACATGGACATAGATTTAGTGACTGGCAGAAGGCAAAGGGTGGGAATAAAGGGGACCTTTCGAGGTTGGCTGCCGGTGACTAGTGGTACTTTGCAGGGGGTTGGGGTTGGGCCTGCTACTTTTCACGTTATATGTTAATGACCTGGATAATGGAATAGATGGCTTTGAAGCTAAGTTTGTAGACGATACAAAGACAGGTGTGGGGGGCAGGTGTTGTTGAGGAGGGAGTCTGCAGAAGGACAGATTAGGAGAATTGGCAAAGTGGCAGATGGAATAGAGTGCAGAGATGTGTACTGTCTTGCACTTCGCAATACGGAATAAAGGTGCAGACTATTTTCTAACAAGGAGTGAATTTAGTAAACAGAGGTGCAAAGGGTCTTAGAAGTCCATATGCAGAATTGCCGAAAGATTATTTTGCATGGTGAGCAAGGAACGCAAATACAATGTTACCATTCATTTTGAGAGGAATTGTATAGAAAAACAAGGATGTAATGCTGAGGCTTTATAAGGAAATAGTCAGACCATATTTGGCATAGATCAAATGGATAGCCAGAGACTTTTCCCAAGGTGGAAGTGGCTCATACCGGGGCGAGGGGCACAATTTTAAGGTGATTGGAGGACAGTGTAGGTGAGATAGCAGAGTTAGATTTTTTTACACAGAGGATTGTGGATTTCAGGAACATGCTGCCAGGGTTGGTAGTAGAGGCAGATACATCTGGGACATTCAGGAGATTGTTAGATAGGCCCATCGTTGAGAGAAAAATAGAGGGCTACACAGGAAGAAAGGGTTAGAATGATCTTATTGCGGGTTAAAAGGCTATTACAACGTTGTAAGCCGAAGGGATATAGGCAGGATGCAGAGCTGGGTGTAGAAGTGGCACATGGAACTCAAATCATAAAATGTGAAGTGTTAACACTGTGGAAGGTGAAAATTGAAGGTAGGGTAAGGGCAAAGTTAATGGCAGCACCTGAATGAAAAAGAACGTATAGACATAGAATTGAGAAATTGATAAGTATGGAATTTCAGACCCAGAACCCACAGTAGTGTGGTTGTATATTTCAAGCCCAGGTGATAGAAAATCAGGATCTACGTTGGCTGCCAATCAAAGGCCAGTGTCTTGGCCA
Organism: Mobula hypostoma; assembly: GCF_963921235.1. Lineage (NCBI taxonomy): Eukaryota > Metazoa > Chordata > Chondrichthyes > Myliobatiformes > Myliobatidae > Mobula > Mobula hypostoma. Next base: position 28,175,656 of record NC_086122.1, read on the forward strand.
AACCTCTTCACTACTCTGAGGACTCTGAGAAGAATTATAATTGTCCAGTTAATACTAAAGTCTTTGTGGTCCAATTGCTATTGCCATGATGGAGTCATTCAGTCGTTTTGTTCTCGCCTCTTCTCCAAAGCAGTCCTTAGGTCTTCCCCCAGTGCACTCCCACCTTCTCTGCAGCCCATGAACACCAAATGTTTTTAAACAGCAGAAGCGTAGCAGGTAGAACCATATCATATAGATAAACCTATTCATGTTTTCATTCTAACATGTGCTCACTAAGGAAAGTTATCAGAGAGATTTTCATCTGTTTTCCATAAGTTATAATGTCTTCCAGATGTAAATATGCAAGTTGACTGCACCAATTGCTCAAGCCAATTTTGTATTTGTTTTTAGATTGCTCTCTCTCAAGCCTTGGTTTGATTGGCGGGGTGGGGGGGGGTGGGGAAGAAGAAGACTAAGATACCAAATATAAAATAGTGAATTAAAAGGAATGCACGTACAGCAGGGACCAATCTTTCGAGACCCCAGGACAGCCTAACAAAACAGTTGTTAAAGGGAGTGGGATCTTTTATTCTAGAACCAGAGCGAAAGGACCAATTAATTTGATAGCTGGCTCAGGGACCCTACAAGCTGTAGGAGGTTCACAAGGATTTCCAATGTAAATTGCACTTACCGCCCAATGGGTCTGGACATATAGTGGCAAAACTAATGCTCCTTCAAGGATACACTGCGGGTCACTTTGACAAAGTCTACAGCATAGAATCATGAAATGGTACAACACAAAAGGAAGACATTCACCCTACCAAGTCTGTAGTGCCTCTTTCAAAGAACAATCTATTAATTTCACTCATTCGTTGTTCTCAGATCCCTGCAACATTTATATTTCAAGTAATTTTCTCATCCTCTTTAGAAGGTTTCTACTGAAACTACAAGGGGTAATTGGCCTCCTTGTGAAAGGAAGAATGAAAATGTATTGGTCGAGCTGGGTTAGTAGACTGATGGAGTCGCAAGAAACTGCATATGCTGGAACCTGGAGCCACATGTAAGGTATTGAGGAGCTTAGCAGGTCAGATATGGAGATAAAAGTACAATCAACATTTTGGGATGAGATCCTTCATCTGGTGTTCTGCTGAGTTCCTCCAGCAGATTGTGTACTGCATTGGTAGACTGGTACTTGGAATGGGTAGGTTATTGAGTCGTAGAGAGATAAAGCTCATAGAAAGACACTGGAACATCAGAATGTCTGGGAATGGGTACACAAAGCACAAGTTTGGAAAACGCTTCTAACAGAATTATACTCTTCAGCCAGCATCTTGGACTCTTCCATCATCCTCCCTGGATACATTTTGCCTGTCTGGGATTTTACCAGGATTAGTGGTGGATTGGCAGACAGTGAGAAAGCAATGGCTTTTGGGATCATTCAACCTTGATTCTGGACTTCTTGAATTAGAATTGGAACTTATTTAATATTATATCCATCCCACAACACGAGGAAGTAAAAATCTTTGCATTAAGACTCTGTTGCAATGTACAGACATAAATTTAAAAGTCTAATGGCTTGTAGAAAGAAACTGTCCCATAGCCTGTTGGTCCCGACTTTAATGCTGTGGTAGCGTTGGGCAAATGGAAGCAGCTGGAAGAGTTTATGGTTGGGATGACTAGTGTCCCTGATAATCTTCCAGGCCTTCTTTCTGCATCTGCTGCTATAAATGTCGTCAATGGAGAGAAGTTCACATCCAGCTGAACTGTCTGCAGTGCTCAGTGATCAAGGTTGGTTCAGTTCCCGTACCAGGCGGAGATACAGCCAGTCAGTAAGCTCTCAATGGTGCCCCTGTAGAAGGTCTTGAGGATTTGGGGGCTCATGCCAAACTTCTTCAGTCCCCTGAGATGGAAGAGATGCTGTTATGCTCTTTTTGGTCACAAAGCCGCTGTGTACAGTCCAGGTGAGATCATCAGTGTCGGGTATACTGAGGAACCTGAAACTACTTACCTTGAAATCTTGCTTTCAAGTTAAACTCTGGTAGGAATCCATTGCTATTTACCATCACCTATCCTCTTCAGTTGACTTCCCCTTGGTAACCAGAACTTGGAAGAAGCAAAGACAAAACTGTGTTTGGGAAGGGTCAAAATGCTTGTTGCTGAGGGTTGTTTGATAGCTGTCGAGGTTCTGTAGGATACAGTTGTCAGAGATGTGGTCTGCATCAGCGAGTGAGAGAACAAACAATGTCCTCACCATTAACACTACCAGAAGGAGTCACCACAAGTCAAGCCTTGTGGAGGCCAAGTGGCATAGTTTTCCAGATGATTCCTTTCATTATGATGTCTGACATCTTCATTAATGTTAATGGAATAGCTGAGCCATCAGCAGCAGAATAGTTTCCTCGATACCACGTAACTTGGTGTAGTGTAGACCTCACTGTATCATGACACTCAAGCCAAGGATTAAAGCTGTGACAAGACCAAGCGCTGGAGGCAATAGCGGGATTAATGGTCAATAGACAATAGACAATAGGTGTAGGAGTAGGCCTTTCAGCACTTCGAGCCAGCACCGCCATTTACTGTGATCATGGCTGATCATCCACAATCAGTATCCAGTTCCTGCCTTATCCCCATAACCTTTGATTCTGCTATCTTTAAGAGCTCTAACCATCTCTTTCTTGAAAGCATCCAGAGACTTGGCCTCCACAATCTTCTAGGGCAGAGCATTCCATATATCCACCACTCTCTGGGTGAAAAAGTTTTTCCTCAACTTCGTTCTAAATGGCCTGCCCCTTATTCTTAAACTGTGGCCTCTGGTTCTGGACTCACCCATCAGCAGGAACATGCTTCCTGCCTCCAGCGTGTCCAATCCCTTAATAATCTTATATGTTTCAATAAGATCCCCTCTCAGCCTTCTAAATTCCAGAGTATACAAGCCCAGTCGCTCCAATGGTCCTACATTTACTAGATCATAGCAAAGCTTCCTTGAAGCTGTTGCAGCAGGAATGGTAATGGAGACAAGCTCTCACTACCTATTAAATGCTCCCATGGTGTGCACCTCAGATAGCCTCTAAAAACCAAGTACAGCTCCTGGCCTTCACATGTGGTTCAGCTACTAAGCCCAGCGGAACCATTTCTACTGACAGGAGAAGGGACAAAGGTGGGTTACTGGCACCTTAAAACCAGTCCCTTTGGGCAGATGGGGCTCGTCAGTCATAGTTGGCAGCTCACTTAAGAGAAGGAAAACTCTGATCTCAAACCTCCGCTGCCTTGTGGCTACATCCACTCATGGGGAAAGCTTTGGGATTAACCCCGAGGGAAATATCTGGAGCTGGAGTCTCTGGGACAGTCCCAGGGCAACTCTTGCAACACTGCTGGTGCCAAAGTGCGTTGGTCTCTGCCGTTCTTTTGGGTTCATCAGATGTGTGGAGGGGGGGAGTTTGCTACATGGGCAACAGCTTGCTCTCCATATCATACTTCCCTGGCTTGTGTATCTAGATAGCTAGGTCGCACCATCCACGGTCGACTCTGACCAACGGAGGCTTTAGAGTTAGAGATACAGTGTGAAACAGGCCTTTCCGGCTCAACGAGCCATGTCACCCAGCAACCCACCTATTTAACCCTAGCTTAATCACAGGACAATTTACAATGACCAATTAACCAAATAGCTGGTGCGCCTTGGACTGTGGGAGGAAATGGGAGCATACAGAGAAAACACACATATTCATGGGGAGGGACACACAAACTCCTTACAGAGGACGCCAGAATTGAACTCTGAACCCCGATGACCCGAGCAGTAATAGTGTTGTGCTAACCACTTCGTTACCATGGCAAATTCTTCAACGTGAAGTAATGAGTTGATGATGCAAAAATGTCCTCTTCATGGAATTCCAACTAATTCAGAAGTCAGTTCCTGATGAAAGGCCTCAGCTGAATCATTGGCTCTTTATTCCACTCTATAGATGCTGCCTGACAGCTGAGTTCCTCCATCGTTTTGTTTTTGTTAGCATGAAGTGAGATGTCTCTGGTTGTTTGATTTTAGTCATCTCCCAGGATTTCCCTGCAGATTTTCTGTAGCAGTTTCCTAGCCCAGATATCTTAGTCTTTATTGATGATCTGAAATGTTTTGATTTGTGATTCAACCTGATAGTAATTTATTTTTAATTTTCAACCATTATTAAATTATCATTTACTGGTATTTATTTATTTTTTTTTATTTGTAACGTGAAAACAGGGATTAGGCCACTTTGTTCTATCAGCTTTTGTTTCCTTTTATCTCTTTCCTCTCTTTACTTCCAACTAATATTCACTTTCCACTGTCTCCTGCTTCCACCTCTGCTCTCCTCCCGTACCTGGCAAAATTTACCTGTCATCTGGCGGGAGGAGAGAGAGCAGCGCGCCACGCGTGCACAGCCCTCCAATGAAAAATGATATTTTATCCGTTAAATAGGGGCCGTGGACAATTCTGATTTGATGGAGACGGACATAAAAGCACAGAGGTACATCTGGAGAAATTTCTGAAACGCTCGTTCGCTGCTGTCGTTACTGCGCGGTTGGGAATCTTCTGGAGGGAAGGCCTCAAAATCCCCGGCTTTGCCTGCTGTTGGTGACCGAGATTGAGGTCGAATTGTTCAGACAGAGATGGTGCTCAGTACTCGGTGTCAGAGAGCTGAATCAGAGCTCAAAGTTTTCGGATGACTCAGAGTCGGACTGTGGTCGGCATGGCAGGGAGAGTTTTTCTTCCTTCTCCCATCTGCATGAGATGTGGGACATTTGAGAAACTTTGAACTTTATTGTGCTCATGGACTTCTTCATCAAGTTATGATATTGTTGCACTGTTCTAACTATATGTTATAATTATGTGGTTTTGTTAGTTTTTTCAGTCTTGGTCTGTCCTGTGTTTTGTGATACCACACCGGAGGAATTATTGTATCATTTCTTAATGCATGCATTACTAAATGACAATAAAAGAGGACTGCGTGTCTTCATAATCTAAAATCTTGCACGCCTCCTTTGTCCATCCAGCAGTTTGCACTCCATTTAGCCATGATGGAATGACAGGACAGACTCAATGGGCTGAATGGCCTTATTCTGCTCCTACATCTTATAGATATACCTACTCTTCAACTCCCTTCAGATTTTACCACACTTACATATTAGAGGAAAATCACAGCAAAGAACTAACGTTAATCAATTCCCTCACAATAACCTACCAACATGCAAGTCTTTGGTATGCAGCGGACACTAGCGAAGTCAAAGGAAACCCTATGCATTCACTGGCAGAGCATGCAAACTCGACACACAGTGTTGTGTACTTAATATTTCAGTAATATTGTTTGATTAAGCATTCTTTGTAGTTTCTAGAATGCATCATGGGTTATATGTGAAAGTATGTGAATGGCATATGTCATTATGCCAACAGGATATATATATGTACCTCATAAAAGTAAAAATGAAGTAGACACTCACCTCCTGGCTCCCGTGTTTACTTTCAATTACTTTTTGGAATAAGACCATAAGACCATAAGACAAAGGAGCAGAAGTCGGCCATTCAGCCCATCTAGTCTGCTCCGCCATTTTATCATGAGCTGATCCATTCTCCCATTTAGTCCCACTCCCCCGTCTTCTCACCATAACCTTTGATGCCCTGGCTACTCAGATACCTATCAATCTCTGCCTTAAATACACCCAATGACTTGGCCTCCACTGCTGCCCATGGCAACAAATTCCATAGATTCACCACCCTCTGACTAAAAAATTTCTTCGCATTTTTGTTCTGAATGGGCGCCCTTCAATCCTTAAGTCATGCCCTCTCATACTAGACTACCCCATCATGGGAAACAATTTTGCCACATCCGCTCTGCCCATGCATTTCAACATTTGAAATGTTTCTATGAGGTCTCCCCTCATTCTTCTAAACTCCAAGGAATACAGTCCAAGAGCGGACAAACATAACAGTGGCAATGAGTAAGTTTTAAACTAACTCGAGATGACTACTTATCTGTTGAAGCACAGTGAGATGTTTAAGTTGGAAAAAAAAGCACGTCACCCTTTCTTCTTCAAAAGGGGAGAGAAACATTCACGTTTTTTAAAAAAGAACATATTTCTATTTTTCTTTGCAAGGGGGGAAATTTCAGTCACTACACAAAATGAGTTTGATTAGCATTTCAGAGATACTGATCTGAAGCCTACAGCTATCCAGCTAAGAAATTACATTTGAGAAAAGAATTTGCTCATGAAATGTCATTCATAACAGTGAAACACAACAGCCACCAAGCTGTATGGGCTTGTATGTGGTAAAAACATGAGTGTGTGGCTGATACAACTACAACTTGATTGGAGATCCATCCACCGTTGGCATGTCACATCGTCAGTGAAAGTGAATTAAGCAAGGTACTGGATGATACCACAGCAGTGTCCAAGGATGGCATTAGAAAACTCAAACATACCAAGGATGAAAATGCCACATCCATGTTTTCCTTATGCTATTTGTGATAAAGTAGCCAGTGAGCTAGATTACATGGAGACTGAAAGAATTCTTTACAAGTTAAGTGGAGTCCATAAGCAATACCATGTGATTTTAAGGTCAGAGAGACAGGACAGAGAGTAGATCAATACCCTCTGCTCAGGATAGAGGATACCTTTGCTAATCTTTCTGGAGGGAAACACTTTGGCAAAGTTGACTTAGCTGAGGCTTAGCTACAGATGGAAATTGAAGAAATTGGGAGAAGATGGCGGCATGATGACAGCGCGCACGGCCTCTCCGGTAATGAATATCCGTCATCTGTCAAGTAGGGGACCGTGCACAATTCCTGATTTGATGGAGACAGACATGAGTGCATAGCGGAACATCTGAAAATCTTCTGAAATATCTGCTTTGCTACCGCTGCTACTGTGTGGTAACTGGAATCTCTGGAGCTGTAGGCCTCGAAATCCTCGGCTTTGCATGTTTCAGCGGCCGGGAAGAGGTCAAAGGCGCTCAGCAGAGGATGGCGCTCGGGAGGCTGCATCGGAGAGGCTGCTCGGAAGCTTGGAGTTTTTGGACGGATGGACTCAGGGTCGGCTGCTTCCAAGGTATCGGCAAGTTGACGGTGCCTGAAGGTTTATGGCAGGGAGTTTCTCCCTTTTGCCGCCGCTATCGGGGACTCAGGAGTCGATCGACTCAGGGACTTTGAGACTATTTTTTTTTACTGTGCCTCTGGACTGTTCTTCATCAAATTATGGTATTGCTTTGCACTGCTGTAACTATATGTTATAATTATGTGGTTTTGTCAGTGTTAGTCTTTGGTCTGTCTTGTTTTCTGTGATATAACATCGGAGAAACATTGTATCATTTCTTAATGCATGTATGTATTTCTAAATGACAATAAAAGAGGACTGAGTGTTCTGATAATCTAATCTGAAAAAAATCCAAAGTGTTTCTCATTGTTAACACTGACAAAGGGATTTATCACTATAATAGGCTTATTTTTGGAGTAGCATCTGCACCTACGCTCTGGTAGCAAGCTGTGGACCAGGCTTCCCAGGCACTCAGTGTTTCTTGGACGACATAATCGTTACCAGTGAGGATGACAAGGAGCATTTCCAAAATCTCAAGCAGTATTAAAAAGATTAGAAGATTTTGTGCTCAGAGCACGATGTAACAAGTGTGAATTCTTTAAACCAAGCATCACTTACTGTGGTCACACCATTGACACACAAAAATTACACAAGTATGCTGAGAAAATTCAAGAAGCGGTGGATGCCCCAAACCCAAACACATCCAGCAAATCCAAGTGCAGTGCCTCTTCATCCCTGTGAATGGCTGCATTGCCCTTGCAGGGTCAATTGATAGAGAAGAGAGGTGTTCAGAGCTGTCAGAACCATATCCTGCAGTCCCAGAGACAACTCATACAACCAACACGGAGGAGGCCCTAGAACCTGAGATCGTTTCACAGCCACAAGTCTCACCTGCCAAACAGAATGACCCCACTTTTCAGGAAAGACATTATCCCACCAGAGTAAGAAATCCTTCACAGCCATTAAATTTTTAGGTCTGAATACATTCTATATTGAGTTGGAGTCTTTAGCTAAGCAGAGAGGAGTGTTGTGTATTTAATATTTCAATAATATTTGAATAATCTTGTAAATATATTGTTTGTTAAGTGTTCTATGTTGTTTACATAATTCATTATGCATTATATGTAAAAGTACGTGAATGGCGTACGTCATTACGCCACCACAACAGATGCGTGTGCTTCACAAAAGAAAAAAATAGACACACAACTCCAGGCTCCTGTGTTGTTCTTTCAATTAGTTTTTGGAGTTAAAAAACATAATGGAGAGTATCCAGGTTCAGGATTGAACCTGGGCCTCTGATGCAGTGTCTTTACCAGCTGTGCTATCGTGTCAAGTTGTCTTATGTGGGAAGGTTGGAGAGATTAAACCGGTAATCACTGAAATTTCAGTGGCTGAGATGGATCTTAATTGAAATATGTAAGGTTCTAAGCAGTCTTCAGTAGATGTAGAGAGGATATTTTCTGTTGTTTGCAGGATCTAGAACAAAGAGCCACTGATTGAAAATAAGAAGATGCCCATTTTAGCTAGAAATGAGGCAAAATGATGCCCTTTTAAAGGACGTGAATCTTTGGAACGCTCTTCCTCCAAGGGCAGTGAAGGAAAATCTTTGAATGATTCGAAGGCAGGGGTGGATAGAATTTTGATAAACAAAGGGTGAAAGGTTACTGGGATGGATGGAATGGCAAGATTGATGGTCACTCAGATTAACTATGATCTAATCATGTGGTGAATCAGGCTGGAGGGGTTAAGTGGCTTAATCCTGTTCTTAAGTGGTGTGTTTTTATGTTTTCGGCACTAAAGAGATTAATCTTTGGTCTTCAATTAAAAGTAAAATATATTCGTACAATACTTAATTACAATCAGTTTCTCAACGAGGCTGAATCACAATCAAAATGGACCTGTAAATACTTATTTTGAAGTGATTTTTATAACTGTCTACTACACTCCGATATTTCAAGTTCAGACTCTGGTGCCTAATATTCCAGGTCGAATGGAACATGCTGAATTATAAGCTGAACAAAGGTTTTTGACCTTGTGGTCTAGACCTATGCTTTTAAAGCCTGAAAAGCCATATGGCTTTCGAGATGGTTGGTTAACCTGCCCTACCACATGGATTTGCTTTCACTCTCTCTACCCTTCCCCAATGGTATGATTGTCTCTGAAATATAAGGAATTGCGGATGCTAGGAAATCAGAGGTAAAAGTAGGCAAGGTTGGAAGTATTCAGCAAGCCCACTGATGACATCTCTATTGAAAAGCCATTGTCCTACAATGTTAACTCTATTCCTCTCTCCGTGGATACTGCTTGACCAGTCGAGTATTTCTAGTTTTTCTATTTGTATCATCGCTTGCCCTTATTATTCCCATTAAAAAAAATTACTGTATCCTTTTTGTATTGGATTCCTTCTGTCTTGTATTTATTGACTCCATCAACTTGTTGAAGTATTTATTTATTTATTGAGATACAGTGTGGAATAGGCTCTTTCAGCACTTCGAGCCATGCCGCCCAGCATCCCCGATTTAATCCAAGCCTAATCACGGGACAATTTACAAATAACCAACTAACCTACCAACCTGCATGTCTTTAGACTGTAGGAGGAAACTGGAGCGCTTAGACGAAACCTAACAGTCACAGGGAAAATATATAAACTCCTTACAGGCAGTCGTGGAAATTGAACCTGTGTCTTTGGTACTGTAAAGTTTTATGCTAACCCAACACACCACCATGTCTACTGCAATCTTCTTCAATATTAGCTACTCTTCCAAGTTTCAATGTATGTATACACAACTATTCAATTACTTTTCAATCTCACTCATTCGTGTCCCCAACAGCAGTAGTTCTTATACTAAATATTGGGAAATACTCTCTTCATTCTGAAAGGAAGACAGTTACTATGAATACGTTTTTCTTTTCATTAGTAAATACACTCAGTGGCCACTTTGTTAGGTACACTGTACACCAGCTCAACAATGAAAATAAGTAATTAGTCAATCATGTGGCAGCTACTCGATGCATTAAAGCATGCAGACATGGTCAAGAGGTTCAGTTGTTGTTCAAACCAAGCATCAGAATGGGAAAGAAGTGTGATCTAAATGACTTTGACCGTGGAATGCTTGTTGGTGCCAGATGGGGTAGTTTGAGTATCTCAGAAACTGCTGAGATTTTCACACAGTAGTCTCTAGAGTTTACACAGAATCTTGCAAAAAACAAAAAAAAACCATCCGGTGAGTGGCAGTTCTGTGGTGAAAATACCTTATTAATGAGAGAGATCAGTGGAAATGGCCGACTGGTTCAAGCTGACAGGAAGGCAACAATAAGTCAAATAACCACACAGTACAACAAGGGTGTGCAGAAGAGCATCTCTGAACACACAACACATCAAATCTTGAAGTGGATGGGCTACAGCAGCAGAAGACCACAAACTGCTGAAAAGCTTCAATTTCACCAAAAGTTACGATTTAATTACATTGGAAAGTCTACATTGCGACCATTGCCATGCCTTCATCTCCCCCCTGTTAGTCAACTTGCACAAGTTTATGATAAAACACAAAGAATTTACACGCTGGTGTTTCCCTTCTGTGTGTGGAAATGTGCTGTTTGATAGACTTGGAGGTGAAGAGGCCCAGTTTCTGAGGCTGTTCTGGTCCAGTATTTGGCAGTCAGTGCTCTGCTGCTGCAATGGCTCCAGTCATCCACTGGATGTTTTCATTGAGCGATGGAAATACTCATGCGCCTCCTAGTGGTTGAAGCCAGGGAGTGGTGGTAGATGACATGAGCCGTATATTGTAAGAGCAACAATGATGCAGATTTGGATGCGATTTCCAATATCAAATACAAGTTTCCCCCACCATCCAAAGGTAGAGCGTTCCTATGAAATGGTTCGTAAGCTGGAATGTTGTAAAGTGAAGAAGCAATTACCAGTTATTTATGTGGGAAAAATTTGTGAGTGTTCGCAGACCCAAAAACTAACCTGCCAAATCATGTCAAATAACACATAAAACCTAAAATAACAGTAACATATAGTAAAAGCAGGAAGGATATGATAAATACACAGCCTATATAAAGTAGAAATACTTTTCTACAATCATTGCCGCACTGTTCTTGGTAGCGAAAATCTCGCGGAGGCGCTCTCGGCAGAAACACTCTCTCCAGTAACCTTTAAGCTATGAAGCTGCCAAATCATACCAAATAACACATAAAAATACACAGCCTATATAAAGTAGAAATAATGTATGTACAGTGTAGTATCACTTACCGGAATTAGGAAGACAGCGCCGAGCACACTGATGATGGTGTGTTAGGCTGAGTTGTCGGAGGTTGGGGTGGTGCAGTGGACCCCAACCTCTGTGCTGCTGACCGATACCGATCCGTGAAGCATGCAGGGGTGCAGCGGTGGCCGGGGCGCACCCAGCACATCTTTAAGAAAAGAGCCGAAATAAACAAGCTAATTAACTAGGTGCCGCCCGGCACGTAAATGTCGGCCCATATCAGAGGCGAACAATCTCCGCGGCAATGTATCGGTTCGCGGCCCGGAGGCTGGGGTGGTGGGACACTGGGGTGTTATCTCAACGTTGTCTGTTTCCATCAGGGCAGGCAGGTCATCTTCTACGTCTGCCTGCCTCGATGTCGAAGGTCGAGGTTCGTCGTCTGCTGTGGCTGATGTGGGAGGCTTGAAAAACGACAGTATGCTTGACTGCTTATCCTCGCGCATTTTTCTATCATCTCATACAGTTGCTTCCTGGACGACTTCACTTTCGGTCAGTTCACTACTGCATTTAGTTTCGATTGTTATCCTTTCCTCTTCCAGCTGCATCAGCTCTTCATCTATCAGTTCTTGGTCACGGGATGCCAAAACCTCTTCAACATCATCTTCGTCAACTTCCACAAGCCAAACTCACTTTGTCCTTACCTCGTTCACCACAATCGAAATTCTTAATTATGTCTAATTTTACGCTAAGTGTAACACCCTTACGAGCTCTTTTAGGCTTTTCCGATACCTTAGAACTCATCTTGCTAACGGCTGCTCACAGGCACGTGTTTAAACAATGCCGGCAAGAATGCAGTTCTGGAGGAAGAGCTTGGCTGCTTGGGGCGCGCTGCCTTTTTTCGTAACAGTGAGAAACCTTCTGTTAGCGAAAACAGGTAACTAGCGTAGGTCTTTCGTAACAGTGAGGTTTCGTAAAGCGAACGTTCGAAAAGGGGGGGGGGGAAAAACACCTGTATTTGGAATTTTTACCAGATGAGCTGTGCTGGATGTTGTGAGTATATCAGGGGAGATTCCCTCTCTCAACTTTGCACTGTGACTTCATTAAATCGGCTAGTTGTCAATATGTTTATGATTTTCACAAAGGTTATGGTGAAGGAAGTAGCCTCCCACCCTAACCCCCAATACCGGACAGCCCACTTACCCAGAAGGCCTCTCAGGCGGTGAACAACAGCTGAGATCTGGGGTTGGAACCAGTTGGTTTTTAGTCCTTGTTTTCAGTGGTGATTCTTGGTGGGACAGGGCTATATGATTGTGCTGACAATCAACGGATTCCTTCCTATCTGCTGTGAAAAGGGTGACTGTGGAAAGAGTGTTTCATGTCTCTGCCTCATAATGAAATTCGAAGCAGGCAAAACTCCAGAGGTTCTCTATCCGACTATTTGGAAATGATATTGATTTACCATCTTGTTCACGAGGGAATGTTTGCTCTGTTCTCCCCCCACTCGCTGGGCCTGCAGATCTTACCCTCTTTCTAACTGGGCCCTGGTTCCAATGATCCTTTTCATCCCACTAGGCCCTCGGTTCCCGGACCTCCCTTCAGTCGACTAGGACCCGGTTACTGGGCTCCCTTTCAATTGGTTGACTGAAAAATTCATTATCATCCTATGTAGCATCTAATTAAAAACAGTAAGGTAGAAACTAAAGTGGTGCCATGGAAACGTAATGGGTAGCATGACGCTATTATAGTTTGGGGCGTTCTGGAGTTCAGAGTTCAACTCTGTATTGGGTTTCTGTACGTCCTCCCTGTGGAATGCGTGGTCTTTCTCTGGGTTCTCTGGTTTCTTGCCGTAGTCCAAAGATGTACAAGGTAGCTTAACTGGTCATTGTAAATTGACCAATATCGGGAGGAGAAGATGGCAGCACGACGCAGTACGTGCAGCTCTCCGGTAAAATGATATTGTATTTGTAAGTAGGATGCCGTGCACAATTCTAATTTGATGGAGACAGACATGAGAAGCAGAGGAACATCTGGAGAAATTTCTGAAATGCCCGGTTTACTGCTGCTGCTACTGTGCGATCAAGAATCTCCGGAGGGAAGGCCCCAAAATCCCCGGCTTTGCCTGCTGCTGGCGACTGAGGCCGAGGGTGAAGCGTTCGTCAGAGATGGTGCTCGGTACTCGGTGTCGGAGGGCTGATCGGAGGCTTGAAGTTTTCGGACGACTCAGAGTCGGACTGTGGTCGGGCATGGCAGGGAGAGTTTTCTTCCTTCTCCCGTCTGTATGAGATGTGGGACTTTCAAGAGACTTTGAACTTTTTTACTGTGCCATGGCCTGTTCTTCATCAAGTTATGGTATTGTTGCACTGTTGTAACTATATGTTATAATTATGTGGTTTTAAAAAATTTTTCAGTCTTGGTCTGTCCTGTGTTTCTGTGATTTCACACCGGAGGAATATTGTATCATTTCTTAATGCATGCATTACTAAATGACATTAAAGAGGACCGTGTGTCCTTATAATCTAATAATCTAATAATAATCTAATTGTCCTGTGATTCAGTTAGAATTAATCGGGTGCATCAGGAACTGCTGGGGCATCGTGGGTTGAAAGGTCAGAAGGACCTACTTTGCATTGTTTTGCTAAATAAATAAATAAGTAAAAACAAGTTGCAATAGCATCCAATAGTCCAGAAAGTCTGCCAAACCAGCACCACCACAGAACCAAGTGTGCGAGTTTATTGTATATTAATTGTCTACTGTGACGGTACTGGGTTTGCTGACCGCAAAGTTCTAAATGCAAACACATATCTTAAGATTTATTGGATATAAATAACCATGAGTACTCTCAGTAAAAGGAGATTATACTGTAACCACCCAATCTTCAAAGATTGGTTCACATTTCCCGTTTATCTTCCATAGAGAGTTTAGCCTCCAAGACCCCACAATTTGAGCAGTGGTACAACCTTCCCCGCTAAAGAGCAGATACTTCCATCCAACAAAGTAGCTTAAAACACAGTTCCTTTATTTTCAATGGTTCATGTTTAAATTTAAAAAACATTCTTAAAACATGTTTAAAACTCCCAGCATATTTCTATCTTATAGAAGATTTCCAAATTACAAACTATTTCTAAACCACAGGTACAATCCCTGTAAGCCTAAAAGATGAACCATTGCAGAAATCTGAAGCAGAGGAATGGACTCTTATTTACCCCAATGTTTCTGTCATGCTTCTTGTTGTTCCTGGACCATTCCTAAAAAATCCTGAACTGCTCTCTTAAGTCATACCCTTTTTGCCACTTGGCTGACATCACATCCATGTGATATTTTTTCAGATATCCTTTCAACACAAATGGTCTAAAAGCTTCTGAAGAACCCAAAATTAATGCTGTGAGGTTGACTCTTTGACTACATACATCTTCCAACTATTAACAGATCAGCTATTCAATATGCTAAGTTATAGTATCAATCTGGTCTGCAAGCCTCCTTGAACTGCCATAAACAACTTAGCCAGTGCTGTCTGTTTTGAAACAAGTCCAATTCGACAACCCACTGTCTTATTCTGCTGTCATAGTCCGGTCCATGAAGTCCGGATTCTGGTTCACGGTCCGGTCCATCGCTCCTTATTCCAGGTTTTCCCGTTTTCCCTTTTTCTGTTGGGTGCTCTAATTGAGGCAGCTGATTCTCATTTTGGGCTGGCTACATAAATAGCTCCTGGGTTCAGCTTCAGTTGCTGTCTGAAGACATGATCTTGGCTGTTTTGGTGGTAGGTGAGCTGGGAGTGTGTGTTGGAAACAGTGGGTTGGGATGGCTGACTGGAAAATGGCGGAGAGAGAGAACATCAAGGAAAGAGCCAAGCTGTTGAAGGAAGTTTTTGGTGAGAGTGGAAGTGAACTAGAGATGGAGATCAGCAGGAAAGAGGAGCGAAATGGAAAGAGGAAGAAAAGAAAGCAGAGGTAAGGGATATCAAACTCTGAGGAGTCAGCGGATGATCAAAGCAGGGCAGCAAAACAATGGAAAGAAGATGAGATTAAAGCAATTATAAAACTAAGTTAAGATGGGGTGTCTTTTGATGATTGGAACCCGATTCATTTGATGAAGATGCTCAACAAAATTATAGGCGAGATTAAAAGAGCAAAGGTTTTACGAAATGGATTGCTATTAGTGATTTGTCGGGATAGTGCTCAGCAAGGCAAAGTGATAAGATTAAGTAAAATAGGTGACAAAGAAGTACAACGCTCAATACCCAACAATAGAAAGTGGACTAGAGGTGTTATTTCGGGGATACCAACAAAAGTTACTATGGGTGAGATCAACATAAAAGGAGCAAACATTATTGAGGCCAAACGTTTGAAAGTTACAAGAAACGGGAAGAAGTGTTATAGTTTATCGGTAATGATTAACTTACGTTTACGCCAACTAACGTTTACTTAGGGTATATGTGTTATGCGGTTAGAGTATATATACCACCGCCTTTAAGATGCTATAAATGTCAGAAGTTTGGGCACATTGCAGCAGTCTGCAGAGGAAAACAAAGATGTGGGAGATGTATTGGAGAAGATGAATATGGGAAATGTGAAGCGGGAGCTGGGCTGAAATGCTGCAATTGTGGTGAGGAACACAGCGCAGCTTATCGAGGGTGCATTTATAGCAAGAAGGCAGCTGAGATACAATATGGAAAAGTAACTCAAGGAATCGGTTATGCAGAGGCAGTGAAAGAACTTGATGAAAAAAAGGCTGTCAAGCAAACAAATACAGGGAATAATAAACTGGTGAATTGTGAGGGCTGTAATATGAAAAATAAGGATACACTATTAATGAGTAGAAAGGATTTTGTACTTTTTATGGTGGATGCAATTAATTGTTCAGCGCAAACAAGCAAAAGAACTGAGAAAATTAAAATTATAGTCAAGTCTGCAGAAAAGTATCTTGGTATTAAAGGGATTAGGTGGGAAGAAGTCAAAGAAACGCTGAATGGAGGATCCAACAGTTCACAGGCAGGGGAGATGGAACCTTAATATTTATCACAAATGGTCGAGAATTTAACAAATATGTTCCAGAACTTAAGGAAAATCCTCAGATTTTATGCTTGGAGCCCAGGGTAAATGTGTAGAACTCCAACAACAAATAGAAGTACCTGACAAGAACAACGGTGAGTTGGAAAGAGATTGGAAAATGGAGGAAATTATTACAAAGATACAAAAGGAAAAGGAATTTGTTGCAAAGTGAATTATCTGCATTCAGATTATCAAATGAAAACATGGAAGCAAATGAAGACGAACTCCAAGGTCTCAGTAAACAACTGCAGGCTACGATGCAAGAAAAGGAAAACCTGAAAAAGCAGATGGACTTGGAAAAACAGCAATTTTAAAAGTATAACGTGCGATAATTACTATTCTTTAACAAGACGATTTTAGACTTACAAGGGATGGAGATGAAATCAATGTAATTGAGGTTATGCAACTACATGAAAACACGTGACAAAATTAGGGAAGAATAGCAGTTTGCGGCATCAAGTGCACATACGCCGGTCGTGCATGCAGCCTGTTACAGCCGTTCCGACGAGTATTCTTACTTTCTTCTTCTTACTTTGTTAACTTATGTTATTTTTTGTATTTTTTTTCCATGGTAACACGTTGAAGCTGCACCCTCTCTAACATGCTGGTAGAGAGAGTTTTATTTGGGTTTTTAGCCCTGGAAATAGTTACACTCCGACACGTCTCATCAGCAGGGCAGAAGCGTGGTCGCATTGTGTATTCCAGGGACCAGCTGATTGAGTTTATGCCGGCTGGTTTAGCGAGCAGAGCGGCGGACACCCCTGCTGAAATCTGGAGGAAAACACACAGAGGATGCAGAGGGGGATCAAAAAGGTGAGGAAAGAGGACCGGGTCGAGACAACAGAGACATATGGAGAAGAGGAGTTCGGTGGGTAATAAAATGGATGAGTTCACGGCGCTAACCAGGCATCAGAGAACATTTCGGGAGTGCAGTGTGATGTGTTTTACTGGAACGGGGCTGCACGAGGACATACCCGATCAAATCTTTTCCATGGACGGCTTCCAGACCGTTCGGGCTGACCGGAAGTACACTGAGATTGCTAAGCGTAAAGGAGTTGGGTGCTTACTGTTCTGGTTAACAAAACAGATGGTGCAATCCGGGTCATATTATGATCGAGGAATGTGTTTGTAGACCGAATATTGAACTTTTTGCTGTTGGACCCCGGCCATATTCCACGGAGGTACAACACTGGGTATCACGAGAGGTCGTTCCTGCCTGTGGCCATCAAACTTTGTAGCTCCTCCCGTGGAGGGACAGACATCCTGAGCCAATAGGTTGGTCCTGGACTTATTTCCATCTGGCATAGTTTGCATTTCGTTGTTTGATTGTTAGAGGATTTTGTATTGCTATATTTATGCTCTATTCTTGGTTGGTGTGGCTGTAACGAAACTCAATTTCCCTCGGGATCAATAAAGTATATATCTATCTATCTATCTATCTGATGAGCACATTAAGCATTCATGAGGAATTGCAACTACAGAGTGATGCTAATAGAGAACTGCAGCCTGAACTAGATTGTCTAAAGTATAGAACTCCAGGACATATTTGGTTGGAACACCACAAGTCTAGCAGGTGGTGGTAATGCACTGAAAAACTGGTTGCCAGCTGCCATAAAACAAAAAAAGAAGCTTCAGTTGCTGGATTGTTCCTGTCCAAACCCCCTCCCCTCCCCTCCCCCTCGCCTGCAACCCTCACCTGCACCACTGTCAAGTTCAACTGCCGGAGCAAGATAAGGAACTGTATATTGTTGTTTTGAACTATGTCCATGCCTTCGCTATGTAGGTCTGGCCGTTTGCCAGTACCTTGAGTTGGGAACTGTCTCTGTCTTCTGTGTACGAGTCAAGGCCCTACGTCCTGCTCCCTGGGGGGGGGGGTCCTGACTCTGTGTAGAGCCTCGGCCCCAAGTCCTCTTCCCAAGGAGGGGTCCCAGCTCTGTGTTCCATGTCCCTGCGTTCCTGTCTCCCCCTCGACCAAGGCTCTGCGTTCCTGTCTCCCCCTCGACCAAGGCTCTGCGTTCCTGTCTCCCCCTCGACCAAGGGTCTGCGTTTCTGTCTCCCCCTTGACCAAGTCAAGGCTTCTGGCTTTGTGTTCCGAGGTTCCTGTTTCCCAAAGATCACGTCATGTCTTCGCCTAGTTCTGGAGTCCGAGCCCAAGTCAAGACCCAGGTTCTGGGTCCTTGTCCAGTGTCTGGCTCGGAGTCCGAACCCAAGCCTCGTCATGTCTTCGCCTCGAGGAACCCAAGCCTCGTCATGTCTTCGCCTCGAGGAACCCAAGCCTCGTCATGTCCTCGCCTCGAGGAATCCAAGCCTCGTCATATCCTCGCCTCAAGGAACCCAAGCCTCGTCCAGTCTTGTAGCCACGTCATGTCCTCGCCTAGATCCAGGGTCCGAGCCCAAGGCAAGACCCAGGTTTCGGGTCCTTGTCCAGTCTCTGGCTCGGAGTCCTTGTCCAGGTTCCAAGTTCCTAGTTCCTCCTCCAAGTCTCACTTTCCTAGTTAAGTCCTAGCCCAAGTCTGTGTTCCTGTCCCGGCTCCTAGTCTGCATCCAGTCTCGTCCCTGACTCTAGTCCTGTCCTGTTCCTAGTACTTCAGTGTCTGTGTCTTGCATTTGGGTCCGCCTCCAACGCCCTCCCCTTATGACATCTGCACCTTTTGAGAAGCCTGTCCAAGTGCTGTGGAGCGGAATCCTGTGTTTTGTAGACAGATTTTGTTTGCAAGGCTGTGTTTCAACTTTAAACTGATTACTGCTTACCACTTACATTGAGATCTGAAAACTGGCTCATGTTTACAACCAGAAGCTAAACAAAGTTGGTCACATCTTTATGCCCCGCTCCCACCAGTCGTATTCTGTCTGGATGGCTTCCGACCTGATGATAAGAACATTGTTTTCTCCTGGTAATTTTTCCCTCTCCTCCCCTCTTCTTCTATTTCCCACTCTAGCCTCTTACCTCTTCTTCTCACCTTCCCAAGGTGACCCTCTTTTTCCCCTTTCTCCCATGGCCCACTCTCCTTTCCTATCAGATTCCTTCTTTTCCAGTCCTTACCTTTCCCTACCACCTGGCCTCACCAATCATCTTCTGGCTGGTCTTACATCCCTTCACCCTCCCTTTTTATTCTGGCATCTTCCCCCTTCCTTTCTGGTCTTGACGAAGGGTCTCAGCCCAAAACATTGTTCATTCATTTCCAAAGAGGCTGCCTGCCCTGCTGAGTTCCTCCAGCATTTTGAGTGTGTTCCACTCAATTTCTACCATCTGCAAAATATCTGCTGTTTGTATTAGTTGGAAGTCTAACTTATTTGAAAACAACTTTAGAAGTGTCAGTGGCTGTGCTTAGAAAGCTGAGCTTGGCAAAAAACAAGACCCCCTTTGGCCCTGGACAGTGAATATCCATCACACTCCCATTAATCTCTGTGTGCCAATATAAGTGTACGCACATATGAGTCCATTAGGTAGATGGAAAGAGGGAGATATGACCATGAGAGACTCCAGTCCAGACATCAATAGCAAGTATCCAGAAGCAAAGGTCACTGTACGTTTTGGTGACTGGAAAGCCATTAGCAATGGGAATTCAACTGAAGCACTCTTTGCTTTCCACGGTTTATATCAATGATTTGGATGTAAATCTGGGAGTTACAGGGAAGAAGTTTGCAGTGGACACCAAAACTGGTCATGTGACGGAGGCAGGAGAAAGTGACAGCGAGGCAGAGAGAATGGAGGGAGTGGACTTTCAGGCAAGGAAGTGGCAAATCAGTGCAAGTCTGGAACAGGCTGATGTAAAGCATTTGAGAGAGCCAACAGATTGAGCAAGGATATGCGCAAACGGTTAATGCTGAAGAATGAAGAGGAATAGTGCAATGTTCATCCGAAGCTTCATCGCTCATAATAGACTCTAATATCTTCCAATCACTCAGATCAGGCTAACTGGTCTGTAATTTCCAGCCTTTTGGCTCCTTCCCTTCTTAAACAGAGCTGTTGCATTTGTGATATTGCAGCCCTCTAAAACCCTCCCCAGGTCCAGTGACGGATCTTAGGATAATCTCAGGAATGAAAGGAGTGTTTGATGTCTGTGGACCTGTACTTGATGGAGTTTAAAAACATTTATTGAGAGATAGAGCACTGAACCGGCCCTTCCGGTTCAACAGGCTGCACTGCCCAGCGTCCCATCTGTTCATCATTCGCCTAACCACGGGACAATTTACAATAATCGTTCCACCCACTAATCGGTACGCCTCGGGACTGTGGGAGGAAACCAGAGCACCTGGAGGAGACCCCTGCCGTTTATGGGGAGAATGTATGCACGGCTTCCGGGCAGTGCTGGTGTTGAACTGCCCACTCTGGAATTCCCCAAGCTGTAACAATGTCACACTAACCACCATGATAACCAGAATGATGAGAGGGAGGGAGATCCCATTGGTACTGTTACATACCTCAAGGAGATCTTGTGACTTTCTTGTGAGAATGATGTAATGGTCTTTTGGAGGTCACCTGATGTAATTTTCCCGCCGATGTGAGGTCACGTGATGACATTTTCACCACGGGTATAAAAGGGAGGACCCCGGTGACGCAGTTAGTTTTTCCAGTTAGAACATTAGTCAGAGTCTCTGTTCCGTTGTGTATTTGCTTTATGACACAGTTTCATTTTTACAACAGAGTTTTACGTTCTATTGTAAGGTACAATAGTGCTGGACTGGAAGTTTACCCATTTCTGCCAGATTTGTTGATTTACCTTTTTAGTAGTATTGGAGAGTGAAGAGTTTATCAAAGTATGGGACCTGAAGGATTAAGAGAAGTTGGTATCGTTTGGCAGTTTAACAAAGGATCGACCTTATTGAGCCTTCGTTGAAGAAGTAGCAACCTGCATCAAAGATAACTCCTGTCAAAAGAGCAAGGTAGTTCATGCAGGATTTGCTCACCAGAAGAAAGATCAGTTGGTTTAAGCCGTTTATTTCCTTCATCGTGAATCCTTTGGACAGAACCAGCAGGAAAGTCGCGTCTATGAAGAAATCCTTCTCCAGAGGAGTCTCTCCCAATTGAACGTATGAATCTGTTGGACCTTCGAATTCACCATTTTAAAAACTGTGTTTGACTTTACTGCTTTAAGACCTGTTTTCTCATTTATCACTTTAAGAATCAGTACCAAGTGGCGATTTGTTGAGTGGCTGCATAGCGGTTAACTTCTGGTTAAGGTTTTCATTTGTTTTTTATTGTTTATCAGTGTTTAATAAATGTTTGGTTGTTTTTATATAACCTGACTCGATTGATACTCGTGGCCGGTTACGTAACAGTACCATGGGATATTGAAAGGCCTGGATAGAGTGGACGAGGAGTAGGAGTATCTCATTAGTAGGAGAATCTGGGATCTGAGATGTGGTCTCAGAATAAAGGGATCTCCGAAGCGTCGGCTGTACTCTTTTCCATAAACGCTGCCTGGCCTGCTGAGTTCCTCCACAATTTGTGTGCGTTGCGCGGATTTCCAGCATCCACAGATTTTCTCTTGTTGGTGAGAAGGAATTTCTTCAGCCAGACACTGGTGACTTTGTGGAACTCGTTGCCTCTCATGAATGTAAAGGCCAAGTCACAGGATGTATTTAAGGCAGAGATCAATAAGGCCTTGATTGGTAAGGCGATAAAGGGTTATGCTGAGAGGGCGTAAAAGTGGGGTTGAATAAACATCAAACCTGATGAGGCGGAGCAGACTCGATGGGTAAGGTGGTCTATTTTGCTCCTGCATCTTATGGTCTTATCCACTGATCCCTACAGCTAACAGAATGTAGATAATATGTCCAGGTAGGCCTGCAGGATATCAGTTCTTAACAGTTAAAGTGGAAAAAAGCAGTATTTATTGCCAGAACAATTTACACCACAACTAGAAGACTTTCTCCGATTGAGTTTTTCAAGACATAGCTCAATCGCAGAATTTATTATCCCAATGGCCCTTGAGAAGGTCCTGGTCCTACTTTCTGTAGCTGGTAAAGGTAGTCCCACAATGTTATTGGGAAGGAGTTCCAAGACCAGTGCGGTAGCGGTGTTGTTAGTATAACACTTTACAGTACAGGTAACACAGGTTCAATTCCCCCCGCTGTCTGTAAGGAGTTTTTTTAGATTAGATTATGAGGACATGCAGTCCTCTTTTATTGTCATTTAGTAATGCATGCATTAAGAAATGATACGATGTTCCTCCAGAATGATATCTCAGAAACACAAGTCAAACCAAGACTGAAAAACTGACAAAAAACACATAATTATAACATATATTTACAAAAGTGCAAAGCAATACTGTAATTTGATGAAGAACAGACCATGGGCATGGTAAAAAAAAAGTCTCGAAAGTCCCACCATCTCATGCAGACGGTAGAAGGAAGAAAAACTCTCCCTACCATGAGCTTCCAGCGCCGCAAACTTGCCGATGCAGCACCCTGGAAGCACCCGACCACAGCTGACTCTTGAGTCTGTCCGAAGACTTCGAGCCTCCGACCAGCCCTCTGACACAGAGCACCGAGCACCATCTCTGCCGAGCGCTTCGACCCTGGCCCTGGCAACAGGCAACAGGCAAAGCCGAAGATTTGGAGCCTTCCCCTCTGGAGATTCTCGATCACACAGTAGCAGCGGCAGCAAAGCGGGCATTTCAGAAGTTTCTCCAGATGTTCCTCCATGCTTCTCACGTCTGTCTCCATCAAATCAGGATTGTGCACAGTACTTACTTACAAATACGATATCATTTCGGAGCGGCCGCCCGCGCTGCGTCGCGTTGCCATCTTCTCCTCCCCTCCTGCTAGTTTGTACACTCCCTCAGTTTCCTCTGGGTGCCCTGGTTTTCTCCCACAGTCCATAGACATACTGGTTGGTAGGTGAATTGGTCATTGTAGTCGTCTTGTGATTAGGCTAGGACTGAATTGGGGGGTTGATGGGCAGCATGACTCGAAAGGCCTGTTCCACGCGGTATCTCAATTAATAAACAAACTAGACCCAAGAGTGATGAAGAATTAGCAAAAATACCTCCCAGTCAGGATGTGCGTAACTTGCAGGGAAATCCGTAGGTTCCCACTTCCCTGCTGGTTTAACCTTCTTGTTGGCTTGGTGGGGGTGGGGGCAGGAGGTTGTGGTGCAGAGGGAATGGCTTAGGAAAGCAAATGGGGTGCATTTTGTAGGCCGTGTGTACTGTGGTCACCATGTGCTTCTAGCAGAACGAATGAAAGTTTAGGGTAATGGGGAGGGGGTGCAAATTAAGATGGTGCTGAGCATCTTGAATGTTGCTGGGGGTGCGCTCTTTCAGACAAGTATTCCACCACCGTCCTAACTTGTGTATGGGAGAAAGGGTTTGTGGTAGCAGGAGCCGTATTGTAGACAGTATGACACTCAGCCTCTGACCTGCTGATGGGCATCTCAGTTTTACCATTAGTCCAGCTGAGGTTCTGTTTGATGGAGATGATCATGATTCCTGCTGGTCGGCGGGGGATTGGCAATGGTAATGTTAACCCTACTGAATGGTCAGGAAGGACATCTAAGAAGTAAAGAGGGCTGGTTGTAAACCTAGTCAGGGTACTAGCCTCCGTAGTCACCAGGAAATCTTCAAGGAGTGATGCCTCGCAAAGGTGGCGTCCATCATTAAGGGCCCCCACCACCCAGGACATGCCCTGTTCTAACTGCTACCATCAGGTGTGAGATACTGAAGCCTGAAGGCACACACTCATCTGTAACATTCAGGCTCGATTAACTCGTGTTCGTCTAGGGGGAGCTACCGTCTGCCCCGCCAAACGGTGTAATCACGTTTATGTGGATGCTGTGTAATGTATCCCAGTACAAACCCTCAATGCTAAATATCAAACAGTACACAGTATGCGATTAAATGATTGCACTTTATAACTCTTAATTTGGCTATGTGGTTAGTAGAGAAACAAAAGGTAAAAGAAAAAGGCGCCACTTTTATTAAATAGATCGTGCACAAAAATCGTTGGAACTCACGCAGTAGGCATTCCTCCACAAATGACATCTGCCGAAACGTCGCTGACACTCGGACCCTCAGATTCCAGCCTCCGCTGTCCGGTGGTCTGCTAGCGCTCTCCACACCTGTCCTTCCTCTTCCTTCTCCTCGACCGAAAGCCTCACGAAAAGCCCCGGTTCCCAGATACACAAGAAAGAATAACATCTCTCCCATTGGATAGCCCTGAATACCAAAGCGCCATTATCTCTCATCATAACCCAAACATCGCAGCTACAGAGAAACCATTGCCTTAGCAGTTAACATTACAGAGAAGCCATTACACAACAAATCAGGAGCAGCATCTTCCCCTCTGCCATTCGATTTCTAATGGACTTTGAACCCATGAACACTACCACGCTACTTTTTAAATTTTTATTTTTGCACAACTTATATAATTTAGCTATTTTATATATGCTGCAAAGACAACAAATTTCATGACATGAGCCGATGATATTAAACCTGATTCTGATTTTGGTTTATGCACACCAGATCTCATGGCTTTCGACAGATGTGCAGCTGAGGGTATCCTAACATGCATTACTGTGTGGTACTGAAACTACACTGTGACGGACAGGAGGTTCTACGATGGGCAGTTAAAACTGCCCAAATGCATCACTGGCACTAACCTACCCACCATCAAGAAGATACACATACAGAAAGGTACCAGGAAAAGGTCCATCAGTCTCAAAAAGGATCCCACCCACCCCACATGTGGACTGATTGTTCCACTCCCATCAGGGAAGAGGCTACAGAGCATCCGCTCCAGAACCGCTAGACTGAAAAAAATTTACGTCTCCCCAGGCTGTACCACCCAACCCACCACCCCTCCACCAGCAAACATACACATCACCTAGTGTCACCTTATGTACATAAAATCAATCTATGTATCTGACAGTTACTTGTACAAAGATTTTATAGGATTGTATCTGTATTTATATTTATTGTGCTTTTTTATTGTGTTCTTTATGCTTATTGTGTTTTTTTTATGCTGCATTGGATCTGGAGCAACAATAATTTTGTTCTCTTTTACACTTTTGAATGACATTGAACTATCTAGAATCTTGACTCTTAAGCTCAATCATGTTGGAGTCATTCATTGCCTCGTACTTTCACAGTATGAACATTACTTGCCACTGATTAGGGCTTAATGAATGCTGTCCAAAGCTTACTGAATGCAGGCATGGCTTTTTCCTATTTCTCGAGGAGCTATGAACGGAGCTGAACGCAGTGCTGTCATCAGCAAACATTCCTGCTTCTGGTGGAAGGAAGCGCATCGTTGAAGGTAATTGAAGATAATTGGGCCTGGGAACTCTGACGAACCCGGTCTGGACTGATTAACATTCAGCAACCAGAACCATCCTCCTTGGAACAAGGTTTAACACCGGCTTGTTTTCCTCCTGAGTCAAATTGCCGTCAGTTTGACCCTAGCTCCTTGAGGCCAGACTCAGTCAGATGCTGCATTGATGCCAAAGGCAACAGCTTTCACCTCACCTGTGGAACTTTCAGCTTTTGGGCTGGTTTTCAGGTGAAGGTTATGATGAGCTATTTCAATTCTTCAAAGAGAGAATGAATCACTGTTTCACCTGGAATGAGTGTCTAGGTCTCTGATAGTGGGAAGGGGGAAGGTGACGTTGCTGAGACCTAATGTGGAGTATTGTGTGCAGTTTCGTTCACCTACGTACAGGAAAGGTGTAAGTAAGACTGAAAGAGTACAGAGAAAATTTACAAGGATGTTGCCGGTTCTGAAGGACCTGAGGTCATAAGGAAAGATTGAATAGGTTAGAACTTTATTCCCTTGAACGTAGAAGATTGAGGGGAGATTTGATAGAAGATTGCTTCACTTTGGGATCAGAGAAAATATCATTTTCACTCCAGATTGGGCAAAGTGGATCATTCAACATTTCTAGACTAATACATTAAGATAATTGCTTGCTCTGCATAACTAAACCTGCTTCATGGCTGAGTCAGATACAGTAGATCAAATACACATCTCAGTAAATTTTTTAATTACTCTGTGCTGGATTCAAATCCCAGCGGTGAAATGTCAGAATTTTATTCCTTGCATTAATCATTTCTAAGTGCTTCGTCATGAAACCTTGGTAATATAGTAACTCCTTTAATTATCACAATATACTGTACATATCAGAGGGTATATGTCATTTTGATTCTTGAATAACATTCCAAAAATCATCAATAGATTTCTAAATATTGAGAACATACTTCCCATGATATTAACATACATTTATTTGTGTATTTATTTATTCATTGAGATACAGCATGGAATAGGCCTTTTGAGCAATGCTGCCCACCAATCACCCAGTTTAACTCCAGCCTAATCACAGGACAATTTACATGACACATGCCAGTGATATTGACTGGTACGTCTTTGGACTGTGGGAGGAAACCAAAGCACCCGAAGGAAACCCACACGGTCACGGGAAAAACATACAAACTCATCACAGGCGGCGGTGGGAATTGAATCTGGGTCGCCTGTACTGTAAAACAATGTGCTAACCACTACGCTACTGTGCTGCCCTCCATTGATTCCTCACATTCCTGGCAATCGAAGTTCTTGTATAGGTTCCTTGGTTGCCTCAAAAATATCTATTCCCTTTGCATTAGCAATAAGACGACCTTTGGTGTATTTATTCCAGGTTTTCATTGAAGAGTGAGAAGTTGAATTCTCAGCCTGATTTTTTTTTTGTAATTTATTTTTTTATTAAAGTTCATCATCAAACAAACATTTCCATAAGATGTATTTCAGATATTGTACATATGTATGATATAGTCATATTTGCCACAAATCTCCACATAAGTATATCGTGACTAGTTATAGGATAGGCCACCAGATGGCGCACTGTTTACTGATTGAGTCTGTTTCAATGTTAGGGAAAACAGCATTTCTGCTCCATGCAACACACATAAAAGTTGCCGGTCTGACGAAGGGTCTCAGCCCGAAACGTCGACTGTACCTCTTCCTATAGATGCTGCCTAGCCTGCTGCGTTCACCAGCAACTTTTATGTGTGTTGCTTGAAATTCCAGCATCTGCAGATTTCCTCGTGTTTGGGTTCCTGCTCCATGTTCGGCAATAGTGTTAAGTGAGTTGATTGCTAAACTTTACAAACTATTTTGTTATGTTCATAGCCTCCAGTTACTCTTCATGGAGACACATATTACACAACCATTTTGTCAATAAAAAGGAAGCCCTGAATCAGGAAAGACAATTTGATACACTTTTGATTTTAGAATCAGAATCAGGTTTATTATCACTGGCATGTGTCGTGAAATTTGTTAACTTAGCAGCAGCAGTTCAATGCAATACATAATATAGAAGAAGAAGAAAAATAATAATAATAAATCAATTACTATATATATATATTACTCGCTGAAGGTTGGGAACCACTTGATGACATCTGCTGCTGGCTGAAGGCTACGGTTACCTTATAAGGTAACTGGAGAATGCACCCAACAGGTATATGTAGCAAGCAAATAGATTAAAATCATGCAAAATGCAGAAATAATATATATTAAAAAAAGTGAGGTAGTGTTCATGGGTTCAATATCTATTTAGGAATTGGATGGCAGAGGGGAAGAAGCTGTTTCTGAATAGCTGACTGTGTGCCTTTGGGTTTCTGTACCTTATGCCTGATGGAAACAATGAGAAAAGGGCATGCCCTGGGTGCTGGAGGTCCTTATAATGGACGCTGCCTTTCTGAGACACCACTCCTTGAAGATGTCCTGGGTACTTTGTAGGCTAGTACTCAAGATGGAGCTGACTAAATTTACAACCCTCTGCGGTTTCTTTCAGTCTTGTGCAGTAGCCCCACCCCCACCCCATACCAGAGAGTGATGCAGCCTGTCAGAATGCTCTCCATGGTACATCTATAGAAGTTTTTGAGTGTATTTGTTGACATGCCAGATCTCTTCAAACTCCCAATGAAGTATAGCTGCTGTCTTGCCTTCTTTATAACTACATCGATATGTTGGGACCAGGTTAGATCCTCAGAGATCTTGACACCCAGGAACTTGAAGCTGCTCAATCTCTCCACTTCTGATCCCTCTGAGGATTGGTATGTGTTCTCCGTCTTACCCTTCCTTCCTCCATGTCTTATTTCTTCTAAAAAAAATTTCATCTCATTTCTGCAAAGTCCTTTGTAAATTTGCTAGAGTATATGAGTTTCAACACATTTCAAAATCAATTTATCCAATCCCTTATTAAATAGCAGAGTTTAGTGTGAGTGGCAATATGAATGCAGAAATCAATTAAGTTAGTAATAAAGCCTTGAATGTGTGGTATTAAATTTACTATTTTACAATCTGCCTTAGTGTTTCCAATATGTAATAAATTTTGGAAGTTGACAACAAAAAAAAAGACTGCAGCTACTTTTTGTGGAATTCCTGAATATGGAGCATTAGGTTTAATGGTTCACCAGCTCTAGTCCCTTCAATGGTTTTTCTTTGTTAAATTCCTTGTTTTCTTCTGCCTTTTAGTTACTCATTACTTGGTATTCTGTTAGTGTCTCAAACCAAGAAGACAGAAAGAATATACCTTTTAGAGTCTTTTCCATCTCTTTTTTTCCCAATATTAACTCTCCCATCTCATTTTCTCAGGAACCAGTATTTACTTTTGAAACCCTTTTCCTTTCTGCTCATGCAGAAGCCTGTATTCAAATTTTATATTTTTTACTGCGCTTACAGTCATTTTATTAATTTTATTCCTTTTTGCTGATATCTAAATTTCTACCAGTCCTTAAGTCTAATATTCCATATCAATTCCGTTGATGCTGCCTGGCCTGCTGAGTTCCTCCAGTATTCTGTGTGTGTTTCTCAATATTAATGTCTTTTTTTTCATTCTAATACCATACTTAGATTCTTTAGGTAGCCAAAGATGTTCGAGAGCAGAGGTTCCCAATCTTTGTTATACTATGGATCCCTACCATTAACTGAGGGGTCTGTGGACCCCAGGTTAGGAACCCCTAATTAGATTATAAACCCTTTGTAAAAAAAGATTGCTATTCCTTTCAATGGAAGTTGAATTAAGTCTTACCTTATATGTTTAATACCACTTCTAAATGTGAATGTTACATTTAAGCTCTGATGAACAGCAAGTACATTTTCCAAATAAGCTACAGTAAATAATACAAACACAAGGAAATCTACAGATGCTGGAAATTCAAGCAACACACACAAAATGCCGGTGGAATGCAGCAGGCCAGACAGCATCCACAGGAAGAAGCACAGTCGATGTTTCGGGTCGAGACCCTGCGGTCGAAGTGTTGACTATGCTTCTTCCTATGGATGCTGTCTGGCCTGCTGCCTTCCACCAGCATCTTGTGTGTGTTGCTACAGTAGTTAATAGTCCATGTGTAGTTGTGCAATGTGTACTGCTTCATGCAGTACATAACTACATCCACAAGGTGGCACCAGATCTTAAACTGTAAAGCCCATCTTGATGGCGAGCGCTGTCCTCGTGGTTTAACTTGCCCGGATTTGTAACATGCATCAAAGCCCAGCGAAAGAGGCAGCGATCCAGCTATTCAGTCTAATCACGAAACTTAAACCACATGAAACAATTGATATAATTACTGCTCAATGCAATTTATTTACTGGTGTAAACTGCATTCAAGGTTCAGGAACCCCTCTTTCCCTCTCCCGCCAGATTTGCTCGCTCTATCTATCAATCTATCTATCATGACTTTTTATGCCCTGCACTATACTGCAGCCACAAAACAACACATTTCATGACATATGTCAGTGATAGTAACCCTGATTCTGGTGAAAAATATAAAAGAGGAAAGCATAGACAAATCAAAGGTGATTAAAACCACTACAAAAGTTGGATCTTGTATGTCATTTGCAGGCTGTGTGGATAAGATATGGATTCTCTGTGTCCAGAGATCCAAATAATAATCATTATCCCCCGCCAGCATTTTCATGTATTTTGCACCATGTTATCTACAGTGTATATTGATCACTCCCTGTGTGAATGTGTAGTTTCTGATATCAGTCTCGATTTTACCAGTGTGAATCTATGTGCCTTTTGCCCCGTCATAGGACTTGCCTCGATCTAAGATACTACCTATATCGTGGAAGGTTCAAGATTATTTGTGACGTGTACATTGAAGCCCGCAGTGAAATGCCTCGTTTGCACTAACAACCGTCACACCCGAGGGTGTGCCGGGGGCAGCCCACAAATGTCGCCACACCCTCCAGTGCCAAAGTAGCCTGCCCACAATGCTTGGCAGAACAACTCTGGGCACAACGAGCTGAATTGGGATCAGGTTCAATATCACTGTTTATATGTCGTGAAATTTGTTGTTACGCTGCAGCAATGCTTTGTAGTACATAATAATAAAAACTGTAAGCACAAAATAATCTGAAGATGGTGGGGTCAAAGCAACACTCATAACACGCTGGAGGAACTCAGCAGGCCGGGCAGCATCCGTGGAAAAGATCGGTCGACGTTTCGGGCCGGAACGCGTCGTCAGGACTGGAATTTCGAAGGTTACAACAAAGCCTGCAAGAATTACGAAGGAGGAGAAGGAGGTATGTCCTGGGTGATGGGGGTCCTTAATGAAGAATGCCAGCTTTTTGAGGGATCTCTCCTTGAAGACGTCCTGGATGCTGGGGAGGCTGGTGCCCATGATGGAGCTGACTGAGTTCACAACTTTCTGCAGCTTACTTCAGTCCTGTGCAGTGTCCGCACCCCACTGCTCGCATACCAGATGGTGAATGAGCAGTTGGAATGCTCTCCACGGTACATCTGTAGAAATTTGCAAGTGTCCTTGGTGACATACCAGATCTCCAAACTCCTAAATTGCATCGATTGTTGGGCCCAGGATAGATCCTTGAGAGACGTTGGCAGTCAGGAACTTGGAATAGGTCACCCTTTAAACTTCTGATCCCTCAATGAGGACTGGTGTGTGTTCTCTCATCTTAGCCTTCCTGAAGTCCACAGTCAATTCTTTGGTGGAACAGACAAGGTTGTTGCTACAAAACCACTCAACTAACTGACATTATCTTGTTCCTGTACACCCTCTCGTCACCATCTGAAATTCTGCCAACAATTGTGTCATCCGCAAATTTTTAGATGGAATTGTCAGCAAACTAATTGCAAAAACAAACCCCATTCCTCCCTCTCACCCATGTAGATACACGGTGCAGGCCCTCCAGTCCAACCTTCAGCAGACACAGACTCCAGAAGATGCTGGGTTTCAACCTCCCCAGTGAACTCAGAGATTCATAGAAACATCTGGAGAAACTTCTGAAATGCCCGCTTCGCTGCCGCTGCTACTGTGTGGTAACCAGAATCTCCAGGGCAGAAAGCCCCGAAATCCTCGGCTTTGCTTGTTTCAGCGGCCGGGGCAAGGTCAAAGCCGCTCGGCAGAGGATGGTGCGCGGGAGGCTGTATCGGAGAGGCTGGTCGGAAGCTCGAAGTTTTCGGACAGATGGACTCAGTGTTGGCTGCTTCCAAGGCATCGGCAAGTTGACGGTGCCTGGAGGTTTATGGCAGGGAGTTTCTCCCTTTTGCTGTCTGCTATCGGGGACTCGGGAGTCGATCGACTCGGGGACTTTGAGACTTTTTTTTTACCGTGCCCATGGTTTGTTCTTCATCAAATTATGGTATTACTTTGCACTGCTGTAACTATATGTTATAGTTATGTGGTTCTGTCAGTGTTAGTCTTTGGTTTGTCCTGTTTTTCTGTGATATCACTCTGGAGAAACATCGTATCATTTCTTACTGCATGTATGCTTTTCTCAATGACAATAAAAGAGGACTGAGTGTTCTCATAATCTAAAAAAAATGGTGGAGTCTGCAATTTCAGGCCTCTACACCAAAGGGCAGGATGTTTGCTCCAGAGCTGCTTCTGGGATTTCTGAACTCTTTCTCAGCCACTCCCAGGGCTCTGTACCTACCTACCCTCTCCCAAACCTCAGACAGACCCACTTCCCCAGCAGATGCAAAGTGCCAGATCCGCCAAGCCCCTGGACTGGAAGATGAACTGCAGCACAGTAAGGGATGTGTACTGGAAGCAAGTAAAAATTCCTTGGTAAAACACTCCACTGGCACAGAGTTTAAAAGTTTAAAGCAATATAAAAAGGATAAAAGTAATAAAAGAAGTATTCCAAAGGGAGGAGCAGGCAACCATGGCTGACAAGGGAAGTCAAAGACAGCATAAAAACAAAAGAAAGGGCAAACAATATTGCAAAAATCAGTAGGAAGGTAGAGAATTGGGAAGCTTTTAAAAACCAACACAAGGCAACTAAAAAGTCATAAAGGGAGAATAGATGAAATATGAAGGTAAGCTAGCCAATAATATAAAAGAGAACACAAAAAGTTTCTTCAGGTATATAAAGAGAAAAAGAGAGACGAGAGTGGATATCAGACCGCTGGAAGATGGCACTGGAGAGGTGGTAATGGGGGACCAAAAAATGATGGACAAGCTTAATAAGTATTTTGCATCAGTATTCACTGTGGTAGACACTAGCAGTAGGCTGGAAATGTGAGAGTATCAGGGGGCAGAAGAGCGTGTCATTGCTATTACTAAGGAGAAGGTGTCTGGGAAGCAGGGAAGTCTGAAGGTAGATCAGTCACCTGGACCAGATGGACTACACCTCAGGCTTCTGAAAGAGGGAGCTATGGCGATTGTGGATGCAGAATCAACAAACTCATTCGTAAGGCCAGTGATGTTGTGGGGATGGAACTGGACTCTCTCACGGTGGTGTCTGAAAAGAGGATGCTGTCCAAGTTGCATGCCATCTTGGACAATGTCTCCCATCCACTACATAATGTACTGGTTGGGCACAGGAGTACATTCAGCCAGAGACTTATTCCACCGAGATGCAACACAGAGCATCATAGGAAGTCATTCCTGCCTGTGGCCATCAAACTTTACAAATTTTCCCTCGGAGGGTCAGACACCCTGAGCCAATAGGCTGGTCCTGGACTTATTTCCTGGCATAATTTACATATTACTATTTAACTATTTGTGGTTTTATTACTATTTAATTATTTATGGTGCAACTGTAACGAAAACCAATTTCCCCTGGGATCAATAAAGTATGACTATGACTATTAGAAATGATCTTTCAAGGATCACTAGATTCTGGAATGGATCCTGAGGACTGTAAAGTTGCAAATGTCGCTCCCAAAAAAACAACCTCTCCCTCAATGTCGCAAAAACAAAGGAGCTGCTTGTGGACTACAGGAGGAACAGAGACAGGCTCACCCCTATTGACATCAATGGATCTGGGGTTGAGAGGGTGAACAGCTTCAAGTTCCTCAGTATACACATCACTGAGGATCTCATGTGGTCTGTACATACTGGCTGTGTGGTGAAAAAATTACTACAGCGCCTCTTTCACCTCAGATGGTTGAAGAAGTTTGGCGTGAGTCCCCAAATCCTAAAGACTTCCTACAGGGGCACAGTTGAAAGCATCCTAACTGGCTGTATCGCTGCCTGTTATGGGAACTGTACTTCCCTCAATCGCAGGACTCTGCAGAGAGTGTGGACAGCCCAGCGCATCTGTGGATGTGAACTTCCCACTATTCAGGTCATCTACAGTGACAGGTGCGTAAAAAGAGCCCAAAGGATCACTGGGGACCCGAGTCACCCCAACCACAAACTGTTCCAGCTGCTACCATCCAGGAAACGGTACCGCAACATTAAAGCCAACAGGTTCCAGGACAGCTTCTTCCACCAGGCCTTCAGACTAATTAAATCACACTGACACAATTGTATTTCTAAGCTATATTGACTGTTCTTTTGTATATCTTACTGTACATACTATTTATTACAAATTACTATAATTTGCACATTTAGATGGAGATGTAACGTTAAGATTTTTACTCTTCATGTGAAGAATGTAAGAAATAAAGTCAATTCAAGTCATTTCACTTTTTAAGAAGGGAGGGAGGCAGAAGAAAGAAAAGTATAGGCCTGTTAGCCTGACTTTAGTGGTTGGAAAGATGTCTGTTGTTAAGTATGCGGTTGTGGGATACCTGGTGGCACATGATGAAATAGGACAAAGTCAGCATGGTGCTCTCAGGGGGGAATCTTGCCTGACAAATCTGTTGGAAATCTTTGAGGAAATAACACACAGGATAGACAAAGGAGAGTCAGCAAACATTGTGTACTTGGATTTTCAGAAGGCCTTTGACAAGGTGCTGCACATGAGGCTGCTAAACAAGAGCCCATGGTATCACAGGAAAGGAACTAGCATGGATAGAAGATTGGCTGACTGGCAGCAGACAAAGAATGGGAATAAAGGGGGCCTATTTTGAATGGTTGCCAGTGACTAGTGGTGTGCCACAGGGGTCTGTGTTGGGACATTTCTTTTCACGCTATATGTCAATGATTTGGATGAAGGAGTTGATGGCTTTGTGGCCAGGTTTATAGACGATACAAAGATAGGTGGAGGGGCAAGTAGTGTTGAGAAAAGACTTAGACAAATTGGGAGAATGGGCAAATAAGTCGCAGATGGAATATAGTATAGGCAAGTGCATGGTCATGCAGGTTGTCAGAAGGAATAAAAGTATGGGGTATTTTCTAAATGGGGAGAAAGTTTAAAAATCAGTGGTGCAAAAGGACTTGGGAGTCCTTGTGCAAGATTCTCTAAGGTTAACTTGCAGGTTGAGTCAGTGGTAAGAAAGGCGATTACAAACGTTGTACAATGTTAGCATTCATTTCAAGAGGACTTGAATTTAAAAGCAAAGATGTAACGCTGAGGCTTTATAAGGCATTGTTCAGGCCGCATTTGGAGTATTGTGAGCAGTGGGGGTTCCATACCTAAGAAATTGGACAGGCATTGGAGAGAATCTTCTTGCCACTACCATTGGGCAGGAGGTACAAGAGTCTTTGGTCCCACACCACAGGTTTAGGAACTGGCTGCTTTGTGGATCCAGAATTGGCTTGCCCACAGAAGGCAAAGAATGGTGGTAGACGGGTCATATTCTGCATGGAGGTCGGTCACCGTGGTGTGCATCAGGGATCTGTTCTGGGACCCCTTCTCTTCGTGATTTTTATAAATGACCTGGATGAAGAAGTGGAGGGATGGGTTAGTAAATTTGCTGTTGACAGAAATGTTGGAGGTGTTGTGGATAGTGTGGAGGGCTATCAGAGGTTACAGCGGGACATTGATAGGATGCAAAACTGGGCTGAGAAGTGGCAGATGGAGTTCAACCCAGATAAGTGTGAGGTGGTTAATTTTGGTAGGTCAAATATGATGACAGAATATAGTATTAATGGTAAGACTCTTGGCAGTGTGGAGGTTCAGAGGGATCTTGGGGTCCGAGTCCATAGGACACTCAAAGCTGCTGCGCAGGTTGACTCTATGGTTAAGAAAGCATATGGTGCATTGGCTTTCATCAATTGTGGGATTGAGTTTAGGAGCCAAGAGGTAACGTTGCAGTTATATAGGGCCCTGGTCAGACCCCACTTGGAGTACTGTGCTCGGTTCTGGTCTCCTCACTACAGGAAGGATGTGGAAACCATAGAAAGGGTGCAGAGGAGATTTACAAGGATGTTGCCAGGATTGGGGAGCATGCCTTATGAAAACAGGTTGAGTGAATGCGGCTTTTTTCCTTACAGAAACAGAGGATGAGAGGTGACCTGATAGGGGTGCATAAGATGATGAGAAACATTGATTGTGTCGATAGTCAGAGACTTTTTCCCCAGGGCTGAAATGGCTAATATGAGAAGGCACAGTTTTAAGGTGCTTGGGAGTAGGTACAGAGGAGAAGTCAGGGGTAAGTTTTTCACACAGAGAGTGATGAGTGCGTGGAATAGGCTGCTGGCAACGGTGGTGGAGGCGGATATGATAGGGTCTTTTCAAAGACTCCTGGACAGATACATGGAGCTCAGAAAAACAGAGGGCTATGGGTAACCCTAGCTAATTTCTAAGGTAAGGACATGTTTGGCACAGACTTGTGGGCCGAAGGGCCTGTATTTTGCTGTAGGTTTTCTATGTTACTATATATCTTACCAGTGTAACTTAACTTCACTCACCCCAACTCTGAACTGATTCAACACCCACTTTCAAAGACTCTACAACTCATGTTTTCAGTACTATCTATCTATGTATTTATTTATTTATTTAATTTATTATTATATTTTTATATTTGCACGGTTTGTCTTTTGCACGGTGGTTATTTGTTAGTTTTTCTGCATGTAGTTTTTCCATGATTCTTCTGTATTTCTTGGTTCTGCTTTGAATGACTGGAAGAAAATGACTCTCAAGGGAGTATATCTTGAACTTATTATCAAAGTACACATTTTTAACTTTGACCTGCCCCAGGTGTTGGGAATGGTGAGCGTGAATCACCGTGGGAGAGGTGTCAGACAGGCGGCAGAGAAGAAGTGCCAGTGGTAGGGATGGGAGGTGGACCGCGAACAGACACACCCAGCCCTGAGACTCCGGGAAAGGTCATTTGATTCCAAGCAATTGGTTTATTGATCATTACAGAATGTGTCTCTGGTGCTTCCCGCTCCTTCTGCTTTTCCCAACCACGATTCCCATCTCCCTGCCTCCTTTTCATTCCTAGTCCACAATGGAGACCTATATCAGAATCAGGCTCATCATCGCTCACACATGTCACGAAATAAATTATTTTTTGTGGCAGCAGTACAATGTAATCCACAAAATTACTGCAGTACTGTGCAAAAGTCTTAGGCTCCATAGCTACATTATGCACGTGAAGATCTTTGCACAGTACTGTATCCCAGGAAGTGCAGGAGCCTGACTCATTTACGCATCCAGTAAATGAAAGGATTGCAGTTATATTGTGTAAACTTATTAAGATTTATCATATTAAAAATGAAACCCTGAATGCAAGAAACACCAGAACAGTAAAACTTTAATACGGTTACCAAGATAATAGAGCCCAGAGACCGAATTTGAAATCATGTACATAGAGATAAAAATTAATAAAAATTTTATTTTAATATAGCCAGCAACAACAGATAATAAGAAGCAGAAAGGCTGCAAGATCCATCCGCGACAAGATCTTAAAGCAAGGCCCGACTGAGTCGATGTAGCAAATCCTGTGGTGCTACTCCGAGAGAATCAGGTTTCCCTCAGTAGCCAAACTAGTGTTCCTCTGTCAAACAAAACCATCTAAAAATAGACAAGCCTCCTGCTTGCTTGTAGCAATTCATTGATGCACAACTTTGCAACATATTTTGCCTACGTAACAGCAACTTCATTTTCGACATAAAGAAGGATGGAAGCTTTCAAGAAGTTTCAGAGGGCACTATGTATAAATATCTTTCTGTAGAAACTTTTTGTCACTGTTCATGATCCTTTCAATTTCTTTGCAAAATTGATCAAGCTCTTTCATTCTAAAAATACTTCTTGATTTTTACCTCTGTGTTCTGTATTCCATAGATCAAAGTTGTGTTTCCTTTGCTGCCCTCATCGAGGACCCAATCTGGTATTTCATAGTGAAGTCCTTCTGCGTAACAGAGGGATAAATGGAGGACAGAACTCTTTACAAACAGCAGTTTCCTTTTAGTTCACAATTAACAGTAAGACTGATTGATCTTTAATGTAGCTCCCTGTGAGCTGGTTTCTTTCTTAAAATGTACAGCACTGCACAAAAGTCCTATGCACATATATCTAGAGTGCCTAAGACTTTTTCACAGTCCTGTATTTGTCAACATGGTGTGGAGAAAGGGTTTGTAAGTGTTACATACCTCATGGATATCTCGTGACTGTCTTATGAGGATGATGTAATGGTCTTTTGGAGGTCACATGATGTGATTTTCCCACCGATGTGAGGTCACGTGATGATATGTTCACCACGGGTATAAAAGGAGACCCCTAGGGTGACGCAGTGGGTTTTCCAGTTAGAACGTTAGCCCGAGACTCCACTCCGTTACGTATTTGCCTTACGATGCAGTTTCAATTTAAAAAGGAGTTTTACGTTCTATTTTAAGATACAAAAGTGCTGGACTGACAGTTTAACCAATTTCTGCCAGGTTTGTTGATGTATCTTTTCAGTAGTATGGGAGAGTGAAAACTGAAGGAACCTGAAGGAATCATTTGACTTTTGAAAGGATCGACCATTACTGACTTTGTTCAGGAAAGGGTGATCTGCATGAGATAGCCTCTGCTAAAAGTGGCAGAAAAGGCTGTGCAGGATCTAGTATCCAGATCAGTGCCTTTAAACCGTTCTATTTCAGTCGTCGTGAAACGTGCGGACAAGGCAGGATCTGGCTGAGACTGGCTTGACGTCGCGTCTTCGAGGAATTCTTTACTTCAGGAAAGTCTCTCCTAATTGACTGTATAAATCTCTTGGACTTTCAAATTTACCATTTTAAGAACTGTGTTTGAATTTACCACTTTAAGAACTGTTTTCGCATTTATCGCTTTAAGAACTAGTACTGAGTGGCCGTTTGTTAAATGGCCGCATAGCAGTTTACTTCCGATTAAGATTTTCGTTTGTTTATTTTTTTAATATTGAGCGGAGTTTAATAAATGTTTGATTGTTTTATAAAACCTGACTCAATTCAATTCTATATTCATTGTTGCCAGTCACGTGACATAAGTCTGGCGGGAGCAAAGGATGTTGGGAATGGCGAGCGTGGAGCATAGCGGGAAGGGTATGGGGCAAGAGTGCCAGAGGCGGGGGTGGCGGGGAGGTGTGGGAGCAGACACACCCCACCCTGAGACACCAGGCAAGGTCATTCTGTCTCTGTGGTGTCTCCCACTTCCTCCCCTCTCCCTTCCCCTTTTACCAACCATGCTTCCCCTCCCCCTGCCCCCTTCCCACTCTCAGTCCCCAACAGAGACCCATATCAGAATCAGGTTTATCATCACTCACATATGTCATGAAATTTGTTTTTTTTTGTGGCAGCAGTACAGTGCAATACATACAATTAATACAGTACTGTGTAAAAGTCTTGGGCTCCCTAGCTATATGCTATGTGCTGTGTGTGTATATGCATACACACACACACACACACACACACACACACACACACACACACACACACACACACACACACACACACACACAGGGTGATTAATAAGTTCGTGGCCTAAGGTAGAAGGAGTCAATTTTAGAAAACCTAGCACAGTTATTTTTCAACCTAGTCCCCTGCTACATCTACACACTTAGTCCAGCGGTTGTGGAGCATACGGATCCCTTCTTTGTAGACGTCGGCGTCTTGGACCTCCAGATGGTCCACAGCAGGGGTGATTGATAAGTTCATGGTCTAAGGTAGAAGGAGATGAGTTATTAACTTCACTCAAGAGTTGAACTGCGCATGCATATAACGAGAGCTGTATAACTCATCTCCTTCTACCTTAGACCACGAACTTAACAATCACCCCTGCTGTGGACCACTTGCTGGAGGTCCAAGACGCCGACTTCTACGAAGAAGGGATTTGTATGCTCCACGACTGCTGGACTAAGTGTGTAAATGTAGGAGGGGACTATGTTGAAAAATAACTGTGCTAGGTTTTCTAAAATTGACTCCTTCTGCCTTAGGCCATGAACTTATCAATCACTGTGTGTGTGTGTGTGTGTGTGTGTGTGTGTGTGTGTGTGTGTGTGTGTGTGTGTGTGTGTGTGTGTGTGTGTCTTTTGCACGGACCTCCTGTACATGTTAAAAAATTGCCATTGGAACTAAAATAAGGTCAATGAATAATTACAACAAGAATGAGTGTGTTAAAATAGCACAGTGCGTGTATACTTGTTGAGAATCCAGTGTTCCATTTCTGAATACTTACACTGTAACATATTAACGCAATGGATTAAAGCAAGTTGTCTACTTTGGTGAAACGACTGCACAAATTATATGCCAGAATTATATACACAAATCACTTTCTCCCTGCTAACATCACTCTTACTAGCTGCCTGCTTTTCCACCTGTTTGGGTGTTTTTTTTTAATATATAAAACAATTTTAAGGGAACCGACTATGAAATCAATCCCTTCCATTGTGCCAACAATTTCCCTGGCTTGCTTTTATTGAGTAGACTTTGATAAACTGTGAGAAAAATATCCTGAAGTTTGAAAGGAACTGTGCCCTTTCCTCTGTGTTGATTTAACAGTTCAACCAATGCCTGTCTTTGTGGAGGAAAGCCTGCTCACCACTTTGCCACGGAATTACTTAGCTGACAAATAATGCAACTGCTTTGCCCTGAGAGCTGCCGTAGAAGCACAGTTGTCTGTTTCTGTCCCCCTGCCTCAGTCTGTCCCTCTTCCTATTATTCCTTTCCTCTGGTCAATGGTGTCTGGATCTGTTCCTTTTCATGTTGCTCTTCCTGATCTTTCTGCTCGCTGCTTCTCTTCTCAACTTATTCTCTGTATGAATTGTACGTTCTATCGTGGTTCTTTCTTTGAATAAAAGAATTATGTAATAAAATGTCAGCTAAAAGGTTCGCTTGTTCTTTATGTGCCAAGTCACATGACATAGACAATCATGGTCCTTCCCATGATCATGATTGTTCTTGGCAATTTTATTTCCACAGAAGGGTCACAGTGGGGTGCTGGTAACGGGCCCAAATGCAAGACACAGACACTGAAGTACAAGGAACGGGACTTGACTGGAGTAGGGACGTGACAGGGTTCAGACCAGGGGCAGGGACAAGAACGCAGACTTGGGCTAGGGAAAGCGGGACCAGGACTAGAAACCATGGATTAGGAGACAAGGCTTCGACTCTGAGCCCGAGACTGGACAAGGACCCAGAACCTTGGTCTTGCCTTGGGCTCGGACCCCAGAACCAGGCAAGGACATGACATGGCTTCAGGACAGGATGTGACTGGGGTCTAGAGGTCTGAGCTTGGAGACAGGCTGGGGTCTTTGCTCTTGAGGCTTGAGGCTTGAGGCTGGGGTCTTGGGTCATGAGCTTGGCTGCAGGCTGGGGTCTTCAGGCTTGTGTTCTTGGAGCTTGGCCACAGGATCGTCGAGGCTAGGGTTCTTGGAGCTTGGCCGCGGGATCGTCGAGGCTAGGGTTCTTGGAGCTTGGCCGCAGGATCGTCGAGGCTAGGGTTCTTGGAGCTTGGCTGCGGGATCTTCGAGGCTGGATCCTCGTCTTGAAATGCAGAGGCTGATAACTCAGAGGCTGGAGCTGAGACCCCGACTGGGAACTGAACATCAACGGAGCCGGGACTTGTCCTTCGAAAAGTCAGGACTCATTGTTAACACAACACCAACATGAGACAGGACAGTACATAGACATAGAGCCAGGACTTATACTTAGACAAGCCGGGACTCAACCTCTTCACACCAAATTGGGACAGGTCCACCTGTTGGGTAACAGCAGAATAGTCAGATTTACCCAACAGAGGCAAAGACAAGACAGATCCACCCACAGGGCAACAGCAAAACAGCCTGATGTACCCCACAGAGGCAAGGACAAAAAGAGACAAACACCAAAGAACAACAGACAGTTCCATCTCTACTTTGAGGTTGCTCCAAGTCACAGTTACAGCCAGTAACCTCTGCTGGCTACAGAAACAGCCGGATCCCTACCTAGCTCAGAGTGGCTGACGGCCACTTAGCTGGCCCGGGAAACAGCCGAATCCATACCGCAAAGACTACTCCAACAAGTGGCAACAAGGTTCCACGAAGCAGTGGTCCTCCAACCAGGTCTAGAGATCACTAATGGTTACACTTGCCTTCCATCAGCAGGTTGCTCCAAGGGGGACTGACAAGCCACCCACACTCAACCCCAAGGCTACTTATATTCCAAGCCCCAAGATGGGAATCTGGTGCCTATGATTAACTCAAACAAGGGACAGCTGGAAGACCCGGAGTCCTGAGTCCACAGACCGGACCGTGAAGCGGAATGCGGACTTCATGGACCGGACCATGAAGAAGTGGTTTGCCATTGCTTTCTGGGCAGTGTCCTTACAAGATGGCTGACCCAAACCACTAACAATACTCTTCAGAGATTGCCTGCCTGGCGTCAGTGTTTGCGTAACCAGGACTTGTGATATGCACCGGCTGCTCACACGATCGTCCACCACCTGCTCCCATGGCTTCAGATAGCCCTGATCGGGGGGCTAAGCAGGTGCTACACCTTGCCCAAGGGTGACCTGCAGGCTAACAGAGGGAAGGAGGGCCTTACACCTCCTTTAGTAGAGACTTATCTCCGCCCCGTCACCCAACAACTAAATGGTAGCAGGTATGTGCAGATATGTAAATATGTACTTGGGATTTAGAAATAAATATACATGATTTGTACAAGTTACTATAACAATGCCTCTAAGTTAAAAAGTACAATACTATAGATGCTGGAAAATTCAGATTCAGATTTACTTATCACATGTACATAAAAACATATTGTGAAATGTGTCTTTTACATTAACAACCAATGCACCCAAGGATGTGCTGGGGGCAGCCTGCAAGTGTTGTCACATGTCCTGGCGCCCACAATGCTCACAGAAAGCTGGAAGACCAAGGTAAGGTGGCATGGTAGCATAGTGGTTAGTACAGCAGTTTACAGTTACCAGCGACCCGGGTTCAATTCCCGCCGCTGCCTGTAAGGAGTTTGTATGTTCTCCCAATGACCGTTTGGGTCTCCTCCAGATGCCCTGGTTTCCTCTCCCAGTCAAATGACCTACCAGTTGGTAGGTGAATTGGTGATTGTAAGTTGTCCCATGATTAGAATCATAGAACCATAGAACCATAGAACACTACAGCACAGAAAACAGTCCATTCGGTCCCTCTACTCTGTGCCAAAACTTTATTCCGCTAGTCCCATTGTCCTGCACCCAGTCCATAACCCTCCAGATCTCTCCTATCCATGTATCTATCCAATTTATTCTTAAAACTTAAGAGAGAACTGGCATTTACCACATAGATGGCAGTTTTTTCCATACTCCCACCACTCTCTGAGTGAAGAAGTTCTCGTAATGTTCCCCCTGAACCTTTCCACTTTCACCCTAAAGCCATGTCCGCTCTTATTTATCTCTCCCAATCTAAGTGGGAAAAGCCTACTCGCATTTACTCTGTCTATACTCCTCATAATTTTAAGTTAGAATTAAATTGGGGGTTGCTGGATGGTGCAGCTTGAAGGGCTAGAAGGGTCTATTCCATGTTGTATCACAATAACAAACTAATAAAATTAATAAATAGATAGACAGGTAGATAGATAAACCAGAAACCTCTAAAATATTCAGCAGGTCAGGGAGTGTCAGTGGAGACAGAAGCCGAGCCAGACATTTTGGGTTTCAAGAGTACAAGTGAACATTCATGGACAGTACACACTTCTGAAAATAATATGCATCTTGAACAAACCAAAAATGATAGAAATACTTTGCAGGTCAGGCAGCATCTGCAGTGGGATAATCAGAGGTAACATTTTAGGTATGTGAATATTCATCAGAGCTCTGAAACTCCAAAGCAACGACTCTTTGTCGCCACAGTAGAAACTTCTATTTCAGTTTGGACTTCCAGTTTCTGCAATACTTCACTTATGGATTTGGGGAGTATCGTTGCAATCAATTGTGCTATAATTATATACTTATATTTCCGAATCCCAAGTACATACCTCTGCCTGCTCCATTTTATTGAATGATGAACTGGTCAAGATTCTTTTGGAATGACAACGTACGTCCAGTTCAGCATGGCGAGTGGTCTGGAAGACTTGCCCTCCAGCACAGAAGGTTTGTTGGTTTGGAATCTGATTGAGAAGAAGCCTCAGCAGTTCTCTCTGGAGTATGGTGCACAATGTAAGTAGAGAACCTGGCAGCTTAAGATGTGATAATATTGGGTTTGCTAACTGCAATGT
This sequence comes from Mobula hypostoma, assembly GCF_963921235.1. Lineage (NCBI taxonomy): Eukaryota > Metazoa > Chordata > Chondrichthyes > Myliobatiformes > Myliobatidae > Mobula > Mobula hypostoma. The sequence goes on from NC_086122.1 coordinate 28,219,673, forward strand.
TTCTAAACTCAAACAAAGACCTTAAGCCCTATTGGATATAAATAACCACAAATATTCTCAGTAAAGGGAGAAAACACTGTAACTACCTTATCTTCTAAGACAAGTTGACTTCCTGGCTTATTCTTCACGGTATGTTTTAGCTGCCAATACCCACTATTTGAATGGTGGATCCCTCCTGGCTATTAAGGAGGAGATACTTCCAGCTAATAAAGTAGTTTAACAAACAATTCATTTATTTACAGTGATACACATTTGAATCCACATATTTGTAAAACACATTTAAAATTCACAGAGAGTTTCTATCTTAAATGTTTATTTCCAATTACAAATCATTTCTAAAACATAAAACATTTCTTAAACTCAAAGGATTTCCAAAACATAGGTACAATTCCTATAAACTGAAAATATATACTATGACGCTGACAAGCACGTTGCCCGTCACAGACACCAAAGCTAGAGGAATGGATTCTATTCACCCCGTTTTCCTATCATTCTTTTTGATGTTCTTCAACCATTTCTAATAAGCTTGAACTGCTGTCTACATTTATAACCTTTTTCTACCATTTGGGTGACTTCACATATGTATGATATTTCTTCAGATGTCCTTTCAACACTAACAGTCTAAAAGCATTTTTGAGACATAATTCTTCAGCTACCTACAATTAATGCTGTAAGGCTGTGAAGCTAACTTCCTTGAGCACATAAAACCTTCCAACTGTAAACACATCATAGTTATTGATATGCTAAACAATATTATCCATGTGTTCTGCAAGCTTCCTTGAGCTAAACAACTTAAGAGTCAGCTTGACTGTTTGAAACAACCCAAATGAAACAACCAATTGTCTTATACTGAATCTTGGGCAGTAATAAAGCAGGTGTAGTGAGCTAAACTTTACTTCCCCAGTCAGAAAGTCTACTATCCACAAAGCTTGTTTGCAAAGCTGGTCTTTAGACAAAATTTATTTTAACTTTAAGGTGATTAGTGCTTTCCACTTACATTTCAAGAACTGAAGACTGACTTCCCTTTATGACCAGAAGTCAAATAACAGTTAGTTGGAAGTTTACTTATGTCTGTTTGTGATCTTACAAGTGGAAGATGCTGTGTTTAGAAAGCTGAGATTAACAAACAACCAAAAAAGAGAAAGAGGCCTACTGGCCAAGAAGAGACTATCCATCACAAAGAGTGTGAATAGTTTGCAGACGGGATATTCTCCTATTCTTGCATTCAACGTGTACCACTACACACTTCACTGTGTGAGTTTCACCTTCTATTTTACTAATCATTCATTTAATCAATTTATAGATTGTCAGGGTTCTTCTTCAAAATTCAGAATGTCATCTAGTGCAGCATTCTCCAAAATCCTACTAGTCCTTCTTTCAGTTTCTAAATCTTACTTGAACACGTAGGTGAACCCTGGGGATATGTGGGTATAACATTTACCCCGTGTGCCATTCTGACACTAGTTCACTCCAGCTCCTGAGAAATACCCGCTACAAACCAAGATCAGCTGTTTGTAGTCCCTCTCTAGGCATCACGGGAGGGGCAAAGCCTTGAACCATTTAGCCCTGCATTTCATTTCCATTAGTTCAGTTTTAGATACTAATCTTATCAAATAGTCCTATAAGACCATAAGACAAAGGAGCAGAATTAGTCCATTCAGCCCATCGAGTCTGCTCTGCCATTCCATCATTATCCCTCTCAACCACATTATCCTGCCTTGCCCCTGTGACCTTTGACACCCTGACCAATCAGGACCTTAGCAACATCTGCTTTAATTATACCCAATGACTTGGCCTTCACAGCCGTCTGTGGCAATGAATTCCACAGACTCACCACTCTCAGGCTAAAATAATTTCTCCTCATCCCTGTTCTAAAGGGATGCCTCTTTATGATTATCATTCATCCTCCCTTATCCATGACTTTGGTGATTCTGTCTCAGTACTCTCTTAGATCACTTTACTATGTGGCTCAGTCTGGCTCCCATTGTTTCAATCGTTCATCCACCTTCGATTCTCCAGTTTGTTGACTGACTACAATAAGCTTGTAGTCACTTGTATTCTTTATTAAACATTTGAGGGTGATAAAGGAAAGAATGTCACAATATAGTAGCAATGAGTGCAATGCTATTACTGGAGTTCAAAGTTCAACTCCGGCATCCTCTGCAAGGAGTCAGTACGTGCTCGCCGTGGATTGTGTGGGTTTCTTCCGGGTGCTCCGGTTTCCTCCCACAGTCCAAAGACCTACTGGGTAGGTTAATTGGTGATTGTAAAATTGTCCCGTGGTTAGGTTAGGGTTAATTGGGTTTGTCAGCAGTTCTGGGGCAGCATGGCTCAAAAAGTCAGGAAGGCCTACTCCACGCTGTCTCACCAAATAAATAAATAAATTCTCTGCAGCTGAAGTGAAAATACTAACCTGTCATCCCTCCCCCTTCTCTGGGCAAAAATGTGTCAAAATAAGTAAAAAAAAATGCAGGGGATGATTTAATGTTCGGATTGCTAGAGGTCACATGGTCACACAGGGACTCCACACCTGGCTAAGGGAAACAAGTGAAAAACTGAATTATAATTGATAACTTCAATAAATCGATAATCAATGATGATAATGGAAGACAACTGGCCTGATATTGCTGTTGAAATTTAACATATTGGGAGAGGGAGAGGAAATAAGACCCCAGTCGTTTTACACACTAACCATGGCTTGACGAGTCAGTTTAATTTTTGATGTGATGGCTGTCTCCATTTTTGAAAATCCTCTAAATCAGGGGTTCCCAGTTGGGGTCCACAGACCGCTTGGGGTTAATGGTGGGGTCCATGGCCAAGATTGGGAACCCCTGCTCTAAAAGGTATGTGTTGATTTTGTGTGGAATGTCAGGATAGAGAGGGCACCCACCTCCCCCCTACCCCTCCCCATCTGGTTTTATCTGCTCTTTATCTCTCCCTAATAGCTTCCACTATCACCTTCCTTACATCAGATTCAAGCACTTGTAGCTTTTGTGAACCTGCTTATTACTCTCACAGCTGTCTCTGTCTTCACTCTCCCCTCTCCTCATGTGCTTCCATCTGCCTCTCTTTTCCTTTTCTGTCTCCACTTGTCACCCACGTGCCTTTGTCTCTCATCTCCACTCCTCCCCCACAATTCACCTTCTGTCCACCCCTCGCGGGTCCCTCAATCACCTCTCCTCCCTCCCCCTCTCTGCTTTATACTGGCCGTCTCTCCTCTCCACTCTCAGTCTTGGTGCAGGGTCTTGACTGGAAATGTTGATAGCTCCTTCCCATTAAACAATAAGACCATTAGACACAGAAGGAGAATTAGGCCACTTGGCCTCGCAAGTCTGCTCCGCATTTGATTATGGCTGATTTATCTTCCCCCTCAATCCCATTCTCCTGCCTTCTCCACAGAACCTTTGAAGCCGTCACTGCTAAATAACTTACCAGCCTCCGTTTTAAGTATAGCCAATGACTTGGTCTCCTCTGCTGTTTGTGGCAATGAATTCCACAGCTTCACCTGTGAAGAAATTTCTCCTCATCTCCATTCTAAAAGGATTTCCTTGTACTCTGGGGCTGTGCCCTCTGGTCCTAGACTCCCCCACTCTTTGAAACATTCTCTCCACTCTACTCTATCTAAGCCTTTCAATATCTATTAGGTTTCAATGGGAGTCCCTCCTCCAACTCATTCTTCTGAGCTCCAACAAGTATAGGCCCAGAACTATCAAACACTCGCACAGATGCTGAGCAAGCCAAGGCATTCCTCCAACAGTTTGTTTTCTGCCCATTTAATTTCAAATTTGGTATACCATACACAACCTCAAGATTCGTCTCCTTACAGGCAGCCTCAAAACAAAATAAAAACGATAGAACCCACTAAAAAGGAAGACCATTAAACGCCCAATGTGCAGGGGGAAAAAAACAAATCATCCAAACAATAAAAGTAAGCAAATTACATATTTTATAAGGTTTGTATTTCTTTACGGTCCTTAGTGAAGACTTCAGAACTTGGTGCAGTAATAATGGTCACTTCTCTCTCAATCGACATATGGGGAAAGAGTAGCCAGTTGCCCCCCCCCCCACACACACACACACACACACACAGTCACAGTACTCAAGGAGCAGTAAGAATGGAACAGAAGGCGACTATCTGTGTTTCATGCAAGTGGTCCGAATTAGAGACAGTACATTCGTATTCACTCAAAACCTCCTGTTCATTGTAACCCGAAAGTGAACAATTGGGCATTCCTTCTGATCTTCTAAGGTTGCTGCAGGAAGTCGCTCGCTAGTTGCCACAGCAGGTGACCCTGGTCGTATTTTTTCACAGTCATGTCTTTTTTTGCAGTCATTTTTATCCCTCGCTGTCTTGCATAATTTATGTACAGTTAATACATAACATACAATATGCTCTGTGTACTGCTCCTTGAACTATGTGCCTGTAATGCTACTACAAGATTTTTATTGCAGCTGTCCCTCACTGTAAGTGTGCATATGACAATATAGTCGACCTGATTTGGTTTAGTGACTAAGAACCAAAGTCAAAGCCTTGATGTTGACAAAAAGTACCTTATTTGTCACAGCTGTGGCTAATCTTCAAAAATACAGGCAGAATCGCCACTTATCAATGTAAATAATTTAACATTTCCTGTTAGAATTCACCCCCATGAGAGTTAAATGTTATTTATGAGACTGAATTGTAACCAAGTAACTGCTTTAACTGAGATCACCTGATTATTGAAGGACTGAAGATGGTCAGGTGGATAACTTGAATGAGCTGTGTGTTATATTTGTCTTTAAATGATGCACCAGAAAAGAATCAGTGTTTCAGAAGTCCTTTCCACAGTGGCACTAGCTCATCGCAATATTGGAAGGCATAAGTGGAGACGAGATGGCTCTGTAAGTTCATTGTACCCAAGATCTTGAAGAGTCTGGTCAAATAGAAAGTTAAAACCAAACCTTCAGCAGTTCTGGCCACAGTCAATACAGAGCCAAGCCAAGGCTGGAACTCTATTACCAAGAATCTGTTCACTCCCAGTTCACAAACGCAAAACTCACCGACTCACCCCAGTATCGAGGCCTGTGCTTTGTATCCACATGCCCATCTTTTCAGTCTTGACTCCATACGCTTACGTCCAAGAGTGATTATTTATAAGGAGCTGCAGGCTGCTGGCCTGACCCTGATCCCAGCTCAAGCACCTAAGTGCTTCTCAAAGCTTAGATGATCAAACCCAGCATGTGCGTTAAAGCTCTGTCAAGTTTGGACTGGGAATTTGTCACTGTACACTGAGAAGCAATTAGATGATGAAATATCTGTGCTGAGACGAAACAAGATGCAAGAAAAATGTGGTGCAGAATTCCATGTGGAAAGTCTATGAAAGCCTCCCATTTAACAATAGCATGAATATTTTTGTCAGACAGCGATGGGATTATTTCTACATCCTGTTCATCTGTTCCTCGAACTGATCCCCTTTCTGACATCAAGGCCTTCCTCCTCAGGGGCCCCATGACAAAGGCTTCTTGTAAGACAAAACTGTTGCAAAAGGCAGTGCATGAGCACAAAACTTGAGACTGCCAGATTACATTTCAAGGAATCCTAAATCGATCAGACTTTTGAAGAATGCGTAAAACATAACAATGGTTTGTGCTTGATCTGGCGGCTGACTGCATAGATCTCACTATATCAATATACAGCTTTTATTTCCTTTGTTCATTTTTTGAGATCTGGTTGTCTCTGGTAGGACATTGTCCAACCCTACTTTCCTTTGAGAATGTGATAGAGAACAACATCCTTGAGCCGCTGTGTTTCATAGATTACCTCAGACCTCGTCCTTAGTACCTGCATGAAGCATGGCAGCATATGATATTGATCTCCCAGCGACCTCTTGAGAGTTGTCCTTTAGATTCAATGGACAGTGCCACACTAATTTCCCTTAAACTGAGTTCATTGTTGTAGGTGTCACTTAATTATCCATTAACATGAGTGATGCTGATTGTGAATTCAGAATGAGATGGTGTACAAAGTACTTTGGTGCAATCCGCGACTCTTTCAGCCTTCAAGAGTCCTGCAAAGCCTGTTTGTCCTGTCATGGTACCTCTGACAACCCGACTTTGCACCTATAACTTGTTTGGCCTGGACATTAGTTGTACTCTCTATGGGTGGCTGAGATCATGGATGTTCATTACATCTAATATCATGGACGTTTATCATTTACCGGGATCCTGCCTCAGTTAGAGCCTTATTTATTTATTGAGATACGGTGTAGAATTGGCCCATCTGGTCCTTCAAGGCCTTGCTGCCCAGCAAACCTAATCTGGGGTTGATTTACAATGACCAATTAACCTACCAACTGGTATGTCTTTGGACTGTGGGAGGAATCCCGCATGGTCACAGGGAGAACGGTCAAGCTCCTTACAGGACAGTGGTGGGAATCGAACCCAGGTTGCTGGTACCGTAGAGCAGTGTGCTGATCACTACACCACCGTGACACCCCATGAGGAGATGTCGAGCAAGCTATGGCTTTCCTCTTTGGAGAGAAGGAGGATGAGCGGTGACCTGGTAGAGATGTACAAGGTGATAAAAAGAGTAAGTGGACGGGGAGAGACCTCTTTCTAGAACGACAATGGTTAAAACCAGGGGGTATTATTTCAAGGTGATGGAAGGATAGTAAAGGGAGATGTCAGAGGTAAGTTTTTTACACAGAATGGTGATAGAGGCAGATAGATTAAGGATATTTAAGAAATTCTTAGATAGGCTCATGGGTGATAGAAAAACGAGGGCTGTGTCAGAGAGAATGTTTAGAATGAACTTAGAATAGGTTAAAAGGCACAACATCATGGGCCAAAAGGGCTGCACTGTGCTGTACTATTGAATGCTCTCTGTTCAATTTTCTACTGTAGGTTCCATGATGGAAGTGGACTGAAGGCTGGAGCATCAAACACAAGCTGAGAGGAATGAGATTTTTAAGGGGATTTGAGGGGATCATTTTTTACACAAAAAAAAACCCGTTTCATATCCGAAACTCACTGTGAGAGGAGAAGATGAAATCAGGTACAATCACTCTGCTTAAGAGACATTAATACAGGTACTTGAGTAGGCAAGGGGTTGAAGGATACCAGCGTAGTGCAGGCAGATATTGATGGGCAAGATAGATTGATGGGCTAAAGTGAAGTCTTTGTGTTGTATGACTAGCTCTATGACTCTAATAGTGGCTGTGGACAGGCAAGGTCGAAAAATCAATGTCAAGTTTATTGTCACATACACAGGCACAATGGAAAACTTACCTACAGCGTTATCACAGGCACATGGCATCACATAAACAGCATTCACAAGGAAAACACAAGTCAGATATAAATTTTACACTATTTTTACAAGGAGAATGCAATTATAGCAAAAAAAATATCCATTTTAGTGCAGTGTTCGGAACAGTTATAGTGTTGCTAAACCAGTGATTCAAGGGTTAATACAAGAACTGAAGGTAGAAGGGTAGCAGTTTTTCTTCAACCTGTGTGACCTCAGGCTTCTGTACCTCCTGCCCAATGGGAGCTGGCAAGGCCCAGATGGTGGGGATTTTTGATGATGGATATTGCCTTCTTGAGGCAAAACCTCCCGTAGATACTATTGATAGACACATGGGGAAAGAGGAGCCAGTTGTCCCACAGACATCTACATCACTCAAGTAGCAGTAAGGGGAGTGAGACAGAGGGCAACTATCTGTGTTTCGCACAAATGGTTTGATTTAGAGATACAATGTTCATAGTTACTCACCCAATCTCCATACCTTGGGGAGCCAATAGACTTCCAATCTTCAGGTCAATAGATTGGGGAAGCACGGTAGTGTAGTGGTTATCACAACGCTTTACAGTACCGGTGACCCGGATTCAATTCCCGCTCTGCCTATAAGGAGTCTATACCTCCTCTTTGTGACCGCATGGGTTTCCTCCCACAGTCCAGAGATGTACCGGTTGGTAGGCTAATTGGTTATCGTAAATTGTCCCGTGATGAGGCTTGGATTAAATCGAGGAATTGCTGGGCAGTGTGACCAGAGAGGTTGGAAGGGCCTATTCTGCGCTGTATCGCAATAAATTAAAAAATAATTATGGATTCACACTGTGCTCTAGAGACTTGAGGATGCAGTTTGGGCTGACGTGTCTGAGAAGCTGGATCATTCTTTTGTAGAAAGATGATTGTATTTATTCAACTACTACCCATAGTAGGGAGGGTCATAAATTAAAGCATAAATGAACTTCTTTGTGAAACCTTTTCAACCATCAGCTGATTCTTTTCAATTTCAGTCAAGCAGTCTATTGCACCAATTAGCTCAGACAATCATTTCAAACAGAGTAAAGAACTAGAGTTTATTTTTCAACCTCTCTGCACTCTGAAACAATTAGAAATTACTCATAGGCGAAATGTGGAAAAGCTTTGTGCTCCTAAACCAATCCGAATCAGATTGTTGCCAAAATGGGCAATTAAAGTAAGACAATGGATTTTAAAGCACCTGGAATTACAACAAAATCTGGCCACTGAGTGAGTTTATTTGCATAGCTACTTGTTTACATAAGAACTCACACAAAATGCTGGAGAAACACATCTGGTCAGGCAGCATCTATGGAAGATGAATAAACAGTTGACGTTTTGGGCCGAGACCCTTTTCTCTCAATTTTCCAGTACTCCTGCAAATTATTCTCTCTCACAATTGCCCAGGCAAATTCCTTCTTCTCCAGCCCTTGACCTTTTCTGCCCACCTGGCTTCACTTATCATCTTCCAGCTGGCCTCCTCCTCCTCCTTCCACCTTTTTATTCTGTAATCTTCCCCCTTCCTCCTCAGTCCTGAGGAAAGGACTCGGTCCGAAAAGTCGACTGCTTATTCATTTCCTTAGATGCCGACTGACCTGCTGAGTTCCTGTGTGTTGCTCTGGATTTCCAGTACCAGCAGACTTCCTTGTGTTATTGTTTGTTCCAGCACCAGTCTTTGTGGCACTCCACTAGTCACAGGCCTCCAGTCAGAAAGGCAACCATCTACTACCACTCTCTGGTTTACCACCTCATCTTGAGTACCGAGTGACTGAACCTTCTTGACCAACCTCTCATGCAGGACCTTGTCAAATGCCTTACTAAAGTCCACGTAGACACCATCCACTGCCTTGTCTTCATCCACTTTTTTGGTAACTTCCTTGAAAAACTCTGTAAAATTAGTTAGGTGTAACCCACCATGCACAAAGCCATGCTGACTATCCTTAATCAGTCTATGTGTATCCAAATACTTGTACATCCAGTTCCTTAGAATGTTTTCAATATCTTTCCCATTACTGATATCAGATTCACCGGTCTAAAATTTCCTGGTTTATGTTTAGAGCCTTTCTTAAACAGCGGAACAACATTGGTTATTCTCCCATCCTCTAGTACCTCTCCTGACACTAAGGAAGATTTAAATACCTCTGCTTGGGCTCTGACAATTTCTGCACTTGCTTCCTGTAGGGTCCAAGAGAAAACCTTGTCAAACTCTGGGGATTTATCCACCCTGATTTGCCCCAGGACAGCAAATATCTCCTCCCCTGTAATCTGTATCGGGTCAATAAAATTGTTGCTGCTTTGCCTCACTTCTATAGACCCTGTACCCATCTCCTGAGAAAATACAGATGCAAACAAAAATATTTAAGGTCTACCTCATCTCCTTTGGCTCCACACAAGGGTAACCATTCTGATCTTCCAGAGGACCAAATTTGTCCCTTGCAATCCTTTTGCTCTTATCATATCTGTAGAATCCCTTAGGATTCTCCTTCACCTTGTCTGCTAGGGCAACCTCATGCCTTCTTTCAGACTTCCAGATTTCTTTCTTAAATGTTGTCTTGCATTTCTTATTCTCCATAGCACCTCATTTGTTCCTACCTGCCTATATCAGCAATGTACCTCCTTTTTTTTTCTTAACCAGGGCCTCACTATCTCTTGAAAGTCAAGGTTCCCTCCACTTGTTATCTTTACCTTTTATTATGACAGGCACATACAGGCTTTGTGCTCTCTAAATTTCACTTTTAAAGGCCTCCCACTTACCAAATGTACCTTTGCCAGGAAACAGCCTGTCCCAGTTCACACTTGCCAGGTCATTTCTGATCCCATTGAGAAATTTAGGCCTTCCTTCAATTTCGAATCTCAGCCTGGGGACCAGACCTATTTACTTTGAAACTAATGTCTTCGTGATCAATAGATGCAAAGTGTTTCCCTATGCAAACTTCTGTCACCTGCACTGTCTCATTCCCTATTAGCAGATCAAGTATTACACACTGTCTTGTTGGGACTTCTACAAACTGATTAAGGAAACTTCCCTGAACACACTTGATAAACTCTATCCTATCTAGTCCTTTTACAATATGGGAGTACCAGTCAATATGTGGAAAGTTAGAATCACCTACTATAACAACCTTATGTTTCTTGCAACAGTTTGCAATCTGTCTATAAATTTTAAACACAAAATACTCTGCAGATGCTGAGGTCAAACCAACACGCACAACACACTGGAGGAACTCAGCAGGTCAGGCAGCATCCGTGGAAACAAACAGCCAACGTTTCGGGCCAAGACCCTTCGTCAGGACTGAAGAGGGAGGGGGCAGGGGCCCTGTGAAGAAGGTGGGGGGAGGGTGGGAAGGAGAAGGCTGGTAAGTGCCAGGTGAAAAACCAGTAAGGGGAAAGATCAAGGGGTAGGGGAGAGGAAGCAGGGAGGTAATAGGCAGGAAAGGTGAAGAAGGAATAGGGGAAAGCACAATGGGTAGTAGAAGGAGGTGGAACCATGAGGGAGGTGATAGGCAGCTGGAGGAGGGGGCAGAGTGAAACTGGGATGGGGGAAGAGAGGGGGAGGGAATTACCAGAAGTTGGAAAATTCAATATTCATGCCAACAAATCGCTACAAATTTGTTCCTCTCAATTGGACTGCTGGGTGGTCTGTAATAGAAACCCATTAACATGGTCATACCTTTCTTATATTTCCCAGTTCCATCCATAACGTCTCACTAGATGAATTCTCCAATCTGTCCTGACAGAGCACTGCCGAGACATTTTCCCTGACTAGTAACACCACCCCCCTCCTCATCACTCCCGCTCTGTCGTGTCCAAAACAACAGAACCCTCGTATATTGAGCTGCTAGTCCCGTCCCTTCTGCAACCAATCTCACTAATGGCTACAATATCATAATTCCAGGTGTTGATCCATGCTTTCAGCTCATCTGCCTTTTCCTCCGATACTTCTTGCTTTGAAATATATGCATCGGTCTCCACAACTGCATTTCAATTGCATTTAGACACTGAAAGCGTGGTATCATAGGCAGCGGTCAAGATATGACTTCCTTTTTACAAAAAAAAAATACAAAGTAAAGTTTATTATCAAAGGACATATATGTCACCATATCCTACCCTGAGATTTGTTTTATTGTGGGCAATTACAGTAAATACAAAGAAACACAACAGAATCAATAAAACAAACACACACACAACCACATAGACAAGTAACCAATGTGCAATACAAAACAAACTGTGAAATAATAACAACACCAACAAAATAATACCAATAAATAAATAAGCAACAATAATAGTAATAGATAAATTTTCCAGCAGATAATAACAGTATAAATGCTGGATCGACGACAGTGTGTTCAGGAATTTAGCATGTCGAAGCTACCTGGTGTTCCTGACCTATTATTCACAATTGGCTGTTGATGCTCTCTCAAGTCAATGGTGGTTTGGTAAATCAATGTGGGAGAAGTTACATAAGACCATAAAACATTGGAGCAGGATTAAGCTATTTGGCCCATTGAGTCTGCTCTGCTATTCCATCATGACTGATATATTATCACTCTTGGCTCCATTCTCTTGCCTTCTCCCCTAACCTTTGACGCCCTTACTAATCAAGAAACGATCACCCTCTGCCTTAATATACCCAACAACTTGGCCTCCACATTCGTCTGTGGCAATGAATTCAACAGATTTACCACCCTCTGGCTAAAGAAATTCCTCATGAAGGAAACATGCTGAGAACATTTATGGCAGAGGTGAAAAACTAGTTACGTTCACTGTGAAGAGAGTTTCTGCAGTTTTTTCCCCAATTCTACCATATTGTATAGGAAGAAAAAGGTATTCATAATCTGGGATTAAGACATTACTGACACAGCCAAAAAAGAAACCACCAATGATACCTCTGGAAAAGCCACTGTGAGAACTGAGAAGTCAACTGTACTTATTTCCAGGCCCCCCAAAAGTCGAAGTTATCAAATTCATGTTAATTATATACAGGTACCGGACTGGACATGGTTTAGAAATGCTCAGCTCACAACTCCCCAGCCTACTTTTCTACTCTCTGTCCCTTAAAAAATGCACTGAGCACTTTCTTCAGGAAAATAGTCACAGTTACATAAATTAGTAGAAAACAGACTCCAGACAATCTCACTGGGGCCACAGTTCTTTTTGTCTGCAAAACACAAAATGTACACATGATTCTAATCACTTGATCTGTTCAAAAGGAGCCTCGGCAAACTAACTTCCCCAATAGTGTAATCGGGTGGTGGAGTGGGCCTATACCTCTACCCAAGGAGGTGTAAGGTGCTCCTTCCCTCCACTAGGCTATAGGTCACCCTTGGGCAAGATATCTGCTTCTTCTTCAGCAGTCCATTGGTTTCGATGTTGACTGAAGCCTGGGCAAGGTTGTATGGAAGACCGGCAGTTCCCCATGCTGCAAGTCTCCCCTCTCCACACCACCGATGTTGTCCTTGGACTAGGCACTAGGACCCATACAGCTTGGCACCGGTGTCGTCGCAGAGCAATGTGTGGTCAAGTGCCTTGCTCAAGGACACAAACACGCTGCCTCAGCTGAGGCTCAAACTCGCGACCTTCAGATCACTAGACCGACGCCTTAACCACTTGGCCACGTGCCAACAAAAGGTGTAACATCTGCTTAGCACCCCTTTCCTCCCACCACGAATCAGGGCATGTGAAGCCACGGGAGCTCGTGGTAGATGGTCAAATGAGCAGCTGGTGCACATCACAAGTCCTGGTTATGCAACCTAAGAACACAAAAACACGAGAAATAGGAGCAGGAGTCGGCCATCTGGTCCATTGGGCCTGCTCTGCCATTCAATAAGATCATGGCTGATCTGGCCATGGACATATCTCCACCTACCTGCCTTTTCCCCATAAGCCCTAATTCCCCTACTATGCAAAGAGAATCTCTGTACTATGTGACCACTGACACCAGGCAGACAATCTCTGAAGAGTATTGATAATGGCTGGGGGTCACCTGTCTTGTAAAGACACTGCCCAGAAGAAGGCAATGGTAAATCATTTCTGTAGAAAAATTTGCCAAGAGCAATAATGGTCTTGGAAAGACCCTGATTGTCTACACTATATGACACGGCACATGATGAACAAATGATAAGTATGAAGTCTGTAGTTCAGCAGTAGGGTTGCAAACAAATACTGAATGTCAAATTGCATCTTACCTGTTTCTGTGCAAATCAATTGTCCTTGCAGTCAACGAGAGTGTAGAAAGGCGAAGGAATGAAAGCCTGACTAATGGCCAAGTATCTTACATAATACTTTACTTTACTTTATACTTTATTGTCACCAAACAATTGGTACTAGAATGTACAATCATCACAGCGATATTTGATTCTGCGCTTCACACTCCCTGGATTACAAATTTTAAATATTAAAAATAGTTAAAATTAGTAAATATTAAAAATTTAAATTATAAATCATAAATAGAAAATAGAAAAATGGGAAGTAAGATAGTGCAAAAAAACCGAGAAGCAGGTCCGGATATTTGGAGGGTATGGCTCAAATCCGGGTCAGGATCCGTTCAGCAGTCTTATCACAGTTGGAAAGAAGCTGTTCCCAAATCTGGCCATACGAGTCTTCAAGCTCCTGAGCCTTCTCCCGGAGGGAAGAGGGACGAAAAGTGTGTTGGCTGGGAGGGTCGTGTCCTTGATTATCCTGGCAGCACTGCTCCGACAGCGTGCGGTGTAAACTGAGTCCACGGACGGAAGATTGGTTTGTGTGATGTGCTGCACCGTGTTCACGATCTTCTGCAGCTTCTTTCGGTCTTGGACAGGACAACTTCCATACCAGGTTGTGATGCACCCTAGAAGAATGCTTTCTACGGTGCATCTATAAAAATTAGTGAGTGTTTTAGGGGACAGGCCAAATTTCTTTAGTTTTCTCAGGAAGTAAAGGTGCTGGTGGGCCTTCTTGGCAGTGAACTCTGCTTGGTTGGACCAAGTCAGGTCATTTGTGATATTGACCCCGAGGAACTTAAAGCTTTGAACCTGTTCCACTTGAACACCACCGATGTAAATTGGGTCGTGCGGTCCGCTACTCCTTCTGAAGTCAACAACCAAATCCTTCGTCTTGCTGACATTGAGGGATAGGTTATTATCTTCACACCATGCCACCAGGTTCTTAATTTCCTTTCTGTACTCAAGCTCATCATTACCCAAGATATGGCCTACAATTGTTGTGTCATTAGCAAACTTATATATTGAGTTTGATGGAAGCTTGGCTACACAATCATGGGTGTACAGTGAGTACAGCAGGGGGCTGAGTACACAGCCTTGTGGGGCACCGGTGCTCAGAGTGATTGTAGAGGAGAGCTTGTCCCCTATTTTTACAGCCTGGGTCCTGTGTGTGAGGAAGTTGAAGATCCAGCTGCAGATCTGAGTGCTAAGGCCCAGGTTCTGGAGATTAGGAATCAGTTTATTTGGAATGATGGTATTAAAGGCAGAGCTGTAGTCAATGAAAAGGAACCTTACGTATGCATCTTTATTCTCCAGGTGTTCTAAGGAGGAATGTAGGGCCAGAGAGATGGCATCTGCCGTTGACCTGTTGCTCCGGCAAGCGATTTGCAAAGCATCGAGGTTGACCGGTAGACTGTGGTTGATGTGTGCCATAATCAATCTCTCGAAGAACTTCATAACAATTGATGTCAGAGCCACAGGTCGATAGTCATTCAGGCATGCCACCTTGCTCTTCTTCAGCACTGGGATTATCGTTGCCTTCTTAAAACACGAGGGGATCTTAGACTGAAGCAAGGAGCAGCTGAAGATGTCAGCAAACACTCCAGCTAGCTTGCTTGCACAGGCCCGGAGAACCTGTCTTGGGACGCCATCTGGACCCGTCCTTGGATTTATCTTCAGGAAGGCCCTTCTAACGTCCTCCTCAGTGATGATGAATCTTGATGCCACCAGGTCCGGTTCATCCAAAGGGAGAGGGACGCTCTTTTTCTGTTCGAATCTTGTGTAGAATACGTTACGTTCGTCAGGAAGAGAAGCGCCGCAGTTATTGATATTCCCAGCCTTTTCTTTGCGCCCAGTGATCTCATTTAGACCCTGCCATAGTCTACTGGCATCCCTTTGGTTAGCCTGGACTTCCAGCTTGGCTCGATATTGCCTCTTGGCGCCCTTAATGGCTTTCCGGAGTTCATGCTTGGATTCCGTGTAGCGACCGCTATCCCCAGGCCTAAAAGCCTCAGCTCTAGCCTTTAAAAGGGACTTGACTTCATAATTCATCCAAGGTTCCGGTTATTTAATACTCGGATCGTCTTGCAAGACACACAGTCCTCCGTGAATTTCCAAATAAAGTCCGTGACAGCTGAGGCATACTCATCGAGGTTAGCTGCCGAGTCCTTGAATACTAACCAGTCCACCGATTCAAAGCAGTCACGGAGGACCTCATCCGTTTCCTCCGTCCAACGCAACACTACTTTTGACACCGTGACCTCCCGCTTCAGCTTCTGTATGTAAACCGGGAGGCGGAGTACGGCCTGATGGTCCGATTTTCCGAAGTGAGGTCGTGGGACCAAACGGTAGGCATCCTTGACTGCTCTGTAGCAGTGGTCAAGTATATTCGGGCCTCTAGTGGGGCAGGAGACATGTTGGTATAACTTTGGCAATGCCTTTCTGAGGTTGGCCTGGTTAAAGTCCCCGGCTGTAATGAGCAAAGCCTCTGGATACCTGGTCTCAAGTTCACTAATGTTGGCATACAGTAATAATCTCAGTGGACAGGTTGTTGCTCTGGGATCAGATTATTGAATCATCATTGTACCCAAGCAGATAATTGAAGGATCACCAACAGGCAGCATACCACCACAAGTTGCTGGTGTGGTGCAATACAATGTTAATGGATGTTTCAGTAACATAAGAAAATGTGATTTAATAAATGTTTATGAAAAATTAGAATCAGAGTTTCCTATTCTAAACTGTTCCCTGCAATTTATTTTCAGCACAGGTGAAGGTCTTTCATTAGGACAAGTATCTGGTGTCTGATGTTGTGAAAGTTTCCATTTCCTGCTGACTTATTTCTCCTTGAAACATGTCAGTGATTGCTCCATAGATATCTCCCCCAGTCGGCCATCCTTCAGGGCGTTTTGGCAGGTAATTTGGTCTATCTCTGTCCTTATCGGATGCCCATGAGTAGACCATCCAGAAGTTAGGACCAGGTGGATTTGCCCACCATAAACACAAGAAAGTCCGCAGATGCTGGAAACCCAAAGCAACACACACAAAATGCAGAAGGAACTCAGCAGGTCAGGTAGCATCTATGGAAACGAATAGATGGTCTACGTTTCGAGGCCGAGACCCTTCTTCAGTACTGAGAAGGAAGGAGGAAAAAAGCCAGAATAAAAAGGTGTGGGGGGGAGGAAAGAAGCTAGCTGGAAGGTGATAGGTGTAGCCAGGGGGGTGGGAAAGGTCAACGGCTGGAGAAGGAGGAATCTGACAGTAGAGGAGAGTGGGCCATAGAAGAAAGGGAAGTGGGGGGAGGAATCCAGGGGAAAGTAATAGACAAGTGAGAAGAGAGTAGAATAAGGAAGTGGGGTGTGGAGGGAACTTCTTTACCAAAAAGAGAAATTGATTTTCGTGCCATCAGGTTAGAGGCTACCCAGATGAAATATCAGGTGTTGCTCCTCCACCCTGATAGTGGCCTCATAGTGCCACAAGGAGAGTCTCTAGCTCAGACTCCGTAGGAACACACTTGCCTATAGGTTTGCACCACAAGCACACTCACATCGATTACAAGGTTCCCCTCCAAGAACCATGGCATTGGGAGTTTTTTCAGTTTGTTTCTTTCTTCATTAAATTAGGTAGAGAACCCTAAGCAGATTGAATGGATTTGGAACAAAACCAGAATGCTTTCTGGACGAGCACTTGACCTTTGTAATTTGCACTGTCTGATTCAGTTTATCAACACACTGTTGTCTGCTACAGTGGCGAGTCTATCTCACATAACCAGCACTCTGGGGAAACATTCTAATTTCTAGTCTTGCTTGAGACTTGTTAATTCTCTGCTCCTGATAAATTATATATTAGTTTGCATGCAGATTAAATAGGATCAATGGTGTTTTTACTTCTCGATTAGGTCTGTTAAATTTACAACGTGTTTGACTTTGGCAGTTTTGCCAGAATGAGAGTTCAGTGATTGAAACGTATGCTCACCAGAAAACTTATCGAAGTGAGTATGACAGGCGAGATGACAGCTTCAGGTAATGCCCTTCCCAGACAATTCCAATCCATTTGTCTCTCGTTCCCAAGCTTTCCTTCCATGGATTTCCTGGTTTATAAAGGAGAAAAATACCCCATATGTTTCAAATTTTTAACTCTGCTAAAAATTGTGGCTTCCTCGGCAATTTCCAGGGAGAGAGTAAGTACCGATCAACATAAGCTGCAGCATAAAACGAGGAAAGATGCAAATTGACAAACAATTACTCACAAGATTTGCCAACAATCCCCTAGTTGATTCACAGATTTTACAAGATGGTTTTTTTTTAAGGGGAGGTCTACTTGTCAATGCACCTTTTGAAAATGTCAAGTATTTGCAATTACATGTGCATCAAATGTACTTGTGTTTCACTGCCGTGCTTGCTTTATTGATTTATGGTTTAAGTGGCAAGAGATGATGTCATCATTGGAAGAACTGGCTTTCTGAGGTGGCTGAGAATGACAGAGCAGTGACGGAGCGGAGCAGCTGAGTTAATGCCCAGGGTTTAAATGATAGACATTTGGGTTAATGTCTGTATCCATGCTAGTTTGCCATCATGCCCTTGGGTTGAGTAATTCATTCATATGTAACTCAGCAATTCAAGGGTAAAAAAAATTGCATTGGAGTCCAGGGGACATGCATTGACAGTCTGAGGGGGTAGTTTCAAAGGGGATGTGAGGGATAAGTCTTTTACCCAGAGAGTGGTGGATGCCTGGAATGTGCAGCCTGGTATGGTGGTAGAGGCAAGTAAGTCCTGAAGAAGGGTCTTTGCCCGAAATGTTAACTGTTTGTTCTCTTTCATAGATTCTGCCTGACCTGTTGAGTTCCTGTAGCATCTTGTCGGTGTTGCTTTGGATTTCCAGCATCTACAGACTTTCTCGTGTTTGCAAAATACATTAAAGGCTTTTAAGAGACTAGGCAGATGAACGTGAGGAAGATGGAGGGATATGGGCATTGTGTAGGTAGGTTGGATTAGCTTTTGGTGCTTTTATTTGATTTACCCTTTGGCCAATTTGGCACAACACTGTGGGCCAAAGGTCCCGTTCCTGTGTTATGCTTGTCTATGGCAACTCTTTTTTTACAATTTTATTTTTGAAAGGGATCCAGATGGATAATCCAGATGGTTAAGTACATTTGCAACTAAAATATTCAATGGCCACTTGATTAGGTGCATTATATATCTGCTCATAAATCAGCCAATCATGTGGCAGCAGCTTAATGCACAAAGCGTGCAGACATGGTCAAGAGGCTCAGTTGTTGTTCAGATCAAAGATCAGGATGGGGAAAGTGTGATCTAAGCGACTTTGATTGTGGAATGATTGTTGGTGCCAGATGGGGTAGCTTGAGTATCTCAGAAACTCTTCATCTCCTGCAATTGCCACATGCAACTGTTTCTAGAGTTTACAGAAAAAGGGGTGAAAAACAAAATTCAACCAGTGGGCAGCAGTTCTGTAGGCAAAAGCACCTTGTTAATAAGAGAGGTCAGAGAGGTCTGTTTCAAGTTGACAGGAAGGCGACAATACCTCAAATCATCACTTGTTACAGTAATGGCATGCAGAAGAGCATGCAGAATGCACAACATGTCAAACCTTGAAGTGGATGAGCTACAGCAACAGAAAACCTCAAACATAGTCTCAGTAGCTAATTTATTAGGTATTTATACTTTTACTTTTATACTTTTATACTTTTCCCGCGTCTAATAAAGTTGCCACTCAGTGTATATGGTCACAACAGTTTTGAGCCAAATATGCATATCCAAGAACCCTAGGATTACGTTTTTCATCTGGAGATGGAAATAGATCTGCTAAACACACCTTACAATAAAAAGAAACACCTTTGGGGAGAATCCTTTCCTGTTTGTTTAACAAGTCAAAATTGACCAACAAATAAACAGTCAACATTTATTCCTCTCCATAGATACTGTCTGACCTGCTGAGTTCCTCCAGCATTTTGTGTGTGTGTATGTGTTCCTCAAGATTTGCAGCATCTGCAGAATCTTGTGTGGTTATAACAAAGGTTAATATAATCTATTACAGAGAGAAGCAAGGAAAGGTCTATGAAATGGAGTGTCTCTGTCTTCATTGAAGAGTACATTAGATTAGGTTAGTTTAGATTATGAGGACACGCAGTCCTCTTTTATTGTCATTTAGTAATGCATGCATTAAGAAATGATACAATGTTCCTCCAGAATGATATCACAGAAACACAAGACAAACCAAGACTAAAAAAACTGACTAAAACCATGTAATTATAACATATAGTTACAAACATTTGTACAACACTGCAAAGCAATACCGTAATTTGATAGAAGAACAGACCATGGGCACGGTAAAAAAAGTCTCAAAGTCACTCGAAAGTCCCATCATCTCATGCAGACGGTAGAAAGAAGAAAAACTCTCTTCCTGCCATGAGTTTCCAGCGCCGCAAACTTGCCGATGCAGCACCCTGGAAGCACCCGACCACAGTCTGACTCTGAGTCCATCTGAAAACTTCGAGCCTCCGACCAGCTCTCCGACACCAAGCACCGAGCACTATCTCTGCCGAGCACTTTGACCCTGGCCCCGGCAACAGGCAACAGGCAAAGCCGAGGATTTAGGGCCTTCCCCTCCGGAGATTCTCGATCGCACAGTAGCAGCGGCAGCGAAGCAGGCATTTCAGAAGTTTCTCCAGATGTTCCTCCGTGCTTTTCACAGCTATCTCCATCAAATCAGGATTGTGCACGGCATCCTACTTCACAAATACGATATCAATTCGGAGCGGCCGCACGCACTGCGTCGTGCCGCCATCTTCTCCTCTCCTCTCAAAATAAGGTTGAGAATTAGAGGGCATAAAATAATTCTGAGAACCAAAGGCCTAAAGTAAATGAAAAGCTCAAATAGCATTTGTAAATGTGTTAATGGGAATGAAGGGCAGTAAATCGTCAGGGCCTGATGATCTGCATTCTGGGGTTTTGAACGTGGACCCTGTGGAAATGGTGGATTTGTCGTCTTTCAAATTTGTAGAACGGGCACCACGGCAGCACAATGTTATTACAGAGTTCGGAATTCAAATCTAGCATCATCTGTAAGGACTTTGTGTGTTCTCTCTGTGACTGCCTGGGTTTCTTCCAGGTGCTCCAGTTTCCTCCCACAGTCTACCAGTTAGGAGGTTAATTAGTCATTGTAAATTGTTCTGTGATTAGGCTAGGGTTAAATTGGTGGGTTGCTAGGCAGCATGGCTCATTGGATCCAAAGGGCCTGTTCTGGAATCAGAATCGGAATAATATCACTGGCATTTGTTGTTATGTGGTAGCACTACACTGCAATAAATAATAATAAACTTTAGTATTGTAAATTGTCGGCTGGTAGCATAGTGGCATCAGCACCGGACTTCGGAGCGAAGGCTCCCGAGTTCGAATCCAGCCGGCTCCCTTGCACGCTTTCCATCCACGCTGGGTTGAGCATCGAGCTAGCAACTTGGCCTCGTAAAAATAAGAAAGCCTTCCAAAAAACGCTGTCATGACAGCGTCCCGATGACTCCACTCGGAGTTAAGGGCTTTCTTCTTCTTGTAAATTACAGTAAGAAATATATATCTGTCTAAAAAGTTAAATTAAATAAGAAGTGCAAAAAGATTTTAAAAAATGTAGTGAGGTAGTGTTCATCAGAATCAGAATCTGGCATATGTCATGAAATTTGTTGTGTCATATGTGATGGCAGAGGGGAAGAAGCTACTCCTGAAATCACTGAGTGTGTGCCTTTAGGCTCTTGTGCCACATCCCTGATGGTAGCAATGAGAACAAGGCATGTCCTGGGTGATGGGGTCCTTAATGATGGATGCTGCCTTTTTGAGGCATCGCTCCTTGAAGATGGATCTCAAAAGTAAAAAAAACCTATAGATTGAAGGGTTGCAATTGTAACCTTACTAATTAAAAAGGAAGGAGAGGGAAAACAAAGAACTATAGACCAGTAGTTTGTAAAAGAGCTGGAATCTATTATTAAAGATGAGGAAACAGAGCATTTGAAATATGCGTAATAGTAGGATTGGAGAGAGTTGACGTGAATTTGTGAAACAGAAGTCATGTTTGTTAGATTTGTTCAGGTATTTTGAGGATGTAACTTGCAGAATGAGTAATGGTGAAACTGCTGATGCGGTGTCACAGAAGAGAGCGTTTAATAAAGTTAAAGTGCATTGTAGAGGGAGTAAAAATATTGGTGTGGACTGAGGATTTAAAACAATTACAGATCTGTGATTACCATGAATGATCAAGGGATTTTATTCCAGATTTATTTAATTTAAACTGCCTGGCTGCCACAGTGGGGTTTGATGTCATGCAGGTCCAGGTGTCAGTTGGCAAGTCCTTTATAGTCACAGGTAGGCTGAATGTGTTACAGTACCATACCCTGACATTAGCCAGAGGCGACTGGATGCAGTCACAACTGCCAACTGACAGGACTGAGTCCATTGTGTGAACTGAAATACAGTGTTGGAATTCCTTGGTGACCTGATTGAAGTCACAGAAAAAATATTTTCAAATTTAAAAGGACATTCAAAAATGTCAGTGGACTCAGCACACTTTTGAGAGGAAGAAATGAGTTTGTGGATAACCAGGAAGGTAGAGGACATGAATCAGAGGTCATGAATAGTTCCTTTAGGAGCCATGGGTCTGTCCTCTATCTGCTGTGTATCATACCTGCAAAGGTCATATCTTTTGCTGACTGCTTAATATCACTGAGATAATGCTGTATAATGCTTAGCTTACACTTGGCTATGCTTAAGTTTCATCACTGTAAGCTTGCTTGCTAATAAAGGATTGAATAAAGGGTTTGACTTTTGGATCACCATTGGAGCTGGGAGCGCTTCATGCAAGTATAACATCTCCATAGCGGTCACAGGTAGTGGCAATTGTTCTGTTTTGGTTTTGCTGCTACAGTTTCTTCTTACTTTGATTGCCTAGTCAACAAAGGAAATGTAGGCATCCCCTGCCTCGAATTTCCCCTCCTCCAAATACAAGGCCTTTTCATAACTACTTCCATGTAGTTTGCTGAGAGCTGGGACACAAGCGAGTGAAGAATTAATATCTCACAGGTTTCAAACTTACCTACTGCCTGTTACACTGTTGGTGTTCAGGGCTTCTACACTTTCAGTTTTCACTACTGTCAGTCATGCAAGTCCCGGGTGGAGACTCGGGAATAACATCTCACTCAGATGTAGAAGGATTCTTCATTGCTGTTTCCGTGACAGATTTGTTTAACCAGTCAGGGTTGTTAGCCCCGAACCTGGAGGATTGGTGGACCACTCTTAGTCTGGCCTCTACCCTTTGACCTGTTTGGCATGAGTGACCCTACCAAGAGCCAAAGCATAAAGCCCAGACTCCAGCCAACATAGCTTTCCGGGTCAATGAGGCACACAAGATTCCAAACCACGGTTTAGTTAGTGTTCTGCTGTACGTCTCGTATTGCACCCTCTCAAGTAGGAAAAGAGGAATGAGAGTTCTTCAATCTCCTGCCAACCTTTATTCTTCCAGGCACCACCTCGCAGATTAGATTCACTGGTTGAGGGACTATGCAAATCGCAGCTCAGCTATTAAATCACAAGACACAATAATCCATTACGCAAATTGCATGAGCACTTTCAGTGATGCTAGAATATTTTAAGCTCTTTTCTTACAACAAAAGTTATATAAGACTCTTCTTAAAGTACAGTTAGAAGGGACAATTAGGAACAAAAAAAAATCATGACTGCAATAAAAAAAAGTGCGCTGAATGGACTTTAAAATTTACATTTGATTTTTCTAAGTGGAGATCTGTGGACCAGGATGCGTCTTTACAATTGGTATTGCAATATTATTCTTTATCTCTCTTGATAAGTGGACACTTGACAGTCCTGATTCTGGTTCTTGTCACCTTTGACACTATGCTTGCTTTTGAGAGTCCCCTTTCCACTATTCTGGGTATAAGTTTCATTCCTGGACTGATGAGTATATTTAGCTTTGAATAGCATCTTCATTACCTTATATAGCAGGGTCCAATTGAATTTCACGCTCCCATTATTAATAGACGAGGGAGAACTTCATTCAACACTGCCAAAAATAGCAGGCAAATACTGAAGCAGAGAAAATGAGTTTAACCCCCTCACCGACTCAAGCCAATCTTTTCTCTAAACAGCCTCATGTACAGGATGAAAGTACTTTGGCTGATTCCTTGCACAATAAATCTGTCTCCTTCTTGAAATTACTTCTTCTTTGTGCAAACTACATTTAAAGCCCAATGATTTGTCATGGTTGTATAAAGTTTGAGGGAAATAAGAACGCAAGCTTGGTGCTCATATTGAACTTTGTCTGAATTGATCGGTAGACAGAAAGAGCTTCAAGTCCCACAAGGCAACCATCGCTCATTGTATTGTGAAGAGACATGCTTGTGCTCAGAATGTCTGTACTAATGTAAGACTTGCTAATGAAATTACTGAGATCTGTTGTGATTGTCCAACGGCAGCTGCACAGCATTTTGTGTTACATACCATGAAGACCTCTCTCTGTTGTGTTGGCTGATTTCATTTAAAAACATTAAGTGATACTGAAGCTGGAGATGCCAACAACTCAGGTCCGAGATGCTCTAAAGAGGTGGTAACTAATCCAGGATGGCATGATTCCTTGCAAGAGCTTGGGCAAAAGTTAACTCTTGACCAACCGTGGGGTACCGGGCTCTCTGTTTTAATAAGAGAAGAACTGGAGATGTAGATTGAACCATTGTGGTCCAGGGACAGACATTTGTACCCTCTGAACAAATTTTAAGTAACTCTTAAAGCCAAACTCTTTCAGTCACACACACACAAGCTGCTGGAGGAACTCAGCAGGTCAGGCAGCATCTAAGGAAATGACGACGATTTGGGCCAAGACTCTTCATCAGCGCTGGAAAGGAAGGGAGAAGATGTCAGAATAAGAGATGGAGGGAGGGTAGGACAAGCTAGAAGGTGATAGTTGGAGCCAGGTGGGCGGGAGTAGAGGGGGATGAGGTAAGAAGCTGGGAGGTGATATGTGGAAAAGGCAAAGGGCTGGAGAAGAAGGGAACTGATAGGAGAGGAGAGTAGATCATGAGCAAAAGGGAAGGAGGAGGGGCACCAGGGGAAGGTGATAGGCAGGTGAGGAGACAAGATAAAAGGCCACAATAGCAAACTGATGAAGAGGGAAGGGGGAGGGGAAAATACCAGAAGTTGGAGAAATCGATGTCATGCCTTCGATTGGAGGCCACTTCGATGGAATATAAGGTGTTGCTCCTCCAGCCTAAGAGAGGCCTGATTATGGCGAAAGAGGCCATGGATCAACATGACAGAATGGGAATGGAGATTGGAAGTGAAATGTTTAGCCACCGGAAAAATCTGCTTTTTATGGATGGAGCTGAGATACTCAGCAAAGTGGTCCCCAATCTAAGTTGGGTCTCACTGATGTAGAGGAGGACACATCGGGAGCACTGGACACGGTAGGCAGCCACAACAGATTTGCAGGTGAAGTGTTGCCTCACCTGGAAGGACTGCCTGGGGTGGGAGGAAGTGAATGGGCAGGTGCAGCTCATTCTGCCACTTGCAGGCATAAGTGCCAGGAGGGAGATTAGTGGGGAGGGATGAATGGACATGGGAAGCACGGAGGGAGCCACTCCTGCAGAAAGCGGAGAGTTGGGGGGAAGTAAAAATGTGTTTGTTGGTAGGGTCCCGTTGAAGATGGAGGAAGCTGTGGAGGATGATGTGTGATTGCGAAGGCTCATGGGGTGATAGATCAAGCAGAGGACAAGAGCAGGCTACCAACTTCACAGCACACATAGTCAGATTCTACTTGCATTCCCTCCCCAGGACATACTGAGAGTTGCAGCCCTTAAGCAAATGGTTTAATATTAATGCTGCCAAAGGCCCGAATTGCCTATTGAAGCACAGTTTGCCCAGATTATTGAAATGAGAGCTGGTGCCAAATTTTGAGCTGGGTCTCGGTTTCTACTTGGGGTAGGAAATACACAAGAACTCAGCTGAATTTTTAACTTCAGTCTTTTTACCTACATGTTGAAAACAATCATGTTTCTCCTATACTTATTCCCCAGATATTATGTCACAAGACAGGCTCCTGAATGAACACCTTCTTCCCCAGGGTATTTACCTTTCTTTGCTCCCTGTGACATTATTATCAACGTGGCCCTCCAGATCCCAGCATACAGTACCACAGCATGTTTAAAAATCTCTCTGTTTTGTTGGATGTATAGTAGGTTCTCAGTTGGAAGAGAGATTACTTTTATAATGAAATACCTCTTTTACATTTCTGACAATGGGGACAGTTGACTTATCAGAGAGAGTTTACCTCTTCTCAAGGGAGCTGATGGCATTGGTTTAATGTTCTATTTGAAGTACTTCACTTCAGAAAAAGAAAGCACCTACTCCTAGATTGGAGTGCCAGCTCAGATTTGTACCACACCTTCTGGTGCACAACATTTCTAATTTGGAAGGAGGAATTCTAACACTGCTCATTTTATGAATATGTAAATACCGGTGTGTACATAAATATGCACATGTGTATGTGCCTATATCAGAGTGTCTTTTCTGTGGATTGTCACCTTGTCGTGATGGAGAAGCTTGTGTGGTCCTGTGATCCCGAGAGCGATGCCGTCTGGAGCTATGCTCCTGGTAGGGTCACCCATGGCGGTAAGGTCGAGGGTGAGGTCCCTGACAAAGAACAATCCAACCAAGACCTCAACGGTGGAACAAGCGGATGAAGTTACTTCGAACTCAACGGCTGTGAAGGTGGATGAAGGCTTCAACAAATCCATCAGCTCCAATCGTCATGGTTTCCATGCCATTGGAATCAGTTGGTTGATTTGTGAAGTATCGTGTGCTTCTTGGAGTGCAACATCAAGTACACGTTAAACAAATACACGTACAGGGGCCTTCGCTCAGTGGCCCACTTCTTCAGAACAAAGATCATCATCCTCGACCTCGAGCGATAGACACGACGACAATCAGAGAGTGCATATGGGTATGTAAAGGTTTTTGTGATGGCCTTCATAAGCAAGCACACTCCAGCAATCTGGGTGTTACAGTTGAATTGATAGCTTTAAAACTAAATCTAATATAGTGTCCATTTAATTTTAAAGTATGAAAATACAATATTACGAATTACATTTAAATACAGTACTGTGCAAAAGTCTTAGGAATATATATATCGGGTGCCTAAGACTTTTGCACAGTGCAATATTTGTCAACATGGGGTGGAGAGCGTGTTTGTAAATCTGTCAGCAGCAAAAGGTGTTGGGAATGACAAGGGTGGAATGCCACAGGAGCGGGTGTGGGACAGGTGGCAGAGAAGGGGTGCCTGGGGCAGGGTGTGACGTGGGTGCAGACACACCCAGCCCTAGACACCAGGCAAGATCATTTCATTCCAAACAATTGGTTTATTGACCATTTACCACTCCGTCCCCTCTCCCTTCCCCTTTTCCCAACCATGATTTCCCCTTTCCCTGTCCCCTTCCACCCTTATTTCATACTGGAGACCCATATCAGAATCAGGTTTATCATCACTCACGTATTTCAAAATTATTTTTTGCAGCAGTGCAATACATAACATTACTACAGTACTGTGCAAAAGTCTTAGGCACCCTAGCTATATATACGTGTGTGTTCTTGAGACTTTTGCACAGTACTGTATATTACTATCCCTTTTTATTCTCCGTAATAATCCGTTGCAATAATGAGTAGGTGTCATGGAATTTTCAATAATGTTTACACACTAAGGGGAATTCAGCAGTTTCAGGGTTAATGAAACTCTGCCCTGGAATAAAATATAAACAGGTTGAGGCTGGCAGCTCAGTGAGATGCTCAGATCCTTACTGGTGCATTAAGTTGGAGTTAATAAAATAGCTTTTTTGTCATTGGTTGAAAATGAATGAAGATCTGTTGTTTTACCAATTGCACAAGAGCTCCAGAAACACTTGTTGAACAAAACTGAATAAGGTAATATCAGCTTCATGCAGGGTTCAACTTCCCTTTTTTGTTTCTGTGTTTAACATTGTGGCTTGTGCACTGGCAGAGTTAAAGTTTCTTGTAAAGAATCTACCGGTTGCATGCAGACAGTAAAATTGTAGATGATTATTTAACTTGTGATTACTTTTAAGTAAATATGATTGTGGTATTGAATGGTAGAGCTCAGACTGGCATTGTCACTGGATCAACAACAACCAATGTAAGTTTAAAATGAATTGAATGTTTTCACTAATGATTAGATATGCATTGAAAAGACAGTGCAGTTGAATTATTGGAGCATGTTGTGATCTGAAGGTCTATTGGCTTGAGATATGATACCATGCCTGAGTGAGTAGTTTATGAATGTCAGAGTTTATGAATGTCACTTGAACTCAAAAGTTATAAAGTTTGAACTCTTATCAAAGCTAGAGGTACTTTCCATGAACCTGCAAAAACAGGGGCTGATGTTAATCAGAGAATACTAATGTGTTGAGATAGTTTAACAGTGAAGCCTGCAAATTTAATACACAACTTCTTGGAGCTGCTGGTTTTTGTTTCATGTGGCAAGATACAGCGAGTAAAACGATGGTAATATTAATGATTGTCAAGGCTTGTTAAGCCTGGTAACAGATAGAAGGAAATTTTACTGTGTTGAGATGTTGAAAAATTCTTTCATCAGTATTTATGGTGTAGATAAACGTCTTTACTTATGGACTATCTAACCTTTTTACACTTTGTATGATCATGCCAGCACAAGCTGCAATGGTATTTGCCCCACTCATTGTTCTTTGGAACAGAGGTGGCTTGTGAACTCCCTGGGAATGCTATATAAAAGTAAGTCCCTTTTAATCCTGGATTTACCCCATTCCAATCTATTGCTTAGAAATTCCAGGCACTAGCCATTAGGTAGAAATGGGTAACCTTCAAAATTATTGGAAGTTAAGGAACGGAATGATGCACGTGAGTTGATTATAAGGAATAATTCAGCTTCTTGTTAGCAAGCAATGTGAAACTTGCCTTGATATTCTTTTAATAGATATCAATTATGCAAATAATTGAGAAACTCTAATTATTGGATGAGAATACCATGGTTGGTACGGTAGCATGATGGTTAGCACACCACTTAACATTACAGACAACCGGAGTTCAACTGCCACCACTGCCTGTAAGGGGAGTTTGTACATTCACCATGTGACCATGTGGGTTTTTTTTCAGATGCTCCAGTTTCCTCCCACAGTCCAAAAATGTACCAGTTAGTAGATTAATTAGTGACTGTAAATTGTCCCATGACTAGGCCAGGGTTAAGTCAGGGGATGGCTGGATGGCATGCCTTGAAGGACCGGGAGGCCTATTCAGCGCTCTATCTCAATCAATCAATCAATAAATATGAAATCCACAATCAGCCAGTGTTATTTTCAAGCTGAAAAAAAAGAGAAAGTAAAGCTTAGTGTTTGGTGGTATTTGTTGCTTGCCAAATAGCTTTCATTACAAGGACCACATTCCATTGAGAAAAGAATCTGGGTAGACCTCAGAGTAAAAATGTTGCTGCAATAATAGACTTGCAGCACATGCTGAGAATTCTAGGCCAAGTGGCTGTTGATATCACAATAAGAACTTTAATTTATTCAGATCCACTTGCAATAAACGGGTAACTCGCTGCATTAAAATAGATTGGTAGGAAGGTGTTTGGGTGTTGTAAAACATAAAGATTCCCATAGTCCTCAGAGTGCATCGATGGAAAAGTCACTTTCCAGACAATGCAGCCGTGGATTTTGTTATTGGATAGAGAGGGTGTAAGAAGTCAAGGTACATGAGATTCAATGAAGCGGGAGGGTGTGGATAGGAGGTTGGGAAGAACAGTTGGGGCGGGGTGTATAAGAGGTGAAATTTAATTTTGGTTATTAGGTAAGTATTGTGGCAACAGGCTAGGGTAGTGGTTAGCACAACGCTTTACAGTATAGGTGACCTGGGTTCAATTCCTGCCACTGTCTATAAGGAGTTTGTATGCTCTCCCCGTGACCGTGTGGGTTTCCTCCGGGTGCTCTGGTTTCCTCCCACAGTCCAAAGAATACTGGTTGGTAGGTTAATTAGTCTCTGTAAATTGTCTTGTCACCTGGCTACAGTTAACTCGAGGGTTGCTGGACAGTACGGCTCAAAGGGCTGGAAAGGTCTATCCTGTGTTTTATCTCAATAAGTAAATAATTTTTCAAGAGGAAACAATTGCTTCTGAGAAATTATTAGGGAAATACTCGTTCCTGTAAAAATGAGAAGGAAGTTGTTGAGTTTAACAAGCCTTTAAATTACTCATGTTTAGCAGTTGTATTTAGTCTCATGTACATACAAGCTATTTTCTTTCAAGACCCAGGGAAAAGTGAGTTGAGTGAATTGGTCCTTCCCGGTTTTCCCCGGGTGCTCTGCTTTCCTCCCACAGTCCAAAGACATATTTCAGCTGGGACCAGAAAACTCTAGGCCTATAGGACTGAAATTAGGTTAATTGGTCATTGTGAATTGTCCCATGATTAAGTTAGGCTTTACCAGGGTTGTCTGGAGTTGCTGGGACAACATGGTTCAACGAGCTGCAAGGGGACTCCCTGTGCTGCATTGCTAAGTAACAAATATTTGTAAAACATGCCGAAATGTACTTCTTCAATGCATGTGCTCTATTTTCATTCTTGTGCATTTTGTGTATTAGAGACATTACAACGACAATATAGATAGATTATCTTTGGTCGCTCTGACACTTTGGGATTAAATAGGAAATGTATGCTGAATTGTGGTACACAACTGAATTCTCAGACACAGAGATTCCTGGCTGTGTAGTACTGGTGTCTCCACGAAGGTCTCCTTACATTCATCTATCTCTGGAAATACACAGAAAGCAGCTAGGACTGGGTATTCAGTCATAAGTGTAGGTTTATTAGTCCTGGAATTTTCTGGTCCCAGCTGAAATGCAACATCTTTAAAGCAGGGTCAAATCACAGTCTAATTCAAAGTTGTAAATCTTTCAACTGCTCTTAAGGGTCCTCCTGAAACAAGGCTTTGACGGTGTGCTTAGGACCAGCACTTTCAGTGCGCCTTGCCTTTACAAATGGGAGCAGAGGCAGGAAGTGGAGAATACACCTTCCTGCCTCATTTACATCTTTGCATGGAAACTGTGCTATCTGCACAGAGAGTCTGTGCTGGGAATCCCAGGTTAATAGTGGTCACGATGGGGAGTGGTAATCTTGTTCTGGTCATTATAGATCTACCCATGCATATTCTGCGTTTCGAAGGGACGTACATTTGTATCACTCAAGAAAGCTCATAACTAATTACTAGTGTGTCTTTCTAGATTTTCATTGTAAGCAAACTTCAAATTAGTAGTTCCTCCTGAGTTTATGGTAAAAGCCTCGCATTTATGTACCACCTGTCAAGAAGAACCAAACTCCCCCATTGTTGCATGCTCTCCAAAAATGAAGAATGTTGCACTCCAGATGATCTGTTTTGGTAATACTGAGGGTGTGATAGATATTTAGCAGGGGACAGGGGTAGTTTTTGCTCTTATGGATACAGTGCCTTAGTTCTTTTTTATATCCACATCAGGAGTAAATAGGCAGCCATTAGTCTTGCGAGACCATGGACCTACACCTGGAAAGTCTTCACTCTCCAGGGCGCAGGTCTGGGCAAGGTTGTAAGGAAGACTGGCAGTTGCCCATGCTGCAAGTCTCCCCTCTCCATGACACCGATGTTGTCCAAGGGAAGGGCATTTGGACCCACCAGTGTCGTCGCAGAGCACTGTGTGATTAAGTGCCTTGCTCAAGGACACAACACGCTGCCTTGGCTGGGACTCGAACTCATGACCTTCAGATCGCTAGGCGAATGCTTCAACCACTTGGCCACGTGTCCACATGGAGTAAATAGGACTGCAGGTTTAACATGTAATCTAAAAGATGACACTTCTAGTAGTACTGTACAGAAGAATATCTGGATATTTGTGAATAGGCCTCAGGTTCACGAATTGAACTCAAAGGGGTCTGACTCAGAGGCAGATGTGGAGTCACCTCAGCTGCAGCAGACACTTTGGCAAATCACACCACAGAAGAGTTAAGGGGAATGTTTCATATTATTTTTCATGCTATGTAAATGATTCTTCTGTCGTCGCCAATTAACTGGACGCTGAAAACTCACCCTCGTTCCTCAATCACACTTCATTTGCTTGTACAGAAGGAGAACGGCCCAGCTCCTGTCAACCACACTGTTCTGAAGTTTGAACAAAGAAATATAATTTTTATACAGAATTGACTAGTTGGAGACAGAAACTGACCAACTGGTGACATTGTGTATGTTCAAATTCCTTATTTGCATGATTAATCACCAATCATACTACAGTAATACAGGTATTAAAAGCTAATAGAATCAACTTGTTAAAAGCCAGTAATACTTCAGAGTTAGTAGAGTAACTGGCCATAGTAAGTGTCATTCTAAAATCCTTCATTTGTATTCTTATCTTCTCTTGGCATTCCAAATGGCTCCAGTCCCCCTGCTGTGCAAAGGGAAGTTATGCTCTTCAAGGACCTTTCTTGCCTGGGATGACTGCACATGACCTGTAAACTACCCTTGCCTGGACATTATCTTAACCCTTGCCTTGCTTCAACTCCCACACCTCAGTTGCTCACTTTGAGGGGGCAGAGATCGTCTGCGGTCACTGGATTGTTGAACTCTCGGATGGGCAGTCGTACAGTTGCTGCAATTCATTGTCTAGGCTCCAAGATGGAAAATGTCATCTCAGATGAAGCATGTTGGAAACCATTGAAGCAGTAACCTAGTGTTGGTGCCTTCAAGAAAAGGTAGGAGATAGTGGGAAACATAAAAATCTCCAGCTTATGGAAAACTGAGGTTGGGGAGAATAGGCACCATAATATTTCACACTTGGCCATGCAGAAGTAGACCAGTTCAGACTATTGTATCTATTGAAGCCCCAGGTGAGCTATTTTGACTAATCACATTTCCCTTCTCTAAAATGATGTTTCTTGTGCTCATCCAGGTATATTTGATGCCTGCATCTGTCTCCACCACACTATCTGGCAGTGATTTGCAGTCCACGTCACACTATGAGTGGAAAAACCTTTTCCTCAACTCACTCCTAATTCTTCCACCATCGTCCCACATTCTCCAGTTTATGGGTCTATTTTGAAAGCATGAAGTTTTTATTTGTAAATTTGATTTGATATGCAGGGAAAGAAATAAAGTTCCTTCTAAAATCAACAGTTGACTATGTACCACTCTACCACTCTCAGGTTGGAGGAGCAATACTTTGTACTCCATATGGGTAGCCTCCAACCTGAGAGCATGAACATTAATTCCTCTAATAACCTCCCTCCCCTTCTTTCTTCTTCCATTCCCCATTCTGGCTCTCCTCTTACGTCTTCTTTTCTCCTCACCTGCCTATCACACCCCTGATGTGCCTTTCCTTTTCTCCCATGGTCTATCCTCCTCTCCCATCAGATTCCTTCAACTTCAGCCCTTTATCTTTTCCACCTATCACCTCTCAGCTTTTCACTATATCCCCCCCCACCCACCCACCCACCCAATTACCTTCCTCCTTACTGAGCTTCACCTATCACCTTCCAGCTTGTACTAGTTCCCTCCCTTCACCCTTTTATTCTGGCTTCTTCACCCTTCCCTTTCAGACCCAACGAAGGGTCTCAGCCTGAAATATCAACTCTTTATTTCTTTCCGTTGATGCTGCCTGACCTACTGAGTCCCTCCAGCATTTTATTTATTTATTGAGACACAGCGCGGAATAGGGACCTCTGGCCCTTTGATCCGTGCTGACCAGCAACCCCCGAGTTAACCCTAGCCTAACTGGTAGGTCCTTGGACTTGGAGGAGGTCACAGGAAGAATGTTCAAATTCCTTACAGGCAGTGGCGGGAATTGAACCCAGGTCGCCGGTACTGTAAAGCGTTGTGCTAACCACTATGCTACCATGCCGCCCCTTGAACTCAGGATTTCCAGCATTTGCAGAATTTCTTGCGTTCATGTTTATTAAAACCATCTTCCTCGTCATAGAAATTATATCAGGTGGGGCCCACCAAAAGCAAAACTGCTGA
This sequence comes from Mobula hypostoma, assembly GCF_963921235.1. NCBI lineage: Eukaryota > Metazoa > Chordata > Chondrichthyes > Myliobatiformes > Myliobatidae > Mobula > Mobula hypostoma. The sequence goes on from NC_086122.1 coordinate 28,253,233, forward strand.
TTAGTTCTGAGAAAAACACTTGTAATAAAATATAATGGATGTTCTTAACCAGCTTGATAAATCCTCTACTTGATGTACAGAAAGAAGATTAAAGAGGTGAAAAGGAGCTTAATGTTACCTCTTTAAAACTGCAGGTGAATTGTATTACGTCGTCAAGGTCACGTACCGGTTCTAATTAGGAGCTTCATGTAATCATCAAAAATGTAAAAGAAATTTCCGAAAAGGACAAAAGTGAATCATCACTGACAAGGAGATCTATTGAATTGCAAAACAAAAATTACACAATATCTGAATATTTTTGGAGATGTTCTCCTCCCTCTCTACATCCTCACCTTGGCTGTGCCCATGATTTTCCTAAAACGCCCCAAAGGGGATGAACATTTTCACTTCTGGTACTGCAGGCAGTGTCACCATAGACCTACCATTTCTCCAGGTAATGTACTCTATACCACTGATAGTTGTTTTAAAGTTGCACATTACTTTAGCCCTGTATCCTTCTGTCCATCGCAGGCATTCTGAATGTTATTAACCCTGTCAGTATTCTCATCAGCCTTGCTGTATCTGAGAGAATTATATTTCTGACTTTGTCCCTGGCTCTTGTTAATGCATTCAGTTGGAGGATTTCATAAACTTACAGAACAACAGTATCTTTCTTCATTCAGTTCAGGTTTACTGTATATGGGCACATGTGGCATAAATTTAGGTTCCCTGCTGCCTATAGCTAGGGAGGTTTGAATGTTGTTTAGGGTCAAATTATTACACAAATCATTTGTGCACATGTGCAAAGATCACTTACACACACTCATACACACGTATGTGCACACTCGTACCATAAATGTACAGAATTTTCAGAATAAAATGAAAGTTATTGTACAGTGCTGATTGGTTCCACCACTTCTCAAATGGGCCATGAAAATCCAGCTAGAATTAATCAAGTGCAAGATACCTAGCATTTTGCACATCCCAACTGTTGTCGCATAAACAGAATCACCAGAGAAAAGCAACCGGTCGGTATGAAGTAGTCTCTTTGACAAAACGAGTTACAGCAGTCTTCATATTGAGACCCTTTCAGAGGAAGAGGCCTGCTTGACCCAACACTACACAACATTTTGTATGCTAAAGAACACAGGACAATTCCATATTTACAATACATCTACAATGCTTCCTTTGAATTCCACGCAACTTTCACACTTCCCTTGGCACACCCACACTACAGACACCCAAATGAATCTTGAATGAGAATTATCTGATCTTCCATTTAACTGTGGTTCAAGGCTCTTAGGAACCCATTGTGCAGAGCTGCACTCTATATTTAATCGAGAGAGAGAGAGAGAGAGAGAGAGAGAGAGAGAGAGAGAGAGAGAGAGAGAGAGAGAGAGAGAGAGAGAGAGAGAGAGAGAGAGAGAGAGAGAGAGAGAGAGAGAGAGAGAGAGAGAGAGAGAGAGAGAGAGAGAGAGAGAGAGAGAGAGAGAGAGAGAGAGAGAGAGAGAGAGAGAGAGAGAGAGAGAGAGAGAGAGAGAGAGAGAGAGAGAGAGAGAGAGAGAGAGAGAGAGAGAGAGAGAGAGAGAGAGAGAGAGAGAGAGAGAGAGAGAGAGAGAGAGAGAGAGAGAGAGAGAGAGAGAGAGAGAGAAAAAGAAAAATATGACAACTTGTAATATCAATGTTTCAACGGGATGTTTCCTTATGATCTTTCCAATGGAAACCCAAGACTTTGGCTCACTCCACATCTCACAAGGTGAAGGCCTCAGCCTGAAATATCAACTGTTAATTCTTCTCCGTAGATGCTGCCTGACCTGCTGAATTCTGAGTATGTGTTGCTCAATATTTCCAGCATCTGTAGAATCTCTTGTATTTGTTATTCCCTCTACCTCCGTTGTTCCCTCCTCTGCTGCTTATGATCTCATGATCTCAGTATCCCCTTGATCCCAGTGGTGAAGAGAACAAAATCAGATCAATATTCCAAGCTGTATTTATATTTGCAGTCATAAGATAAAACTGTGCACGTGTCATCTCTCTAAATGTTATCAAATCTTCGTAGCTGACTTCTAAAATTATTTGCCTCCCCTACTGCCCCTATACAGCGCTTCCCAGAAATGGCAACACTTTGTAAGGCTGCTGAATTGAAGTGGGTGAAGATTTGATGATGACAAGATGGCACGAAGGAGGGAATAACGTGAGTATCTTGCAGAGTTTTTGCCCGCTGCGGCATGGAAGGTGTGAGATGTGGCAGATAGCTTGTGTGAGGGTCTGGTGGGAAGGATAAATACCGAGTGGAAAAGATTGCTCTTGGTCAACACTGAGGTTTGACTTTTTGGCTTCATTTTGTTATTAACTTACTCCCACTACCGCAGAGCAATTTATGCCTGGTGCTCTTCCTGGTTCCCTGCGGGATGAAATCTTCTCCAAAAAAAAAGATCTCTAGAGCCATGGAAAACTGGGAAATCTGCCCTTCCCTCATGGCGCCTCAGCAGGTCTCACGGAACATAGCTTGCTGCTAAAAAGCACTTCCCCTTTAAGAGATGCAGGCAAGGCTTTAACGAGTGCTCAGGAGGCTGAACTAGCGTGAACCACTCTCAAAACTGGGCACAGAGGTAATGTGCTAAAGAGAATAGATGGCGTTCTTAGGGCAGGCCAGTCACTATATAAGGCTGCAGTGTGAATTCTGTGTGGTTTCACCCTACAGTGGGTCAACAGGGCATGAATTAATTGCGCGTTGCAAACCCAGAGCACATTTCCAGTTGCCCTCATCATGGCTTCAAGTCTTTTGGATTGGTCGGATGTGATTAGCGTAAATAGTTCTCATTAGACAATTTGGAAACTTGTTCTTTCAGTTGCAACACACCTCAAAATCTTGTGGCTTCTTTTAAAACAGCTGCAGAAATCTTACAACCTTTATGAACTCCTCTGAACCACCCAAATTCAGAGCGGAGTGTTCATTTTCCCCTGTCAGTCCGCCACGGTGTCCAAGATCTCGAAACAGAATACCCCATTTGCTCAAGCATTCTCTTTGTAACTTCTAAAACAAATCTTATTGTTAAGACTTACTGCTGAAGATAACCTGCGGTGTCTAAAACAGTGGTATGGTTGGATTTAGGATATTATTCTTTGAGGTATTGTAACATTTGGTATGTCTGTCACAGAATGGCATTGAATGGGAATCTACACTACAATCTTCATTATGTACTTAGTAACCCATCACTTATGTGAAGTCTTCTTAAAGTATTGGACAGAAAGATAATTCAATAGCTACATAGTGTATCTCTTGATATCACAGCTTCAAATGAGACTTGCAGCTGTTTGCACAATGCCATTCATTTCAATCGGGGAACAGTAATGTCAAATTTGTACTGTGGAAATCCATATGTATCCCACTGATTGGTGAAATACAATACACACACTCCAATTATTCCTGCCCCTATTTTACTGGTGGTGAGTCACAGCACAATCCTGCTTACAGAAGTGGTTTGACATTGTGTGAAGCTGAAGGGCATCTCATAAGTAGTGGAAGTAGCCATTTCTATGGCAAGTGGAAAGGATGTAGTCATGGAGGTCACAGTGGTATTGTTTGTCCAACACTCTACTTTAAGGAACACACATCAAAGTTGCTGGTGAATGCAGCAGGCCAGGCAGCATCTCTAGGAAGAGGTACAGTCGACATTTCGGGCCAAGACCCTTCATCAGGACTAACTGAAAGAAGAGCTAGTAAGAGATTTGAAAGTGGGAGGGGGAGGGGGAGATCCAAAATGAAAGGAGAAGACAGGAGGGGCCTCCTCTACTGTAAAGATGAAGCCACACTCAGGTTGGAGGAACAACATCTTATATTCTGTCTGGGTAGCCTCCAACCTGATGGCATGAACATTAACTTCTCTAACTTCCACTAATGCCCCACCTCCCCCTCGTACCCCATCCGTTATTTATTTATATACACACACTCATTCTCTCTTTCTCCTTTTTCTCCCTCTATCCCGCTGACTATACCCCTTGCCCATCCTCTGGGTTCCCCCCCTCCCCCCTTTCCTTCTCCCTGGGCATCCTGTCCCATGATCCTCTCATATCCCTTTTGCCAATCAACTGTTCAGCTCTTGGCTCCATCCCTCCCCCTCCTGTCTTCTCCTATCATTTTGGATCTCCCCCTCCCCCTCCCACTTTCAAATCGCTTACTAGCTCTTCCTTCAGTTAGTCCTGACGAAGGGTCCCAGCCCGAAATGTCGACTGTACCTCTTCCTAGAGATGCTGCCTGGCCTGCTGCGTTCACCAGCAACTTTGATGTGTGTTGCTTGAAATTCCAGCATCCGCAGGTTTCCTCGTGTTTGTGTTTTTAAACTCTACTTTAAGGTATATGTTACTATGCCCAGCGGCTTGGCTATTCTGCTTGTGTTCGACTCGTGTTGGCAGTCCCTGCATATCCACCTGATTCCCTCTCAAACTGGCGCAGGATTTGCCTGTGTGAGGTACAGTATCTGACCATTGTTCTTCCTCTTGATGCCATGGTAATTCATGATTATTTGGGCAATCTCATGTATGCCTTCAGAGAGATGGTTTATTCCTTGGGAATGATCTTTATACAGCATCAGGAATGAGAGACAGAGCGTGGAAATCCCCCAGCCATGTACTGTGCATAAGTCTGAGGCACAGATATATTGATAGCGTGCCGGAGACCTCTGCACGGTACTGAGGTAATTTTTTGTGTTACACTGTACTGCTGTTGCTGCAAAAAAAATAAATCATGACATATGTGAGTGATGATAAACCTGATTTTGGTATGGGTCTCTATTGTGGACTGAGAGGGGAATCGTCATTGGGAAAAGCTGAAAGGAGGGGAGGGAGCAGGAAGTACCAGAGAGATAATCTGTAAAGATCAATAAGTCAATTGTTTGGAATCAAATGACAACGCCTGGTGTCTCAGGACTGGGTGTGTCTGTACCCCTGCCCTTGGCATTCCTTCTCTTCCACCTGTCCCACACCCCTCCCTTGGCGCTCCACCCTCACCGTTCCCAACATCCTTTGCTCCTGTCAGATTTACAAACTTGCTCCCCACTCTACGTTGAGAGGTACAGTACTGAGCAGATGTCTTAGGAATTCTAGCAATATCCATGTGCCTAAGACTTTTGCACAGGAATGTATGTTGGGTTCTATTTAAATCAATTAGCCCTGTGGCTGTTGTCTGCCTGTTTATCCATTCAGGCAAGCATTACCTCTGGTCAGATGTCTTGCAATGCTGCTTCACCTTGTGAAGGAAGCCCTATTCACCACATCTTTCTCCTTGATGGGCAACCAAGATGTTCGCTCATAATCACTGAGGGTTTCTCAGTTTGCCTTTCATGGAAATGGCCATTTTGCATTGCTTCATTGTTTGTACTGATGATCCATGGAATGTCAAAAAAAATCAACATTGAAATTCCTCCCCCTCTTTTTCCAATAAAAATTGTCATCAAGTTCAGTCTGGATGTAGTGCTTTCTGTGCTGGGAGTACTTGATGATGGTTCAAAAACTTGGAATCATTTGCCTTCAGAATACACCATGTCCCTACAGCTTTAATAAATATCATCATTTTTTGAAGAATTTTAATTATATTGTTGAAAATTGACCTCTTTGGCAGAACTATTTACTATAAGGGCACTAATTGAAAAATCATGGATGAACATGTACTAAAGGCACAATGTAAAATTTGTCAGATTATACTAATTCCTTACTAGTTCTGGTTCCCAGAAGGATAATCTTTAAGTTTGTGAATGAATCTGGAACTCACCTTTGCTATCTCCTGCCCCTTAATAACAGTGAGTATTTTATAATGGGCCAAAACATTTAACATTTTTAAATAATCCTTTCTAACAGTGGGTCGCACACCGTTATCCAGTGAAAAGGTATAGAGGTGGGAGATCCTAAATTCAGTCTCTAGTTTAGGGGTTCCCAACATGTGGACCATAGACCCCTTGCTTAATGGTATTGGTCCATGGTATAAAAAAAGTTGGAACCCCCGCTCTAATCATCTTGCAATACTATTTACCTCTGCAGTTCTGTGGTTGGAAGGGGAATTTTTGTCTAGAATCTGCAGTTCTTACCTTAAATCAATGATTCATTCTGGAAGCGCATAAATGGTTTAGACTCAGTAATGAAGAGAGATTGAAGAGGTAGGTTTGGTTTTCCTCAGAGCAGAGGATGCAAAGGAGGCCTGATAGATGGGTACAGAATTATGAGGGGCATAGGTAGGATAGATAGTGATTCTTTGTGACAGAGGTATCTATAATCAGAGAACATGGATTTAAGGTGGGGATTAAAAGGTTTAGAAGGGATCTGAGAAAGAAAAATTGTCACCCAGAAGGTGATTATAATCTGGAATGCTCTGCTTAGGAAGGCTTGGGTGGGACGTACTCTCGTAGCATTTAAAAAGCATCTGCCTGAACTCTTGAATCACTAAGATGTAGTAGACTAAGTGTTGGGAAATGGGACTTGTATAGCAAAGTACTTGATGGTCAGCTTGGATGTGATGGATCAAATGCTTTGTTTATGTGTCATACGACTCAACACCTGCACTTTGTTACTTGTGGTTGAAAAGCCCGCTGGTGCTCACCATCGTTTTGCATGCTAGAAAATATATGTTCAGGTGCAATGCTATCTTCACAGGTGAAAAACTGGCTCCTGATCCAAGAAAGGATGAGCTGGCATTGGAAAGGGTCCAGAGGAGGTTCACAAGAATGAGAGGGTTAACATATGACGAGCATTTGATGGCTCTGCACCTGTACTCCCCGGAGTTTTGAAGAATGAAGGGAGATCTCATTGAAACTTAGCAAATATTGAAAGGCATAGATAAAGCAGATGTGGAGAAGATGCTTCCTATAGTGGAGGGAGTATAGAACCAAAGGGCACTGCCAAGGAAATGCAAGGAATTTCTTCAGTTAGAGGGTGGAAAATCTGATGGCTGTGGAGGCCAAGTCATTGTGTGCATTTAAAGAGGAGATAGATAAAGGCATCCGTTAGTCTTGCGAGACCATGGATCTGCACCTGGAAAGTCTTCACTCTCCAGGGCGCAGGCCTGGGCAAGGTTGTATGGAAGACCAGCAGTTGCACATGCGGCAAGTCTCCCCTCTCCAAGACACCAATGTTGTCCAAGGGAAGGGCATGAGGACCCATACAGCTAGGCACCAGTGTCGTCGCGGAGCAATGTGTGATTAAGTGACTTGCTCAAGGACACAACACGTTCCCTCAGCTGGGGCTTGAACGCACAACCTTCAGGTCGCTAGTCCAATGCCTTAACCACTTGGCCACGTGCCCACACCAGGAGATAGATAGGTTCTTGATTAATAAGCGCATTAAAGTTTATGGGAAGAAGGTAGAAGAATGGGGTTGAGAGGGATAATAAATCAGCCATGACGGAATAGAGGAGTAGACGCAATAGTCCAAATGGCCTAATTCTGCTCCAATGTTTTATGGTCTTATGGCAGAGAAAATAGTTGAGAAAATGGAAAATATCTTATATAAATATGTGGTTGAAGTATGCTTGAATTACTACACTTCTAATTTAACGGTGTTTATCTGTTGGAGACAAATTGCACTATTGCACTTGCGTTGCTCTGCAATGGTGCAGTGGTTAACATGAAATAGAAGCATAATTAGGCCATTTGGCCCATTGAGTCTGGTCCACCAGTTCATCATGGCTGATCCGTCTCAGCTCCAGTCTTATGCCTTCTCCCCTTATCCCTTCATGCCCTGGCTAATCAAGAATCTATCAGCCTCTGCCTTAAATATACCAAATGACTTGGACTCCACAGTTCAAGGGCCCTGGGTTTGAATGTGACCCTAGTGCTGGCTGTATAGACTTTACTACTGGTTGCTGCAGTTTCCTTCCCCATGCCAAAGAGATGGTGATTGACTAATTGACTAATGTAAATCACCTCTTAATATGGATCATCATCATCATCATTATGTGCCATCCGTATGATGTGGGCAATCATGGTCTTGATCTTGATTGTTCTTGGCAAATGTTTCTGCAGAAGCAGTTTGCCATTGCCTTCTTCTGGGCAGCATCTTTACAAGACTGGTGACCCCAGCCATTATCAATACTCTTCAGATCTTGTCTACCGAGAGTCGGTGGTTGCATGACCAGGACTTGTGATATCTACTGGCTGCTCATACGACCGTCCACCACCTACTCCCGTGGCTTCACATGACCCTGATCTGGTGGGGGTGGTGTCTAAGCAGGTGCTACACCTTCCCCAAGGGTGACCTGCAGGCTAGCGGAGGGAAAGATCACCGTATGCTTCCTTTGTAGAGACGCATCTCCACCCCACCACCCACTTGGGTATATGGCAAAAAACGAGGCAAAGAACAGCTGAAGGGCATGTGAGAAAGTATAAGCTGCAGGGCCTTTGGGAAGTTAGGAGAGGTGGACTAGAACTGATGGGGTTGCTCTAGACTCTAGTGTTCCCAACCTAGGGTTCACAAGCTGCTTGGTTAATAGTAGGGGTCCATGACATAGGAAAGTCTGGAAACCCCTGCTCTAATGGAAGGTGGCATGCACACAACAGGTCTCTGTGTTGTATTGAGGAAGTACGTGAATTATCAGTAGAACTTGGCTAGAAAACTGCTGACCTCTCTGCAACTGCTCGAGTGCCCTGTGTATATGTCTGGGTTCACATACATACAGCACATATCCCACTGGTTGTGACCCCCACCCCCAACTTCTCTGTCCAAATGGTTGAATCTGACCTTAACAGGAGCCAAAGACATTCCAACTTCTACTTTACCTGGGGCTGTAAAGGCAAAGCTTGCGTCTTGAGGTTTGTGATTAAAATGACCAGCATTCACTGTTGAAACACATTAGACTGCCCTGGCTGACCCACTGACTCCTTAATATCATTATTGGATGGATTCAGCGCGGTGTTAATCCCAATCCTACCTATTTTCCCAGTCTCAATTCCCGACACCAAAGTAAAAGAAAAAGTCGTGACTGGAGCCATCAATATGGATGAAAGGAGAGGGATTATTTCCTATATTTGGTTAGATTTATTACAGTTATAATTTTTTTTCATGGAGTTAAAGTTTCCCAGCTTTTCTGGTTAAGCCGCATTGACTTCCAGCTGCTTTCTGATCTCACTGGCGTTGCACAGAAGAGTGTTCCCCGGCAGCAGGTGGGGTGACACCGTTTGTCTGAGGTGGGATATGCACATGAATTGTCTATTTTCAAGTACTGCATAAAGTAACCAATCCAAACAAAAAACACGCTCCAAACCACTCCTTCCTGAGTCTCCCCGCTCCCCGTGGCCCCATAAGCTGCCAGCTGAAAACCTTACTGAAGTGACATATGTTGGTCAGAACATTTAATTATCCAGTAATGCTGACACTCCGTTTGTTACCATAGTACTGCAAAGCACAAACTGTTAAGAGACTGTGTGGGACTGTTAGAAAACTGAAATGCTTCATCCCAGAAGAATTTGATGTTAAGATTCTCAGCTGACTATTGCATTTGCTTTCCCTGAAATTTTGTTCCATCCCTCATCGCCACTGTTACCCCTACCCTCTCCTCGAAGATTCCTAGGCACTCCTTACTGCTGACTGCAGTCTAGGCCCCTCAGCTGACCATTAGCAGTAATTGATACAGTCCTCATAGCTAATACAGTTGTCTGTGTCTTTTTTTACTGCTGATCAGCGCATTTCTACCTCAAGCCCCACTTCAATCTAGCTCTATTTGTTTGCTATTTAATAATATATTTTACTGCCCTTTGCCTTAGCGACTGTATTAAAAATGCATATATTTGCGGGCATGCACTTTATTATCATTTCCTTCTGACGCAGATATAAACGTTCAGCGTATTCCCCACATATAAATATCCCCCAGCAGCAAGGAGTGTCTGACTTATTTGCAGGGAATATCTTTATTGCAACCGGAGCCACGGTGAATGCATATCTGAAGGGAACGGCAGCAGACTGGCCCGAAACCTTGTCATCTTCACTTTTCTTGAGAGATCATGAGCAGCAATTCTCAAGAACCCATTGTGCACAGTTTACTAAATACTGCAGTCACCAACACCCAATGAGCACTGGAGATGAGAGTTTGTGCGTGAATAATAATTTTTCATCCGAGTATGAGTAACATTTGAAAAGGGGAGGCAATATCACGGTTTTTATTAAAATTCAGAATTTTTAAAAAATCTGTTGCAGGACTCCAGCTTTCAACAGTCTGATACTAAAGAGTTATTACCTGCAGTTCTTTCTGAAATGGCTGAAACATAGGAGAAGCAGGCTCAGCATGCAATCCATTACTTATTCAGGGTCCTGGGACCATTAACTGTCATCCCAATATAACTAGCCTTTGCTAAAAGATTAAACAGTTGGGGCGGGGGGGGAGGGGGGGCAAAGGGAGATAAATGCCATTCTGGAGACAGAACTTGCCTGGACTTTGCGACTGTCTGTGAGGGTTAGGTTGTCACAATTTGCACCAATGTGGCAGGATCATTTCCTAATCGAGAGAAGAGTAATATTCATTATCATATAACTGTTCAGCCCAGGGATTTTTTTTTGCCTTGCTGCTGGTGAGTTGGTATTGATCTAGAGAGGGGGTTGGAGGGGGAGGGAAAGCTGATACAGCTTTTGCATTCTATGAATGAACAACAGAAGAATGTAACGATCAGGAAAGGAGAGCTGCCTTGAGTGTATCCTGAGATTCTGCCTCGCACTATCCCGTGTCCCTGTGGCCTGTAACATCAGCATATTCATCACTGCTGTCGGTATTAGTGGACTGTTTGCAGCCTTCAGCCTTAATTGGGGGCTACAGCACTTTGAGAGGAGGAAGAGGGGAACAAAAAAAAAATCGACGGTATCTCCAAGTCAGCGAAAGGACGATGAATGTGCTCCTTGAGGACAGTTGGGAAGGGAGGGGGGGGGTGAGAGGTAACGTTCAAGCAAAAAGAACTGATACAGTGTCCGAGCGGGCTGTGGTTGGTCAGCTGCTTTCCAGCTAATGACAGGTGCTGAATCAGGTTCATTGGTAATATTTCCATGAATGGGAGAGGGGGAGGTACGGCAAGGCCACTCCCAAGCCAACCGAATGCAGAAAGTACAAGGAACCTTCTGCCACCACCCCCAACAACCCACCCCCCGCCGACCACCCACCACCCCGCCTCTCTCGACCCTTGCTAACGGATGACGCAGCAGAAATGAACTGACAGCTCGGAACAGGACCGGGTGACTTTAAAAATGGCTTCAAGAAGTCACCTCCTGAAACTTCTGCTGCAGGCAGCCGCCTGGGGATGTAGTCAGGTTGCCTCGTACCTCACCAGCAGGGCAATTAAATGCTGAGGCTGCGCTGGAGATGTAATAAAGTGAGAGCAGTGAACAACTGTTAAGGTAATATTTGCCACATATGCAGCTTGTTTTTGTCATACATATGAATTAGTTGTGCCTGTATTAAATGGAGGGTGGGGGCGAGAGTCAGAGTGGTGGAGAGCACTCATTAACTGTTTAAGGGATTTTTAAGGTATGAGACTGCTGTATTGAGATCAGTTGAGAGTTGCATAGGCTAACATGCTTCTTAATCAAAGACTTTTTTTTTAAACTGTATGTTGCTTGCGGCCTGGGTTTTCTTTTATATCCGAGTCAAAACCTTTTGAGGGTGGGGCTGATTCGTGATAAAAGGGGCCATTTTGCATTCTATTAAAGATGGGCTATCTCCATAATGAGTTTTGATTCCTGGCTTCTTGCTTTGTCCAGGAATGCGATGTGAGTATGTTTCACCACACAGCTGTGTTAGCAGTAGCTTAAGGTCGCTTAGAACTGGGAGTCAGTTTAGTTTCCCTAACAATGTGGCTGCTTTTCGAGGTTGGGTCTAAGCGTTCAGCTGTTTTTAAAATAAGGCAAACGGTCTTAGTGAGACACTTTTGCTTTAGTCGGAGTGGAAAAAAAACTTTCAGCTCTAGATGTTGGTTACAAAGCAGTTTTTTTCAGTCATGCTCCATGATGTTATACAGACAGAAGTGAGTGCTAAACGATTATTACTGTATTAGGAAATAAACACGCTTCCAACTTATTATGTCATTTTAAAGAGGCGTTTGCATCAGCAAGAGCTTGTAATATATCCTGTCGTTGTCTTGTACTACATTAGATATGTGATAGTTTTATTTATTTTTACAAGAGAGTTAATGTTCAAAACGCTGGGTGCAGCCTCAGTTAGAAGACAGTGCCTTATCCTTAGGGACCTGGGTTTGAATCCAGGCCAAACGGAGCAGCTGAAGGACTTTTCTCTAGTAGAGGAGGGAGAGAGGATGACAGAAGCTGACTGTGTGATAAAACTCTGTCCTTTCACCTCTGTAGTCCACAAACATGAGCTAGGCAAACGGACTGGCACCATCGAATGCATCTTCATTGTCTGATAGGTTTTAATTTACAGTTAAGGTTCAATCACCCTCTGCCCAGATATTTGTGAATTGTATCACTGGGGTAACATTTACAGTAGACTTCACACATGTCACTGGTGAGTTAGCATTATTTTTTTTGTTTTACAAGGCATTTTTATATAATTAGCTATTTCTAAAACTGGGTGGCAGGGCAGATATGTTTCTACCAAAGGAGGTGTAAGGCGCTCTTTTCCTCCGCTAGCCCTCAGGTCACCCTTGGGCAAGGTGTAGCACTTGCTTAGACACCCCACACCCCTTCCATCAATCAGGGTCACGAGAAGCCATGGGAGCAGCTGGTGGATGGTCGCACGAGCAGCTGGTGCACATCACAAGCCCTGGTTATGCGACCACTGACGCCAGGCTGACAATCTCTGAAGACCATTGATAATGGCTGTGGTCACCTGTCTTGAAAAGGCACTGCCCAGAAGAAGGCAATGGCAAACCACTTCTGTAGAAAAATTGCCCTAGAACAATCATAGAACAAACCGTGATTGCCAACGTCATACGACACAGCACATAATGATGGTGACGACTTCTATAATTAATGGCACATCTCGGGCTCAGGAACATCTAAAAATATTATAACAACCTTGCCTGTGGGCAGCTTGTTAAGGAATTTAAACATCGTTAAAGATTTTTTTCATGCTTTGCTTTACTTTTGACACAGGTTTTTGTCCATCTTTCACTTAGATTGTTGATCCTTTGGCTGCTTCAAGGCTCAATATTCTATGATTGGTCAGTGAGTTGTGAAGTGTGCACAGGGCAGGACTCAGATGATACTAGTAGAGAGAGCTGGGGGCTGTTAATACGTGCTGAATCAGATTTTTTACATGAATTTTGAGCTTGGCATCCCACTGTGTTAACTTTCCAAAGCGGCTAGGTGCATGTATTGCAATTTAATTATGTAAATATGCATATGTTTATATTTGAAAACTTGACTCTGACCATGTTCATTTGTGTTTGTTCCTTGTATGAATATGTATTAGGATTGTTATTCCATTGTATTTTCTGTGTGTATTGGTAGCATGTATTTTTCTTCTGGTTTTGAAATAGAAGTTAAAGGGTCAACTTTTGAAAAAATCGGCAGTGGTTGAGCATTGCTGCATCGTGACAGATCATCATAATTTGATGGGATGAAAATTGTCCACTGTAGATTTATTCATGCTAAGTGTGAAAGGCGTGTGGATATGATTATTTTCTATATTCTGGATAGCTCTCAATGAATTAAAAAATGGAGCAATTTTAAATTGATTTTCAGTTATGCTTAGAAATGTTGCATGGGAGTGTATCGTATTACAGACAATGCTTCTTCCCTCTGTTGATGTTCAGATGTTGGTCTAACGGGGTGCAGCACTAAAGCTAATTTTAATTGAGGCTTTGCTTATGGCCACACCTTTCACTTTCCCATAATTCCTCATGCTCCTGACCTGTTGATTGGATGACAGTTGTGTTAATGTATAGCATTTATGGAGGGCATTTTTGAACCTTCGCCTCAAAGCTTTCAAAAATAGGCATCTTATCAGAAAATGGCAGTCGTTAGAATAATTGCTTTCTCCTTAAATGTCCTAAGATATGACAGTCAGACCAGTTGTAAGTTGACTCATCAACTACCCTTGTTTCGAGAAGTTCTGAAAGCTGCCTAGTCCAAAATCCACTCCTCTTGTGACCAGTTTTAGGCATGTATCAGTGACAACCCCACTGCTCTTTAACACTTCATTGAAAGGTCTGTTGTCTGTTGACTTCCTCCTTGGTATCCTCAGTGATGGAAATTTCTGTGGAGTGTGGAGATCCTTCCACCGCATTTTAAAAATTGCTTTATTCTATGCTTGGTAATTTTATGTAGAGAGATATTTCCAGGAGATTTTTTAATGTCAAGACAAAGCAAGGAATATCCAGGCCTTGGGGGTCAGACTCCATCCAGAGTTACGTACTTCTTCATATCTCCATATGAAATGCCTGGCTATGGAATGTAAAGAAGTATGTATTTGTGGTGTGGAATATCTTCCGTCATAGAGAAACCAGGATCAATGAACAGACGAGAAACTTGCAACTATAATTCCAATGAATGGTCTTGTTGCTTTCCAGTAAGGTAGCGCGTTTCCAACAGAAAACTTGCTCACATTTCAGCGCTCTGATGAGGATCTTACTGTGGGTGCCGAGACTGAGAAATGGTCTACAGTGAAAGTCATTCATAATTTTATATGGGAGCTTGAGTCTAATGTGGTGATACCACCTACATCCAGAGTCTGACAACAGTCCCTGTGGCAGCTGGGGGATGGGGTTGGTGAAGACCCTGTGCTTTGTCTCAATTTATTGGACACAGAAGCTGTTAACTAACTGTTCGTGACTAACAAAATATTAATTAACTGATCCTTTTTATAGTGAACTTATTTGCTTGTTGATTCAGTGAGGTATGCCATTCCCTGCTTAAGTAGATGACCAAACAACAACTTCTTAAGACAGCGTAGTGTAAGAGCCCACTAATAAATATCCAAGACACTCCCTGTTCTGGATCAAGTGAATGCATCTACTAGAATGGTTAAAGGTACTTCCAACACTCCCTGTTGAATTTGCTTCCGGGCCTCATTTATTCTGAGTGAGGGTCAATAGATGTTGCATGTTATACATTGCTTTACTTTCATGTATAAGCAGGCCAGAGTTAATATTTCCAGATTTCCTTGTGATATAGAAAGACTATTTTGGTCCAAATACTGGCTCATAGAGTCATTGTCATAAAAAAGTACAGCATAGTAACAGTCCCTTTGTCCTCATCCAGTCCATGCAGAACTATTTATACTTCCCACTTCCATCTACCTGCACCTAGACCATAGCCCTCCATACGCCTACCATCCATGCACCTATCCAAACTTCCCTTAAACGTTGAAATCAAGCTCGCATGCACCACTTACACTGGCAGCTCGTTCCACATTCTCACCACCCTCTGAGTGAAGAAGTTTCCCCTCATGTTCCCCTTAAACTTTTCACCTTTCACCTTCCCATGACCTCCGGTTGTAGTTCCACCCAACCTCAGCGGGAAAAAAAGCCTGCTTGTATTTACCCTATGTATACCCCTCATGATAATGTATACCTCTATCAAATCTCTCCCCTCCCCCCAGTCTTCTACGTTCTAGGGAATAAAGTTCTAACCTATTCAATCCTTTTCATAAGCTTGTATACATCTATCAAACCTCTAACCTATTCGATTTTTTTTTTCAAATCAAATCCCAATAATTTCTTTCCTTGTAACCTATTCTCCAGGCATGGCCATCATGTGTGGTAGCAGCTATGCTGGCTGTATCCCTGTGCAGACCTCAGTCCCATGTCACGATATTTAATGGCTTTTCGAGCAAAGCATTGCTATGTATGCAGCACAGGAACTCAAATAAAACTAACTTCCTCTCTCCTATAGGCAATCGACCCAGACCCAAGACCACCCCCCCCAACCCACACACCCACCTCCTTCCCATGTCCAGTGTAGAAGCAGCTGCGATACTGAAAGGTGTTGTCTGTGGACCCTCTTGTTCTTTCAAATTCAAATCAAAGTCACGGGGGGAGAGGCTAGACTGGGAACAATGCTACGACATTCCAGCCAGCGGTACAGGGAAGGGGGTCACACTGCTGGAGATTCCAGTAATATCCCTCAGGCGACTTGAGAGCTATATATTTTCCCCGCTGATGGTTTTGAACAACAGGCCTAGGTGGGTTAGGGGAGAGAGGCAGTAAAACTATTCAACGTCTCACAGATCCACAGTGATTTCGGTTAAGCAACATTTGCTAGTTGTTACAGTGGGACTAGTGATTGTAGCCAGCAACAGCTGTAAGTTTTTAATATCCTTGAATCTTGCGTGATTACTCAAGGCAGGTGCCAGATGCTAAGCTGCAGATCCTGTTTCTCGGAGAGTTTGTCTAAAAACTGTCAGCCTCTTTCTGCTGTCAGAAATAGTACGGCTACTGTTGTGTTAAAGATTTCCATTGAGTCTCCATAGTTTTAACTCATTTCCAAGGCAATCTTTCAAAACTCTGGCAGCAGTACCTGCTTCCAGAGCAGTCGAATGAAGCTTATCGTGGCGCGCAGAGGTAGGGTGAGGCACAGGTACAATGGAATGATACAGAGAATATAAGTTATACATAAATTATACAAGACCGTGACAAGACAAAGGGGAAAATAACAATCAGAAAACCTTAGGGAAACAAAAGGACACAATCAGAGGCAATTGCGACAGCTTTCACTGCGGTGAGGAAAGTTTGCGTACAACTGTGGAGTGAGAATTGCTACCATCAGCTTGTTATTTCCAATATTAAATATTGTAACGTTCTGAATAATTTAGCAACGATCATCTGACAGGCGCTAATTATCTATTTGTCACAGAGCAGTGTAAACATGGGTCACTTCTCACAGCCTTGGATGGAAGTCTGAGGTTTGTTATTTTTTAATCCTGTCTTTCTCAGTTTTGAATTCAAGTGAACATTTTTCGGTCTGTCTTCTAACAGGAGGTGCCTTTTTTTTGTGATAATTTTGTGGCGCTGCATGGCAAATTAGAATAACATGTGGCAAAATGGGTGGGTGGGTTGGTGAAATTGCCCGGGACACACCCGCAGCCCCGAGCTGCCTGGCTTCGGGTGATCGCAGTTTTTAGCCCGTTCTGTCAAACAGGCCAGTATATAAAATCACAGGACGAGCAGAAGCGTTCAGCCTCTCAAGCGCATGTCGATGAGGTCGTGGCTGATCTGAAGCTATGTGCAAATTTCCGGCCATTTCTCTTCAAATTCTGACCATATAAAAATCTTATCAGCCCTGGTTTTGTTTTGACATACACTTGTGGAAAATATTTTCAGATCTTCATTGACATTTATGGAAAAATACTTCTTAATTTTATTACACAATGGCTCAGCTCCTTGCTCTGAATTCCTCTACCACAGCAATAGCTTTTCTGTGTCTATCCTACTGAAACCTGAAGATCTTGACTAAAACATTCATCTTCGTAATCTAACCCTAATGATACCATTACACCATAATTTTTTTTAGGCAAATATATCTTTCCTGAATTGCAATACGCAAAAATTAAATCAGGTAGTCGGATGGCTATGTCTAACATTCAAAATGACAATTTCTCCTCCTAGTTTAATTCCCCTGAGAGAAAAATAATTTGCTTTCTGATTACTTTTGTCTGCGTGTACTTTTTAATGATTAGTGCATCTGCTGCATATATATGCCGTGAACCTTCACCCTGCCTGTCACAAAAGGTGGGATTTCCCTGTGGCCACCCATTTTAATTTTACTTCCCCTGTCGGTCCATGGATATGATGAGGCCACTGTCAGGTTGGAACTCCTCATGTTCCATCAGAATAGCCTCCAACCTGAAGGCATGAACATTGATTTCTCTAACTTCCAGTAATTTCTTTCCTCCCCCTTCCCCTTGACTCCTCTTACTCTTCTTCTCCTCACCTGTCCATCACCTACCTTTGTTGTTCCTCCCACCTTCCTTTCCCTTCTCCCATGGTCCACTCTCCTCTCCCGTCAGATTCTTTCTTCTTCAGCCCTTTGTCTCTTCCACCCATCACCTCCCAGCTTCTTTCTTCGTCTCTCTTTCCTCACTCGCCCACCTCTCCCCCTCACCTGTTTCAACCTATCATCTGCCATCTTGCCCCATCATCTTATTCTGGTTTCTTCCTCGTTCCTTTCCAGTCCTTCTGAAAGATCTTGGCTCAAAATGTCGACTGTTTATTCCACTCCATAGATGCTACCTGACCTGCTGAGTTCCTCCAGCATTTTGTGTATGTTATTCTGGATTTCCAGCATCAGCAGACTTTCTTGTGCTTCTCCATGTTCCCTTCCTCTGTTTGGTCCATTTCACCTCTAGTTTCTTGCCATCAAAGCAACTGTTCTCATAGTTCCCTGACACTTCTTCAAAACCAACACAAAGCCCTGTTTATATCCACAGCATGGATTCATTTGATGTTAATGAGTCTCAGTTGTAGTTTCTTCTTATACTTATAATGACTCAGGAGGCCACTCAACCCATATGGTTCACGTCAGTTCCATGGGGAGTAGTCCCATTAGACTTGTGTCCCCTTCTCTCAATCTGCCGATACTCCTGCAAATTATTCTCTCTCACTGTTGCCCAGTCAAATCCCTCTTCTCCAGACCTTGACCTTTCCCACCCACCTGGCCTCACCTATCACCTCCCAGCTGGCCTTCTTCCCCTCCCCCAACATTTTTATTCTGGCATCTTCCCCCTTCCTTCTCAGTCCTGAAGAAGGGTCTCGGCTCAAAGCATTAACTATCCATTCCTTTCTATAGATGCTGCCTGACCTGCTGAGTTCCTCCAGCATTTTGTGTGTGTTGCTTTGGATTTCCAGTATTTGTGACTTGCTCATGTTTATTATTTAGCTTTTATTTAATATTCATAGAATCATTGAGTAATAAAGCATGGAAACTGGCCTTTCAGCCTAGTGAGTCTGCACTAACCATCAAGAACCTATTTTTGCACTAATCCTACTCGAATCCATTTTATTGCCCCCTTCAGCATCCTCAGCCACTGTCTTAGATTCTACCACTCACCGACACACTAGGTGCAATGTATAGTGGCCAATTAATTTACCAACACACATGCATTTGGAATTTTGGGAGGAAAACGCAGCAGCCTGTGGCAACCCTTGTTGTAGGAGGAAGGTACAAACTCCACACTGGAGGCACAGATGTCAGGTTTGAACCCCAGTCCCTGGATCTGAGTGGCAGCAGCTTTTCAGAGCAACACACCCACACACCTTGCCCTGGCTCTTCGGCCCAGTATTGTCCAGGGCTGCATTTCAAATTTAATCTACAATCCACGTCTTGGTCTAACGATTGGTTTGCTGAAGTTAGTTGGTAAAATTACTGTTTGCTATATACCCTAATTCCAGAATATGCCCTAACAAAGAATCTGTCCACTTCTGCCTTAAAAATACTCTGTTTCCGGAGGAAGAGAATTCCAATAACTTATAACTCTCAAAGGAAAGTTCTGTTAAGAAAGTGTCTTTGGAAAGAGAAAGAGCATTAATATTTTTTGGTTGAAGATCTTTCTTTCTGATTCTCTTCCCGCTGATGCTGTTTGACCTGTTGTGATTATCCAGCATTGTCTGTTTCTGTTTCAGAATCCCAGCATCTGAAGTCCAGAAGGTATATTTTCTCCTTGAAGGACTTCAGTGAACTAGATAAGTTTGTATTAAAAATCCAGTACTTTCATGTAACCATTAATGATAACATCTGTTATTCCAGATAATTTAATTAATCAAATTGAAATACTTCAGGTGCCATGGTTTAAACACATCTTCAGATCAATAGTTCAAGTTTCTGGATTACTTGTTCAATAAAATACCCACAATGTCATTGAATCACTTTTCTGAGTAAGTACCACCTGATGAAGAAAGTTTTAGGACTCTTTCACAATTCTGACCCCTTTCTTTAAGTTAATCCACTTAACGCAGAGGTTCTTGGCTGACTGTTTATTCACTACTTGCCATTAGTACAGATCTGAAATTAGGAATTGGGATTTTAATGAGATTTGAGAATTATTGGAGCATGATTCTCACTTCTCAAGTGTCACCCCCATTCCACATAAATCCCAACTGCTGGACATACAAGCACACAAATTAGGAGCAGGAGTAGGCCACTCGGTTCCTCGACTGCTCTGCATTTATGATGGCAGATCTGATTGAATCCTCATCTCAACTTTCCTGCCTTGTCCCGCAAACTCTCACTCCCTTATCTATCAAGAATTTTGTAATGTGAACAAAGTCACCAAAGAGATACTCAAATTAATGGATACAGAAGTGTTTTATTCAACAAAATGTGACACTTTTGGAGGAAGAGGCTTCCCTACCCAGTATTACATGCTAAAGATCAAAGGACAATTCCACAGTTACAATGTATCTACAATGCTTCCTTTAAATTACATATAATTTTCACACCTTCTTCTTCGCACCATTACTCCAGATACCCAAAATGAATGTTAATCAGCATTGTCTGGATTTCAGTTAACTGACATCCACAGCCCCACAAAAGTATTGTCCAGGGCTGCATTTTAAATTTAATCTACAATCCACGTCTTGGTCTAACGATTAGTTTGCTGAAGTTAGTTGGTGAAATTACTATTTGCTATATACCCTAATTCCAGAATGTGCCCTAACAAAGAATCTGTCTACTTCTGCCTTAAAAATATTTAGAGACTCTGTTTCCGGAGGAAGAGAATTCCAATAACTTCTAACTCTCTAAGGAAAATAATCTGCTTTGTTGCTGTAATGGTTGTTAACACACTTGTGAACAGCAAGGTTCTATACTCTCCTAGTAAGGAAATATCCTCTCCAACAACATTCAAGACTGATAGAGTTTTCACATTATAAACCAGCAATGTTTTAAAAATGTCTGAAGTTACTAATTATGGAATTCTATGCCAAGTACTGGAAAACAATATTAGCACTTATCGGTTGTTAGGATATGGGGAAGAGATTATTACTCATTTAATATAAGTTTCCTTTGACCAGAGTGCATTCCCAGCTCAAGTATAGTTGGATCTATTTCCAGTGAATAGTTTTAAAACTCTGCTTTTCCTCTCAGAGGCTCAAGCATTGGTCATTATTGAAATTTCCCTAATTATTCAACATGTCTGTTTCAACTGTTATCTGATCATCTTTTCTATCACTGGTTCAGTTCAGGCTGATGCACACCCTGTTACCAGATTATAGGCAATGCACCCAGAATGTTGGAGGAACACAGCACGTCAGACAGCATCTATAGAGGGGAATGAACAGTCAATGTTTTGGGTGGAGACCTTTCATCGAGACTGGAAATAAAGGGACAAAAGCCAAATAAAATGAGTCTCCTCCTTCTTTCCTTTCTGCCATGGTCCACTGTCCCCCCCCCCCCATTAGATTTCTTCTTCTTCAGCCCTTTACCTCTTCCTCCTATCCCCTCCCAGCTTCATACTGCATTCCCCCACCCCCTACCCACCCATTTTCCCCCTCACCTCATCTCACCAGATGTACCCAGTTGCCCTCCCACCAACTTCTCTTCCTGGCTTCTGAGCTCTTCTTTGGAAAGGTTCCCAACCTGAATCACTGACTGTTAATTCCCCTCCACAGATGCTGCCTGTCTTGCTGAGTTCTTCCAGCATTTTGCGTGTGTTGCTCGAGATTTCCAGCATCTGCAGAATCTCTTATGTATCCGATTACGGCCAATATGTAGTTTTACAGAAGAACCCTGGCCAGAGGTTTATAAAACTATTCACTAGCTGAAATTTGCATTTTGTTAGTAAAGACTCATAGAAGGAGTGATGAGATTTGCTCGCAACAAGCCTGCAGGCCAAGGATTCCCAACTTGCGGTCCGTGGATCCCTTGGTTAATAGTAGGTGTCCAAAGCTTAAAAAGAGGTTGGAACCCCTTGCGGTAGGCCAATAAGTCTTCTTAAAGCTCACTTTAAATAGTGCGTTTACTCTTTGTCCACAGATGATATTTTCCATTAGGATAGAGCTAAATAGAGACCAGGTAAGTAAAGGCTGGTAAGTAGACAACAAAATGTGTAACCAGTTAATAATTTATTTGTGACTAATAGTGAACAAGATGCATGTTGCAGATCTGGTACATATTCACCAGGTGACATACTCTTGTGCAGAGCATGGCCAAAATCAGGATATAGACAGGACAGCTGAAGAACCAATGTGAAGGTCAGGCCTGTCAATCTTTCAGCCTCTCCTCTATTTGGAAACACAGGAAGACTTTTTTTTCAATACACTTGTGTTTTCCTTTACTGTTTTTGAGAAATGAATTCATATCGTGAGTTGCCTCACTGTAAAGTACTGCTGAGGAAGTCAAATGTAACACAATTTTGCCATCCAAGAAAAAAATATTTTGAAAGCTTATGAGCAGAAATGAAACACTTTGGGATAGGAAAATGTAAGATTTATGCTTTCCTTTTAAATCAATATTTTCAAGCCATGTTTTCCATTCTTTTTCATCTGAATGCCCCAGCATCAGAAAAATAGAACAGGGCAAAGAGCCTTTGAGTCTACAATAGCTTTGATCAAGCTCATGTTTCGAGGAGTCACGACAGCCCAGTGAGCTCTGGGTGAGGGGGAATGATGGTACCACATGTGTGGCAGGCATTTTCCTGGAGGAGAAAACAATAGGTATTTAATGTCCATATGGAAACTAGTGTGTAAAGCCCAACAACTGCTGTATTTAATCACACTCTGTACTTCAGCTTTCTTGGAAGGGACCCAGAAAGTTGCTGTTCTTCTCCCAACTTCTTTTCTCCATTTTGCAATATATCCCTGTTTATGGAAAATGCCCATTGGATGCAGTAGCCTAGTGGTTAGCACAACGCTTTACATTACCAGCGACCCCGGGTTCAATTCCTGCCGCTGCCTGTAAGGAATTTGTACGTCTTTCCTGTGACCACGTGGGTTTCTGCCCAGAGTCGAAAGACGTACAGATTGGTAGGTTAATTGGTTATTGTAAATTGTTCCGTGATTAGCCTAGGGTTAAATCAAGGGTGTGTGGCATGACTGGAAGGGCCAGAAGGGTCTGTTCCCTGCTGTGTCTTAAAAAAAATAACAGGTATAGGCAATAAATAATAACACTGCTCTTATCAAAACAAAAGGAATTAAAATGTTTTTTTTTTGCTGCTTCAGTCCTTTTCTATTTCCCTCTCCTGAAGGCTTTAATTCCTTGGCATCTTCTAATCCTGGCTTGTGATAATGGGTGAGAAAGTCAGGTTATATTTCATTGAATTTTTATACAAATACCTTTCAGTTTGTGCAACTTGAAAGCAGTTACAGGCTGACCAACCAGTTGACTTCTGCTCCCCAAGCCCAAGGTGCGGAAACTAGTTGCAGAACCTCTGTTGCCACAGGAACTGAGATCAGTTAAATCAGTGCGGCTGGGAAACCGTAAACTGATTTTGCCAAGTTACTGGAGGGGCTCCTGAGCAGCAGTGGGACATTAATAAGGTTAATCTGTGTTCAGTTTTAATTAGTCAGTCACTTTATACTTCAGAGTTTTTATTTATTTTGCTTTCTATCTTTTGGATGAAATAGAGAATGCCCAGAAGAGAATTCAGATTAAGAGAAAGTCATTTGCTGAAAATAGTGTGGAATTTCCACTGCTGCTATTCCCATTATCATGTGGTTTGGATATTTCCTCTTCATTCTATAATCCATGAATCAGAATTCTGAGATACCTGGACTATTAAGTTTTGATCTGGACACACCACGTAGTTTCAAGTATTTTTTTTGTCTCTAATAGTGTCAGTGTACATATGAACTGAGAATATAGAGTAAATTTTGTTTATTGCTGAACATTAGTAATCTTATCCAGAGTTCTAATTCCTGCGAGTTGAGACAGCATTATAGTTTGTTCTCCAACTTTGGCTACCAGTTGAAACGTTTCCATGAGTAATAACCACATGGATTTTTGGTTGTAATTTCAACATTCTTGTCCTGTTTTCAGTTTGTTGCTGATGTATTTTTCTTCTGTAATATGTATCACATTTTCTTTGGACTACAATCATTCTGAAGTTCTCATTTAAAGTTTTTTTTTAATTGATTGAGATAAAGTACAGAATAGGCCCTTCTGGCCCTTCAAGCCAGGCAACGATCCCCGATTTAATCCTAAACTAATCAGAAGGCAACTTAGAATGACCAATTAACCCACTAATCAGTAGTTCTTTGGACTGTGGGAGGATACCAGAGCACCTGGAGGTAAATCACACGGTCACAGGGTATAAACTCCTTACAGGCAGTGGCAGGAAATTAACCGATTTTTAATAATGAATTTGGTTAAAGACCAAAAGCCGAAAAAAAAATTTGCTGAATTCTAATTAGCTTTCCCAAGCTGTAGAGTGATTCCTGTCCTTAGCATATAATTTATACATAAATGGACATCCAATTCTTCCTGTAGATTCGAGTGATCATCTCAGAATCAGCATCAGGTTTAATTACGCCAGTATATGTTGTGAAATTTGTCAACTTAGCGGCGGCAGAACAATGCTATACATAATAAAAGGAAAGATACGTCGCATCCAAAACTTCTCCGGTTAGCGGACGATTTCCCTCCACGCTTCTTTGACGTAGTGGGGAACCGCGTGCAAGGCAAGTTACAGCAGTGGTTTGCCATTGCCTTCTGCCAGGTGAGTTTCCAAGGAGATCATCAGCTCGTAGCCCAACACGGATGGAAAGCGTGCAGGGAAGCCGGCTGGATTCAAACTCAGGACCTTTCGTCCTGAAGTCCGATGCTGATGCCACTATGCCGCCAACTGGGGTCAGGCTATACATAATAGTATAGAAAAAAAATGAATTACAGTAAATATATATATATATTAAATAGATAAATTAAAGATAGTGCAAAAACAGAAATAATAAAAAAAGGAGGGGCAATGTTCATGGGTTAAATGTCCACTTAGATATTGGATGGCATAGGGGAAGAAGCTGTTCTTGAATCGTTGTGTGCCTTCAGGCCTCTGTATCTCCTTCCTGAAGGCAATAATGAGAGGAGGGCATGTCCTGGGTGATGAAGCTCCTTAATAATGGAAGCTGCCTTTCTGAGGCACTGCTCCTTGCAGATGTCTTGGATACTACGGAGGCTAGTACCAGATAGAGGTGGCTAATTTTACTACTTTCCTTAACTTCTCTGAAAATGGATGGCACGCTTGTTATAATTTCATCTGATCATACTGTTGTAAGTTAATATGTTATTTTGGTTATTTTTTATTAGAATCTCCATGTGGGTGAAGTAGATTTGTGATGGAATTCTATAAAAATGTGTTGGATGTGCTTCAGTAATGTTAGGCTTGCTTGTTCTGTAAACGGTCTGGTGGTACTAAGCAGCATGCTTTTGGTAATGGAATTTTTTTACAACACTGATTATTGATGTCCACTGTAAAACTTAAGGTTGCTACAAATGGGTATATTGACCTGTGAGGACTATTCTATTCATAATTTGTCATGTAGAGAAGTAATCAAAATGTGCATAACTTGCAGCTTGTACATTTATTATGCTACTGTACTGCAGAGTACATCATCTAATGAGTGATTCTGAGATCTTCCATATGTTCGTTCAACTCCAGATATTTAAGGTTCCAGGTGTAGCCTTCTAACGTCCAGCTGTATCTCATCGCTATCTCTGAACTACTTCACTGCTTCTGATATGAAATGCTTCCCATGGGAAATTAAGTCTTGAATGAGTACAAATTTCCAACAACAAAATGTTGTAGAGTCCAAAGCCCTTGCCTTTGGTCCCACCACAAAATGTTCTCTGGTCCTAAACCAGATAGTTTGCAAACTAATTGTCCTTTCTGAGCCCAAATTGAGTACCTATACACAAACATACGTTCACCCCCTTCTTTCACTGATAACATCACCCCTCTCAGCCAGAGGTGAAGCCCTTAATCAAAACTTAGTTATCTTGAGCCTATTCTAACTCTTTCTAAACTGGAATCTCAGTTACCCACCACCAGAAGCTAAATATTCAAAACTCTGTTGCTCACATAAAGCTCAATGAATTCCTTACTCTTATGTTCACCAACATTCTGTTAGATTCTACCAACATTTTCATTATTAAATTTTAAACTCTTCTCTTCTTTGAAACCATTAGCAATACTCAAGGATGTAGTGGTTAAATTATTGGTCTGATATCCAGGGACTCAGTCTATTGATCTGGACACTAGCTCAACTCTCATCAATGAACATTGAGTATTTATTTTGAAGTAATCAATTAAATCTGGAATAAAATGTTGGGGAGATGAAGTTAAAGTAATGGGCAGAAATGTTAATGTTGCAATGCGAGGATTTTTTTTTAAACCAGACTGTGGCAGATATCTGGAATTAACCACCTGAAAGAATGGTAGAAGCAGAGGTCTTCATCACATTGAAAAGAAACCACAAAGAAATGTTATGGCCTACAGGGCTGTGCAACTAATGCGAGAAGGTGAGACCAGAGAAATTGCTGGGTTTTTTTTCAAATGATTTTATCTTCTGCTCTCCTCTTCCATTTTTCCTGATTTCCATACTTCCAGATCCAGGGTAACAACTCAAGAACCTTCCAGTCCACATAAGGGGGTCTCCATCCAAAACTTCAACTATCCATTTCCCTCAACAGATGTTCCTCGATCTGCCGTGTTCCTCCTGTAGATTCCAGCATCTGCAGTCTTTTGTTTCTCCACTTAATTATTCCTCCACTGGCAAGTCTGCTTGTCACGGCCTACTTTCTGTGGCATGGAATAATCACCAAAGATTCACTGTCCTTTCCTCTTACTCACCTTTTCTCAGGACATTCTTCCCAACTTTTACAGGTTTCTGATCACTTACCGTAGAACAACTTTCTATGTGTCATTGTTAGATTTTAGACCATATGACCATAAGATATAGGAGCAGAATTAGGCCATCTGGCCCATTGAGTCTGCTCCACCATTTCATCATGGCTGATCTATTTTCCCTCTCAACTCCAATCGCCTGCCTTCTCCCTGTATCCCTTCATGCCTGGACCAATCAAGAATCTATCAACTTCTGCCTTAAATATATCCAATGGCTTGCTCTCCACAGCCACCTGTGGGAATGAATTCTGCAGATTCACCATTCTCTAGTTAGAGAAATTCCCCCTCTTTTCCATTCTAAAAGGATGCCTCTTTATTCTGTGTCCTCCGGTCTTAAAGTCCCGCACCATAGGAAACATCCTCTCCACATCCACTCTGTCCAGGCCTCTCACCATTTGATGGACTTCGATGAGCTTGTTCCTCATATGATAAGCCTTTCAATCCTGTAATAAATTTCATGAACCTCCTTTGAACCCTCTCCGATGACAGCATTGGAGATATGGTTTGATATTGTGCAACACACACACACACACACACACACACACACACACACACAATGCCAGAGGAACTCAGCAAGTCAGGCAGCAGCTATGGTTGGAATCAAAAGTCAACATTTTGGGCCAGGACCCTTCATCAGGACTGGAAAGGAAGGGGACAGAATTCAAAAGAAGGAGGTTGGGGAAGCAGAAATAATACAAACTGGAGGGTGCCGAATCTCTTCTGTTCATGTTCTGACCTTGCTTCTGGGAAGGATTTCTGGTACTTGGTAAGCTAAAGGGGTTACATGAATGGAAGGTGTCATAAGTGAATACCTGCTAATTCATTGCAGACACGAGGAAATCTGCAGATGCTGGAAATTTAAGCAACACACACACAAAAATGCTGGTGAACGCAGCAGGTCAGGCAGCATCTGTAGGAAGAGGTACAGTCGATGTTTTGGGCCAGGACCCTCATCGACTGTACCTCTTCCTATAGATGCTGCCTGACCTGCTGCGTTCACCAGCAATTTTTGTGTGTGTTATCTGCTGATTTGTTCTATATTTAGCTGGAGTTTCTCACTAATTTGGTATTGTTTGTTATTACGCTCTCCTTTTACAGTGGTTTGGCATTAGACATTTTCCCTCTGGTTTTACCAATGAACTCTTGATCCAGCAAGACATTGCTTAATACCAGAATCAGAATCAGGTTTAATATCACTGGCATGTGTCATGAAATGTTTTGATATGTGGCAATAGTACATTGCAATACATAAAGGTGAAAACTGTAAATTATGGTAAGAAGTATAATTATATATATATTTAGTAAAAGTACAAATATATAATTTTAAAAGTTAAACTAAATAAGTAGCCCTAAAAGATAAAAAAAAAAGTTCATGGCTTCAATGTCCATTCAGAAATCAGATGGCAGAGGGGAAGAAGCTGTTCCTGAATCATTGAGTGTGTGCCTGTAGTCTCTTGTCCTTCCTCCCTGATGGTAGCAATGAGAAGAGGGCATGTCCTGGGTGATGGAGGTCCTTAATAATGGATGCAGCCTTTCTGAGGCATTGCTCCTTGAAGGTGTGCAGGATGCTGGGGAGGCTGGTACCTATGATGAGCTTACAACTCTCTGCAGCTTATTTTGAACAGTGTAACGCAGAGTTCTGCGATCTGAAATGAACAGGGAAAATGCTGGCAATATTCAGCATGTTGGGTTGCATCTGCGCAGAGAAAGAACGAGTCACATTTCAGTCCAGGAACCTTTCATCAAAATTATAAAAGGCCAGTCACCTGAAAGGTTAATACAGTCACTTGTTTCTGAGAATTTTTGGCAAAAATATTTTTATGCGTGGTTTAGTGACATGGCAATAACAAGCTTCAGTTTTGTGTTTTCCATATCACTCAGCAATTGGGTTGTTTTCTTTATCATCTTGATGTGCTTTAAGCACAAAAAATGCATTATGTGCAATAGAATTTACATGTGCCTCATTAGTATGGAGTTCACATGAAACTGAAGAGGAAATGGACTGAAACACAACACAATTTACGTTGAAGTGTTTGAATTACAGCTCGTCAATACTCATACAATAGCAGGTGAAAATGCTGTGTTCTTAATAATTTCCACATTCTCATTTCAGAATTATCAATTTACGCATTTTTTTTCAACATCGACATCAATTGAAGTTGATTAAAAAAACTCTTGTATGGAATTAGTGTAAGAGAATTGAGAGTTTAGAATGGACAAAAGGGGAAAAGGAGGGAAGCTATTTCCACTCATGGACTGGTTCAACCAGTTGATAGAACTCTGGTTATGTTGCATCCGGAGTATTGCTTGCTGTTTTGGTTGCCCGACTGTATGAAGGATGCTGAGGCTTTGGGGAGGGTGCAGAAGACATTTACCAGGATGCTGCCTGGTTTAGAGGGCATGTGCTATCACGAGCAGCTGGACAAACTTGGGTTGTCTTCTCTGGAGCGCCGGAAGCTGAAGGGAGATCTGATAGAGGTTTATAAGATTATGAGAGGCATAGATAGAGTGGGCAGTTTTACTGATCTGAACAACAATGAGGCAATTAGGGAAGGACATGAATGAATTAAAAAAGTGTGCCATCACTTCTCCTGAGTTTTACCACTCGTTCTGGAAGTTGGAACATGGCCAGGTACCCTCACTTTAAGAATTCTTTATCTTGTTATTTCATGTTCTTGTTATTTATTGCTATTTATTTATATTTGCATTTGCACAGCTTGTTGTCTTTTGTACTCCAGTTGATCTTTCATTCATCCTTTTATAGTTACTATTTTATAGATTTGCTGACTATACCTGCAGGTAAATTAATCTCAGGGTTGTATATGGTAACATGTACTACATGTACTTTGATAATGAAATTAACTTTTGATCTTTTTGAAAATTCAATTTGGAGGCTACCTGTGATAGAAAGACAGCATCCTCCTAGTCAAGGAATGTCAGTGTGGAAAAAAAACATGTTGCATACAAAGCAATTTGAATATTGACCCACACGGATGTTTAACAGTTTGGTCCCATTCTAGGAAATGTTTTCCTCCTTACTGATGTGACAGGACTAGGAAAACAATACTTGTTCTCAGCTCTTCCCTTTGGGTGTGGTCATCAGCAGACATATAAGGGTATACATGGTTTAGGCAACTTCCATCTTTCTTAGATTTTCCTAAGGCCCAAGATGACATGATTTCATTCCATATATAGCTTTCAAAGTCAGCCAATGACACCACAAAAATATGGCCTAGATTTTCCCCTCAGTTGTACTTTACATTCCAGTACGACTCACCCAAAGTCAACATATGAGCCCAAAGACTCCACACTTAATGATTCAGAAATAGCTTCTACCCCTCACTATGAAATTTCTGAACAGACAATGAACAAACTCATGAATACTACCTCACTATGTTTACTCTGTTTTGCACTACTTCTTTAAGTTATTTTTTTATATACTGAATATTTCTTATTGTAATTTATAGTTATTTTTACTATATATTTCACTGTAATGTTAAAAACAGAAAACCTACAGCACAATACAGGCCCTTCGGCCCACAATGCTGTGCCGAACATGTCCTTACTATAGAAATTACCTAGGGTTACCCATAGCCCTCTATTTTTCTAAGCTCCATGTGCCTATCCAGGAGTCTCTTAAAAGAATGTTGCCGCAAACAATAAATTTCATGACATACGTGAGTGATATAAAAATTGATTCCGCTTCTGAAAGACTGCAGAATTTTAAGCACAAGTGACATTGTAAGAGCTTTCATAGTAGTTTAAATAATGCAAGAATAGAGCCAGGCCCTGACTTTAACCCAAAGTTAAGCAAATCGTTGTTGGGAACTGTGTTCCTTTGCAGGATTTAGTGGTCTAGAAAATTTAAGCAGAATATTTAAGGGAGAGGCACACTCTGAGGACTGCTTCACAGACTTTTAAAATGTAATTTCCTAAGAAGCACACTTCTCTGCCCTCCAATCCAGGCAACATCCTTGTAAGTATCCTCTGCACTCTCTCTATAGTATCCACATCCTTCCTGGAGTGAGGCAACCAGGGCTGAACACAGTACTCCAAGTGGGGTCTGATCAAGGTCTTATATAGCTGTAACATTACCTCACAGCTCTTGAACTCAGTCCCATGGTTGATGAATGCCAACACACCATACGCCTTCTGAACAACACTGTGCAGCAGCTTTGAGTGTCCTATGGTCTCTCAGATCCAACATGTCCAACCTATGAGCTTCAGTAGTAAATACACTGTCTGCTATATCAGACCAGTTCCTCCAAGATGTTATCACTCAATTCCTTATGAGAATAGGTTGAGTGAACTTGGCCTTTTCTCCTTGGAGCAACAGAGGATGAGAGGTGACCTGATTCGGGTGTATAAGATGGTGAGGGACATTGATTGTGTGGATAGCCAGAGGCTTTTTGCCAGGGCTGAAGCAGCTAATACAAGAGGACATAGTTTTAAGGTGCTTGGAAAGAGGTACCGAGGGGACGTCAGGGTTAAGTGTTTCCACACAGAGAGTGGTGGGTTCGTGGAATGCATTGCCGGCGGCGGTGGTGGAAGTGGATCCAACAGGGTTTTTAAGAACCTCTTAGATAGGTACATGGAGCTTAGAAAAATAGTGGGCTATGCGCCAGGGAATTCTAAGCAGTTTCTAGAGTAGGTTACATGGTCAGCACAACATTGTGGGCCGAAGGGCCTGTAATGTGCTGTAGATTTCTATGTTCTATGTTCTGCCCCATTGTGGCAGTAAATGATCAGTCGTCAGTGAGATGATATGGTCACTAGTATCTCTCAAATTAGCTTATGGTATAGAATAGGGTGCTTGTAAACTGGCTTTGTCCTGCATGTCCTAGGGAGTTCATGTCTGACAGTTTTCTTCTTTCTGAGTTAGATGCTAATCGTGCAATTGTGCTGAACATCTCGCTCAGAACTATATCTAGTTTCAGGGCACAAATCTTCAAAACTAGAGTTCAAGTATTATTGGGGCGTGTGTTCATCCATAAATCAGGGCCTACCAAAATAACCTAATTTCTCCGGGTACGCAACTCAAAGTGTTGCAGTGCTACGTTTATTCCTACACTGACATATGAAAGCAAATGTTAGACAATATCAAAGCAAAATGAGGGAAGACTCGAAGTTTGAGAAATGTGGTTTTCGAGAAGAATGATAAAAAAATATCGTGGAAGGACGGAGTATTAATTGAGGGAGTGTTGCAAAAAGCCGGAATAAGGAGAGAGCTGATATCGTCAAATAGGAAACAACAGCTGGAATTTTTGGAACATGGACTGAGGAAAGAGAAGCTCGAGCATCTTGCAGTGACAGGAAAAAGTGATGCAGAAAAAGTCGCAGACTACAGCGCATGACATTCATGAGCTACAACAAGGGATGGACAGGCAAAAGTTTTGAACAGATTATTAGAATTTCTCAGATTAAAGACTATGATTGCCCAAGTCATACGACTCGGCACATAATGATGATGATAATGACCAGAATATTCTGAAAATATTCCAGTTTTAAACTGCGATTAAGTGCAAAACTGTGACACAGACAGTAACTGCAGTTAGCAGTATGCAAAGGATTTTAGGTGAGAACGATACGAACGAAGGCCCTTCCCAATACAAAAACAAATACTGAGCATACTTTGGAAATGTTTCACTTAGGGAATCAAAACAAAAATAACATTAGCACAAGATCATGGACCAAAAGCTCTGAACTGTGCTGTACTCTTCTGTATTCTGAGCTTCCAATGTATTTGGCATTATTTCCATGCAGTGCGGTTCTGCTAATCAAAGGACTGTTGTTTAATTACACACACTAAGTATATTGGTGTGTGTTCATTGTGATATTTATTTTAGTTAAAACATTATAAGCTCCAGTCTATCTTTTCACCTGGGTATATTTTTTGCCCTGGCAGCTTCATTAATCCTACAACTGCTAAACTCACTGAACACCTTTCTGCAAGAGAGATCGATAAATGGCCTCGGTAATAGAAAAAGGTGTCATAGGGTAAATATTTATATGCTTCGATGCCTTCCAATCAATAGGAAAGGAATTAGTAGAAAGACACATCCTGATTGAATCCTAATTGGAGATTGTTTGATGACTGGAGTAGCCAGTATCCAGAATGACCGCTATGAGACGATCTCCAGAGCAAAAAATGAAACGTGCCTCGAGAGCGAGGATAGTGATTCAGCTTGTCTCTGCGGTATTGCTTTTCAGGTATGCCAGACATATGCCTGTCCAGGATGAGTGACACCTTTACTCTGGGATGCAGATTAGAATATATTTTGCCCCTAACTCTAACCTTGTTCCTCCAGTGGGTTGTAGATAGAGGGAATGATTGGGTGAAAACCTGGCAAATGGAGGGGGGTGTGAAGTTAAGCCCTCCAGGCGGACCACATACCTTGTTGTAGTTTGGAGGCCTGCAATCATCCATGACCTGGAGAGCTATGTTGGCTGGAGTCAGGGCTTTATGCTTTTGTCTCTTGGTAAGGTCACCCATGCCCTATAAGTCAAGGGGTAGAGGACAGACCTGGTACCTCCAGGTTTGGGGGTACAAATCAGGGCTAATAACCCTGAATGGTAAAACAAAATTGTTGCGGAAACAGCAATGAAGAATCCTCCTGCATCTGAGTGCGACGGTATTCCTGAGTCTCCACCCGGGGACTTGCATGACCGACGGTAGTGAAAACTGAGAGGAAGCTACCAACACGATGAAGGAAGCCCTGAATACCGCCAGAGATGGAGGACCTTCACTGCTGCCCTAAACCCAAGTGGCGTCACGGGCAGTAAGTAAGTAAATGAGTTTAAGTGCTTCGATAAGCAGAATCAAAAGACAAGTTGTTATCTACATGGAGAGAAAATTACAAATGAGTGAAGTTCAGAGGGACTTTGGTACTGTAATGCATGAATCGAGCAAAGTTAGCAGGCAAGTCCAACAGACAGTTAAAAAGGCATCAACACATCAGCCTTTATTGCGAAGGGGTTGTAGTGTAAGAACAGGAGGTCTTGTTACAGTTGTACAGGGTCATCTTAGCTAAGTAAGGATATAATGAGGCCCTCCATTAGTTGGCGTTGACCGTGGATAATGTGCTGTAGCTGTCTATATGATATGCAAAGCAGGGCAGTACGATACAGAGTCCATATGCCCATATAGCAGGATCCCCCTCTCCACGCAGTTGATGAATCCAAAGGAGGGGCAGAGACTGATACAGATCGCTACCTACCACCCCCCCAGCTATGACAACCTTAAGGAACCAAAGATATAATATAATTGGAGATAGTCCAAGGATTCACCAGACGAGTTCCTGGGTTGAGAGTGTTAACCTAACAACAGAAGCCAGGTAGTTTGCGTCTGTATTCCTTGGAGTTTACAATAATTAGGTGTGACTTTGTTCAAACATATAATATCTAAGGGGGTTTGACAGACCAGTTAATGAGATGTTTTGTCAGCGGCAGAGCCACAAGCAAGGCTAGTTATTTAAAACAGTCTTGCATAGAATTTTTTCTCTCTCAGAGAATTCTCTGCCCAAGGATCAAGAGACCAGGTCATTAGATATATTTAAGTTGGAGATGGATAAATATTTGAAAGTATCATGGAATGGAGGGTTGTGGAGAACAGAAGAACTGTAAAGACCAACCTAGATCAGCCATGACCACATTGAGTGGTTTATTAGGCCTGAGGGGCCTGGTGCCCACTCCTCTTATTTTCTGGTGTTTCTGTGAGCGCTGTGTAACTTTTCTGTGTCAAGATTGATCCTGTGGTTTCAGACGTATAAAATGCTATTTTGTTTTTAATTTATTGTCTATCTCTAACTTCCCTCAGTTTGGAATTGATTGCGAGGCCATATCAGAGGGAAAGTACAAAACTGTGCAAAAATGTTCAGCACCCTAGATTTTTTTTCTGTATGGTTTCAGATGGAATGGCCTCCACAGAGCCCTGATATCAGCATCATCGAGGCTGTCTGGAATTACCTGAAGAGACAGAAGCAAGTGAGACAGCCAAAGTCTGCAGAAG
This sequence comes from Mobula hypostoma, assembly GCF_963921235.1. Taxonomy (NCBI): domain Eukaryota; kingdom Metazoa; phylum Chordata; class Chondrichthyes; order Myliobatiformes; family Myliobatidae; genus Mobula; species Mobula hypostoma. The sequence goes on from NC_086122.1 coordinate 28,287,975, forward strand.
AACTGGGGCAAGTTCTCCAACCTTAGCGCAATCTATGAGCCGATTTTCTTATAAAACTGCACAGCAGTGTAGCTAAGGGAATTGATGCAGTTTTAAAGGCAAAGGAGGATCACACCAAATGTTGAACTGATTTAGTTTTTTTACCGTTTACTGCTCTTTATAGTTTTTTTTGATGTTTAGAAACTTTTCATTTCATTTTTTGGAAAGCATCTTCGCTTCAGGAGAGAATAATCAAAATATTATAGAATTCACCTTGTGGTTTGAGAGGATGAAGCTAAAATCAGATGTATTGGTATTACATTTGAGTAATGGTAACTGGAAGAGGCAACTGGCCAAAGCTGATTTGAAGGGGACACTAACAGGGATGACAGAAGAGCAGCAATGGCTGGAGTTTAGACCATAAAATCATAAGATATAGGAGCAGAATCAAGCCATTCAGCCCATTTGATCATGGCTGATTTATTTTCCTTCTCAACACCATCATCCTGCCTTCTCCTCACAACCTTTCACATCCTTACAAATAAGAACTTATCAATCTCTGCTTAAAATATACCCAAGGATTGGCCCTCCACAATGAGGTACAGTTACTGTGCCTGAGACTTTAGCACAGTGCTGAATTTGTCAATGTGGAGTGGAGAGCGTGTTTGCAAATCTGCCGGGAGCAAAGGATGTTGGGAATGGTGAGTGTGGAGCGCCACGGGAGGTGTGTGGGACAGGTGGCAGAGAAAGAGTTTGAGGGGCTGGGGGAGGGGTGTGGTGTGGGTGCAGCCACACCCAGCCCTGAGACACCTGGCAAGGTCATTTGATTCCAAACAACAGGTTTACTGATCATCTGTCTGGTGCTTCCTGCTCACTCCCCTCTCCCTTCCCCCTTTCCCAACAATGATTCCCCTCTCCCTGTCCCCTTCCCACTCTCAGTCCACAATAGAGACCCACATCAGAATCAGGTTTATCATCACTCACATATTTCATGAAATTTGTTTTTTTTTGTGGCAGCAGTACTGTGTAATACATAAAACTACTACAGTACTGTGCAAAAACCTTAGGCCAGGGGTGGCCAACCTTTTACATTCCATGCGCCAATTTTTTCACCCACGAGTTCAGATGCGCCATACAACTCTTGTACCCCCATTCAATTCTTGTAAAAATGTTAATATAGACATATTTATCATTTTTACATGATATATTGATTTAATATAAAAACAAGATAAACATTACTTACCTTAATGAGACTTTTAACAAACATATTTTGTCTTCTTTTGATTTCTTCCTTTTTCTTAATCACATATTCTTTCCGTAACTCAGACCCAAGCACCAGTTCAGTTTTCCTTTTATTTCAGTCTGATGTTGTGTTTTATGGTCTCTATTAAGATCATGTCTTCTATTATGTGAGAAAGTGCTTTCACAAAAGGTGCACAACGGTTTTCCTGACGGACCTGCTATAAATAAGAACTCATTTTCCCACTGTTCATTGAATTCAAGCTTACTATCACTTTCTGCATTTCTTTTGCACTGTGATGGGTAACTGAATGTAAAAACAAGGCTTAATTTTCGAAAAACTACAAAACTGCAAATGTTCACAAAGGACGAACAAAGCACGATTCCGTAGCGCACGAGTGTCAATTGTAAACTGACCAGCAAAAACCTGTGACGCACCGCTGGTGCAGACGCCTGGTGCCTCAGGGTGAAGCAAGTATCAAACGTGTATTGAACAGTTAAGGAACGACTGCAGAACAAAAGTCCTTCTTTCCTAGTTTGACTCATTGAACACGTTTTTAAAATTGAAAACGGATTAATGTGAAAGAAGGTAACATTCACCAAAAGATGTGCATGAAATAATAAAATCACTGAAAATAATTGCTAAGTTTTAGATTTATTCTCAGTAAAACCCATTTCTAGCTCTAAGCTACTTGAATTCCTGTTATAGATTTTTTACCTACAAATCGGTTTTTGGTTAATACTTCTTGCAAGAGTAGGCTTACTTTTTTATTATTATCACTGGGGGTGCAATGCGCCACTTCTAATCATCCAGTGTGCCACTGTTGGCACATGTGCCATAGGTTGGCCATCCCTGCCTTAGGCTATATAGAGTATATATATGTGCCTAAGACTTTTGTATGGTACTGTACTTCCTCATTCTTCTAAATTTCAGCACATATTGGCCCAGAGCCATTGAATATTCCTCATACATTACCCCTTTCATAGACAGGTTCTCACAAAACCCCACTGGACCCTCTCCAAAGCCAGCACATCCTCTGTTAGGTAAGGGGCTCAAAACTGCTCATTATACACCAAAAGTGGTCTGACTAATATATCGCTGATATCGCTGATACTTTATAAGGCACTTAAGAGAGGATGTGCTGGCTTTGGAGAGGGCCCAGCGATCTATCCTTGCTTTTATATTCTCGTCCTCTTGAAATGACAGCTAACATCGCATTTTCCTTCCTAACTACTGACACAACCTGCAAGTAAACCTGCAGTAGGACTCCCAAGTCCCTTTGCACACACCCCATTTCTGAAGTCACTCTCCGTTTAGAAAATAGTTTGTCTTTATTCCTTCTTTCAAAGTGCATAGCTATACGCTTCCTTATATCTGTCACTTAATTTCCCATTATAGCGTCATTAGAGCGTCATAGGAAGTCATTCCTGCCTGTGGCCATCAAACTTTACAACTCCTCCCTTGGAGGGCCTGAGCCAATAGGTTGGTCCTGGACATTTCCTGGCATAATTTACATATTACTATTTAATTATTTATGGTTTTATTACTATTTAATTATTTATGGTGCAACTGTAACGAAAACCAATTTCCCCCAGGATCAATAAAGTATGACTACTATTATCCTAATCTATCCAAGTTCTTCTGCAGGTTCCCTGCTTCCTCAACACTACCTGCCCCTCCACTTATCTTCATATCATCACTGGGCTAAAAAAAAACATCAAGTTGTAGGGAGGATGGGTGATGGTTGCAAACTTTGTGGGTCTGAAGATCTATACATTAATGTTGATAGACCAAAGGAGAGGCTGTGGACTTACACCTCTATATCCCAGACCCACACAAGCTTGGTCATTGGAAAAATGCTTCAAAGTGGACAGCCAGCATTATTTCTGGATCTCATGATTGATATTGGAACTCATTGTGAATCTGTGGAATTTGCTGCCACAGGTGCCTGTGGGGGCTAGGTCGTTGGGTGTATTTAATGCGGAGGTTGATAGGTTCTTGATTAGTCAGGGCATCAAAGGATACGAGGAGAAGGCAGGAGAATGGGGTTGAGAGGGAAACGGATCAGTCATGATGGAATGATGGAGCAGGATCAATGGGCTAAATGATCTAATTCTGCTCCTATGTCTTATGGTCTTATGGTCTAACTGCATTCACACATCTTAATCCTACCTGGGTCTTACCGTTATGAGATTAGAGCAACCTGTACTTTTCTTTGTTTCTCCAACCCACAGCATAAGAATCCAATATATACAGAGCTGGGAGTTCAAAGCAGGGTTGATAAAATAGTTTGCTTTGAAGATTGTTCTGTTTTCCCAGTTGCAAAATTAATCATTTCCAGGTTGAGTACGAACTTCTAATTTGATGCTTTTAGGTGAATCCAAGCCTGAATGGAGCTGTGGTAATTTATCAGTAATTTTTATTAGATCCTCTATTCTAGGGGTTCCCAACCTGGAGTCCACGGATCTCTTGGTTAATGGTAGGGATCCACGGCACAAAAAGGTTTGGGAACCTCTGCTCTATTCCCAAACCACACGGGAGTGATGATGATTATATGGAAAAACAGAAAAATTAAAATAAAGAATCTCAAAAGGGATCTGCTGTGATGAAAATCAGCCCTCTTATCAGGAGGCAAAGCTGTGAAGTTTCAGATGTGCAACATATGAAATGCTTCCTTACTTTTGTCAGCACTTGGCCATCTTCACCAGAAGCAGATGCTTTGCTGAAGCTGGTAAAAGAGAACCAGATCGACTCTGCCACGGATTTGGTCCCCTTCAACCAGCTGCAGCTGTGCATTCATCACCCCAGTGAGTACCACGGCCTTCGCATGGGTCCTGACAACCACGTGGGATCAAACGTGATGCCTGGATATGCAACACTGAATGGAGAACAGGGTGGAGTAAAGCACACATAAGGCTGCTACCTTGTGGATTGGGTTGGTTCTTTATGGCAAGAAACTGCTATATCTAAATATAGTAAACCCTGTTGCAATGAGAATTTTAAACCACAGTAAGAAATGTTTTTAAGGTAAGGAAATCCATTGTGCCAAATCTCTTGCATTGTTCAGTGTGTTCCACCTGTATACAGTTGTTCCAATGGTACTATATGATGCTTATAAATTTAGTTATATAAATTAATTTTTAAAATGCATAAGTTTGGAATGAGCAGTAAATTTAATTAGAAAGAAAAGAAATTAGCCCTTTTCTTAAAGTTACAAAGTTCTCCATTCGATGACTGGACCTGGGCAACAACATGAGCTACGTTTTTTATTCTCCATGTCGATGTGTGTCTGAGCCCCATGTGTGATGTTGCAGCATTAGGACGCATGAGTGATAAATCTTCAGGGCCTCATCCACTTTGTCCATTTCTCCTTGATAAGCAGAACTTAGTTCTGTTTTCATGGAGTAAAACGAGCTTTAATGCGACCTGCGCTTTTCAACTGTTTTCCAAATTCCAAAACTTGAGAACCCACTATTGTACTGAGGTGAGGGTTTGGAGTAGAGATTGGAAGTATTTCACTTAGTGAGCCTTTGCTAGGTTTTCCTGAATGCAGTGGAGTTTTAACTGCAGTGTTTCTTTTCAGGGAAGAGATTGACATTGAACAGGCCATGCAGGTGTTTGTTGGTGAATGGGGGTTGGGGGTGGTGTTCGTGGTTGTTTGAGGGTAGATTGTTGAACTTGGAGGAAACATTGCTACAGCCAAGGGCTCACAAGTAGTGCTATAAAGTGCTAAAGTGATAGATCCAAGCTCTTTCTCCTCCACAAATCTGCTGCATTTTCCTGAGGCCCAACAAATATTAGTCAATGAAGAATACAGTAGTGAAACTGACACACATGGGCTCTACGAAAGATTTCTCTGACAAATCTTAGAACAGATGAGTCATCTGTGCCTACTTCCAAGTACTTAAAAACTGGAAGTTCACTTGATACAGATTAGATTCAGATTTAATTGTCAATTTGTTAAAATTTCCTATCTCTTGTGAAATTAGAATCAACATAATATTCATTTTATTTCTGGAATACATCGGTCTATTTGCATATATCTGCACTATTGTACTATGTTTCATGAATGACTGCTATTTTGTAGACTGTACAATATATTTTTTATTTCATTCTAATTCAGATGTGCAACTGTGTGTAAATGATATATACAATACATATGAAGTCATGAGTATATATATGTGTGTGTATGTATGTATACATATATAAAATCAGAATTGGGTTTCATATCACCAGCACTTGTCCTGAAATTTGTTAACTTTGCAGAAGCAGTACAATGCAATACATGATAAAAATAGAAAAAAACTGAATTACATTAGGTATATCTATGTATATTAATTAGTTATGGTAGAATAAGTAGTGCAAAATCTGAAATAAATAAAAAAAAAGTAGTGAGGTAATGTTCATGGGTTCAATGTCCTAGTTCGGAGGTGTATATATACTGTATAAATATATGTATTGCAGAAAAAATTAAATTGCTGGAAAAGCTTACCAAGTCAGGCAGCATCTGCAGAAAGAGAAACAATCAACATTTCTGGTCTCTGATACTTTGTAAGATGTGGAAAAGAAAGTGAGGTCAGAGATGGATCTATTTTATGAATGTGTATTTAAATTTAAAGAAGCTTGCTTAGATTGGATTGCTAGTCTTCCAACTTCAAAGTGCTTATTGATTTGATACTGATATGGATAATGGGATACTCTGAAATTTGCAATACACAGACATGGTTTCACATCAAGTTCGCAGAGTTCAGGCATTTTCTGTCTAGAATTTACACGTTTGTACATATCTTTATTTGTATATATAAGAATGTTTGCTTTTTCCATTTAAAACTTTAATTCATCAGGAAAACAATTATTAATCACATTCTCTGCAATTTTATGAAAATCATATAATAATAATAGGCATCCGTTAGTCTCGTGAGACTATGGATTTGCGCCTTGGAAGGTTTCCAGGGCGCAGGTCTGGGCAAGGTTGTATGGAAGACCAGCAGTTGCCCATGCTGCAAGTCTCCCCTCTCCATGCCACCGATGTTGTCCGAGGGAAGGGCACTAGGGCCAATACAGCTTGGCACCGGTGTTGTCGCAGAGCAAGGACACAACACGCTGCCTCAGCCAAGGCTCGAACTAGCGACCTTCAGATCACTAGACCGACACTTTAACCACTTGGCCACACACCAAAATCATATACAAGACATAAGAAAGTCTGCAGATGCTGGAAGTCCAAAACAAAACACATAAAATGCTGGAGGAACTCAACAGGTCAGGCAGTATCTATGGAATAGAATGAACAGTCAACATTTCAGGGCAAGACCCTTCTCCTGAATTACTGACGACAGTTTATTCATTTCCATAGATACTGCCTGACTTGCTGAGTTCCACCAGCATTCTGTGTGTGTTGCATCACATACAAGAGTCTTTCACAAATGACAGCATCATAGCTGAAATCACTAATACTTTTTATTCCACAGTCATCGAAAGCAGTTGTTAGTGAGGACCTACTGAAATGCTGGACAGGTAAGGTGTGGCCATGTCAATTAGCCTGGTCTACATACTTTGATTTAAATACTCAGAAAATTCACTATTTTGTATGTCAATTGTGTGAAATGTTTACTCTGACAAGCTGGCCTATTAAAAATGATTTGATGAAGAACTGGTGTTTGTTTAGTGTTATTTTAAGCACACTTAGTGTGAGCATTACACCTGAATTAATAGTGTTAACATTTAAAAAGTTACTTTCTGATATATTAAATAGAATCTGCAATTTAGAGTGATACAGTGATGAACATTTTCCTTTGCACCGTTTCTGTCTTTAGGGACAGTAAGGCAGAGCAATCTGAAAAAATGTGGCGGCTGTCCGTTGTGTCCGACGCTGACGGGAAACCTGTGCGGGAGAGTTTTTAAAGTGGGAAAGCTGTTGCACTGGGTCAATTCCGCTCTCTCGACCTCAGAAGTCTGGGTCCGGTGGTTTAAAAAAGCATCACAAACTGGGGTCTTCCTTGTTGACAGTGAAAGACCATGATGTCTTGTGTGCCCGTCATGCCCTCGGAGCGCATTAGTACCACCCTCCTGGCCTTTGGGTCTCATTCACCCAGTCCACTGGAGCTGACTTTGGGGTGTAGGTGCCCGGGGAGGGGTAGCACCTCTGGTGAAGGGGACTTGTCATGTCCATTCTGGGGCAGCTCACTCAGCTTTTGGTCCCCACCGGACACAAAGCTCTCACCTGCGGCTGCAAATAGCTGCTTGCACGCGGCAGCGACCACACTCTGGTGCACTGCCCCGACAGGTGGGCTAAACCAGGTGAGGGTAGCCCGAGGCCTCATACTCTGGTGAGATAAGGACATGCCTGTACCAGCATGCAAAGCCAGAAGACAAGTAATAGTTTAATTGAGTGCTACAGTCATCCATCACCTTATATAGGTTGGTTCTCATGTATCCTGTAAGTCGGCAGAGGTACCTTAGCGTAGTGGTTAGCACAACGCTTTATTAGTACAGATGACCTGGGTTCAAATCCTGTCACTGCCTGTAAGGAGTTTATACGTCTTCCCCGTGATCGTGCAGGTTTCCTCCAGGTGCTCCCACAGTCCAAAGACGTACAGGTTGGTTGGTTAATTGGTCACCGTAAATTATCTCGTGATTAGGCTAGGATTAAATTGGGGGATTGCTGGACAGCGTGCCTTGAAGGGCCAGAGGGGTCTATTCCAAGCTGTATCGCAATATAAAGTAAATATAAATGTGTAACCTGAATAAAGATGATACACTTATTAGTAATTTCAGCTAAACTGGTTTGTTTTTAATAGTGAATGTAATGTACATGCACAAAAACTGATTTTAATCTTCAATTTACGACCGGCACTTAATTATTCATTTACCAGGTAGATACATAATCACAGTCAATGATGCGAGGGTCAATCGTTCCTCAAAAGGTAAATTAAAATGTTAGGTGAAAAGACATTTGGAACAGTGTTTTATGGATGAAATCTCAATATCAGGCTGCACTAGATTCCAGTCGTTTTGCCTGCAAGTGCTATCATTGTGATAAGAAGAAAGTCACATTTCCCCTGAGACTGCCGTTTCTGAGCAAAGGAAAAAAAAAGTACAACCTCAGCATTGTCACAAATCACATCATTAGAGTTATGATAAATGGTTGCTTAAGCTGCATGGAGGAGAGAGTGGAAATGACTTTCCTTTGGCTGGCTCATTAAAAGAGGTGTATCATCAGCAGTTTGCAGCTTCAATGTAAAAACTCCTGTTTACACCACAACCCAAGGTCATGACATTGATGTTTCCATTTCCCCACTGTTCTGGCCGTGGAGGCGTAAAGGAAAAATTTTTTAATTACCAAGAGTTTTGCAAAATATAGCCAAGAAAGTGTACTTCAATGTTCAACGTAAATTTATTATCAAAGTACATTTTTGTTACCATATACAACCCTGAGATACTGTGATCATCTGCGGGAAAGTGTAAGTACAAGAAATATAATAGAATCAATGAAAAACCACACCCAACAGGATGGACATACAACCAATGTACAAATAAAAACAACAAACTGTGCAAATATAAAAAGAAAAATAAAGAATAATAATATTAGTAATTATTATTATACAATTATTATAAATAAGCAGTGAATATTGAAAACAGGAGATGAAGAGTCCTTGAAAATGATTGCGTAGGTTGTGGGAACAGTTCATTGATGCGACAAGTGAAGTTGAGTGAAGTTATCCCTGCTGGTTCAAAAGTCTTGATTAATTTTCAGATGCAGGAAAACGTTGTCACATTTAGCACGCGTGCCAAATTAGTTTTCTCTCAGAAGAATTATGAAATGAGTCAAAAGGACATTTGAAATTGCGTTGAGGTGATTTACCACAGAAGGAAGAATTAATTGAGCAATGCACACAAAATACTGTAGGAATTCGGCAGTTCAGGCAGCAGCTAGAGAGTGGAATAAGCAGTGGACTTTTTTAGGCTAAGACTCTTAATCAAGACTGGGGAAAAAGGGAGGAAAAAATCAGGATTTGAAGGTGAGGGATGAGGTGGAGGAGTACAAGCTGGTATGTGATAGGTGAAGCCAGGTGAGGGGGAAGCTGGTTGGGTGAAGGAGGGGTGATGAACTGAGAAGCTGGGAGGTGATAGGTGGAAAAGGTAAAGGACTGAAGAAGGAGGAATCTGATAGGTACATGGTTAGAAAGGTAGGAGGAGGGGCACCAGAGGGAGGTGATAGGCAGGTGAAGAGAAGGGAAGGGGCAAGAGGGGAGCCAGAATGGAAAACGGAAAAATAGAGAAGGGGCAGGGGGAGAAATTACCTGAAATTAGAGAATTCAATGTTTATGTCGTCAGGTTGGAGGCTTCCCAGAGCTGGCTCCTGGCAAAACAAGACCAAATGAGCCCAGTCCTCAACACGTCACAGTGTATCAATTCAGAAAAGTGCCGTTACTGAGGCACAATACCCACTTTTGCCAGATAAAAGAGACCTGGCTATCATGGAGGAGGGAAATGGTGATTTTCAGAAAGAGACATAGAGGGGGAGGGGGGAATGGGGAGGGGGGAAAAGACAAATGCAACATTTGTATTGATTTTGAGCAGACTAGAATAAAAAAGCAAGAATGTAATGCTGAGGTTTTATAAGGCATTTGTCAGATCCCACGAAGTATTATGAGCAGTTTTGAGCCCCATAGCTAAGAAAGGATATTTTGGAATTGGGAAGGGTCCAGAAGTGGTTCACGAGAATGATCCTGGCAATGAAAAGGTTAATGTATGAGGAGTGTTTGATTGTTTTGGTCCTGTACTCGCTGGAGTTTCGAAGAACAAGGGGTGATCTCATTGAAACCTATCAAATATTGAAAGATCTAGATAGAGTGGAGGTAGAGAGGCTGTTTCCAAAAGTCAGAAAGTCTAGGACCTGAGACCACAGCCTCAGAATAGAAGGCCCACTAAAGGGAACAGATTATTCAAATTTACAACAGAGATGAAGGAGATTTCTTTAGCTAAGGGGTGGTGGATCTGTGGAATTCATTGCCACAGATGGCCGTGGAGGCCAAGTCAATGGGTATATTAAAAGTTGAGGTTGATAGGTTCTTGATTAGCAAGGGCATTAAAGGTTATTAGACAGGTATATGGAGGAATTTAAGGTGGGGGGTTATATGGGAGGCAGGGTTTGAGGGTCAGCACAACATTGTGGGCCGAAGGGCCTGTAATGTGCTGTACTGTTCTGTGTTCTATGTTATTGGGAAAAGGCAGGAGGAAAAATAAATCAGCCATGAACAAATGGCAGAGCAGACTTGATGGGCCAAATAGCCTAATTCTGGCCCTATATCTTATGGTCTTATGAATCATGGCCTGCATGAAAGGCAACAGATTATTCAAATTTCTTCCACCTGTGAAAATTCTCACACTGTTGAAAGCAATTCCATGGCTCTCAAGAGACCAGAACAGTAATATGATCCGAATTTAACCAAATCCGTTTCCCTCCATTCCCTGAATATTCGTGTGTCTATCGATCAGCCCCTTAACTGCCACTATCATATATGCTTCCATCACTAATTCTGGCAGTCCATTCCAGGCACCCATTGTGTGTGAGTGTGAGTGTGTTTAAACCTACTTGCACCTCCCTTTTAGACTATCCCACTCTCACCCTGAATGCATGTCCTATGTATTTAACATTTCCACTTTTGGGGAACAAAAATTCTGACTGTATGCCTCATATAATATTACAAACTACTCTGAGGCCTCCCCTTAGTCTCCAACACACCAGTGAAAACAGCCTAAGTTGGTCCAGTCTCTCCTTCAACACACATAACGGTTGCTGGTGAACGCAGCAGGACAGGCAGCATCTATAAGAAGAGGTACAGTCGACGTTTCGGGCCGAGACCCTTCATCAGGACTAACTGAAAGAAGAGATAGTAAGAGATTTGAAAGTGGGAAGGGGAGGGAGAGATCCAAAATGATAGGAGAAGACAGGAGGGGGAGGGATGAAGCCAAGAGCTGGAAAGTTGATTGGCAAAAGGGATATGAAAGGATCACGGGATGGGGGGGCCTAGGGAGAAAGAAAGGGGGAGGGGGGAGTCCCAGAGGATGGGCAAGGAGTATAGTGAGAGGGACAGAGGGAGAAAGAGAGAGAGAAAAAATATATATAATGATAAGAATAAATAAATAATGGATGGGGTACAAAGGGGAGGTGGGGCGTTAACGGAAGTTAGAGAAGTCAATGTTCATGCCATCAGATTGGAGGCTACCCAGACAGAATATAAGGCGTTGTTCCTCCAAACTGAGTGTGGCTTCATCTTGACAGTAGAGGAGGCCATGGATAGACACATCAGAATGGGAATGGGACGTGGAATTAAAATGTGTGGCCACTGGGAGATCCTGCTTTGTCTGGCAGACACAGCGTGTCCTCGTGTTTTCCAGTCTCTCCTTGTTGCTCATACCCTCTAATCCAGATAGCATAAAAACGAGAAAGTCTGCAGGTGCTGGAAATCCAAAGCAGCACACACAAAATGCTGGAGGAACCCTAGCATTGATCAGCCATTGTCCTGACGACGGGTCTCGGCCCGAAACATCGACTGTACCTCTTCCTATAGATGTTGCCTGGCCTGCCACGTTCATCAGCAATTTTTTGTGTATGTTGATTGATCAGCCATGATCTTATTGAATGGCGGAGCAGGCTTGACCGGATAACATCCTGGTAAGTATCTCCTGCACGCCTTCCAAATTGTCTACATGCTTCCTGCAATGGGGTGACCAGAATTGCATACAATACTTCAAAAGTGGACTAACTGAAGACTTATATAGCTACAATATAACTTCCTTATTGTAATACTCAATGGCCTGTTCTATGAAGACATGCCATGTGCCTTCTTTACCAACCTATCTACCTAGATCAAGGTGACTTAAAAAGAACTCTCTCTTATACACACGTTAAGACTTCCACTTGTGCCTACACACACACACACACACACACACACACACACACACACACACACAAACGATACTCCATCCATGTAGTCCACAATGACATCTTGGTCAATGTCTCCCATCCACTACATAATGTACTGGTTGGGCACAGGAGTACATTCAGCCAGAGACTCATTCCATTGAGATGCAACACAGAGCGTCATAGGAAGTCATTCCTGCCTGTGGCCATCAAACTTTATAACTCCTCCCTTGGAGGGTCAGACACCCTGAGCCAATAGGCTGGTCCTGGACTTACTTCATAATTTACTGGCAAAATTTACATATTACTATTTAACTATTTATGGTTCTATTACTATTTATTATTTATGGTGCAAATGTAGCGAAAGCCAATTTCCCACTGGATCAATAAAGTATGACTATGACTATGACTATGACTATGAAACTCGAGTTGAAAAAAAAATCTTGCGTTGGTTATTTTGTTCCCACATGGATTCTGTGAGAGTGAACATTTTTCCCGCACCATGACACCTTGTTTCGTCGCCTCCATCTGCAAATTGGAGAGAAGCCTCCAAAGCAGTATTCCCCAACCTGTGCTCCATGGACCCCTCTGTTAATGGTAAGGGGCCATGGTATAAAAAATTTTGGGAAGCCCAGCTCTAAAGCCTTTCATGACTCAGTATCCAGAGAGAAGGCTCCACTGGGGTAGGGGTGTGGGGGGAGAATGGGCTCCCCCAGAGGTTCAGTGTCTCACCAGGTTAGAGGGGGCACACAGATTGTGGAGAATATAAGAAATCTTCAGACCAAGCTCACCATAACATATCATTTTGATGACGACCTACGCAATGACTTGACCTGGAGAAGATGTCATCATTACCATCAATGTCGTTGAATCATGGTAATGGTGCATGAGCTACAGCTACGACTCAACTACGTTCTGTTTTGCTTTTGCGGGTTTTTAGGAGAGGTCCCGATTATCACTTTCCCCTTATCAATGTAGACTGTGAGCAGGAGACCAATGAAGAGAAAGAGAGCAGTGATAATGATAACAGATCGTCCTGGAGACCAGCCCGTGAGGGATGACCACATTAGATTAGAGGCTCCCATGTCACGGGTGACCCCTGTGTTACAGTTACTCAGGTCTCAGAAAATCACCCTTTCAGAATTCACAAGTCACTACACAACAATTTAAGACAGGGAAAAATGTTCACTCTCACAGAATCCATGTGGGAAACAAAATAACCAACACAAGATTTTTTTTTCAACTCGAGTTTCATAGTCATAGTCATACTTTATTGATCCAGTGGGAAATTGGCTTTCGTTACATTTGCACCATAAAAAATAAATAGTAATAGAACCATAAATAGTTAAATAGTAATATGTAAATTATGCCAGTAAGTTATGAAATAAGTCCAGGACCAGCCTATTGGCTCAGGGTGACTGACCCTCCAAGGGAGGAGTTGTAAAGTTTGATGGCCACAGGCAGGAATGACTTCCTATGATGCTCTGTGCTGCATCTCGGTGGAATGAGTCTCTGGCTGAATGTACTCCTGTGCCCAACCAGTACATTATGTAGTGGATGGGAGACATTGACCAAGATGGCATGCAACTTAGACAGCATCCTCTTTTCAGACACCACCGTGAGAGAGTCCAGTTCCATCCCCACAACATCACTGGCCTTAAGAATGAGTTTGTTGATTCTGTTGGTGTCTGCTACCCTCAGCCTGCTGCCCCAGCACACAACAGCAAACATGATTGCACTGGCCACCACAGGCTCGTAGAACATCCTCAGCATCGTCCGACAGATGTTAGAGGACCTCAGTCTCCTCAGGAAATAGAGACGGCTCTGACCCTTCTTGTAGACAGCCTCAGTGTTCTTTGACCAGTCCAGTTTATTATCAATTTCATGTGCAGGTGACGTAGCTTTGTGTTATGGAAAATGGTGAGATATGTGCGCTTTGTGGAACAGAGTCCCCTTGTGATGTGAGAGTCACCTGTAACCAGAACTAGAGTGTGGCAGATCTGCAACCAGGCACAGGGAGGCTCATCAGGCTGGGTGTATAGGGTTCACACATTCGAGCTGCCCCAGTGATCTCTGATGCTTTCACAAGGCTGACATGGAATCCACAATGAAATAGTCGAAGGCTTCTCGGAGGTGAGGAGGAACCTGGTGCATTCCGTCTCCACGTTCTCACCAGGGCCAAGACTCCGCGACTTTGCTGTGCATTGATGATAATCGTAGCACACAAAAGCTATTGCTTCCAGTGATTGGAGCTGTGGATGCATTCCACGTCAGTGCCATGCTTGTTTGTGGCTTCTCGCTCTCTTTAAAGTTTACACTACTGGATACACTGATCACAAACGTAAACGTTTTTGCACTTTTTCTTTTGTATATAGCTTCAGTCATGAATAAAGTCTATTTTTGAAATTTAAGAAGTCTTTCTGCTCTATGCTTTCTCACTCTGATTTGGCTGGATATCAGTGATATTGTTCTCTGCCTCCTCCATTCTATCCCACACGTCCGTGTCTGTTTCACACCTAGATTCTGTTTTCATCTTTCTGTCAATGTTCCTGCCACTCTGAAGGGATTTGAAGGTATGAAGAAACATCAATATGTTACCAGGCCACATGATGTCCCCACTGAGCAGAGAGAAGCCATTTACGAGCGGGTTGCTGCCCTCAGTGCAAACTGCACAACATCAGGATGCTCTCCGAATGAGCCGAGAGATTGATGAACTCCTGGCTAAAAAATGTGACTAATGGCAACTGGTGTCTCTCATCTGAGGGATCAGAAACATGCTCCCCCCCTCCCCTCTATTCAGATGACTACTCATTGTGAGCAGGTAATGCAGGGAACTAACTCCAGGAAGGAAAATGAAGTTAGCAGGCTCTAGATGCCAGTGAATCGAGATCTATCGACGAGGTCAGTTCAAGGTCTGGAGGGTGAAATGATGATGGGGTGGTCTGAGTGCCAGCAGAGAATAGCACCATGGTCTGCCTGTCTGTTGTGACGTTGCCTGATACGCATGTTCAGGAGGTGAATGGCCCTTTCATGAGGGCATTAATTTACCTGCCACTGTGGATCTTAGGCAGCATGTTCTCTGGTGCCCCCAGCCCATTATCCCTCTCTACAGGAGTGTGAAATGGCAAAATCACAGGGCATCATCTTACAGGACAATGGAGTGACTTTCCATTACTGTATTATTGATTTGGCCTTGTGTTGAGTAATTCTCAAGTCATTAGCATTGTTGACAATTATTCCCACTTAGGTCAAACAGCGTTATTTACTAGCACTGAGATATATCACTGAGGCAGGGCAGATGCCAACACTAATAGACACCCCACCATTCCTTAGCTCAGAAAGGCTAGTAATGACATAAACATCAAGTGAATATGCAGGAGCTAAACCTTGATTGTAGGTATTGCTTTAAAGTTAACCTCGCTGCAGTAAACCACATGGTTATGCAATGGACACAAGTTACAGCTGCTATGTTGTTTAGAACTGATTGCTCACAATCCCACCGTCAAGTTGGCAGCCATCTTATGGTTCTTACTCCCCGCTTGTCCTGCTTGTTAGGGCATATTCTGGAGTTAGAGTACTTAGTGAATATTAACCTCACCAGCACCAATCTCCAGACCTGAACATGAATTGTAGACTAAATTTACAATGCAGTCTTGAACAATAGTTTTCTTGGAGATGTGGACTGAAGTTGATTGCAAACGAAGAGAAAGCTGATTAACATTCATTCTGGGTGTCTGAAGTGTGGGTATGAAAAAGGAGGTGCATGAAAACTACATGTAATTCAAAGGAAGCATTGTAATTATAGAATTGTCCTGCTGTTATCTTTGATCTTTAGCATGTACAAATGTCAGGTAATATTGAGCCAAGAGGGCTCTTCCTCCAAGAGTGTCTCAATATGATGCCAGCTGCTCGTTTTTGTTGAATAAAACACTTCTATGTCCACTAGCTTTCGTGTCTCCCCAGTGACTTTGTTTACATTACAACACTGTTCCTGCAATAGTTATCATGGTCCCTCTGAGAACGAGACTTCTCAGAGAAGCAGAGAAATTGGGGGGGGGGGCATATTATGGTCAGACTAAACAACTTTTTCTCCAGGAATACCATGCATCATCTATTTAATGTGAGGAATTGATAGTAATAGGCTTTAGTGACAGAGGATTCATGAAAAGTGATGATTAGTGCAGGAAATCATCACATCACATTGAACAAATCTGATTTTGGAAGCTCAGAGAAAGACAAAACTCTACCACTATTTCATCAGTTGGCTATTGATTTACATTTATCATTTCACATTGATATGGTTACCTAGTTCAGAGGCTTAAAATGAAGCTAATTTGGAGTCACGGGGGATTTCTCATTGCTAAATAATTATCAGCTTCATCAGCTTGAAATATGAACCTCCCAAAGCGTCTTCATATCCATTGAATCTAATGTGATCAACGTGTTGTTATATGCATTGTTTTCTGCTCTGTTGCTGCAATATTGATTTGACATTATTGATGCCAGTTATTTCACAGTTAAATGGTTAACAGCACTGAGACCTAAAACAGCACCCAATATTTAGGTAAAAACAAGATTTAGTTCAAACACATTCACAGGGTATAAATAATATTAGCAATCTGCCTTTTCAAGAATGGTATGATGTGAAGCAATGCCAGCAGTTGCCCCACCAGTGTGACTCATTGCAGAAACAGAATAAAAACCAGATTTATTATCACTCTCTTACCCGTCATGAAATTTGTTTTTCAATAGCAGTATAGTGGAAAAACTTAAAATTACTATAAATTACAAAATAAATAATTAGTGCAAAAGAGAACAATAGTGAGGTAGTTTCCATGGGTTCATACCTTCCAAAATCCTGATAGTGGAGGAGAAGCAGCAGTTCCTGAATTGTTGAGTGTGGGTCTTCGGGCTCCTGTATCTTCTCCTCAATGGTAGAAGTGAGAAAAGGCATGTCTTGGATGGAGAAAGCCCTTAATAATGGATGTTGCCTTCTTGAGGAACTAACTGTTGAAGATGTCTTTGATAGAGAGGGATGTGATCGCAGAGGCTGAGTCTACAACTCTCTGCAGCCCCTTCCAATCTAATGCATTGGACTCTCCTTACCAGGCTGTGATGCAGCCAGCCAGAATGCTCTCCATGGTATGACTACAGAAATTTGGAAGAATCTTTGGTGATATACCAAATTTTCACAACCATCTACTGAAGTAGAGCCACTGACAAGACTTTTTCATGATTGTATCAATGAGTTGAGCACAGGAGAGATCCTCCAAGATGCTCATTTCATAGCTTGTCACACCAGACAGTCAGCCATTCTTGTCTGGCGCGATTGGTCTCCTTTCGGATTAACTGGGTCACAGTATGAACGTTCCTGACTTGACCCTTGTTCTTTTACGAGGCCGAGCAGCTAGCTCGATGCTCAACCCGGCACGGATGGACAGCATGCCCCGGGGGGGGGGGGGGTGCGGGGCGCGGCGTGGGGTGGTGACTGGATTCGAACTCGGGAATCTTCGCTCCGAAATCTGGCGCTGATGCCATCCAGTTGCTGACACCCAGGAACTTAAATCCATTCAGATTTTCCATCACCGACCCCTCAATGAGTATTGGTGCATGTTCTGCCAACTTCCGCTTCCTGAAGTCCACAATCAATTCTTTGGTCATGCAGATGCTGAGAGTGAAGATGTTGAGCAGAACTACTCAACCAACTGACCCATCTCACTCTTACATGCCTTCTCATTACCATTGAGACTTTATCAAAAGTGAAGTCATCTGCAAGATTGCACAAATGAGTAAGTATTTCAGTAACAATCCAAATGGTTCATGATCTCCATCAATGTGTATTCCTGTAGAGTGGAACTAAGCTGAGGAATGTATATTTTATGCAGATACCACAGTGGTTTAAGCAAGGTACTGCTCATGTGACTTTTGCAGCAAGCCATTTTAGATTTTATATCAGGGATTCATCCAGTGCCAGCTGATATTCAGTGCTGGTGGACTGCTTGAACATAGGGGGCTTTACTGACTGATTGTGTTGTCATTAAGAATATTTGTGCAGACAGCCTCACTAGGCTGTCACTTTCTTTAATGTCACAAACATTCAAAAACACTCAGAAGTAACGAAAAGGTGGAACTAACACTGGGCCAGCAGATCCCCAGGGAGACACTGGGAATGACCTCCCCATGGCTCTGGACACTGCAAGAGAGATCAGATGCTGATGCTAATGCTGGCCCCTCTGGTGAGTCTAGCAATGGGATAAAGTGACCGGAATGAACGGTCCCTTAGCTTTAAGATGGACATGGCCCACATAAGTAGCATCAAACCTATATATTTGAAAGGATTCGCCCCTGCGTTAAAATGGGCAAATCCTTTCAAATGCACAGGTTGATACTGCTTATGAGAAATGCAATGTTAGCATTCATTTCCAGACAACTAGATTATAAAAGCAAGGATGTAATGCTAAGGCTTTAAACAGCATAAGTTAGACTACATTTGAAAAAGCATCTAAGACCAACCAAAAGACATAGGAGCAGAATTATGTCATTTGGCCAATCTAGTCCGCATTGCCATTCTGTCTGATTATTACTCCTCAGCCCTATTCTCCTGCCTTCTCCCCATAACCTTTGATGCCCTGACTAGGCAGGAGGAGAGAGAAGCAGCGCGCCGCTTGTGCACAGCCCTCCGATGAAAAATGATATCGTATCTGTTAAGTAGGGGCCGTGGACAATTCTGATTTGATGGAGATGGACGTGAAAGCACAGAGGAACATCTGGAAAAATTTCTGAAACGCTTGTTCGCTGCTGTCGTTACTGCACGGTTGGGAATCTTTCGGAGGGAAGGCCTCAAAATCCCCGGCCTTGCCTGCTTTTGGCAACTGAGAAGGAGGTCGAATTGTTCGGATAGAGATGGCGCTCAGTGCTCGATGTCGGAGAGCTGATCAGAGCTCCAAGTTTTCGGATGACTCAGAGTCGGACCGTGGTAAGGTATGGCAGGGAGAGTTTTTCTTCTTCCTCTCCGTCTGCGTGAGATGTGGGACATTTGAGAGACTTTGAACTTTTACTGTGCTCATGGACTTGTTCAGCAAGTTATCGTATTGTTGCACTGTTGTAACTATATGTTATAATTATGTGGTTTTGTTAGGTTTTTTCAGTTTTGGTCTGTCCTGTGTTTTGTGATATCACACCAGAGGAAATATTATATCATTTCTTAATGCATGCATTACTAAATGACAATAAAAGAGGACTGCGTGTCTTCATAATCTAATCAAGAACCTATCAACCTTCACTTTAAATATTCTCAATGACTTGGCCATCCCTCCATGGCACCGAATTCCACAGATTCATCACCTCCTGGCTAAAGAAATTCCTTCTTATCCCTGTTCTGAATAGATGTCTCTCTATTCTGAGACTGTGCCGTCAGGTCCTAGACTCACCCTTTATAAGAAATGTACCTCCCAAATCCACTCTATCTAGGCCTTTCAATATTAGATAGGTTTCAATGAGATCCCCCACCCCTGATTCTTCTAAACTCCAGTGAGTACAGTCCAAGGGCCAGCAAATGCTCCTCATTAACCAGTCATTGGGTAGAATTAAAGTGAAGTTGATAGTTTCTTGATTAGTACGGGCATAAAATGTTACTGGGGGAAGGCAGGAGAATGGGGCTAAGAGGGAAAATAAATCAGCCTTTATTGAACAGCACAGCAGATGTGATGGGCTGAATGGCTTATTTCTCAATGTATGTCTTCTGACTTTCATTGGAGCGTTCAGCATAACTAGTAGGTCAGCTTGTTTTTCTTCATTTTACTTTATTTTTACATTTTAATTAGTTTCTAGTGAATTGAGGTATTTCGAAGTTTTTTTTTCCTTTATAGTTTTATTTTTGTTTTAATTATCTAACCCTGTTTCAACCCTGTTTTTAAGGTCCTTTGATTTTAATGGGCTTTCATTAGCAGGTGTACTCAGTCATTGGGCTGTTCTGGAGGCTTGGGTTTTTGGTCCTGCCACCCAAGACCTAGTCACTGTTCCTGTTCTGCTGCACCTTGTCACCTTCCAAAAGAATGTTCCAGAACAATTAATCCTTCAGAACTGCAAAAGGACAGCCTGACTGTTGGAATAGTGTGAAGTGAGGATTATATCAAGCAAAGGGCACTGCCTGGTTCATTAAAATGTTAAAAACAGCACCAAGACAACACTGGAGGACAGCGACTTCAAGTGCAGTCGCTGCAGCCGAGACTGTCACTCCCGTGTGGGCCTCTACAGCCACACAGACGCTGCTCTAACACAGACTGAAACAAAACTTTCCAGGCGCAGATCCATGGTTTCGCAAGACTAACGGATGCCACCATAATATCATGAAAAAGAAAAAATTAAATTATATTCTTTTGAAAACAGCCAAACATTTAAATTAAATTTTACCATTCACCTAACACCACTTTCTACTTATTTATTTCATAGTGTAGGTGATCTAGGTTAAGCTGGTGTGGACAACAGGTAGGTCCTAGTGAAGGGCTGAGAAATCTGTGGGAGTCTGCGGTGGCCTGCTGGATTCCACGGGGAAAGCAGCACGTCAGACTGCACTTGCTAGCCTTCAGCATCCTGCAGGTGAATTGCTTAAGAACAAGCAAATGAGCTGCGTGTTGCCCAGCTGGGGGAGTGGCTGCCACAGAGCTCCAGTGGCCTAGGCTCAGTCCTTACCTCCAGCTGTATCTATGTGGAGTTTGCATGTTCTGTATCAATGTTTTCCATGTCTTGCCTCTGGGTGTTCTGATCTCCTTCCAAATACCAAAAATGTGTGGATTGGAGGAGATGAAAGTCTGCTGTAAATTGCTTTTCGTGTGTAAGTGAGGAGTGGAATTGGGGAGGGTGTTGATTGGAATGTGATGAGACACTTGCAAGTTTCTACAGATAGGCCATGGAGAGCATTCTAGCTAGAGGCATCACTGTTTGGTATCGGGGTTGGGGTGGGGGACTACTGCACAAGATTGAAATAAACTGCAGAAAGGTATGAAGTGAGTCAGCCCCATCATGGGCACCAGCCTCTGTAGTATCCAGGACATCTTCAAGGAGAGAAGCCTCAAAAAGGCAGCATCCATCATTAAGGACCCTCATCACCCAGGTCATGCCTTGTTCTCATTGCTACCATCAGGAAGGAGGTACAGAAGCCTGAAGGCACACACTCAGCGATTCAGGAACAGCTTCTTCCTCTCTGCCATCTGATTTCTGAATGAATATTGAACCCATGAACACTACCTCACTACTTTTTAATCTTTATTTTTGCATGACTTATTTAATTTAGCTATTTTATATATATATTTACTGTAATTCAGTTTTCTTCTCTCCATTATTTTGTATTGCATTGTATTGCCGCCACAAAGCCAACAAATATTGCGCCACATGCCGGTGATATTAAATCTGATTCTGAATGGGGTAGGATTAGTGCTAAAGCAGGGCTTCCCAATCCTTCTTTTGCTATGGACTCCTACCATTAATGGAGGGGTCGGTGGACACCCAGGTTGGGAATCTCTGCATCAATGGGTATTTGATGTTCAGCATGGACTCAGAGGGCTGAGGAACCTGTTTGAGTACTGTATCTCCCAATGAGAAGATACTCTAGAGATCTGAGTGGATCTCCTGGCTTTCACATGCAAACCCTGCCCCATAATTTCTCAAAGAGGTTGCAGCACGAAACAACGTTAACTCTCCCAACAGTAAGCATTTGCTCTTTGAAAGTGGTGTTAAAGCTCAGCGTTTCAGCTAAACAGTTAGAGATTAGCATTGTCTTTGACCCGTGCTATTCCTGACTTAATTAGGTAACGTCTCTCGGTGCACCAGAGAAGTAATTTATTCCACAGACTGCAGTTACTGGTGTCGGCAGAGCTACCTGCTTCGAGACTCGTGTGAGCGAGCAATGCTGAATTCTAATGCCTCTCACTTTGGCTGCACAAAGGCAAAATAAGAGCTTGGTAATCTGTTATTGATAGCACATTTTGGGAGGAGAGTAAATGTTTTCATTTGGGATTGCTTCATTTGATTGTTCAGTGTATTCTGTGTCACTGCTAAGGGATGATGTTCATCCAAGTTGTTCATAAATTGTGAAACCAAGACTAACCCTGCATGTTTCTAAAGACATAATATAATATTATTTATGGAGGAACTGGAGGCCTTGTACCCATTATAACATAACAACATCTTGCTACAATGCTTTATAGCATTCTGAGTTCTCTCTGGTGTAACATATACCATTCATAATATCATGATTAATGAAGGTCAATAATCCCTTGTACTACGGCTATGACATGGTGTTGTAATTCTTCAAAATATAACTTTAAAATCAGATCATGAAAGGTTGCTGAAGTTTAGCATTAAAATAATATTATTAAAATATCTCAGGGAAACCTCCAAGAGGACCACAAACTTGTTGTAGGGCTTGGAGGCTTGTGTGCCTCAATGACCCAGTACGCTATGTTGGCTGGGGTCAGGGCTTTGTGCTTTGACCCTTGGTAGGGTCACCCAAACAGGTCAAAGGGTAGAGGCCAGACTTAGAGCGGTCCAGGTTTGGTACTCAGCTCAGAGCTAACTACTCTGACTAGTGAAACAAAATTGTTGCAGGAACTGCAATGAAGAATCCTTCTACATCGGAGTGCAATGGCATTCCTGAGACTCCATCTGGTACTTGTGTGACTGACGGTAGCGAAAACCAAAGGAAGCTACTGATTGAGATGGAGGAACTTCATTGCTGCCCTACATGTCTATGGCGTAACGCAAGTAACTCCACTCCTTATGGTTTATCACCACTTACCCTTTTTTTTCTTTAGTTTTGGTTACCTACCTGTAGGAATAATGTAAACAAGGTTGAAAGAATAAAGAACAAATTTACAAGGATGTTGCTGGGTCTGGAGCACCCTGAGTTATAAGGAAAGATTGAATAGGTTAGGACTGTATTCCTTAGAACATAGAAGATTGAGAGTAGATTTGACAGAGGTATACAACTTTATGAGGGGTATGGATAGGGTTAACGCAGGCAGGCTCTTTCAATTGAGGATGGGTGGAACTACAACTAGAGGTCATGGGTTAAGGGTGAAAAGTTTAAAGGGAACGTGAGGGAAAACTTCTTCCTTCTGAGTGTCTTGAGCGTGTGGAATGAGCTGCCAGCATAAGTGGAGCATCACACATAAAAGTTGCTGGTGAACGCAGCAGGCCAGGCAGCATTTCTAGGAAGAGGTACAGTCGACGCTTCAGGCTGAGACCCTTCGTCAGGACCATGCAAACCATGCAAGTGGAGCATGAAAGCTTGATTTCAACACTGAAGAGAAGTTCGGATAGGCACATGGATGGTAGGGCTTTGGAAGACTGTGGTCCCGGTGCAGGTCTATGGGATTAGGCAGTTTAAATGGTTTTGGCATTGACTAGATGGGCCAAAGGGCCTGTTTTTGTGCCATACTTCTCTATGATTTTAACTCAACAACAATCCAGCAAACACATAGATTCAAAAACTAGACAATTTTGAGTATACACTTCAGTTAGGTGGACCCCCCAGCTCTTGGTCTGGTGCATGCTATTTGCCTTTCAAATCTATTCCAGCTACTTGTGATGAAGCTTTCTGCTTGCGCCATCCTTTCAGGTCCCATCATTGTGAGGTAATTTTATTTCCTAACTCCCCTCTAATTCTTCCACGAAATAAGTCAATGACCTCTAGTTACTGACTCTGTGCAAATGGAAACAGACTCTTTCAATTTATTGTCATGAGGCCCTCCATAATTATATGTGCCTTAATTATTATTTTCCTTTTTTTTTACAATGAAAATACACATTGGCGATCTTTCCATGGAGTATTTTGAGAGACTGGCAATGGAACATATCAACCCCTGCCTGAGAAGCAATTTGGATCCACTCCAATTTGCCTACCAGAGCAACAGATCCATAGCAGATGCCATCTCTTTGGCTCTTCACTCAACCCCTGGAACATCTGGGCAGCAAAGATGCATACATCAGGATGTCCTTTATCGACTACAGCACAACGCTCAATACTATCATCTCCTCAAAACTAGTCAATAAGCTTCAAGACCTTGACCTCAATACCTCCTTGTGCAATTGGATACTCGATTTCCTCACTTGCAGACCCCAGTCAGTTCGGATTGGCAACAACATCTCCTCCATCATCTCCACCAGCCCAGGGCTCCTGCTCTACTCACCTTACATTTATGACTGTTTGGCTAAGCACAGCTCCAATGCCATGTTCAAATTTGCTGACAACTTCACTGTCATGCACTGAATCAAAGGTGGTGATGAGTCAGGGAGATTGAAAATCTGGCCGAGTCGTGCCACAAAAATGTCAGCAAGACCAAGGAGCTGATTATTTTCTTCAGGAAAGGGAAACCAGATGTCCATGAGTCAGTCCTCATCAGAGGATCAGAGGTGGAGAGAGTCAGCAACTTTGAATTCCCTGGAGTTATTATTTCAGAGGACCTGTCCTGGGCTTAGCACTTTAGTGCAATTAAGAAGAATGCACTGCAATGCCTCTACTTCTTTTGGAGTTAGTGAAGATTCGACATGAAGTCTATAACTTTGACTGGCTTCATCATGGCCTAGTATGGAAACATCAATGCCCTTAAACAGAAAATCCCACTGCTGCCTGTAAGGAGTTTGTACGTTTTCCCCATGACTACATGGGTTTCCTCCAGGTGCTCTGGTTTCCTCCCACATTCCAAAGATGTACCAGCTGGTAGATTAATTGGTCATTGTAAATTGTCCCATGATTAAGATAGGATTGGGGGATTGCAGGGCAGTGTGGTTCGAAGGGTCAGAAGGACCTACTTTACACTGTATGCACTTGTCGCCATGGGTGACAAGTGAGGTGGAAAATCTAGTCAGGTGGAAGAAGGCAGCATACATGAGGATTAGGAAGCAAGGATCAGGTGGGTCTATTGAGGAATATAGGGAAGCAAGAAAGGAGCTTAAGAAGGGGCTGAGAAGAGCAAGAAGGGGGCATGAGAAGGCCTTGGCGAGTAGGGTAAAGGAAAACCCCGAGGCATTCTTCAATTATGTGAAGGAAAAAAGGATGACAGGAGTGAAGGTAGGACCGATTAGAGATGAAGGTGGGGAGATGTGCCTGGAGGCTGTGGAAGTGAGCAAGGTCCTCAGTGAATACTTCTCTTCAGTATTCAACAATGAGAGGGAACTTGATGATGTGAGGACAATATGAGTGAGGTTGATGTTCTGGAGCATGTTGATTTTAAGGGAGAGGAGGTGTTGGAGTTGTTAAAATACATTAGGATGGATAAGTCCCCAGGGCCTGACGGAATATTCCCCAGGCTGCTCCACGAGGCGAGGTAAGAAATTGTTGAGCCTCTGGCTAGGATCTTTATGTCCTCGTTGTCCATGGGAATGGTACCGGAGGATTGGAGGGAGGCAAATATTGTCCCCTTGTTCAAAAAAGGTAGTAGGGATAGTTTGGGTAATTATAGACCAGTGAGCCTTCTGTCTGTGGTGGGAAAGCTGTTGGAAAAGATTCTCAGAGATAGGATCTATGGGCATTTGGAGAATCATGGTCTGATCAGGGACAGTTAGCCTAGCTTTGTGAAGGGCAGATCGTGTCTAACAAGCCTGATAGAGTTCGTTGAGGAGGTGACTAGGCATATAGATGAGGGTAGTGCAGTGGATGTGGTCTACATGGATTCTATTAAAGCATTTGACAAGGTTCCACGCAGTAGGCTTATTCAGAAAGTCAGAAGGCATGGGATTGAGGGAAGTTTGGCCAGGTGGATTCAGAATTGGCTTGCCTGCAGAAGGCAGAGGGTGGTGGTGGAGGTAGTACATTCAGACTGGAGGGTTGTGACTAGTGGTGTCCCACAAGGATCTGTTCTGGGACCTCTACTTTTTTGTGATTTTTATTAACGACCCGGATGTGGGGGTAGAAGGGTGGGTTGGCAAGTTTGCAGATGACACAAAGGTTGGTGGTGTTGTAGATAGTGTAGAGGATTGTTGAAGATTGCAGAGAGACATTGATAGGATGCAGAAGTGGGCTGAGAAGTGGCAGATGGAGTTCAACCCAGAGAAGTGTGAAGTGGTACACTTTGGAAGGACAAACTCCAAGGCAGAGTACAAAGTAAATGGCAGGATACTTGGTAGTGTGGAGGAGCAGAGGGATCTGGGGGTACATGTCCACAGATCCCTGAAAGTTGCCTCACAGGTGGATAGGGTAGTTAAGAAAGCTTATGGGGTGTTAGCTTTCCTAAGTCGAGGGATAGAGTTTAAGAGTCGCGATGTATTGATGCAGCTCTATAAAACTCTGGTTAGGCCACACTTGGAGTACTGTGTCCAGTTCTGGTTGCCTCACTATAGGAAGGATGTGGAAGCATTGGAAAGGGTACAGAGGAGATTTACCAGGATGCTGCCTGGTTTAGAGTGTATGCATTATGATCAGAGATTAAGGGAGCTAGGGCTTTACTCTTTGGAGAGGAGGAGGATAAGAGGAGACATGATAGAGGTGTACAAGATAATAAGAGGAATAGATAGAGTGGATAGCCAGCGCCTCCTCCCCAGGGCACCACTGCTCAATCCAAGAGGACATGGCTTTAAGGTAAGGGGTGGGAAGTTCAAGGGGGATATTAGAGGAAGGATTTTTACTCAGAGAGTGGTTGGTGTGTGGAATGCACTGCCTGAGTCAGTGGTGGAGGCAGATACACTAGTGAAGTTTAGGAGACTACTAGACAGGTATATGGAGGAATTTAAGTTGGGGGCCTATATGAGAGGCAGGGTTTGAGGGTCGGCACAACATTGTGGGCCGAAGGGCCTGTACTGTGCTGTACTATTCTGTGTTCTATGTCCTATCTATGTATGTCAATAAATAAATAATAAAACGTGGAAACGGCTCACTCCATCACGGGTAAAGCCCTCCCTACCATTGAGCGCATTTACATGGAGCATCTATAGGAAAGCAGCATTCATCATCGGGGACCTAGCACCCAGGACATGCTCTCTTCTCACTGCTGCCATCAGGAAGAAGGTACAGAGGACTCAGGACTCACACCACCAGGCTCAGGAAGTTATTACCCCTCAGCTGTCAGGCTCTTGAACCAAGGGGGATAACTTCAGTGAACTTCACTTGCCCAATCATTCACATGTTCCCACAACCCCTGGACTCATTTTAAGAATCTTCATCGCATGTTCTTCAGATTTATTGCTTAGTTATTTATTATTATTATTTCTTTTGTTTTGTATTTGCACGATTTGTCGTCTTTTGCAGACTGGTTGAATGCTCAGGTTGGTGTGGTCTTTCATTGATTCCATTATGGATTTATTGAGTATGCCCACAAGAAAATGAATCTCAGGGTTGTATACGATGACATATATGTACTTTGATAATAAATTTCCTTTGAACTTTGAACTAACTATAATTCTCCATCCCTGGCAACGTCTCTCCTGTACCCAATGTAGCGGTAGCTCATTTTTCCAGTGGTATGGTGGCAAAACTAGCTAATAATGTGGCCACTGGCTATTGGTTCATGGTCTTTTGATGCTGTAGTCCATTCACTCCAAAGTTCAACGTGCTGGTGGTTCAGAGATGTTCTTCTGCTGTAACCTGTGGTTATTTGAGTTACTATCACCTTCCTTTCAGCTTGGGCTAGCTTGGCCATTCTCCCTTGACTTCTCTCATTAACAAGGCATTTCCCCCCCACAGGACTGCCGCTCGTTGTATGTTTTTTTTTGTTATTTGCACCATTCCCTGTAAATTCTAGACGCAGGGGTTCCCAACCTGGGGTCCTCAGACCCCTTGCTTGATGGTGTTGGTGCGTGGCATGGAAAAGGTTGGGGACCCCTGCAGACTGTTGTGCATGAAAATCCCAGGAAGCCAGCAGCTCCTGAGATACTCAAACAACCTTGACTGGCATCAACAATCATTCCATGGTCAAAGGCACTTAGATCACTTTACTTCCCCATTCTGACGTCTGGTCTGATTGGCAAATGAACTCTTGATCATGTCTGCATGCTCGTATGCATTGTTACTGCCACGTGATTGGCTGATTAGATATTTTCGGTAGCAAGCCGCTGTACAGTGTACCTAATAAAGTGGCCACTGAATGTAATAACATGGCTGTATTCCTGGCATGTCCTTCCTGCTCCGATATTCTATACCTCAGCTAAAAGGAACAAGTACTCCATCACATTCAGAAGATCAGCAGAATTGTCACAAGATAAAATTCAAGCCAAAAAGAAATGGTGAAGCAAATCTCTTCCTATTGATGCCAATAATATGGCATTTCTAATTAGGGACCAACTAATCTAAGCGTTCCATTTCCATCTAGATTCTGAACCCTCTTTTTATGAGCAGCACACTCAAGGATTCTAATCACCTTTGGGTAAATCCCATTATTTTTAAAGATATGTTTTGAAAGAATTGTGACATGATGATTAAATAGCCGGCGGTATGAAAATTTGCAAACTGGCTATTTTTATCTGCACTTTGCACTTTAAGGTAATCCTGACTGATACTGGAAATATCCAGGGGAAATAGTTATGCATTTATCAGGACTCCATCCTAATATTAACCAGCAATGGTGACATATAAGGAACTAAATGGCAGAACTCAATATATTTCCCATTAATATTTGTAATTGGGTGCTATTCGTAGTTTTGTAGCTAAGCCAAGCTAATTAGTTATTAGGTTTGAAATCAATATAACTGTTTTATATTTATTTGCAAAACTATGTTACTCAAATTATACACCGGAAAACAACAACTAATCCTCAATTCATCTCCACTCCAAAAAAAAAAGAATGAGTCAGGAGTGAAATGAAATGGAAGGATGTTGTATCCTGCATCAGTATTTTAACCCTTTTAATACTATCTGAATTTTCCAGGTGATATGTGGTTTTCTTGAAGTAAAATAATTTGTTGTAACTCCCAATAGCTGAAGATTACAAAATAGAAGTAGAATAATAGATTGGACTTTGGATCTGCTCAGCATTGATGCACATTACCTAACTATTCATTTGAAATCTTTATCTTAAGATCCAGTTTAATACTAGAAAACAAGGTACCAGGTCAGATCTCACTGACTTTTGCTGTAGTTCTAAATCTAAGATTCCCTACCTGGGGTCCATGGCACAAGAAAGGTTGTGAGCCTCTGCTGGAAATGGACCCAAGGCATTTAAAGGACAATAAGCCCCGGACTTTTGTACAGGTGGTATCAGACTGGGACATCGTAAACCTATTAATGGAGTTGGAAACCTAAATCTGTCAGTCCTCATGGGGAATAGAAGAAAAACCCTGAATTACTGGGATTTCTAGCTTCATGTTGGAGAAATTACCTGTATCTTTTTATTTAGCAATGCAGCACTGAGTAAACTCTTTGTTAGTTAGGGGAATGGACTGGAAGTTCTGTGGGCGACAACAAGATCCCCAGATGGTTGTTGCCTCCGGGAAATCTCGAATCGAGTTCTTAGGATTCTTAAGTGGGAGGGTGAACAGCCGGAAGTCATGGTCTATGTAGGTACCAATGACAAGGGTAGGACGAGTGACGAGGTTCTGCATAGGGAGTTTAGGAGTTTGGTGCCAAGCTAAAGGGCAGGACCTCCAGGGTTGTGATCTCAGGATTGCTACCTGTGCCAGGTGCTAATGAGGACAAAGCTAGGAAGATTATACAGTTTAATAAGTGGCTAAGGAGTTGGTGTAGGAGGGAAGACATAAAATTTTTGGATCATTGAGCTCTCCTCCAGGGAAGGTGGGACCTGTGCAGAAGGGACGGCTTGCACCTGAACTGCAACAGTAACCGAGAAAGTGCCGTGCTGACAGACAGATAAAACACGAGGGCAGTGACGTAGTAGATTGAGACGCTATGATTTCACCTTTATCTTACAATCATTATTGGTGCATGACAGGACCAAGCTGGAAGAAATCCTACTCCAGGAGCCAGTGACGAGTGAGTTCGGGTAACCTGCCAGTCAATAGGGATCCGGCCAAAGTTTTGACCATGTTGGCTTTCAGTTGAGAGTTATTTTGTATCGCTTCACCAAATGAGCATTGTGATCATGAACAGGATTCATAAATAAGTTTCTTTACAATAACTCAGTGATAGGTAATGGTCTGTTGCCTCTCTGGTTCAAGATCAGTCTTTGCAGTGCAGATCTAAAGGCAAACCTGCTGAAATGTCAGAAGCCAGAAAGGGCGTTGACAAGTTAAATCTGCGCAATGTTCAAGCATTCTTACACGGCGCGTACAGTGGTAGATAAAATGTGGGTTGCAAGTTTACCATACTCAACTTTTCTGAAAGAAAAAAATGCACATCACTAAATTCTTCCACTAAATGAAGTACGAATATCATTATTTTTACAAATAAAACCACTGCTTAATTTTATAGTCTGTGGTACGTTATTAACTGTAAGGCACTTTGGAATGTTGTGATATCACCAAAGTCATTATCTAAATTCAAGTCTTATTTTCTTTATTTGCCACATGAGGAATTTAATTTTATAATTTCATCCTGGTTGATGATCTACTGGTAAGAAGAAGTACAACTTAATTAATTTGCTCTTTAAAAGTATTTCTCCAGTACAAATTGGGAATTTGAATCTAGGTCTTGCTGATCAGGTGATAATTGTAGGCAAGGTTATTAGCAGCAACTTTAGATTTGACCCTCACTCCACTCCAGTCACACTAGGAGTAGGACAAAAACTCTGGCCACCAATTTTCTCCTCCCTTGGGCAGCCACCTTCACACCCCCTCCTCAAATTGCAACTATAATTTTTTTTTTAAAAAAAAGCATTTGGACAGACACATGAAGAGGACAGGTTTCATATAATAGAACAGCACAGTACAGGCCCTTCGGCCCACAATGTTGTGCCGACCCTCAAACCCTGCCTGCCATATAACCTCCCAACTTAAGTTCCTCCATATACCTGTCTAGTAGTCTCTTAAATTTCACTAGTGTATCTGCCTCCACCACTGACTCAGGCAGTGCATTCCATGCACCAACCACTCTCTGAGTAAAAAAAAACCTTCCTCTAATATCCCCCTTGAACTTCCCACCCCTTACCTTAAAGCCATGTCCTCTTGGATTGAGCAGTGGTGCCCTGGGGAAGAGGCGCTGGCTATCCACTCTACCTATTCCTCTTATTATCTTGTACACCTCTATCAAGTCTCATCTCATCCTCCTTCTCTCCAAAGAGTAAAGCCCTAGCTCCCTTAATCTCTGATAATAATGCATACACTCTAAACCAGGCAGCCTCCTGGTAAATCTCCTCTGTACCCTTTCCAATGCTTCCACATCCTTCCTACAGTGAGGCAACCAGAACAGGACACAGTATTCCAAGTGTGGCCTAACCAGAGTTTTATAGAACTGCATCAATACATCGTGACTCTTAAACTCTATCCCTCGACTTATGAAAGCTAACACCCCAACTAAAGGGATGTGGGTCACATGCAGGTAAATCGAACTTGCTCATGTAGGAAACTTGGAGGATTTATGCTGAAGGGCCTTCTTTAGTGCTATATACCTCTATGACTCTTGGTTTTAGTTGGTTCTCTTCCTCCAGTCAAGAGAGGCACCTGGAAATCTTAATAGATTTAATTCAAAACAAAGTTCAAAATCCAAGTTAATTTTATTATCAAAGTACATATATGTAACCATATGCAAACCTGAGATTCATTTTCTTGTGGGCACATTCAACAAAAGTGTAGAATAATAACTATACAGAATCAGTGAAAGATCCCCCAACTAGGGTGTTCAACTGCAGTGCAGAAGAGAACAAATTGTGCAAATGCAAAACGAAGAAACAATAATA
This sequence comes from Mobula hypostoma, assembly GCF_963921235.1. Taxonomy (NCBI): domain Eukaryota; kingdom Metazoa; phylum Chordata; class Chondrichthyes; order Myliobatiformes; family Myliobatidae; genus Mobula; species Mobula hypostoma. Next base: position 28,319,899 of record NC_086122.1, read on the forward strand.
TAAATAAATAAGCAATAAATATCAAAAACATAAGATGAAGAGTCCTTGAAACTGAGTCCATTAGTTGTGGGAACATTTCAATGATGGGCAAGTGAAGTTGAGTGAAGTTTGGTTCAAAAGCCTGATGGTTGAGGAGTAGTAATTGTTCCTGAACTTGATGATGCAAGTCCTGAAGTTCTGGTACCTTTTTCCTGATGGCAGCAGCAAGAAGAGATCATGTCTTGGGTGGAAGGGTTCCTAATGATGGAAGCTACTATCCTGCGATGGCGTTTCATGCAGATGTGTTCAATAGTTGTGAGGGCTTTACCCATGATTGATTGGACTCTATCCACTATTTATTGTAAGATTTTCCATTCAAGGGCATTGGTGTTTCCATACCAGGTTGTGACGCAGCCAGTCAATATACTCTTTAATACACATCTACAGAAGTTTGTCAAAGTTTTAGATGTCATGCCAAATCTCCACGAACTCATAAGGAAGTAGAGGTTCTGCCATGTTTCTTTGTGTGCTGGGCCTAGGACAGGTCCTCTGAAATAATAATACCTAGGAATTGAAAGTTGCTAACCCTCTCCACCTCTGCTCTTCCAATGAGAGCTGGCTCGTGGACCTCTGGTTTCCTTCTCCTGAAGTCTATAATCAGTTCCTTGGTCTTGCTGACATTGAGTGAGAGGTTGTTGTTATGACACCACTCAGCCAGATTTTCAGTCTCCCTGCTATATACGAATTCGTCACCATCTTTGATTCAGCCTAAGACAGTGGAATTAATACCATTCTAGATGACTTGGTTACCTTATCACTGTTGCAAATTTTTGCATTCCAAAATATGCTACTCGGAGCTCTAAGTGCTGAGCTCGAGACGCAAGCTACAGGCGCAGTTGGCCAGCAGGACTCATCATAGCCAAGCCCATGGGTAAGTATGCAAGGATTAGACTGATTATGGAGATAGGATAGTGAGAGAAGCTGAAGATGGAGATTGGTTCCTGAGCTATAGATTATGGATAGCTGAAACTTTGTGAATGGTAGTATGGTGGACAGTAGGTGACTAACGAAGCTCCTGAAAATTCTTGAAGTCAGACTGAAGTGATAGACAGAAAACTCTCTACAAATGTTTCTTATGGACATCCAGAAAGCAATTTTGAAAACTGGGTTAAGTAAACCTAAGGCTTATGGAGTTGAAGGCAAATACTGAGTTTCATTGTGAGGAGACAAAGGGTAGGGATACTAGTGAGATCATCAAATGACACAGTATGACCAGGACATGTGTTGGCAAGTAACTACTCATTATATTTATAAATGACTTGCAAGAAGGGATAGAATGCCACAGACAAAGATAAGCATTACTATAGGAAAAGTAGATGGAAACAATAAATTATGTAAGTTATTGGGTCTGATTTTATGCTCAAAGATAAAGGGAAAAGCTGACTATTGAATTCAATATTCCCATGAAGATCTAATGATCTCCTTAAAACACTTAATGTCTTTGCTTTTGTAAATTGCTATCAGGAATTAGCTGAAGGGGACATGTGACTTTCTGCAACGGTGATGTCATTAGATGGGGAAAGAAGCCAATCATATTAAAGAATTCTCACTGCCCATAAGCCGAGATCTTAAAAGGTATTTTTAAACATTTCACAGCAAGTGAAATTAAGATAAAGCATTAGCAAAGGATTCATAACCTTAAGGCAGAAGTTGATTCGTCACAACCAGTTTAATTTGCTTCATAAAGTGTGGAATTCTATAATCAGTACCTGAAGAAATGAGAATCAGTGTAACTATTTTTAAGCCCGAGATGATGTGCAGCAATAATTATGGTTTAGAGAATAATTAAAAATTCAAACAGATCTCATTAAAATAGGCTGTATGTTGCCAGTTTATTTACAATGAAAATACTTCAGTTGAAATGTTTTGTACATTCACAAATTGCCAATGATTAAAATGGAGAAGGGCAGGACAGTTCACCAAGTGTTGAACCAGAGATTCACTAGTATAAGCTACACACACAAATTGCTAGAGGAACTCAGCAGGCCGGGCAGCATCTATGGGGAAAAAAGTACAGTCAACGTCGTTTTTCATAGATGCTGCTTGGCCAGCTGAGTTCCTTCAGCATTTTGCGCGTGTTGCTTGGAATCTCCAGCGTCTGCAGATTTTCTCTTGTTTGCCACTAGTAGAAGCTTTTGGATTTCCTGGGTGCAAGTAAATACTCTGAAGTTAATTCCATAGTTATTTCACAATAACAGTTGTTTCTGAAAACCTCATTATTCTAGCCATCAGAAGTATTTATTGAATTGATCAAGAAAATATCCTACTCCTTTGAATAGAATTATTCTTCCTTTTTTTAAATGTACAGAACAGCTGGAATGTAATGAAACATTGATAAAATTGGGAGTTGTTAAAGAGTTTACACTGTTTAATTATATTGCACTGAGTCATAGAGCACTACAGCACAAAACAGGCCCATCGGCCCATCTAGTTGGTGCTGACCTGGCCGCTTTCTTTGTCCCATTTACCTGCACTCGGACTGTAGACCTTCATGCTCCTCCGATTCCTGTATCTATCCAAACCTCTCTTAAATCTTACAACTAAACCTGGATCTATTACTTCTGCTGACAGTTTGTTCCACACTTGCACCACCCTCTGAATGCAGATCAGCCACAGTATGTGCAGACCCATACCTTTATATCAGTATTTCTCAACCGTTTTCTTGTTGGAGACCATTTGGCCAGCTTTCCGTCTGAAATCCATATCTTTTATGATCCCAGCTGTTTTGTCCATTTATTACTGCTCTGTAATCTTGAAATTAATTAGATGTAACATACTGAGGTTTAAATAAATTGAATAAACTGCTATGTCCTTTTTCATACAATAACAATGAAACACACTTTTCTGTAGAAATTTAACATTTTAGAAGAAACTTCTGACATGACATGAATACGGTCACTTATTAAAAAAAATAAAGTTGAAGGTCCTACCTGCTTGGTAGAGCTGGGGAGATCCCAGACACTAATGCATTATTTTTACAAAGTCATAATTAATGTACAATAACAAGATGAATCTGTCCTGTTATTCGCCATATGTTTGCACATTACAGATAATTTAAACATAGAAACATAGAAAACCTACAGCGCAATACAGGCCCTTCGGCCCACAAAGTTGTGCCGAACATGTCCCTACCTTAGAAATTACTAGGCTTACCTATAGCCCTATTTTTCTAAGCACCATGTACCTATCCAAAAGTCTCTTAAAAGACCCTGTTGTATCCACGTCCACCACCGTTGCCGGCAGCCCATTCCACGCACTCACCACTCTCTGCGTAAAAAACTTACCCCTGACATCTCCTCTGTACCTACTCCCCAGCACCTTAAATCTGTGTCCTTTTGTGGCAACCATTTCAGCCCTGGGAAAAAGCCTCTGACTATCCACACTATTATATAGTAAAAAAAATTATTTTTACTATTATTTAGTCAAAAAAATAAATGATTCAGACATCATATCCGAATGAGATTTCTTTGCCTGTCTTTTCAGCACAAGATTTTCAGAATCAGGTTTAATATCATTAGTATACATCATGTGATGCATCATGGTGTGGGCATGTGGCCAAGTGATTAAGGCATTCGACTAGCGATCTGAAGATCATGAGTTCGAGCCCCAGCCAAGACAACGTGTCGTGTCTTTGAGCAAGGCACTTAACCACACAATGCTCTGCGACGACACCGGTGCCAAGCTGTATGGGTCCTAATGCCCTTCCCTTGGACAACATCAGTGTCGTGGAGAGGGGAGACTTGCAGCATGGGCAGCTGCTGGTCTTCCATACAACCTTGCCCAGGCCTGCGCCCTGGAGTGCGAAGACTTTCCAGGTGCAGATCCATGGTCTCACGAGACTGACGGATGCCATAATACATCACGAAATTTATTGTTTCACGGCAGTAGTACAGTGCAATGCATAATAATAAAGTGTCTTAGGTGACATATCAAATCTTCTCAAAATGCAAATGAAATATAGCCTGTCGTGCTCTCGTGCCTTATTTGTAATTGCATCAATATGTTGGGCCCAGGATAGATCTTCAGAGATGTTGACACCCAGAAACTTGAAGCTGCTCACCCTTTCCAATTCAGATCCCTCGATGAGGACTGGTGTGTGTTCCCTCAACCTCCCTTTCCTGAAGACCATAATCAGTTTTTTGATCTTACTGCTGCTGAGTGCAAGATCGTTGCTGCGACACCACTCAACCAGCTGATCTAACTTGCTCCTGTACGCCCTCTCATCACCATCTGAAATTCTGCCAAAGTCATCAGCAAGTTTATAGATGCCGTTTGAGCTATGCCTGATCAGACAGTGTTGGGTGTAGAGAGAGTAGAGAATTGGTCTAAGCACACACATCCTTGTGGTGCATCGGTGTTGACTGTTGTCAAGGAGGAGATGTTATTTCCAATCTGCACAGGCTGTGGTCTCGCCGTGAGGAAGTCAAGGATCCTATTCAATCTAGGAGTTAATGTGAGGCAAGCATAAAGGGGACAACTTTTAAATGCTCAATCTGTCTTCACATTGCATTTTAATTAGCTTTTGCTAAAAATCCAAATTGCAAAGTTAAGAATGGAACGGCGGTAAGATTTTGATGGCAGGTTCAATGAAGTCCGAGTGGTTTGTTTTGAATTTAATCTTAAATACAATTAAGGTCATGTTTTAAAATTGTAACTACGGGCCCAAAACATCTGACAGCTAGAACAACTATTTGCCTAATATTTGCAACAGCAAGACCTACAACTGAGAATGAGTTACAAATCCATTGCTTTCCCTTCTGTGGATCAGAAGCGGAGTGGAAATATTCAAATTCTTAGAGAGTTGATTTTAGATTAGATTATATAATTTCACTTTGGAGAGTGAGGTTGATATCCTTGCAGTCATCAATAGCCAATTGACGTAAAGGTTACGAAGATGCACAAAAAATTATCGTGTTCAACTCATTCAACATCTTTAAGCTCTGATCTTTTCTGCCTTTTTCATATACACTGGCTACACTTCCCTGCAGAGAGAAATTCAGATGACCAGGGTGATCAGTTAATATGCCAGATTTGTAAACCTTGCAGGCCAGAGTTAATTCCAAAAGTATTCCACCAAAGGAATGTTTTTGAGACAGAAGGGCTTCAACCTCTTATCACAATTCATTCTCATTATCATAGGACAATGTTGTGTATTTAATATTTCAGTAATATTTGTGTAATATTGTAAATGTATTGTTTGATTAAGCATTCTTTATTTTATAATTAATTGCAGGTTAGATGTAAATGTATGTAAATGGCATACGTTATCGTGCCACTACTTCATACAGCATGTACGTGGTTCACTAAATTGAAACTCAGTAAAAACTAAAATAAAGAATTAAGTAGACACACTTCTTCCGGTTCCCTGTGTTTTTTTTCCTTTAGATTAGTTTTATATTTTGGAGTTACAAAACATAACAGTGCTGACAAGTAAGTTTCAAAACAAAGCTGAGACAACTATCTACCTGTTGAAGCACAGAGAGATGTTTGATTAAAAAAAAACACAGCACGCTTTCTTCACAAGTGGAGAGAAATGGTCGAGTAAAAAACAAGCACTACACATGCTTCTTTGGGAGGAGGCAGAGACAGTTTAAAAAAAGGCAGAAAATGGATGAAATTCATGTGTTCATAAACAGAAAGTACCAGGTGATAAAAATAATAAATTAATAAAAGAAGAAATGGCTGGCTGCATTGGAAAGATGGAAGCATTTGATTGTGCAACTGATAACTGACTACTGTATATGGAACCAATTGAGCAGTATTTAAAGCAAATGAAATAGCTAGTTTTACTGAGTGCATTGGGTGGAAAGACAGACACTTTGCTTAGATATTTGACTGCTCCAACTAAACCAGCTGAAATAAGCTTTGCTAATATGATGAACATAATGCAGGAAAGTTTATAACCAAAACCATTGTTGATTGCAGAACACTTTAGACTTCACAAGTGAAATCAAAAGGAAGGGTAGTCCATTTCAGCATAGAAGGCAGAATTGTAGAGGCAGTCTGAGCACTGTCAGTTCATTGATGGGCTAAATAATTCACCGAGAGATCATTCATTTCGTAGAATCTTACAAAAAACATTCAAAAAGTGGCTCCTAAATGAAGCACAATTCACATTTAAAAGAGCAGTTGAAATCGCTGTATCAATGGAAACAGCAGACAGATATGCAGATGGTCTGCAGTCAGGAATGAAAGCTAACTTGAGCAAATTGCATCTTCTAATCAGAAATCTGCCTGGCCGAATGCATTGTGTTACCATTGTGGCAGTGGCTCAGCTATACCAGACCAATGCAAATTTAAAGGCAGTACTTGCAGAAAATGTAAAAAAGTAGGACACATACAAGGAGCATGTTGGGCAGACAAAATTAATAGACTGCACAGGGAAGAGCAAAGGATAAAAAATCAAGTGGCTGTTTCAAAAAGAGCACTAATCTGCATGCTGTTGATGAAAAATCTGATAATGGTGAGAATGACACAGGACTAGGTAGCCTTGAGATTTATAATGTGAAAACTAAGCAATACAGCTTACACCAGGAGTTAGTTCAAAAGTTCAAAATAAAATTTGTTATCAGAGTACATACATGTTACCACATACAGCCCTGGGATTATTTTTCTGTGGCCGTACTTATCAAATCTGTAGAACAGTAACTGTAAACAGGATTTATAAACTGTAAACATCAGAAGCTTTAAACTAAACACATTGTGCAAATTCAGATAATAAATAAATAGCAATAAATAACAAAATAAAAGAGTCCTTGAGTAAGTCCTTTTTGTTCAAGAGCCTGATGGTTGAGGGGTAGTAACAGTTCTTGAACCTGGTGGTGTGAGTCCTGAGGCACCTGTACCTTTTACCTGATGGTAGCAGTGAGAAAAGAGCATGGCCTGGGAAGTGAGGAGCTTTGATGATGAATGCTGCTTTTCTATGGCAATGTTTCGTGTAGATGTGCTCAGTGATTGGGAGAGTTTTACCTGTGATGTACTGGGCCAAATCCACTACTTTTTGCAGGATTTTCCACTCAAAGGCATTGGTGTTCCCATACCAGAACATGATTCAGCCAGTAAGCACATTCTTCACCGCACATCTATAGAAGTTTGCCAAGCTTTTTGTTGACATGCTGTATCTCCGCAGTCTCCTGAAAAAGTTGAGATGCTATTGCATTTTCTTCACAACTACATTTATATGATGGGTCCAGGACAAGTCCTCTGAGGCAGTGACACCCAGGAATTTAAAGTTTCTGACCCTCTCCTCCTCTGATCCTCTGATGATTACTAGCTCATGAACTTCTGGTTTCCCTCTCCTGAAGTCTATTATCAGTTCCTTGATTTTATTGACATTGAGTGTGAGGTTGTTATTACACCCCTCAGTCAAGTTTTCAATCTCCTTCCTGTATACTGACTCATCTTTCGTACAGCCCACAACAGTTGTGTCATCAGCAAACTTACATATGGTGTTGTAGCTGCACGTAACCTTACAGGTACCTAATAAAGTGGCCACTGAGGGCATTTTGTAGCAGTTCTTCACAAGAAATATATCTTTGTGAAAGGCCTTTAAGACCTAGAATGCAAAACAATAAGTATTACAAAAGTCGGTCAAGTCATCTAAATGTATTGCACAATTAACCTCTTCATTCCTTCCAATCAACTGAGATTTATATCTGCAAAAATCAGCAATTCTGTGTGAAATTATGTCATTTACAGAGGAATGGCACTAATTTTCTTGCTGGGGGCATCACTCAAGACTGAATGGCAAACATCTACTACCGGAGGTATTATTAATTCACCACCTATTGTTCATGGCGATTTGCATCAGGCTGTGTAATGAGCCAGGAAATATGACTCATTTAACATACTAACAGTTGTCATCATTGCAGTATGTGTAGCTTTTTCTGAGGGGCCACTATATCTTACTTCATTGAAAATACTTCACCAACTTTTCTCCAAGTTCAGGTATTTGTCTCAAGGCAATGAATCGTTTTGAAAGATTTTGAAGCGTCAATGCTCAGAATCATGCAACACACAAAGGAGGAGGTGATTTAGGATATTCCTCTATCCCCTTGGAATAAACCCTTGCTTTAGACATGCAACATTATTATTTATTTATTGAAATATAGCTTGGATTAGGCCCTTACAGCCTTTTGGTCCATGCTGCCCAGCAACCCGTAATTTTACCCTTTCCTAATCATAGGACAGTTTACAATGGCCAATTAACCTACCTATACATGTTTGGACCATGGAAGGAAACTGGAGCACCCAGGAAAGAACATACAAATTCCTTACAGGCAGTGGCAGAAATTGTACCCAAGTCACCTGTACTGTAAATAATTGTGCTGGCACGTGGCCAAGTGGTTAAGCTGTTGGTCTAGTGATCTGAAGGTCGCTAGTTCGAGCCTCAGTTGAGGCAACATGTGTGTCCTTGAGCAATGCACTTAATCACACATTGCTCTGCGACGATGCCGGTGCCAAGCTGTATGGATCCTAATGCCCTTCCCTTGGACAACATTGGTGGTGTGGAGAGGGGAGTCTTGCAGCATGGGCAACTGCCAGTCTTCCATACAACGTTGCCCAGGCCTCAGTCAACATCGAAATCGATGGACAGCCGAAGAAGAAGAAGAGAAATCATTGTGCTAACCAGAGCATTACCACACCGTGTTCTTTCTGTTGAAAGGCCAAATGCCTTCTTGTCTTTCCCAATTTTTCTTTCCTTACATTGCTTGTCACATTTTTCATCTTTGTTACTATTCCATGAACTTTTACTAATTCCAACAAAGTGATTCAACAGCACCATCTCTGACATGCTGTATGAGACATAGTAAAAATCTTCCTTGAATTGTTGTTTTGTGTTATGAATTCTAACTAGCTACATTTTAATGCATCACCAACTGGTATGGGGTGCTTACTGCAATGGACTGAAGTAAGCTGTGGAGAGTTGTAAAATTAGTCAGCTCCATCAAGGGTACTTTGGTAAGGGAGTTTTTCAGAATGGCAGGCAGTGACTAGTCGGGTACCACAAGGCTCAGTGCTGGGACCCGAGTTGTTTACAATATATATTAATGACTTGGATGAAGGAATTAAATGCAGCATCTCCAAGTTTGCGGATGACACGAAGCTGGGCGGCAGTGTTAGCTGTGAGGAGGATGCTAAGAGGATGCAGGGTGACTTGGATAGGTTAGGTGAGTGGGCAAATTCATGGCAGATGCAAGTTAATGTGGATAAATGTGAAGTTATCCACTTTGGTGACAAAAACAGGAAAACAGATTATTATCTGAATGGTGGCCGATTAGGAAAATGGGAGGTGCAACGAGACCTGGGTGTCAATATACACCAGTCATTGAAAGTGGGCAAGCAGGGACAGCAGGCGGTGAAAAAGGCGAATGGTATGCTGGCATTTATCGCAAGAGGATTCGAGTACAGGAGCAGGGAGGTACTACTGCAGTTGTACAAGGCCTTGGTGAGACCACACCTGGAGTATTGTGTGCAGTTTTGGTCCCCTAATCTGAGGAAAGACATCCTTGCCAAAAAGGGAGTACAAAGAAGGTTCACCAGATTGATTCCTGGGATGGCATGACTTTCATATGATGAAAGACTGGATGAACTAGGCTTATACTCGTTGGAATTTAGGAGATTGAGGGGGGATCTGATTGAAACGTATAAAATCCTAAAGGGATTGGACAGGCTAGATGCAGGAAGATTGTTCCCGATGTTGGGGAAGTCCAGAACGAGGGGTCACAGTTTGAGGATAAAGGGGAAGCATTTTAGGACCGAGATTAGGAAAAACTTCTTCACACAGAGAGTGGTGAATCTGTGGAATTCTCTGCCACAGGAAACAGTTGAGGCCAGTTCATTGGCTATATTTAAGAGGGAGTTAGATATGGCCCTTGTGACTAAAGGGATCAGGGGGTACGGAGGGAAGGCTGGTACAGGGTTCTGAGTTGGATGATCAGCCATGATCATACTGAATGGCGGTGCAGGCTCGAAGGGCCGAATGGCCTACTCCTGCACCTATTTTCTATGTTTCTATATTTCTATGTACTAGCCTCTGTAGTATCCAGAACATCTTCTAGGAGTGGAGCCTCAAAAAGGCCACCCAGGACATCCCCTCTTCTCAATGCGACCATCAGGAAGGAGGTTCAGAAGAGTGAAGGTACACACTCAATGATTCAGAAACAGCTATTGCCCCTCTGCCATCTGATTTCTGAATGGACATTGAACCAATGAACACTACCTCACTACTTTGTATTTCCTATTTTTTGTACTACTTATTTAAGTTAACTATTTTAACTTACTGAAATTCACAGTTTTTCACTCGATTATTATGCATTGCATTGTACTACTGTCGCAAAGTTAACAAATTTCACAACATATCAAACCTGATACTGATTGTTATTTAACATATCAGTAATACTTGAAGTATTTTGTAAATAAATTACTTGATTAAACATTCTTTATTTGTTTACATAATTCATTAAGGGTTACTGTATATGTAAAAGTATGTGAATGGCCTATGTCGTCATGCCAGCACACCTCACTAAAGTAAAAATGAAGTACACATGTTTATCTCCAGGCTCCAGTGTTTTTTTCTTTTGCTTAGTTCTGGCGTTACACTTTGTACTCCTATTAGTTTCATTCAAAAAGTGCACACAAATGTCATTTTGAATGGACTATCTGAAGTGATGATTCGATGGATTGGTCTGTGAACTTACCATGAGCTGTTGGAAATCTTACGACTGTTGATCAGTCACTTTAGTTTGTCATCATCAGAATAATTTACTTCTTCCTTCAAATGGTTCTTCAATGCTTAAGGCAGTCATTGAGGCTTAAAGCGGATTGGTTTGTTTCCTGTTGAAGATATAAAGATAAACATTGTGTCCTGTAACACTAAAGTAAGGAACCTTGATTTTTCTTTTTCATATTTGATTATGATATATCTAAATATAATTGTGAAGCATCCTTGCTCAACCTTACCGTCCAGATTTAAATAACCTGAGCCAATCTTTGCTCATCAATGTTGATCAATTAACATAACCACCTACAACCATTGATGTTTCTATTTGTCGATCACTGAATAGTTTATCTGGCTGAAATCTTCAATACACTGCCTGAATATATTTTTAGTAGACCATACTTTTCATTGGCAATGCTGAGTTCAACCAAATGAGATCTACATATTCAGAAAGTCATTGAGTTTACAGCACAAAAATTAGGCAATAGATTGAAAGGGAAAATAAATCGGCCGTTTCCAAATGCCGGAGCAGGCTCGATTGTTTGAATGTCTTATCTCTGCCACTATGTGTTTTGGTCTTATGGTCAAGTAGAATCATCATCATTATGTGTCGTGTTGTATGATGTAGGCAATCATGGTCTTGAATGGTTCAGTCACCCTTGTTGCTTTAATTGATGAACAATGGAAGTTATAATTGATAAAATGGGGTCAAACATTGGCTCACGTGCCATCCTGAAATCACCGAGGATCTCAGTTGGTCTGTACATACCGGCTGCATGGTAAAAATGCACAACAGCTCCTCTTTCACCTCAGATGGTTGAAGAAGTTTGGCACGAGTCTCCAAATCCTAAGGACTTTCCATAGGGACACAAATGAGAGCATCCTGACTGGCTGTAACACTACCTGGTGTGGGAACTGGTGTGGATCATGGCTGTGTTGTATGCAACAACATTGTACAACCAATATAGAAGTTCGCTACTGAGAACTACTGTCTTGAGTTATTCATCTTGAATGAATCAGTGTATTTAATATTTAATTCTGCAGGGCTGAGTGATATTTATAACATATGGTGTTATAAATATCACCCAGGGTAAAATATTCCCACAACCAATGTTCTCACTTTCAAGAGCTCCTCATCTCATGTTCTCGATACTTATTGCTTATTGATTTATTATTATTTCTTTCTTTTTGTACTTCCGCAGTTTGCTGTCTTCTGCACTCTGGTTGAATGTCCAAGTTAGGTGGTCTTTCACTGACTCTGTTGTGGCTGTTACTCTATATATTTATTGAGTATCATCATAATCGTCATTATCTGCTATGTTGTATGACATATGCGATCATAGTCCAGTAATCAAGATTGTTCTTGTAAAAATTTTCGGCAGGGGTAGTTTGCCATCGCCTTCTTGCGGGCAGTGCCTTTACAAGATGGGTGACCCCAGCCATTATTAGAGATTGTCTGCCTGACGTTACCCTGATCGGGGGTGGGGGAGGGTGCTGAACAAATACTACACCTTGCCCAAGGGTGACCTGTAGGCTAGCGGAGGGAAAGAGTGCCTTACACCTCCTTTTGGAGACGCATCTCCACCCCACCTGTAAACAAGCTGACCTGGTCAGTGAGTGCAAGAACGTGACTACTCTCTTTCATTCATCGAACAGGTACCCACATCTCTATCAACTAGGCCTTTCCAGACACTCCCCTAGATTCTACACGTACCCCTAGACTAGGAACAATATTAGTAGATATTGTTTTAGATTTCCAACATTTGCATTTTTTGGGGGATTTTGACAGCGTAGATCAGTACTCTTTTCATGCTGTGTTCCTCATCAATTCTGATGGCAAATGACAAAATGTGGAATTTAAGGGGTAAGAGAGATCAGATTATGCATTGTCTGTTCAACGTGTTGCTAACAGTGAGTTTGAGGCAATAGACAATAGGTGCAGGAGTAGGTCTTTTGGTCCTTCGAGCTAGCACCGCCATTCACTGTGATCATGGCTGATCATCCACCATCAGTATCCAGTTCCTGCCTTATCCCCATAACCTTTGATTCCGCTATCTTTAAGAGCTCTATCCATCTCTTTCTTGAAAGCATCCGGAGACTTGACCTCCACAGCTTTCTGGAGCAGAGCATTCCATACATCCACCACTCTCTGGGTGAAAAAGTTTTTCCTCAACTCCGTTCTAAATGGCCTACCCCTTATTCTTAAACTGTGGCACTTACCCAATCTGGCTAGACTACACGAAAAAAAAACACTGAACCAAAATCATGGCAGACAGAAACAAACGGCTACTTCTCAATGGAATGGCCATTTCTGTCTGCCACGGCAGCATAGTGGTTAGAAATAACGCTTTACAGCACCAGCAACCCAGGTTCAATTCCCGCCGCTGCCTGTAAGGAGTTTGTACGTTCTCCTCATGACCGCCTGGGTTTCCTCCACGTGCTCCGGTTTCCTCCCACAGATCAAACGATGCACTGGTTATTGGTTAATTGGTCATTGTAGGTTTAAATTGGGGCAGTGCAAATTGAAGGGCCAGAAGGGCCTATTCTGCGCCATATCTCAATAAACAAACAAACGAACAAATAAATAAACAAACAGAATGTCCACTCCTACTCAATGTAACCTTCACCCAAAAATGGAATAAAGTGAAGAAATATTTATAAGTAATGTCCAGCAGTCAAAAACGTAGAAGAGACGGCATAGACCATTATCTGTCTAAAATTTACTAATGTAAGCAAGACTGTTGGAGAAAGATCCATTTGGCAGGATGAAAACCAATAATGTTTAAATGCTCTGTCGGTCTTGTTCACTCTGGAAAAAGATTAAATAGAATAAGTGCAGAATAAAAATGCATACTGGTACTTTTGAAATTATGGTTACTAGGACCAGAGTGAGATAAAGGAGAACGCAGACCAATAATGTCAGCAATTCAGTTTGAAGTAAGTGTCATAAACCACTCCACAGGAACGTAATTTAAAAATATTTGAAGCTTATTGCTAAATACGATTCAGATGCAAAGCACTTATAAATATTTATTGTAGCAGCTATGATCTGTATGGAAGGCACCAATGTCCATTTTTATTCCGAACTTCTTCTCTGTAAACCTTTTTCCAGAGTGAACAAGACCGACAGAACATTTAGGCATTATTGGTTTTCATTATGCCTCTTTGATTTTGCTCCATCAGTAAGTTTTAGACAGATAATGGCTTCCGTGTCATAAGTATCTCAGAGAAGACAAGGACTGTTTAAAACAAGAGTCTTGATGGAATAAGTAAAACAAAATGATATGGAGAATTATTTCAAGCAGTTATTACCCTTCAACCGGTACGTAGAGAATGCTGGAGGAACTCGGCAGGCCAGACGACGTCTATGGAAAAGAGCACAGTTGACTTTTCAGGCCGAGACCCTTCATCAGGACTGGAGAATAAAGATGATAGGTCAGAGTAAGAAGGCGGGAGAAGGCGAGGAGGAGGTACAAGGTCATAGGTGATAGGTGAAACTGGGAGCAAGGCAGGACTGAAGAAAAGAGCTGGAAGTCAATTGGTGAAAGAGAAACAGGGCTAGAGAAGGGGGAGTCTGATAGGAGAGGACAGAAGGCTATGGAAGAAAGGGAAAGGCGAGGAGCGCTGGGGGAGGTGATGGGCAGGTAAAGAGATAGAGATAAGATGAGAGATGGAAATGGGAATGGTGAATAGTAAAAGGGGGGTGGGGGGTGGAAATTACCGAAAGTTTGAGAAATCGATGTTCATGCCGTCATGTTGTAGGCTACCCAGGCGGAATATAAGGCGTTGCTCCTCCAAGCTGAGTGTGGCCTCATCGCGGCAGTAGATGGACTGACATGTCAGAATGAGAATGGGAAGTGGAATTAAAATGGGTAGCCACCAGAAGATTCCGCTTTTTCCGGAGGCGAGAACGTAGGTGCTCAGTGGTCTCCTAATCTATGTCAGGTCTCACCGATATGCAGAAGGCAACCCTTCTGTCTATTACTCTTCGACCCTCGGGCTCCTGAACCAGTGTTGATAACATTACTCGCCTCAAACTGAATTCATTCCACAACCTGCGAACTCATTTCCAAGGACCCTACAGCTCATGATCTCAGTATTAGTTATTTACTTATTTATTATTTTTTCTTGTATTTGCAAAGCTTGTCTTCTTTTGCACATTGGTTGTTTGTCAATATTTGTTTGTAGTTTTTCATTAGTTCTGAGGTATTTCTTTCTTCTGCTGTGAATGCCTGCAAAAAAATGAAACTCATGTTAGTAGGTGATGTGTACTATAATGATAGTAAATTCACTTTGAACCTTCAATTTTAAAACACTGGGGGAGCATAAAGTAACTGTAAGCGAACGAAAGACTTGATAATATACAAATGAGACTGATATCCTTCTACATCAGTAAGATTTCATTATCCCTGCTTCTACAACATAAATCACCCTGGGGTGTTGGTGGCATCACAGTCCTAAGAAGAGCTTGCAGATATCAAAAGGTAGAATAGTTACTTTACAGTAATATATTTGCACTCTATAAAAGTTGACACATTCATAATTCCACAAAGGTTTGTTTTATGCAGTGAGTAAACCAAAATAAAACATCTAGGAAGAGACCCTATAAACTATAAAGTCATTCATATCCTTCGTACCACTCTTGGGATTACCAGAATAACTTTGTTCACTTCATTTGCTTTTGCATTTCATGTAAATTATAATTTTCCTCCTCAGTGGCCTTTATGGAACGGTGGTGCAGAAAGATATTTTCATTAACAACCAACACACCCAAGGATGTGCTGGCCTTTTTATTCTGTCGTCTTTCCCCTTCCTCTTCAGTCCTGAAGAAGGGTCTCGGCCTGATACGTTGACTATTTATTCATTTCCATAGATGTTGTCTGACTGCTGAGTTCCTCCAGCATTTTGTTTGTGTTGCTTTAGATAATTTATTGCCAATTTTACGTAGTAATCTCTCCAGCTATAGACTAGTAGCACTCTGATACCGCAGTGATTAAGGTTGGTAATGGATCATAATTGCAAATATGCATCTTATTTACTTATGGAAAATGGTGTTTAGTAATTTAATTAAATAGTTGCTGTGATACATTTATAATATATTGTAGGACATATGTATTACCTGTTAAAGTAATAACTCAGAAAAATATAATCCAAATTTTTTATAGGCACCCGTTAGTCTCATAAGACCGTGGATTTGCACCTTGGAAGGTTTCCAGGGCGCAGGCCTGGGCAAGGTTGTGTGGAAGACCAGCAGTTGCCCAGGCTGCAAGTCTCCCCTCTCCACGCCACCGATGTTGTCCAAGGGAAGGGCATTAGGACCCATACAGCTTCTTGGCACCGGTGTCTTCGCAGAGCAATGTGTGGTTAAGTGCCTTGCTCAAGGACACACACGCTACCTCAGCCAAGGCTCAAAGTAGTGACCTTCAAATCTCTAGACGAACGCCTTAACCACTTGGCCACGCGCCAACATAATCCAAATATGACATGCTTTAATGCACCAATCAAGGAAAGAGTTAGTGGCCCAAATGATCATTAAAACTAAAGATTTATATTCAGATTTATTTTTCTCATGTACATTGAAACATACAGTGAAATGCTCCATTTTCATTAACAACCAATTTACCCAAGGATATGCTGGGAGAAGCCTGCAATTGTTGCCAGTGTTACACAGAACAACACAAGCAGCAGCAGCAGCAGCAGCAAGAACAACAACAACAACAACAACAAATAGCCCCTTTCCCACCAACTCACACACACACACACACACACACACACACACACACACACACACAGGTCTCTACCCCCAGGGCCAAGACACCTCCAGGCCTCCAGTTCTTGGCCCTGGACTCTCAGACATCAGCTCTCCAACTTCCACTCTCGGACCTAGACATGCAGACTCGCAGATATCGGGCCTCTGACCTCCAGACAAGCCAACTGAGGGCCTTCGACCTTCAGTCTCTACCTCTGGACTCACTGACTTTGATCTTGATCTTCAGGCTTCTACTGCAGGCTTGCTGAGCTCTGGACTATAGACGCTAGGATTCGCTGAATATGGGTTTGACCTTCGGCCTTTGACTTCTGGACTCAAACGGACCTTCAACCCCAGTGTTCAGGGAGTCGGGGAGGGGGTGTCACTGGCCCTCATGATTCATACCTGTATGATCTCTGACCCAGGGCTTGTTGACATGGAAATCATTGACCTCTTCATCACCTGCCAACCCAACCTCTGCGATCAGACCTTCGCCTGCAGAGTTCTCCAACTTGGAGCCCAAACACCTGCCCCTGATTCTTCATTGACTGCCTCACATCTCTAAGTCTCCCTCATCCCTGTCTCTAAATCTAACCTGACCCCTAACTCTCAACGCTACCTAAAATGCTTTTTCTCATTCTTCAGTTGAAAAAATCTTACTAGTGACAGAACCTGAATTGTAAGAATGGTTTTATTTAGAGTGACAAAATATCTTGGAAACCGTCTCCACAAAGATATTATTTTGATGACCTTAATAAACTTTGGATTTTACAGAAGCTGTTAAATTCATTCCAAAAAGCTGAAGGCAACTCTTGTCCTCTAAGTGATTAATTCCACGTTTGTATGTTATCAGTTTTATTTTCTCTTGTGTGAAGTGACAGTCTACCATATTCAAAGTTCAAAGTCATTATTATTTATTATTAAATAAATTTATTATTAAAGTATATATATCTCATAATATAAAACCCTAAGATTCATTTTCTTGCAGGCATACTCAGTAACCAGGAGGTGGGATGGAGATAGGTCCCTATCAAAGGAGGTGTAAGGCGCTCTTTCCCTCTACTAGCCTGCAGGTTGCTCTTGGGAAAGGTGTGGCACCTGCTTAGCTCCCCTGCCACCCCGCCCCCCCGCCCAATCAGGGTCACGTGAAGCCATGGCAGCTGATGGTAGATGGTTGCATGAGCAGCTGGTGTATATCACAAGTCCTGGTTATGCGACCACTGACACCACATAGACAATCTCGGAAGAGTATTGATAATAGCTGGTGTCACCCGGCTTGCAAAGACACCAGGCAGAAGAAAGCAATGACAACTGCTTCTGTAGAAAAAATTGCCAGGAATAATCGTGGTCATGTATAGACCATTATCGCCTATGTCATATGACACAGCACATAATGATGATGATGACAGCTTATCCCCTCAGCCACTCTGGTTCCACCCTTTTGGAAACATTTCTAATACTGAGGGCAACATTTTCTTGTTCAAATAAGTCATTTTCCTCACCTTCCTGTTTTTCATTTCACAACCACTTTGTATCCATGGTGTTTTTGATTCTTTTATCACAAGGGCTTCAGTTTTTCATACAGGTTTAATATCTCCATACGTAATAATTATTACTGTCATTCATTCTCTCTTTTACCTCAGCAAAATTTCAATCTAGTTGAACTCAAATTGCCTTTAATGGGTCTGTGTTTTCCTTCTCCAGTTCACGCTTGAAACCCACCCATCCCACCCTATCCTGCTTCCCATTCTCTACCACAGTCTTCAACCTTCTAGTCATTATATTTCTAACATAGAACATAGAACATAGAATAGTACAGGCCTTTCGGCCCACAATGTTGTGCCGACCCTTAAACCCTGCCTCCCATATAACCCCCCCACCTTAAATTCCTCCATATACCTGTCTAGTAGTCTCTTAAATTTCACTAGTGTATCTGCCTCCACCACTGACTCAGGCAGTGCATTCCACGCACCAAACTCTCTCTGAGTAAAAAACTTTCCTCTAATATCCCCCTTGAACTTCTCACCCCTTATCTAGCTACATGGTGTGGTACCATGAAGTTCTAGCTTTCATCCAGTGTTGTGTTAGCTAAGAGCAGACACATCAGTAACATCTAGCAGTTTAATCAATCTTGCGATATGAAGACAACAAAAAAATTATTGATTCAAGTTGGCAACCTTCGATCAGAACAGGGAATATTAGAAGTTACATGTTTTAAGTTGCAGTGTGGAAGAAAACAAAGAAAGTGTCTGTGATAGGGAGGAGGCCATAATACTCTTTGCATCAGCCAATCTTCTATTCATGTGCACTAGGGCAAGGAGGTGTATCAAGCGTGGTGTACTAGAATGTAAAGTTTGCTCCCAAACTATGCTGCTGTCCATCGATAATTTGCAATTTCCTACAGATGCACCGTAGAGAGCATTCTAACTGGCTACATCACCGCCTGGTAAGGGGGTTCTACTGTACAGGACCGAAGTAGGTTGCAGACAGTTGTAAACTTAGTCAGCTCTATCATGGGCACCAGACTCCATACTATCCAAGACTCCTTCAAGGAGCGATGCCTTAAAAAGGCGGCATCCATCATTAAGGAGCCCCATCATTCAGGTCACGCCTTGTTCTCATTGCTACCTTCAGGAAGGAGGTACAGAAGCTTAAAGACGCACACTCAATGATTCAGGAACTGCTTCTTCCCCTTTACCATCTGATTTCTGAATGGACATCAAACCCATGAATACTACCCCATTATTTTTTTTATTTCTATTTTTGCACTACTTATTTAATTTAGCTATTTAATATATATACACTTACTGTAATTCAAGAAGTTTTTTCCCTCTATTATCATGTATTGTGTTGTACTGCTACCACAAAGTCAACTTTGCCAGTGATATTGAACTTGACTCTGATTCTGACGCAATAATACGGGTTCTTAAAGTGGAGATGCCCAAGGACATCCCTGCCACAATTCCTTATGTGACCTTCTTATAATCGTTCTTTCTGTACCAGTACTTGCCATTAACGTACTGAATAGCACAAGCTGTCATGAGGCACTCATCTGAAGCCAAGCTCTGGCAGTTCCTCTCCTGGGAACCTGCAGGAATAGAACATATTTAATAGTGTTTGCAGAAAGATACACCTTGAAACATAGCCTTACTTCACAAGGGACTACAGCACGTTAAACTGAATTGCTTAAATGTATGGTTATTTGTAGGGGAATTAATAAGGAGATAATGGAATGAAAATCAGAGGATACTGACTGTATCAGGATTTTTACTAAATTAACCTAGTTGGGATTGGATGAGTCATTTATATTATGATGATGCTACAAAGCTAAACCTGGTTCACTAATCAGAGCAGTTAGTAAAATTGAAGTCCCACCATCATGTTGTAACTTTAAATATGTCTTGGAATGTTCTCTATGTTACAGATGTTATACGAAGGTTATTAGGGGTCAAATGGCTTCCATTCATTGACATATCGAGATTATGACCTACATAGGCTACTTGGCTCTTTAAAGTTAAGAATAAATTGAATAGTTTCTACTCTAGCATTACTGATACTCCAAACTTCCAAAACAGCCCAGCCTTCTCTGAATGCCCTCTAAATTAGCCACATTAAACAGGTAGTTTTTCCTTGTGTCTGTCTCAAGTCATTATTTTATCCTTTGTTTCAGAAGCTTTAAAAAAAACTGTAGTCTTTTAAGAGTTGATGATATCCTAAAATCTGCCTCTTAACCTCATGGCAATCACTGCCTGTCACACACCAACTGCTGGAAGTGGTATGTATTTATTATAATAGACTTGCCTCACATTATTGTAGAAGGTCATGAGAGATGCACCACTGGCATGCACAAACAGTGAAGCATAATATTCCCAGTGCATGTATCCCAAGATCACATTATTTATATAATGCCCCTTTCACTGGGCTGTACTTATCCACGTCCCAATCTCCTTGTTGTCACTTTGCCTTTTAAATGTTTGCACAGCTTTATTGAAGGGCCTAGGACCACTCTGACCTTGACTGGATTTACTGTGTTTTTCTAACACCTCCAATAACTGTTTAAATCACGTTGTAAATTACTACCCTAATGTCAGAATCATAGTAGAATTTATGTTATGTGAATGCAATCGTGGAATAAATCATGGAGTGACCAAATTACAGACTGCATTTTAGCATTGTTTGACTAGTCATAGTTCGTAACATAACTAACAAATTAAAACACACAATTACGCTTACTTAAGTCGCAATAATCAGCCTGCAGAAACTTGCCATGTGGGGTGAGAGAAACAACACCGCATATACTGTATGCTCTGCTTTTGTCAAGCCAATGTTTACCTTCACAAACAAAATGCTGGAAGCAGACAGGAATTCAGGCAGCATGAAAGAAAGAGAAATCACATTTCGGGACAAAGACTCTTTGTCATAACTAGAAGAATGAGAAACTGAGTCGGTTTTAAGTTTCCTGAAGGATGGTGGGGTGGGGATGTAATTGGTACAAAGGGAATATCTCTGATAGGGTGGAGTCGGGAAGTCCTGATGATTCCAGTGTTTAGAGAGTTGTCAGGTTACTAGATTAATAGATAGAGAGAGAGAGAGATAGAGATAAGAGATAAAGAGAGAGAGATAGAGAGAGGTACAGAGAGAGAGAGAGAGAGAGAGAGAGAAACAGTGAAGAGACATGCTGAAAATGTGAAGCCGTAACTAAAGCCCATAGAGGCTATGTCTACACTAGACCGGATAATTTTGAAAACGCTGGTTTCGCGTAAAAATGATAGGCGTCCACACCAGGTGTTTTTGAAAATACCTCCATCCACTCCGCCCACATTAAAACGGGTATTTTGGCGAATCTCCTCCTACTGGGCATGTGCAGGACACATCTACAGAAAACAAGCGAAGAGGAAACGGTATACTTGGTGCGCGTTTGTCCAGTTACAGACTAGAAAAACTTAGAAGGAAATTGCCAAACGACAGACAGCTGTTGGCTCTCGTGCAGGAGGACTTAAAACTGAAAAACAAATACTGGAGCACATGGAGGCAACTGACAGGGAGTTCACGGACAGTATGACCTGGCTGACGACGAACATTGAAAAACTGACTAACTCTGTTGCAGAGGGATTTGCAATGATGAGGAATATGATGGCTCCCCCCCAGTACTTTTCACTGCCACAATACCAGTCTCACAGCCACTACAATAGCTACACATACGGACACACAGACACCCGGGTGGCCCCACCAACATCTCCCCCACTCCCACAGAGGGGTCACCCTGGAAACATTTCCTACAGCCATAGCCTCTTCACCAATGAAAGGGACGACAGGTTTTTTAAAACCTCCGGTGGCATACACACTACAACGCCCAGCCGGCATTTTCAGATTCAAACACTCTGGAGAGCTCTGTTTTCGGGGGAGGAAAGCACCGTTTCAGTGTGGACAGAGGGTCAAAACGAAGAGGAAAAGCTTCGGTTACAGATTTATCCGGTCTAGTGTGGACGTAGCCTGAGTTAATATCACAGACTACTGAACTTACAGCAGAACTAATCAGTTCTGATACAAACAGGAAAGACAAGTTAATCATATTCTTGATTTAAGATGATAAAATACTAACCTATCTGTGATTGCAGCAAAGATCATGTTGTTATATATTTTCTATTGATGCAAGGGAAAGATTTCCTCTGAGTACAATGCTTAATGATATCATAAATCTAAGAGAACCTCATCCAATATATTCTGCCAGCATTTTCTTCAGAAATATTGGGGTCAAGATTGGTCCACATTATACAACTTCTCAAAGTCGCATGCGCAAATTACAAATGCAAGCATTTAGTCGGAGATTTTTGCTACTTTTTGGATTTCCAGCATCTGCAGAATCTCTTGTGCTTACAATGTTTTAAGGTTCAGGAAATTTCAAACACGGTTTGAACTAATTATCAATTAATTGAATGTTAACTGCAGAATGAATAATAGGGTAGTTGGTTGAAGAAAGATGCTAAGCTTAAATAGTGGAGATCCGGGAAAATTAAGTTCTTTGGGCAATACTTTGGCTGAGTCACCATTTTAAAAAATTGACTCAAACCTTCAGCCAAAGCTGGATATCGGAGTTCAGAAAGGAAAATAAAACAAGGGAAACCCACAGAGCAGGACTTACTAGAAGAGGGAAAAACAAAAGGTGCAGAAACAAATTTAGCTGGAGGATGTTCAGGATCACTTCTCTTATCTGCATCCGTGGGATGGGTGATAGAGCCATACAGTGCCTCTATTCCCCAATGCCCAAGAAAAACCTACAGAAATAGTGGATATAGCCCAGTCCATCACAGGCAAAGCTCTCCCCCCACTGAGGACATACAAGGAGCTTAGCCACAAGGAAGTAGTACCCATCATCGAGGACCTCCTCCATTCAGACCATGCTCTCTTCTCGCTGCTGGCATTGGGAGGGAGGTACAGGAGGCTTATGCCCCATACCATCAGGTTCAGGAACAGTGATTACCTCGCAATCACCAGGGTGGATAACTTCACTCACCTCAGCACTGAACGAATTCCACAGCCTATGGATTCACTTTCAAGGACTCTACAACTCATGTTCTCAGTTTTATTTATTTATTATTTTTTATTTTATTTGCACAGTTTATCTTCTTTAGCACGTTGATTGTTTGTTAGTCTTTGTGTGCAGGTTTCCATTGATTCTATTGTGTTTCTTTGTTCCTGTGAATGCCTGCAAGAAAATTAATCTCAGAGTGTCACATACGTACTTTAATAATTAATTTACTTTGAACTTTGAAGAGCAATAGAACATGGAAACAGGCCCCTTGCTCCAACTTGTCCATGCTGACCATAGGGCACATCAAGCTAGTTAGTTTATACCCCTCCTACACCCCTTCTATCCATGTATTTCCCCAAGTGCCTATTGAATGTTGTTATTTAAATGTCGCAGAAGGTTCTCCTTCCAGAAGGAATGGTTACTGGTTACTCGGTCAGGATCAGGACTGTCTTCTTGGTGGCAGCCAGATCCAGTGGCCGTGGGTTTGTTTCCCTTGGGCTTCTCCCAGGCTGCCGATGGGAACTCTTGCAACATTTCATCATTTGTTGCACATCACATCAGCTGGGAGATCACTGACCTCATCTATTCTTCCTCAGAGTCGAATTCATCTTCTCTCTCTGGAAAATGGAATAGGCAGCAACCTCAAGAGGACTTGCCACGGCTGTCTGAGTAACAGAGCCATGGACGGACACAACTTCCAATTCGACGACAACCTTGTCATGGTTTCGAGACTTGCATGCCTCAATGACCCAAAGAGTAATGTTGGCTGGAGTCAGGGCTTTATGCTTTGGCCTCTTGCCAAAGAGGACAAAGGGTAGAGGCCAGGCTAAGAGTGGTCCACTAGTCCTTCAGGTTTGGGGGTTCAGCTCAGGGCTAACAACCCTCATTGGTAAAACAAAATGTTACGGAAACAACAAAGAAGAATCCTTCTACATCTGAGTGTGATGGTATTCCTGAGTCTCCACCTGGGACTTGAATGACTGACAGTAGCGAAAACCGACAGGAAGCTGATGACACGATGAAAGGAGCCCTGAACATCACCAGAGACTGAAGACCTTCATTGCTGCCCTAAATGCCAGTGGTGTAACGTGCACTAAATAGACAGATATAACACAGAAACAGGTTCTACAGCCCATAAGTCCTCATAATCTATCAACCACCCATTGTACACAAGTTCTACATTCCACTTTTTAAAAATTCTCTCCACATTTTTTTCAACTCCCCCCAGATTCCACTGTTCACCTACGCACTGGGGGAAGTTTACAGTGGCCAATTACCTTACCAGCCCAAATACCTTTCGGATATGCCTCTAGGCTGGAGCACCTGGCATCTTGCTCATACACATACCCAAACCATGCTCCACGCACATCCCACACCTCCTGCACTGCAGCATAACAGTGCTTGGTGCAAAACCTCTAAATGCCATCATCCTCTGCTTTATCAGTGCTGGGTGTCATCAGAGACCTACTTTACTCCACCGCCTATGATATCAGAGCTGGCGGAGTAGAGGGGGATTGGAGCCAGAGGGCAAGGAGCATTATGAGATGACGCACAAAGAGTTTCATTGCATCTAACTGCCCAAAGCACCAACCCAGAGACTGGCACTGTCACAGTTTGAATGGAATCATGGAATAATAGAGAATACTACATTCAACCTATCATATGCACTGACTGAAAAAGAGCTACCAAACCTAACTCCATTGGCTATCACTTGTATTAGGGCATATTCTGGAGTTATGGTATATAGTGAAATATTAACTTCAACAGCAAGCAGTCTTTAGACCTGAATGTGGATTGTAGATTGAGTTTAAAATGCAGTTCAGAACAATGGTGTTCTTGGAGCTGTAGACTGGGTTTGATTGCAAACCAAGAAACATGCCATTGACTTGAGAAGTCTGCATATGCATGAATGCAGCCCAGAATCAATGGTGATTAATATTCATTTTGGGTATCTGGACTGTTGGTGTGAAAGTCTAGGTTTTGAAAATTATATGTAATTCAATGGAAGCATTGTAGACACATTGTAACTTTCGAGTTGTCCTGCTGTTACCTTTGATCTTTAGCATATCAAAATGTCATGTAATATTGGGTCAAGAGGCTTCTTCTTCCAAGATATCTCCAGCTTTGTTGAATATAGACTTCTATATCCACCAGCTTCATTGTAACTCCCGTGACTTTGTTAACAGTCACAACAACTGTATCACAGCAGTCCACAGCACTTCAAATACTTTTAAATGTGCTGGGAGTTTCTGCCTTAATGATTGGTAAGCTGGTAAACTGTTTTATTATTGTCACATGTACCAATGTATGATGAAAAACCTGCTGTGCGTACTGTTCATACAAATCAGTTCCCTACAATAGGCCATGAGGCAGTACATAATAAAACAACAGAGTGGAAAATAAAGTTACCATTAAAGAGAAAGTGCAGTGCAGATAGACAATAAGTTGCAAGGTCATAATGAGGTAGATCATGAGGTTAAGAATCTATTGTACTAGGGAACTGTTTAATAATCATAGCAATGGGAGAGAATCTGTCCTTGAGCATAGTGGTACGTACTTTCAGGCTTTAGAGAGAACATTTGGGGTGGATGAGGTCTTTGATTATGTTGGCTGCTTTACCGAGTGTAGAGTGAATCTACAGAGGGGAGGCTGTTGTCAATGATGTACTGAGATGTGTCCACAGTTCTCTGCAGCTTCTTGTGGTCATGGGCAGACCAGTTCCTATACCAAGTTGTTTGCATCTCTATCCGCCAGAGAAAGCAGGATCTCCCAGTGGCCACACACTTTAATTCCACGTCCTATTCCCATTCTGATATGTCTATCCACGGCCTCCTCTACTGTAAAGATGAAGCCACACTCAGGTTCGAGGAACAACATCTTATATTCCGTCTGAGTAGCCTCCAACCTGATGGCATGAACATTGACTTCTCTAACTTCCGCTAATGCCCCACCTCCCCCTGGTACCCCATCTGTTATTTACTTATATACACACGTTCTTTCTCTCTCTCTTCTTTTTCTCCCTCTGTCCCTCTGACTCTACCCCTTGCTCATCCTCTGGGTTTCCCCCCCTCCCCCTTTTCCTTCTCCCATGATCCTCTCATATCCCTTTTGCCAATCACCTGTCCAGCTCTTGGCTCCATCCCCCCCGCCCCCCGCCGTCTTCTCCTATCATTTTGGATCTCCCCCTCCCCCTCCCAATTTCAAATCTTTTACTAGCTCTTCCTTCAGTTAGTCCTGACGAAGGGTCTCAGCCCGAAACGTCGACTGTACCTCTTCCTAGAGATGCTGTCTGGCCTGCTGTGTTCACCAGCAACTTTGATGTGTGTTGCTTGCATCCAAAGAGGATGCTTTCTATGGTGCATCAATAAAAATACGTGAGATTCAAAAGGGTTATGCCAAATTTCCTCAGCCTCCTGTGGAAGTAAAGGTGCTGGTGAGCTTTGTTGGCCATGGTGTCAACCTGATAGGACCTGGATAGGCTGTTGGTGTTGTTCATTCCTGGCAATTTGAAGCTCCCAACCCTCTTGACCTCAGCACTGTTGATGTCATCAGGTTCTATGGTCCTTCCGGACAGTGAGTTTCAGCCATGTACCATTCTGAAGATGGGAAGGTTACTCGTCACCTCCCTTTCTAATTTTTAATATACACCCTGGTTTTGACTTCTCTGCTAAGAACGACAAGTACCTTGACTACAAGTACCTCGGGTCAAGAATGATGAGTTTGGAGAAGGACATAAAGATACGGAAGGCGCTGGCGTGGAGGGCTATGAACGACATGAAGGAAATCTGGAAGTCAAACCTGACCAGAGGGCTTAAAAAGAGGATTTTCATAGCAGTCATAGAGTCCATTCTCACGTACGGATGGGATACGTGGACACTCACCAAGACAATGCGAAATTCTCTGGATGGTTGCTATACACGAATGCTCCGGATGGCTCTTGATGTGAGTTGGCAATAGCACATGACGAACGTTGAGCTCTATAACAACCTACCGATGCTCTCCACTAAAATCGAGGCAAGGAGACTACAACTAGCGGGGCACTGTCTACGCCACCCCGAGCTACCTGCCAGCCTAGTCATCACATGGGAGCCCAAGCATGGGAGGATGAACCCTGGGCGCCCTCCCAAGACTATGGTCAACACGCTCCTAGAAGACAGCGGTGCGGCTAATGTAGATGAACCGAACACACTGATGAGGGAGAGGGAGAAGTGCAGAGTCCGTCATCGTGCCCGACACCGGCCCCCTAGGCTAATAGTAGTTAAGCCCAACAGGCTTCTCATGGCAGAGTATGTTCGTGGGACACATATTATAGAGAGTTACATCAAGACCTCAGAATCAGGTTTATTACTCTGACATATGTCATGAAATTTGTTCTTTTGTGCCTGTAGCACAGTGCAATGCATAAAATATACTATAAAAACTACAATAAGAAAAAAGATAAATTCATAGTGCAAAAAGAGAGTTAAAGTAGTAAGGTTGTGTTCATTGAATGCTAACCAAGCACTGAGGTTCCTTTGGTCCACTCCACTGGTTATATCACTTCCAGTTTCCAATACCAGGCCTGTGAGTGCTCGTTAAGTACTTAAGTGTTGTGTGGGTCCTTATATCTTCCAACCCCTGAAGTTGAGCTCCAGATTTTAGGCACCATCTAGGCAAAACAAATTATTCCTCAGATCCACTCTAAATCTCCTACCTTACATTAAACCCAAATCTAGAAGAAATGTTTGGCTTTATCTATCTTATCTGTATCCCGCATATTTTTTGTATACCTTCCTCATATGCATGACAGGTGAAGTTTAATGCCGGGAAATGTGAGGTGAATTATTTTAGTAGGAAAATGAGGAAAGGCATGAGAAAATAAAGAATACTACTCTAAAAGGGGTTCAAGAGCAGATGGCATCAGGATATGCATGCATAACTCATTAGAGAGGTAGAGCGGTTTAAAACAGTTGTTAATTATGCAAACAGAATTCTGGGCTTTATCAATAGACACAGTTGGAACCAAACTAACAGATTTTTCATACCGTTGGATTTTACTCCAACATGTTTATTTCGCTTTTTTTTTCCGCATTCTGTATCAAGTGCTCTGTGAACATTTTAAGCTTAAAGGGAGTCCAGTTTCTGTTTATCAAGGCAGTGTGCTTGACCGTGGTCTAGTCACAAATTTTCCTGATTCTGCAGTACCCTTCCCCAGATCCAGCCGTACATCGCTCACATGGCAACCACGTAAGCCTATAGGCAATCCATCTGCAGATAACAATGTACTAATGAATGAGACAGATACTGAATCATCACAATTTTCAAATGACTGGATACAAGATCATCAGAGTTTTACTACAGTGGGTGCTCCGATCGAAGGCCAGGGTAGACACGATGGGCCAAATGGCCTGATACTCTACAACGAATCATACACTCTATGATTTTTATGTGGATTGGATTTGGAAGATCTCAAAACGGCTTTGCAATTGACATGATTTTCTTGGCACAACCTTCTTCAGGTTGTAATGCAACTGGGTTACATTACTCTTAAAAGATGCTACATAGTCCAGTTTCTGAGGGAAGCCGGCATTTAGTAGCACTGCAATGGCTGTTCACCTATTGGGAATCTATGAGAAACCTTTACTACTCTTCTTCTCTTTAGGTGGACACATGATGCATCATCTGCCTCCTTGCTTGAGAGGAATAAAATGCAGTATGCTAGGCTGAGACATGGAATGTAGACTTGTTATAAAGAACACTGTCAGAACTCCGCAAGCCAGTAGCATCAGCGGAACGGTTTCTGTTTCGGGTTGGGGAGCCTTTCTCTTAACTCAGGATAAACGTTAACTCTTTTTTTCTTCTTTTCACAGATGTTGCTTGTCAGGCTTGAATTCTTTTGGTATCTTTTGTTTCAGATTGCAGCATCCGCAGCTTTATTTACCCATCTTCAAGGACGCCACCATTGAGGCCATGCTCTCTTCTTACTGCCGCCATTGGTAGGGAAGGAGGTACAGGAGCCTTGGGAATCATAGCACCCGGTTCAGACTCAGTTATTACCTTTCAATGATCGGACCCTATGGACTCACTTTCAAGACCTCTACAACTCCTGTTCTCAATTTATTTTTTAAAATCAGTCTTCTTTTGCATATACGAGGAAATCTGCAGATGCTGGAATTTCAAGCAACACGCACAGAAGTTGCTGGTGAACGCAGCAGGCCAGGCAGCATCTCTAGGAAGAGGTACAGTCGACGTTTCGGGCCGAGACCCTTCGTCAGGACTAACTGAAAGAATATGATCTGTCTTTGTGTGTAGTTTATCTTTGATTGTATTGTGTTTCTTTTAGCTACCGTGAATGGCCGCAAAATTAATCTCAGGTGACATATACGTACTTCGATAATAAATTTACTTTGAACTTTGGACCAGCTCTAGTGGTATGGGAGTCCGTCAACACATCGATGCCCATTGCTTTGTGCAGGGGAAGAGACTAGCGCACTGGGATGGTGAAGGTGTGTTGTAACTATATGTTATAATTATGTGGTTTTTGTCAGTTTTAGTCTTGATCTGTCTTGTGTTTTTGTGATATCATACTGGAGGAACATTGCATCATTTCTCAATGCATGCATTACTAAATGACAATAAACGAGGACTGGGTGTCCTCATAATCTAATCTATGGAGGGAATCGGACACTGGCTGTCCATTTCCTTCCATAAATGCTGCCTGCCCCGTCAGTTCCTCCAGCGCTTTGTATGTTGCTTCAGCATCACACAAAGCGTCTCCTCGGTGAAGATGTGTCACTTGGTCTGGATGACATGCAAAAAGGATCAACAAAATCCCTATTTAACTGTGGGACCTCCCGGCGAGCTGCATCTGGTTTAAATGCCAGCGAGAGCATCTCCCTGCTTCGCAGAACCGGCTCAAGCCGCGGCACCATTCGCTGCTCCGACAGCCCTCGCACTGTGATTGGCCAGTTCGTCGTCCAGTTCGCAGATCTGATTGGCTGCTCCCTGCTGCTCGTCCTCCTGTCCACACCCCGGCCGACTGCGGACCGGCCCCTCGCTGTGATAGGACGCCTTCGACGCCAATCAACGCCTCTCGCTCTCTTCGCCCGGCTCAGCGTGGAGCCGAGATGTCGGCCGTGAGCAGGGCCTTGACTCCGCCCAGTCTATCCCGCTTCTGTGGCGCGATGACCGGGGCGTTGCTGGGGGACTGTATCGGTGGGGAGTTCGAGGGGAAGGAACGGGTCAGAATGCAGGATGTGATCGAAATCGTTCAAGCCTTAGAAAGGCAGGAAGAAGGTAAAGGCCATGGTTGCTGGGCTTTGCAAGCGGAGCACCGACAACCCGGCGGCACGCCAGAAGCTCGCCGCTTTGCAGCCAGCTACGTTTTCAGCATTAATCTTTTATCACTTTCCCAAAACTGCTATCTTTGAGAAACTCTATCGTACTTAATTTGCGTACTTCTACCCTGCAATGTGTTTCTCGTTGGTGTGCAAAGCTGTCATGTTGTCACAGTTATTGCCTGTTGGCCTTTTGTGTGATGTTTCATTCAGGTTATCAACCATTTATTTTTTTGGATTCTTTGTTTTTCTTTGAAAGGTGTGTGAGAAAATGTCTTAAATTAGAAACTGCTTCCATATTTTAAGAAGTGTATGTTTGTTCACTTGAGTTTCTTTTCGTTTTGTGATAAGTATTGAACCTTCAGTAAACATTAGTATTCCATTTTATAGAACATAGAATAGTACAGCATAGTGCAGGCCCTTCGGCCCACAATGTTGTGCCGACCCTCAAACCCTGCCTCCCATATAACCCTCCATCTTAAATTCCTCCATATGCAGTACCTGCCTAGTAGTCTCTTAAACTTCACTAGTGTATCTGCCTCCACCACTGATTCAGGCAGTGCATTCTATGCACCAACCACTCTCTGAGTAAAAAAAAACCTTCCTCTAATATCCCCCTTGAACTTCCCACCCCTCACCTTAAAGCCATGCCCCCTTGTATTGAGCAGTGGTGCCCTGGGGAAGAGGTCTAACCGCGTCCCTCTTTTGTGACTTGCAAAAAGCAAAAAAAAATCAAATGGAAATGAATAATTCGGCCAACTAATGTGTAAAACTTTGGCAGGTAAAAGTAATGTAGTACCTAACACACTCCTGTACCTAATAGTGTCCACCTGGTGTGGTCTTCTGCTGCTGTACCCATCCACTTCAAGGTTTGGTGTGTCATGTGTTCAGAGATGCTCTTCTGCACCCCAATGTTGTAAAGTGTGGTTATTTGAGTTGCTGTAGCCTTCCTGTCAACATGAACCAGTCTGGCCATTCTCCTCTGACCTTTCTCATTAACAAGGCATATTCACCCACAGAACTGCCACTCACTAGAGTTTTTGTTTGTTTTTCACAGCATTCTCTGTAAACTGTTGAAACTGTCATATGTGAAAATCACAGGTGATTAGCATTTTATGGGCTGCTTAAACCACTCTGTCTGGTACCAGCAATTATTCCATGGTCACAGTCACTATGGTCCCATTTCTTTTCCCCATTCTGAGTATGGTCTGATCAACTGAACCTCTTGACCATGCATGCTTTTCTGCATTGAGTTGCTGCCACATGATTGGCTGATTAGATATTTGCATTCACAAACAGGAGTACGGGGCACCTAATAAAGTGGCCACTGAGCGAAAATGTCAATATGAGTTTGCATTTTATGAAGGGACGCAAGAATTACTTTAACTTTTTTACAGCTTTCTTTCACTGAAATCTTTCAGTTACAATTTGTGTAATTATTGATTAAAATCAATGATTACTAACAGTGACTCCAGTCAGTAACAACTGATATCACCAAGCTATCACCTGATTAAGGCCCAATATAAATTTGTTGCTGCTTATCAGCATTGTGTTCACAGCCAGGCTTGTAGAATGCACACAGCTTAATTAAATTTTTAATAACCCTGAGAAATGGTGGCAGCTTAAAAATAAGGGGTAACCTTTTTAAGAGGGATGAGAGGGCTTTTATTTTTCCCTCAAAGTGTGTCAGTTTTTAGAGCTTACTTTTTTAATGAACGATGGAAGTAGTCTTTAAATGCTATTTTAAGTAGATAATTGTTATGCGCAGGATGAAAGGTTATTATGGGTGGACAAGAATGTGCAGGTTAATTAGACGAGCTGTTTCAAGGGGTTGAGGCCTACTTCTGTTCTTGATGTTGTATATTTGTGTGGACCTGAGGTAACAATGTTTTCAAGGTAAGTGAGGCCTCAGATCCTTCATTTCAAAGAAATTTGTTTGCCCTATCAATTAGCATGGAGTTAGTGGCAAGAAAGTGGTTCTTGTCTACAAATTCAAAAGCAGCTCTAAGAAATCTGCCAATCTGTGTTGTGGATTGCAATTTTTTTCCTCTTTCCTCAATAAGTTATCTGAAATAAATTATCAGAATTTAAAAAAATATCCCTGGGGCTTGATGAGTTGCATCACACAAGAAATGATTAAGGCATGAATTTCAAAATTCCACGGATTGGTTTGACTGTTTGGAAGGTGTCAGATGTAATCCTATTATTTAAGAAAGAAAGGAGAGAAAATCAGAAACTACAGACCATTTGGAGTAGGGGTTCCCACCTTTTTATGCCATATACCCGTACCATTAACCGAGGGGTCCATGGACCCCAGATTGGGAAAGACTGAGTTAGACTGACATCAGTGATGGGGAAAGTACTGGGATCTCTTAATGCTGTGATTATAGTTAGCATAGTGATTTACTTGGGCTTTCAGCAGACATTTTAGTAGTGGGCCAGCGCGGTAGGGTAGTGGTTAGCACAACGCTTCACAGTAATAGCAACCCAGGTTCAATTCCCACAGGTGCCTGTATGTTCTCCCCATGACTGCGTGGGTTTCCTCTGTGTACTCTGCTTTCTTCCCACAATCCAAAGGTTGGTAGGTTAATTGGTTATTGTAAAGTTGTCCCATGATTAATCTGGGATTAAATTGGGGGATTGCCGGGCGGTGCGGCTCGAAGGAACGGAAGAGCTGATTCTGTGCTGTATCTCAATAAGTAAGAGGGGGTATAATGTGATTAAAGTGTGGTTAACAGATAAAAAGTTAAGTTGGAATAAGCAGGTCGTTTTTGAAGTGAGAGTGATTGATTGAGTGCCATTCACAATATATATCAATAACTTGGATGAAGGACTCAATATCCAAATTTACTAATGATGCAAAAAGCTAGATCACAGTAGGGTTTGTGAGGAGGATTCAGAGAATATGTGGGGGTGGGACCATGAGGGAAGACCGGCTTAGTGAATAGTTGATACTGCAGATGGCATATAATGTGGGAAATATGATACCATGTAGAGTGGAGAAAAAATTTAAATAGGATATATTTTCTGCATTGGTATTCAGAAGGACATGAACGGTGCTGAAAGTTAATGTGCAAACAATTAAAGAGCCAAGTGGTGTGTTGGGCCTTATTACTGGGAGATTTGGGTACGAGAAAGCAGAGATGTCTTGCACCAAGAATGAACTGTTCAGGTTTAGGGTCTAATTGCCATAGAGATGGTGAAACAAAAAATCATTCTAAAGATGCAAACAACAGGAATTCTGCAGATGCTGGAAATTCAAGCAACACACATCAAAGTTGCTGGTGAACGCAGCAGGCCAGGCAGCATCTCTAGGAAGAGGTGCAGTCGACGTTTCAGGCCGGGACCCTTCGTCAGGACTAACTGAAGGAAGAGTTAGTAAGAGAAACGTCGACTACACCTCTTCCTAGAGATGCTGCCTGGCCTGCTGTGTTTACCAGCAACTTTGATATCATTCTAAAGATAGTGCGTTGTTATATATATATATATATATATATTCAAAATCTGAGAACCTCTGCTCGTTCTACGTGAAGAATTTCAAAGATTCTCTCTTCAATTAGTGATGAAATGTTTCATCTCCATCCTGTGTAAGTCTCAGGATTGGGAACCCGATATATATATATATATATATATATTATAAGAGTTCCATATATATGTATATACGTATATACATATACATATACATATACATATACATACACACACACACACCCGATTATAGATAGATAGATATATATATAGAGAGAGAGAGTTCCCAATCCTGAGACTTACACAGGATGGAGATGAAACATTTCATCACTAATTGAAGAGAGAATCTTTGAAATTCTTCACGTAGAACGAGCAGAGGTTCTCAGATTTTGAATATATTCAAAATGGGTTGATAGGTATTAATAGAATCAAGAGATATTTGGTTAAGGCAGGCATGTGTTATTTGTTTAGAGGTACAGCGCAGAGCAGGCCTTTGAGCCGCGCCTCGTAGCAACCCACCTATTTAACCCTAGCCTAATCATGGGACAATTTACAATGACCAACTAACCTACTAACCGGTATGTCTTTTGGGTGTGGGAGGAAGCCCATGCGGTCATGGGGGAACGTAGAAGTGCCTTACAGAAGGTGCTGGAATTGAACTCTGACACCCGGAGCTATAACAGCTTCACAGTAACTACCGTGGTGCCCATGTTCTTCCCATGACTACATGGTTTTCATCCGGATGCTCCAGTTTCCTCCCACATTCCAAAGATGTGTACATTGGGATTAGGAAGTTGTGAGCATGCAATGTTGGCGATGGAAGAATGACACTTGCCTCCAGCACGTCCTCTTGCCGTTGGTTGTTGAAACAAACACTTGAACTGTTTTAAATGTGATTTTGCACAAATAAAGTTAGTAATTGCATGGTTTAACAGAAGTTGAAGTATCACATTCTTTGAAATATTGTTTCATATTTATTAGAGCAAATTTCAAACTCCTATTACCTGAAATTAATTTTTAAATTAGATTTAACAAACCATTTAAAATTTTGTTTCGTGCAGCCTAGCATAATGGTTTGAAGATGTTCATGCAAGAGTATGCATATATAAAATTCATCAGGAAAGAAAAGGCAGATCCTGGCAATTTGAAATATAAACATGGGTCAGGCAGCAGCTCTGTTTCAAACTGATGACCTATTGTTTAAACTAGCATTGTTAAATTGGAATTAAACACGTAAGTTGCTGAAGACGCAAAGGGACTGTGAAGGCTAAATCACTAGATCACTGGGGACGTTTAAAGAGAAAGTAAATCTGATTTTGACAGGTCACTGAATTGAGCGCTGTGGAAACTGGCACAGATGAGAGATGCCTGCAGCACACCCATCATGATATTGAATGGTGGGGCGGAAGATGTAGCAAGCAAGATTCCCATCTGGCAATGACCATTTGCATGAATGGTATCTTCCAAAGGCATTGCTAGCATTTTTGAATCATTCATATTCTAATGGGTGTTCAAACTATGCATGGTACTGTAGTAATTTTATGTATTGCACTGTACCTCTGCCAAAAAAAAAACAAATGACATGTGAGTGATGATAAACCTGATTCTGATATGGGTCTCTATTATGGACTGAGAGTGAGAAGGGGCAGGGAGAGGGGAATCATGGTTGGGAAAAGGGATATATGTGTATATTTCACAAAGGCTCCCAAATCTGCAACCTCTACTGCTGAGAAGTAAAACAGTTGCCAGCCCTGCAACTATGGCTGCTTCCAAGTCTCTTCCTAGCCAGATATATCATTGTTATCATTGAAATCGATGAAGTATCTCATCACCATCTGAAACAATGACTAGAATTAATTTTTCAGGAAAATTGAATTGATTTTTTTTTCTGCATGATTAAGTTTTCTTGAGA
The DNA here is from genome assembly GCF_963921235.1 of Mobula hypostoma. Lineage (NCBI taxonomy): Eukaryota > Metazoa > Chordata > Chondrichthyes > Myliobatiformes > Myliobatidae > Mobula > Mobula hypostoma. The sequence goes on from NC_086122.1 coordinate 28,355,635, forward strand.
AATTTTGCCCTTGTACAAAGGTCACTGCACCTGTGTATAGAGATTAAGGTAGCTAATGTGCTTAATCATCTTGTAATTCTGGTAGTTAAGTGTCCAAAAGCAGAAATAAATGATAGAAATAATTGCCACAGGCAACTTTATAATAAATAAAAGAATAAAAAAAACTACATAATTAACCTGCAGTAAATTGATTAAAGAGGCCACTTTAATATTTTCCAGATTCGATTACTACCGAGTATGTTTTGGAAGCCAAGCATTGAGATTTTTATTTTAATAAGTGTCCAAGAAGCTGTCAGTGTTTGTAATAATACAACATGCTCACTTGATGTCCCATTACCACTACTTGCTCGATCTTTGCTGCATAGAGTTTGCCTTGGAGCATCATGGTTGATATTTAACTGCCCTCTGAATTAATCTAGTAAGACACATGTTTGTACCAGACAGTTCAATACTTTACTTTAGAGATGGGAAATAAGAGGTCACTTTGCCAGACGAATTTGTCCCAAGAATGGGGGAAATGCCTCAGCCATCTTTGTTCACTTGGTCAAGTAGGTAAGTTTATAAGTGGCTTTATGTTAAATGCTTGCACATTTCTGGAAACCAATCACATAATTTGCTCATGGAATTTGTTTATTAATATCACTGCTGCTTCTCAGACAGAATTAACCATTTTGAGAGCTGGTGATTTTAGCTGGGCTTGAGTAGTGCAAACGTCTATGACTGCATGATTTTACTGTTTAGAACTAATTGGATGCAGGAGATGCATCAGGAAAGCTGTGGTTTCAAAAACACAACTTGTTAGAAGTGCTCTGATTGTAGAGAACAGACCAGTTAATGTTTTGGATGTAGGCCCTCCGATTCCTAGTGCTGATAAGCCATGTCCTTTTGTAATACAGTGGCTTCTGATTAATTAGTCCATCGGTTAATCAGGGCAGCTGTTTATTTGGGACAACTCTTGAAGAACAAAATCTAATTGAAAAAATAATCAGGATTCCCTTTGTATGGGGCACTATGCTACTTAATTGGGATAGGAGACTGTTGCCAAGCAGTTTCTAACTAGCGTCAGATGTGTGCACTTGTGTGTCTGTTGAACACTACACCACAGTTGGAGAGAGCAGTTTTTAATTAGCGTCAGTTGCATGCCCTTGTGTTCAAAAAGCAGTGATTTTTGTCACTGATAGTTGGCGAGAAATAAGCATTAAGACAGTTCAGAACTGTTTTGCTCACTGTGGTTTCAACTATTCAGCTTGGAGATGCCAGAAAGACCCAGGAGTGAAAAGGAAATTATTTCACTACTTCAAGTTGGGAACTATGAAGAATTTGGAGGCATCGACAATCATCTTGAATGTTGCAATGACAATGAAGATTTGGAAGATGCAGTCATTGATAGCATTGTATGAAGCAGTCTGCAACACACATAAAAGTTGCTGGTGAACGCAGCAGGCCAGGCAGCATCTCTAGGAAGAGGTGCAGTCGACGTTTCAGGCCGAGTCCCTTCGTCAGGACTAACTGAAGGAAGAGTGAGTAAGGGATTTGAAAGTTGGAGGGCGAGGTGGAGATCCAAAATGATAGGAGAAGACAGGAGGGGGAGGGATGGAGCCAAGACCTGGACAGGTGATTGGCAAAGGGGATACGAGAGGATCATGGGACAGGAGGTCCGGGAAGAAAGACAAGGTGGGGGGGGAACCCAGAGGATGGGCAAGGGGTATATTCAGAGGGACAGAGGGAGAAAAAGGAGAGTGAGAGAAAGAATATGTGTATAAAAATAAGTAACAGATGGGGTACGAGGGGGGAGGTGGGGCATTAGCGGAAGTTAGAGAAGTCGATGTTCATGCCATCAGGTTGGAGGCTACCCAGACGGAATATAAGGTGTTGTTCCTCCAACCTGAGTGTGGCTTCATCTTTACAGTAGAGGAGGCCGTGGATAGTCATGTCAGAATGGGAATGAGATGTGGAATTAAAACGTGTGGCCACTGGGAGATCTTGCTTTCTCTGGCACATCAGAGCGTAGGTGTTCTGCAAAACGGTCTCCCAGTCTGCGTCGGGTCTCGCCAATATATAAATGGCCACATCGGGAGCCTTACTCACTCTTCCTTCAGTTAGTCCTGATGAAGGGTCTCGGCCTGAAACGTCGACTGCACCTCTTCCTAGAGATGCTGCCTGGCCTGCTGCGTTCACCAGCAACTTTTGTGTGCTCCCTACGCAACTCCCTTGTCCATTTGTCCCCCCCATCCCTCCCCACTGATCTCCCTCCTGGCACTTATCCGTGTAAGCAGAACAAGTGCTACACATTCCCTTACACTTCCTCCCTTACCACCATTCAGGGCCCCAAACAGTCCTTCCAGGTGAGGCAACACTTCACCTGTGAGTCAGCTGGGGTGATATACTGCGTCCGGTGCTCCCGATGTGGCCGTTTATATATTGGCGAGACCCGACGCAGACTGGGAGACTGCTTTGCTGAACACCTGCGCTCTGTCCGCCAGAGAAAGCAAGATCTCCCAGTGGCCACACATTTTAATTCCACATCCCATTCCAATTCTGACATGACTATCCACGGCCTCCTCTACTGTAAAGATGAAGCCACACTCAGGTTGGAGGAACAACACCTTATATTCCGTCTGGGTAGCCTCCAACCTGATGAAATGAACATTGACTTCTCTAACTGCCGCTAATGCCCCACCTCCCCCTCGTACCCCATCTGTTACTTATTTTTATACACACATTCTTTCTCTCACTCTCCTTTTTCTCCCTCTGTCCCTCTGAATATACCCCTTGCCCATCCTCTGGGTCCCCCCCCCCCACCCCTTTGCCTTTCTTCCCGGACCTCCTGTCCCATGATCCTCTCGTATCCATTTTGCCTATCACCTGTCCAGCTCTTGGCTCCATCCCTCCCGCTCCTGTCTTCTCCTATCATTTTGGATCTCCCCCTCCCCCTCCAACTTTCAAATCCCTTACTCACTCTTGCTTCAGTTAGTCCTGACGAAGGGTCTCGGCCTGAAACGTCGACTGCATCTCTTCCTAGAGATGCTGCCTGGCCTGCTGCGTTCACCAGCAACTTTTATGTATGTTGCTTCAATTTCCAGCATCTGCAGAATTCCTGTTGTTTATGAAGGTGTCTGCGTTGATTTTGTTTAATCAAAAGAACATGGCAGCATACATGTTCACTGGAATAATTCCTCTGTTGATAACTATTCAGAACGAATACACAGTTTTATAGTACTGTGCCATACACACAAAATGCTGGAGGAACTCAGCAGGTTAGGCAGCATCTATGGAAAAGAGTAAACAGTCAACATTTTGGGCCGAGAGGGAGGGGTGAGATGTCTGAATTTAAAAAGTTGGGGGGTGGGTGGGGGACCAGGCTATCTGATGGCCTAAGTGCTACACTTGCCCATTCAGCACCTCCCTCATCTTCATTTAGGGCCCGAAACAGTCCTTTGTCAAACTGCAAATCTGTTGGGTCATCTATTGTGTACAGTGCTCCTGAAGCTCCGGTTTCTATTTATGATTTATAATTAAAATTTTTAATATTTACTATCGATTTGTAATCCCAAGGAGCGAGAAGTGCAGAATCAAATATCGCTGTGAGGATTGTACGTTCTAGTGTCAATTGTTTGGCGAAAATAAAGTATGAAGTATGTGGCCTCCACATTGGTGAGGCCCATCATAAACTGGGGAACTACTTTGTCTAGCACCTCCACAACATCTGCCACAATTGGGACTTCCCGATGGCCAACCATTTTAATTCCAATCCCCGTTCATCTTGTGCCAAGATGAAGCCACCCTCAGGGTGGAAGAGTAACACGTTATATTCCGTCTGGGTAGCCTCCAACCTGATGGCATGAATAAAAATTTCTCCTGCCGGTAAACAAAAATTACCCCCCTCCCCTCTCTATTCCCCACTCTGGCTTTTACTTCTTCTCACCTGCCTATTACTTCCCCCTGAGTCTCCTTCTCTTTCTCCTATTGTCTACTCTCCCCTCCTATGGGATTCTTTCTTCTCCAGCCCTTGACCTTTCTCACTCACCTGGCTTCACATCATCTCTCAGCTAGTCTCTTTTCCTTCTCCCCCACCTTTTAATTTAGGCAACACACATCAAAGTTGCTGGTGAACGCAGCAGGCCAGGCAGCATCTGTAGGAAGAGGTGCAGTCGATGTTTCAGGCAGACACCCTTCGTCAGGACTAACTGAAGGAAGAGTGAGTTTTTAATTTAGGCATCTGGTTCCTTCCCCCTCAGTCCTGAAGAAGGGCCTTGGGTTGAAATGTTGCTTGTTTACTCTTTTCCATAGATGCTGCCTGACCTACTGAGTCCTTCCAGCATTTTGTGTGTTTATAGTATTGTAGTAGTATTGATAGTGTTTGAATTTGTTCTGTATTTCATTTAAATACAGTAAATAATTTTTTTCTCAGCTTGTCCTTTTTATACCTTTTTAACTATTTCTATGAAACTGGCTAAATGGGGCAGCCGCTTAAGTGGGCCAAAAGGTACTGGTCCCGATGTGTCCCAATTAATCAGAACCCACTGTATACAGATATAATTAATTGCTGTTAAGCTTTGCTAGGTTGGTTTATTGTAATAGCTCAAAATATTCAGTTGACTGGCCCTCAGGCTCTGCCTGTTGTGGTGAATTTTTGTTTTCCTTTTTTTTAGCTTTTGTTCAGTGATCATTCCATTAGATTAAGTGGAGATGCACCCAGACTCAGCTGCTTAGCTTCTTTATATTGTGGTCATTGAGACTCTGTTGGGCCAGCTGTTTTATTTTCCTTTTCCACCTTTATTGATGATGTGAACACAAACGGGAGAAAATCTGCAGAAGCCCGAAATGTGAGCAACACACAAACACAAAATGTGGGAGGAACTCCGCAGGCCAGGCAGCATCTAGGAAAACAGTACAGTTGATGTTTCGGGCCAAAACTCCGTATCCCTGTTTGAACAGATCAATTAGTTCTTTTAAGTTAAAAAGCAAAAATTTGGCAACACATGGCAACTGTGTGTGTGTTAGTGTTAGAACATAGTATAGTACAGGCCCTTTCATCTTCTCAAGGTCAATCTAACCCTTGCCCTCTCTCATAGCCCTCCATTATTCTTTCATCTGTTAACGTTCAAACAACAAAGACAAGTGTTTCTTTTTTTTAAACAACTTTACTTTCAAAGTCTCCATTCAATACATGAAGGCCTCCACCTTTTATCCTCACAATCCCTCCTCCATTCTTCTCTGGCATGCATGCGTATAACAGGGAAAGTGTGCACCCCTACTAAATACTTACATAGCTCAAATGAACAGAACTCAACATCATCCATGTGCCTATCTGAGAGCCTCTTAAATGTCTATAATGTATCTGCCTCTACCACCACCCTTGACAGCATGTTCCACACACCTACTACTGTGTAAAATAAAAAGAAAAATCTGCCTCTGATGTCTGCCCTGTAATTTCTTCCAATCACCTCAAAATTATGCCCCCCTGGAATTAGCCATTTCTGTCCTGGGAGGGAAGTCTCTGGCTGTCCACTTGATCTATGCCTCTTAGTCATCTTGCACAGCTTTATCAAACCATGTATCATCCTCCTTTACTGCAAGGAGAAATTCTGTAGCTCACTCAACCTATACTTGAAAGACATGTTCTCCAATTCAGGCAGCATCCTGGTAAATTTCCTCTGAAGTTTCCACATCCTTCCTGTAATGAGGCGACCAGAACTGAACAAAGTACTAAATTGTGGGGGTAAGAGTTACTATTTTGAATCGGTGATATTTCTGCTACATCTCTGTAGCATCTCTTTGATGCTAGTATATCAAAGACGACAGCCAGCGAAAGCTTTTAGGTAAAAAAAATGTCTTCTATTTCTGTGAATGCTCATATTTATAGTGGACATTTTGACTTGTATCAGCACACTGCTGTTGTTGTTATATCTGTTTTCAGTTGGTCTCTCACAGCTGATTCCTTAAGACAATGTATTTTATTTTCAGGTACATTAACATATTCAGATGATACGGCAATGACCAGGTGTGTGGCACAATCACTGATCAGTAAACAAGATTTTGATGAAGTGGATATGGCTAAAAGGTAATGTGTTACTGAAATTAAGAAATTTAAATTAAACTTTGATTTTTGTTAAATTCTCCTGTGTATTCTATCATGCCACACCAATTGTAAATATGATAATTATATAACTTCCTGTAATGTTTCTTATCTATCACCACTCTTGAAATATGTGAATTCACTTATCTGTAATGATGTTGAAAACCTGTGAGTAACAGATAATGTTTTTAAACTCCCCTGTTTACTGTGTGTGCTTGACCCAGTACAGTTCTCAACATTTTGTTAACGTGTCTATTTAGAACATAGCACAGCACAGGAGCAGACTCTTCAGCCCACAATGTTGTGCTGAACCAGCTAAAAATTAAATTAAAAAAAAACCGAAATGAATTCCTCCTACCTGCAAAATGTCCATATCCCTTCACCTTCCTTGTATTCATGTGCCTATCTAAACGTCTGTCATGTATTTGCCTCTACCACCATTCCGGGCGTCCACCACTCTCTGAGTAAACTTCCCACGTCCTCTTTGAACCTATCCCCCCTCACCTTCAATGTATGCCGTCTGGTGTTAGACATTTCTATCCTGAGGAAAAGATGCTCTCTGTCCACTCTTATCAGATCACCCCTCATCTTTCAACGCTCCAGAGAAAAATTTAGTAAGGTTATTAGATCTTCTTCTTAATAAAAATATTTTTTACCTTTATGAATACTCATCGATTTGAAGCAAAACTCTTTAATTCTTCCTGTATTTAGTGTGTACTGAATACAAACAGCCAACATGTTTTCCTGTCTCAGGAAGTCGATCTGAAAATGTTCACTAAGCTACTTTGAGGTCTGGGTTAGCTCCTTTAGTTTGCTGGCTTCCCAAAGTCTGCTATTTCAGCACAATAACATACAATTTTGTGCAGTGGAAGGAGCAAATAGTGGAGCCACATAGTCCCTCAAACTTGTAAATCCTTCCATCGCAATAGTGGCTGATCTGTGAGGTCATTCCGTAAACTCCTTTTGTCCCATGTCCCTTGTTATATTTAAATCTGTCAATTTCAGATTCAGTTTCAGTGGACTCTTAAAAGATTCTAATAGTTTTTGAATGCATCACAACTTCATTTCTGATATATCTGGCAAAAGGTTTTCAGATACATTCCCCTAGGTCTAAAGTTTCCCTATCGGGGAGGAATATCTGGTTATCTGCCCTGTCGGTTTCTCAAAATATCTTGAGGTTCTAGCTGAGTCGTCCATTAATTTTACAAACTCCAAAATATATAATAACCTCTCCTCATAATTTAATAATTGGAATGCAGGCGTCATTTTGATAATTTGATGTTTTGTCACAAACACAAGAAAATCAGCAGAAGCTGGAAATCCAAAGCAACACACACAAAATGATGGAGGAGCCAGATGGAATATATGGGTAGTCTCCAACTTGATGGCATAAACATCGATTTCTAGAACTTCCAGTAATTACCTTCCCTCCTCTCCTCTGTTCCCCATTTGTGTTTCCCTCTTACACCTTCTCTTCTTGCCTGCCCATCACCTCCTGCTGGTGCTCCTCCCCCTTCCCTTTCTTCTATGGTCTTATGTCGTCTATCAGATTCCCTCATCTCCACCACTTACCTCTTCCACCAATCAACTTCCTAGCTCTTTACTTCACTCCCTCTCCTGCCATGTTGTACTTCTTCCTCTTCCCCCCACCCAACCTTCTTATTCTGACTTCTTCTCTTCCTTTCCAGTCCCGATGAAGGGTCTCGGGCAGAAGTGTTGACTGTTTATTCATTTACGTAGATGCTGCCTGACCTGAGTTCCTCCAGAGTTTTGTGTGTGAATCTTTTATTTTCTTGCAAGTTTTGTTTCCTGCAAAACCCCTCATTGGACCTGGTGGCCATATTGGCTTCTATATTTGTGTAGGTTAACCAGCGCATTGTATGGCTATAGTATAAATTTTACTCCTTGGTCCTTCAAACAGCCAACTTCATATCAAAAGATTCAACTTCTATTAGCCTTTATTCATTTTCCATACCTTGATATTTTTATGATCCATGACATTGGATACCTGCATTTTTTTTTGCATCTCTCAGCTCTTCTAGCTTTTTATCATTTTGAACACACAACTGCTTTAGATCTTGAATGGATGATCTGTCATTTATCTGCAGTGAAATCCATTTTCCAAATTTGTTCTGCTACCTTCATCAGAGCTTTATTCCCCCTTGAATTAATTAGTCTTTAGATACTTTAACCAACTTTTTTCTATCACTATATTTGGAAGTGGATTTATATTTGGAATATGTAGTTAGAATGAAAATTCACCAGTGTTAAATCAGTATTTGCACCTTTTTTTAAGGTCTCAATGCTATGCAGATAAATGACAGGTCTCAATGCAGATAAATGACAGGTCTCTGAGGACTTCGTTGGAGATCCCTGATCATAGCCTACTTTTTAAAACTAGGTTCTAGTATTCTTAGTTAGGCAGTGATTAACTATTGTACATGGGGCATACTGCTTAGGAGACAGGTAGTGATTTATATTACACAAGCAAAGGTAACCTAATAACTACCTTAGAGGTCATTTTGAGTGAATTGGAAGAATGTTCTGAATTTGTTTTTAATGATTCTTTTGCTTAGTTACTAAAACTAAATTATTACAAAGTTAACAACACAAATGATGTATTCTTCTTTTTCTCAAGCTTCCATTGAAGTACTCAAATTGTTTGGCCTTGACCATGATACAAGTTGATATCCTTATTGAAGGTTCTTTTTCCTGTTCTGTCAGTCTTTGGGCCAGGTTATTTCTCATGCTGGTTAACTCCTATATTTCATCTGAATTGTCCCAGCTCCCCTGAAATCTGTGTCTCTGTCTATAAGATCCTTTTGTTGAACTAATCAAAGACTTTCTACCTCAGAGTTCTGGCAAACTCCCAACTTTGATCTTTCAAGTAGGCATTACTTAATCATCAGTGCTTTACTGTGTGCCATACTCAGCCAATCTACTGATTATTCCATGATCAGCTTGAAGATTGAAGACAACCACATATTCTTATCCAACCTTAAATTCCTCAATTTCCACCCCACAAAACTCCTCGTCTTCACTCCTGTGCTTGATGGCACCTTCAATTTTCCACATTTCATTCATGCTGGATGCCGTCCCTTCAAAATAGCTTTTGATACAACAGAAAATAATATGCACTTGACCCAGCTTTTCTTTTTCTCCCCCCCCCTCCCTTTGTGCTTCTTATCAATTTAGTTTTGTTCCATGGCTCAAGTGGTGTTGATTGTTTCCTTAAGTGATGAATTTTATTGAAGCTGACTTGCTTTGCCTAATAAATTACATTAGTGAAATCAGAAAATTGTTGCCTGTTTGAAAACATGCTTTTGCAAGGAATTAGCTACAACCTTTGCTTATAAGATGTCTTGTATTATTATAACATTTGTTTGGATAGTTTGCAAACAAGAATAAAACTAGTGGCTAAAGTAGTGTAGTATCAGTTAGCTTTAATATTTATGAAGGATAGTATAGTGCATAGTCTGTTTTCTTCCTGCCCACACCTCCAGAACCTCATTTTTGAGTGGATTCATCATCATTTTGTGCCACGTCTTATAACTTGGGTGATTGTTCTTGGCTAATTTTTCTATAGAAGTGATTTGCCATTGCCTACTGGGCAGTGAATTTACAGGACAGGAGTCCCCAGCCATTATCAATATTCTTCAGAGATTGCCTGGTGTCACTGGTCGCATAACCAGGACTTGTGATATGGACCAGCTGCTCACACGACCATTCACCACCTGCTCCCATGGCTTCATGTTACCCCGATCGGGGAGCTGAGCAGGTGCTATACCTTGACTAAGGGTGACCTGCAGGCTAGTGGAGGGATGGAGTGTCGTGCATCTCCTTTGGTAGAGACGTATCTACACCCTGCCACCCAGTTGAGTGGGCAGGCTTCAAAAGTGCCATGTGAACTTAATTTGTGCAAGATTCCCTTGGGTTATATAAAATAATACTCCGTGGTATAGAGCACCTAATTAAGCACATAAGTGTATGACCCATTGTTATTATTTAATATATTCTGTAACATAAAATATTTATTGCTAAACATGAATCATGAGTATTATATGGATTTGGCTAATATTGGAATGCAGTTAGCACAGACACCATTGACATCTGCAGTATTTCAGATATGAGGAGGATGCTTCCCTATAATGAGGGATTTACAGTTGGGATGGCACAATTCAAAATAAAGGCCATTCAGGATCAAGATGAAGAGAAGTTCTTTCAAAGGATAGTGAACCTTTGGAATTTAACCCAGAGAGCTGTGGAGGCTTGGTATTTGATTTTATTTGAAACTGAGATGGGTAGATTTTAAGCAATTAAGGAATATAAGTATTTAGAATACAGCTATGATTTATTAGAGTAGAAAGCAGATTAATTTGAAAAACTAAATGTAGGTATGCAGCTTTTTAACAGATCTGCTCTGATATTGCTCAAGATTTATCTTTAAAGGGGGGAAAGAAGAGTTCAGAGAGCACTGTCAATGAGAGCTGTGCTGTTATTAGGATAAAATTAGATACAATATGCAGGACTTTTAACAGTTCTGTTAAATTCTTTTCATAAGTATACACAAAAAAGTCATCTTAAGGAAGAAAGCTACTCTTCAATGAATAACTGGGGTAAAAACCAAGATTCATTTTAAAACAAGGAGAAGGTGGGGAAATAGAAAAGCAATGAAAGGAATAGAAAAATATTTTAAAGCATGTCACTATGAAACAAATTGGCAAAATTACCTTGTGACTCCTGCAAAATGAATTCATTAATCAAAAATTTGTTAAAAAAATTAGTAAGTATTTTAAGTCATGAAAAATAACAATATTGGAAGAAAATTGAACCCTGAAGTAGCTGAAAAGGATGGTGAGTAATCTGTAATGAACAGAGAAAATTTTTAGATCCATGTCTGTGAGGAAGAAATGACTCAGCATTTACCAGCCATTTTATAGTCTGTTTATTCTATATTTGGTTAAATAATTAGCAGTGGCATGAATTTCAAAAAGTATAATTATTCTTGGAAAAATCTCAAATTTGAATTGGTGGACATTATATACAAAATCATGTAATTTGCTTAAAAGAGTAGTTGAAATAGAAATTCTCAACATTTCACACAAGTCTGGACAAATTAATTTTGTTTATATTTAACATAATATTGTGGTAGCTGGAAGAAAATAGTTTTATTCACTTTCATAGGATAGAAAAGCAGATGTTTTTCCCAAGTATGGAAATAATATTGCTGAAAAGTAACTCTAGAAGTTCTTGCCTAGTTTTGGGATTTTAATTTCTGGAAAGCATCTTCCTTGGCTTTTTAAAAAGTTGGCTTTTCACAAGTCCCCAAGTCAATAATGGATGAAAAAAATTACTTTGAAACCCAGTTTATTTCATTATATTATATTATTCAACCTAATTACTTAAGGTAAAGTTGAATAAACTATGAACACACTTGAAAGTACAACATCAATGAGTGGTGTTTTGAAAAAGTTAATTCTGTCAAGCGTAAATGCACGCGCGCACACCCCCGCCCCCCACACATCCATTGCGTTAACTATTTAGGACTAAGATTTCTTTATGCATAGGGCTGTAAAAGTTTGGAATTGTGTATTTTGTAAGGTTCTGTATGCCCAGTCACTGTGACTGTTTAAGCCGAGATTGAAAGAATTTTGCCGCTAAGGGAATTGGAGGACATGGAAATCAAACATCAGGAAGGAATTGAGGCACAGGATCAGTCATTGGTCCAGTGAAGAGCTGGTACAGGCTGGAATGGCCTTATGAACAAGATATCTGAATGGAATTACCTGTTCACGTAATGGGTAAATGCTGCTTTTGCTGAATAGCTTCACATTGAGTCAAGGATGCTAAGACGTCAAAAATGCACATGATTTTAGAACAGGTTCTGAAATTTAAAGTACAGATGTTCTGTTGTATAGACTTTAAGCAACCCTTTGACATGATATACACAATATAGTCATGAGAGAGTTCGATGAAATAAAACAATATGAAGATCAGTTTCTGAATGGTTGAGAACGGGAATCAGTGAATTCTGGGGCAAGTGATGTCCTTCATCAATTTGGATACTAGCTTGGAAAAAGTATCAAAATTTGCATATGTCAACTTGGGAGACATAGCTAATTTACTTTGGAACATTAATGGAAGCTCTACAGAATTACTGGTGTGATGGTGAACTGAAGTCAACAGTGGCAAAAATGGAACAAATTGATATGTGAGTCTACATTTCTAAATGCAAGATAATTTGACTAAGCTGAAAAGATTTCATGCCCATCTCATAATTGGATGAAATTTATATAATGATTTAAAAAAAAATTATAACACAATTGTCTTTGGCAATGTGTTTGACACCAATAAAACCTTTCTTTCTGTGTTATTCAACCTCTTAGGTTTGCTGAAGAATATAAAATACATCCGCACCGTGGGTATGGAAGTGGTGTCGTTCGTGTATTTAAGAAACTTCTTGGCTCAAACTGTAATGATGTTTTTAAACCAGCAAGGGAACAGTTCAAGGGAAAGGGCTCCTATGGAAATGGAGGTGCCATGAGGATTGCTCCTATTGCACTGGCATATCCTGATATTCACGATGTTATAAAGGTCAGATTGATAGATCTTAGATCGTTTACTTTTAAGTAACAGAACTTTATTTTTGATTCTTCTTCCTTTTTTCCACTTGCAATTCTTCCTGTCCTCTAGCCCTGCAGAATAATTCATCATGTGTGTATTTTGTGATTATTATTCTCTACCAACATTTGCCCTTCTTTCACAGTTGTTCAGATTAAAACTGTGTTTACTATAATGTACTTGAGCTTATTGACCACATAAGTTTAGCAATCAACCCACTAGGAAAATGAAATACATCCTGTAGCATCAACAATTGGAGCAGCTCCTTCAGCTGGTCTTTTAAAAAATGATTTTGTGCTAATGATACGCTGTTTTTCATCTGTCAGTATTAATCTGTATTTGTGAATTTCAGGGGCGTTTCTTATGGTAAGTTTGATGGTACTTACATTTTTGAAGTGTCCAAAATATGCATCTAAGATGGAGCTTTTGGGTTATGGGTCTAATAGCAGTCAAGTTAGCACTGTGCCAGAACAAGTGAGCCATTCCTTCAAAATGTCTTTATTGCCAGAACGTTTTTTTGAAATATAACTTCTCAGTTGCATTTTTAAAATTTAAGTTGTTTTGCATTATATACTACGTATGGCATTTGTATGAGATGTAAGCCTAGGAGTTATTTGTATGACTGAATTTCCTGGATAATTGCTGTGGATGAGAATGTGTTGCTGGGAGGCTACAAAACACTTGAGAGGAAAGCTCATTAGTGTGTTGTAAATCTCTTCACAAATAGTGAAGTGTTAGTGTTATATTGCTTCTTGGAAAATGAGGTGTAAGTACTTCATTAATTTGTTGTTTTGATCAAAGTAAATAGGTACTTGAAACGACTGCAGTAAGACACAAAAATAGTTCAGGTTCTAGTTTAATTCTCATTGAACCATACATGAATACCCATGGATACAGGCAAATGAAACAGCATTCCTTCAAGGCCAAGGTGCAAAACACAGCACCAGCAGTCCTATGCCACACAAGGCACATGTACCACAAATGTAAGATGGCATTGAACATGCAGTCACACAAAAAAGATTGTCCAAACCCCTTGGTGTCATGTCCTGTAGATTGATGGTGCATGGGATGTTGGCAAGAACATGCCCACAGCAGTCCGATCTTCATGTGCTTTTTTTTAAACAAAGTGCATCTGCAGACGAATGCAATCCAGCTGGTCCTCCACTCAGCAAACTCTGGAAGGCAGTGCCAACAGGAGGGACCAGTCCTCAATGCAGCGTGGATGGCGCACTACACCACCACTGGTGTTTGCCCCTCTGGGTGGCACCTCCATTTCCATAGGATCATTTATATTGGCTGGTTTATATTGCTCCCTACCCATTCTCCTGCCTACTCCTTGTAAACTTTGATGCCCTGATTAATCAAGAACCTATCAATCTCTGCCTTAAATACACCCAGTGATTTGACCTGCACAGCTGTCTGTGGCAATAAATTCCACAGATTCACCACTCTCTGGCTAAAGAAATTTCTCCTCATCTCTGTTCTAAATGCATGTCCCTCTATTCTGAGGCTGTGCCCTCTGGTGTTAGACTTGCAGCACATCGTTTTCACATTCACTCTATGTGGGTCTTTTAATGTTAGATAGGTTTCAATGAGATCCCTCCTCATTCTTCTAAGCTCTGGTGATTACAGGCCCAGAGTCATCAAATGCTAAATTTTTCATTCCTGGGATCATTCTCATGAACCACCTCTGGACCCTCTCTAATGCCAGCACATCTTTTATTAGATAAGGGCCACAAAACTGTTCACAATACTCCAAATGCAGTCTTGCCAGTACCTTATAAAGCCTCAGCATTATATCCTTGCTTTTCTGTTCTAGTCCTCTTGAAACGAATGCTAACGTTAACTTGTTTTCCATATCACTGACTCAACCTGCAAGTTAATCTTTCGGGAATCTTGCACGAGGACTCCCATGCCCCTTTGCACCTCTCATTTTTGAATTTTCTCTCCATTTAGAAAATAGCCCATGTTTTTATTCCTTCCACCAAAGTGCATGATCATGCCCTTCCATCTGCCACTTCTTTGCTTTTCTCCCAATCAACCCCCTGCTTCCTCAACGCTACCTGCTCCTCCTCCTATCTTTGTATCATCCACAAACTTTGCTAGAAAGCCATCAATTCTGTCATTCAAATCATGGATATGTAGCATAAAAAGAATCAGTCCCTGCACTGACCTCTGCGGCGCACCATTTGTCACTCGCAGCCAAACAGAAAAGGCCTCCTTTCTTTCAGAAGACTCCTCCTTTTTCAGATCAGAAGACTGTCTCCTGATAGTCTTCAATCCATGTTAGTATCTTTGCTATAATATCATGGGCTCTTATCTTGTTAAGTAGCCTCATGTGGCACTTGTCAAAGACCTTCTGAAAATCTAAATAAACACCATTCATTAACTCTGTGTATCCTTTTGGTTATTCCCTCAAAGTATTACAACAGATTTATTAGGCAAGATTTTCCCTTCAAGGAAACCACGCTGACTTTGGTCTACTTTATCATGTGCCTCCAAGTACCCTGAAACGTTATCTTTAATAATAGACTCCTCCATTTTCCCCAAACTGAAGTCAGGCTATGTGGCATAGAAACATAGAAACCCTACAGCACAATACAGGCCGTTTGACCCACAAAGTTGTACGGAACATGTCCCTACCTTAGAAATAACTAGGGTTACCCATAGCCCTACGATTTCCTTTCTTCTGCTTCCTTTCTTCTTAAAGAGTGGAGTGACATTTGCAATTTTCAAGTCCTCGAACCATTCCAGAGTCTAGTGATTCTTGAAAACTCATTACTAATGCTTCCACAGTTTCTTCAGTTTCTTCTTTCAGAATACTGTCGTGTAGTCCATCTGGTCCAGGTGACTTACCTACCTTCAGATCCATCAGCTTCCCAAGCACTTTCTCCTTTGTAATAGCAAAGACTCTTGCTTCTGTCTCCTGACACTATCGCATTTCTAGCATCTGTTAGTGTCTTCCACAGTGAAGGCTGATGCAAAATACTTAATAAGTTTATCCACCATTTCTTTGTCTTCCATTACTACCTTTCCAGTGGCCTGATATCCATTCTTATCTCTCTTTTACTTTTTTCCGGAAATAAATTGTATCCTCTTTTGTATTTTTGGCTAGCTTGCCTTCATATTTTACCTTTTCTCTTTATGGCTTTTTTAGCTACCTTCTATTGGTTCTTAAAAGCTTCGCAATCCCCTATAATTTTTGCTATACTATATGCCCTCTCTTTTGCTTTTGAACTGTCTTTGACTTTTCAGCCGAGGTTGCGTTATACTCTGTTAGACTATTTCTCTATCTTTGGGTTGTATCTATCCTGTACTTTTTTGAATTGCACCCAGAAACTCCAGCCATTGCTGTTCTGCTGTCATCCCTGCTAGTGTCCTCTTCCAATCAGCTTTGGTCAGCTCCTCTCCCATGCCTCTGTAATTCCTTTTACTCCACTGTAGTACCGGTACATCAAATTTTAGCTTCTCCTTAAAAAGCAGAGTGAATTCTGTCATATTATGATCACTGTCTCCTGAGGGTACCTTTACCTTAAGCTCTCTAATCAAATCTGGGTCATTACAGAATGCTCAAACCAGAATTGCCGTTCCTCTATTGGGCTCATCCACAAGCTGCTCTTAAAAAGCCACCTTGTAGGCATTCTCTGCTCCCTGTCTTGGGATCCAGCACCAACATGAATTTTTCAAACTACTTGCATATTGAAATTCCCCATGACGATCGTGAAGTTGCCTTTTTTGCCTATTTTCTCTATTTCCCATTGTACTTTGTAGCCCACATCATGGCCACTGTTCAGAGGCCTGTATATAGTTCCCATTAAGGTCTTTTTTACCCTTACTCTGTCCATAAGGATTCTACATCTTCTGATCCTATAATACTATGCAAAAGTCTTAGGGACATGTATATAGCTAGTGTGCCTAAGACATTTGCACAGTACTGTAGTAATTTTATGCATTGCACTTTACTGCTGCTGCACCAATTCCTCAGCCACGCAATCATCTGCCAAATTATCTTTTTCTTTCTTTCACTGGCCGTGGCACAGGCAGCACTCCAGGTAGTCTGGAGGTCCTGCTTTTTAGCTTTCTATTTAGCTCTCTTTATTCTCTCGTCAGGACCTCCCCCCTTTTCCTACCTACATTGTCATTGGTACCAATATGTGCCACAACTTCCAGCTGTTCACCTTTTCCCTTTAGAATGCTGTGGACCCTATCTGAGACATCCCTGACCCTGGCATCTGGCAGGTAACGTACCATCTGGCTATCTCTTTCATCTCCGCAGAATCTGCTGTCTGTTCTTATTATGGAATCCCTTATTACCACTGCACCCCTCTTCTCCTCCCTTCCCTCTGAGCCAGAGAAACAGACTGAGTTCCAGTGATTAGGTCACTACAGCTTTCACCTGGTTGATCACCCCCCCCCCCCAACCCAATAGTATCCAAAGTGGTACATTTATTATTGAGGGGAATGGCCACAGGGGTACTCTGCACTGGCTACTTATTCCCTTACCCTCTCCTGACAGTCACTCATTTACCTGTCTCCTGCAACTTAAGGGTAACCACTTCCCTGTAGCTCCTATTTCTCAGCTCCTCATTTTCCCATAGCAGGCTACGATTGAGGCCTCATGGCTCCACCATCATTGGTCTCACCACTGAATTGAAATTTCAGTATTCCACATTACCAATATCCAACAAGGTCTAAGACAATTACTCGCACCATTTTTCAGATCACGCGTCACCTCTGCCACCTTCTTCCCTGTGTGCAACAAGTCCAGCTCTGCCGCTATCAAATCAGCTTGCTAGTGGAGTAGACCTGCAGAACTTAACATTCTTGATAGCCAGCAGTGTCTTCGTATGGTAACAAAGATATAAAGAACAACCAATTACACCTTTTAGTTAGACCCAGAGAGGCTACTGTGTCCGAGCGCACCACCATCTGACTCGAAGCAAGATAGCAGAGGGGAAGAAGCTATCCTTAAAACATTTGAGTGTGAGTCTTCCAGCTCCTGTACCTCCTCCCCAGTGAAATTTGTAATTTCAAACAATATATTCCAAAGTAAAGAAATTACATATTGATAATTTTAGTATGTCCCATAAAAGCCTTGTATCTGACATTCATTTTTACTTTTCAGGAAAAGATAAAAGTGAAAAGTTTTCATCTTTAAGATTTAGTCTTTATCAATTAAGGGTTATCTTCTACAATAATATTTTGTTTTGTTATGGGACAGTTTGCAAAGAAAAATGCAGAAGTTACACATGCATCCTCACTGGGCTACAATGGAGCTATTCTGCAGGCCCTTGCTGTCCATCACGCCTTGCAGGGGGAGTTGAAGGAGGACAAGTACTTAGATCATCTCATTGGGGAAATGCAGTTGATCGAGAATGATGAGAAATCTCTTTCAGATGCAAAAGAGTAAGTACTAGGGCGGCCCCTTGTGGCACCACTTCATTTCTCTGGTAGTGTCATATAAGAAATTCTAATGATCTTGTGCATATAAACTAGGGTTGGCCTTGTGAGTAGATGTTAGAAGAACAATGCTAAAAAATTAAAATATTCAGTTTTGTCATGAAAGTGTTTCTGATTTGTGGCAGAAATCGATCAGCTGTCAAAAACTGGAATTAACTATAGTAAAAGTTGGTTAACTTCCAGTTCTCTGTCAGCTAAGAAATTTGAACTTTCAGGATGAATCATATAAACATCTAACTTGTAATAGTTTTAGGTTTTTGCTCTGCTTCTGTTTTCTTTGTCTTCTGAGTCCTCTGCTACCATGTTCCCAATTCTAAGTCCAGGTTTTGAACTGGGTATTAGAATTCAAAGGAAAAGTGTGTGTGTGTGTCCTTCTGTTTCCAACTATATTTACCACACTGTGGAAAAGCTTACTGATGTCATCTTTAGCCTACTCTGGAAGACTTTTGTTGGTTACAGCAGCACTACCTTACCTTGCAATAGGAGATGCCCAACTTTGCATGAAGAAAGAATTAAACCTTGGAATATAAATCTAAGTACTTAGCATCACTATGGAGTTACTCTTTTAAACTCCAAATGTTTTGATTGGAAGACTATCATTTAGGAAAATTGGACCCACCATCACCAAAAAGAAACTGCAGTTAAGAATGCCCTAAATGTTACTAAAATGGCTAATCATTTTTTTGGCGTGTGCATCTGCGTGTCTGTGCGTGTGCACGATGATGTCTTCTTCGTGCTTTTACAAGGCGTGGAGCGAGAGAGAGAGAGAGAGAGAGACTGTGTGGCGCGCCACTCTACAGACATTTTTGCAGTATTCTTTCCCTTTATTTTACAAGGTCGAGTTGCCATCTCGACACTCAACCTGGCACGGATGGAAAGCATACTCGGGAGCAGACCCGACTGGATTCGAACCCGAGAACCTCCGTTCCAGGGTCTGGTGCTGATGTCATTGCGCCACCAGCTGGCCCTAAAATGGCTAATTTTAATCAAGTCACTTAAAAGAAATCTGACAACGTTTTATGTAAACAGGTCATGCATATTTCAGTTTTTTTTGCCTTCAGCAGGTCTGCTTTATCCACTGATTTCACCCCCCCCGCCCCCCCCCCCCCATTGAGCAAATTGTCTTAGCTAGTTTCATGCCAATTTGGGGGAGGATATTAAGAATTGAACATAATGTGTGTAACACCCGAAGTAAGAATTTTACTCCTATGCTGTAAGATAGCATGGGACTGCTTTTAATCTTAGCAGTTCTGTAAGAGCAATCTGTTCTGCTTTTAGCATGTTTGGGTTTGAGCTAAAGATAAGGGGCTATGTTGTTCAACTTAGGAATGTTGTGTCAGCGAATCAGGATGGTGGAGTTGGGAGAAGGTTCTGGAGAAAGCTGAGTGGAGAGGTTTTTGTGACAAATGCTGGTGTGGGTCAGGGTCTTTTTTTGGCAGGAGCTAGGAGAAGACAGGAGGGAAGATATCTGAGGGTGCTGTCCCTGTTGCACAAGGTGCTTTGTGCGGATGAATGGCTTCAAGGAGGAAGGACAAATACTCCCGTGGCCGAGTCCGTTTTTTGGGGGGGGGGGGGGCGAGGGAACGTTGACTCAGACCATGAGAGACCTGCATCGGGCATTTTCATGCCTTACAAGGTGCAGACTGGAAGTCTGTGTGGGGCACCACTCCTCGCACAGATTGATTAAGTGCCTTGCTCAAGGACACAAACACGCTGCCACAGCTGAGGCTCAATCTAGTGACCTTCAAATCACTAGACGAACACCTTAATCACTTGGCCACGTGCCCAACGCAGTTTTAATTGAGATATATTTCGAGCGACAGTTGGAAGGTGGTTTGGGCTTTCACGCAGACGGTGGGTCCAGCGCGTGAGTTAAAGGCAACTTCAAGATGAGCTCCAGCTTGTGTGTACTTCTGGACTGGGTTAACTGTAATGGGCACTTTCTTTTCTTTTTCCTACTAACTGATAAAGCTGAAATCTGTAAATATACTTTATAATTGTATGCAGTGTATGATCTGTTATTTCTTGCTGACAGCTAATTGCACGAGGGCAGTTTTTACAGTATTTGCACAGTTCTTGGTTTGGGTGGTTGAGACATCCTGACTTTCCGGTTTTGGTGGGACCCAAGTCATACTGACCCTAGAAGTATGGAGTTTGAGAAGGGTGATTTTCTCATCGCTGAGTCCATCAGCTGTTAGTGAGGGGCTAATGAGCTGCATCTTCAGTGGCACCCTGGTAAAAGGGGGTTTTGTGTGCAATAAACGCAAAGGAAACTATTGTAACCGTGCATAATACTTTTGATGCCCTGAGTTTCCAGGACACCCCTTTCTTTGTATTTCTGACTAGGAAGAAGACTGGCATTTGTAGTAGAACAGAGAGCATCAATGTAGTCCCAAGGTGATATAGGCATTATTTTAAAAAAAAAGTCAATTTGGGGGCAAGGATACAAGTGTATTGCAATACTAAAATAACTGTAGTGTGCAATGCATTGATATTAGTTAGCATGTCCTTTGTTTATGGGTCCACATCTGATTTTTATTGCCCTATTTTTAAAAAAAAATAAACTTGATGTTTAATTTGTCTCACATTGATTTCAGTGTTTTTTGTTTAATTCATGAGGAATTTGTATTGAGTTGACTTATTATTAACGCGGTGGCTGCCTTTTAACCAAGCCATCTAGGAGCAGAGCTTCTCAGCTGGGGTTCCACGAGAGATCGTGATTTAAAAAAAAAGCATAGCTTGAACTTCACGCGATGTGCGATGTTGGCGCTGTCAGTGGTGAGCAGTGAGAGACAGACTACAGCATCTAGGCAGCCTCTATGCCAGTATGGTAGTGCGCAGTAGGAACATGTTTATTTGGTTGAGTCAATTCTCAGTTTTTGATGTGAGGTAAGGCAGGTTATTGATAATTGGTGAGCGCTGTATGCGCAGAGAGAAGGACAGTGGGCTGATGAGCGTGAAGTGCATTTTCCGAGCATTGAATGAACTTGCCCAACTTGGGCTGTGATGTCAGCCTCTCCCTCCTGAATTACCTCCCCCAACTTCTCCTTGTGTGTTGCCAACTGACTTATGGGAGTGAACAAACTGATCATGTCACTTAGTAAGAAAAAAATGTTTCAACAGTCTTGTATAGAATTGAGTCCTGGGCTATATTTTTTTTTATTCATGTTGCTTTGGCTTATGGTTTTTAGTAACTTTACTATTCAATAAATTTGTCAGTAAGTTTTCATGTTGTAAATAACATTAGTTAAAATCAATTTACAACCTTTATTTAAATTGAATCTACCGAGCTTACCTTTAGAAAAGTTAAATCCCATTTTGGCTTAAGCCAGTTACTTAACAGAAATTTATTACGTTTGCCTTATGAGTTTTTGAAAATTATGAAAGGGAAAGAACCTTATTTTCAAGAAAGGTTAGCCAAGCTTCTTCGGTTGTCCATTGGTCTTCAATAATGGCTGAGACCTGGGCAAGGTTGTATGGAAGACCGGCAGTTGCCCATGCTGCAAGTCTCCCCTCTCCACGCCACCGATGTTGACCGGGGAAGGGCACTAGGACCCATACAGCCAAGCTTAACTAACTTTTTAAGAAAAGTTGGCTCAAAAATTCTGTACTCAAAAGAGAATTGATACTTTTTAGATTATTTTATCTGCAGCTTACTGATCACACTATTGTACTGTGAACTATAGATATAATTTTTATGCCAGGGTTCCCTGAGACCTGAAAATTATTTCAAGGGTTCCTCCAGGGCAAAAAGGTTTAGGAGCATGAAAATAAGCTTGAGGTTATTAAAAGTAAATGTTAAAGCAAACCATTAAGCCATAGTTGCTGAGTGTAGTAATTGACTTCTATGACTTCTAGGCCCAATTTTCTATGTGCTTGGCACTGGTTGTATTTACTGGTGACCAGAAGGATTAGTTTGGTTTTGTATGAATTCTACCACTTCCATGCTGTAGTCTCTCTCAATTCTTCTATATGTAAATTGCAAATTGCCTTCAGCACTGAATATGCTCTTCTTGGAGACCTATGCAATCTGCTATTAAAAGGAATTTGTTGAGAAGACCATCATTCTCTCCAGTAGTATGGAGCTGGCGACCTATAAATTTACATAGAAATCAGAAACGGAGTTATATAGGTGGGTTCTTAAAGGCGGTAATTCAGAACATGTATAGGTTGAATGCAAGCCTTTTTAAATTGCTATTCATGCCGCAAATTCAAATTAAACCATTGAACTTATTAACTTTTAATTAGTTTGCTGAATATGATTTTCTCAGTTTGAAAAGGCGGAATAGTGTTGCTCCTCTAGGGATGGGAGTGTAAATTATGCTTCAAGGAAAAAGTTCTAATCATTCTTGAACTTGCGCCACAACGTTAACTTAAAAAAAAATTCCTCTTTTTACTGCCAACCCAACTTGATTTATTTACAGCTTTTCCAGTACATGCCAGAATTGGTGCTGAAAGAATTTCAAGGAAAAGAATAAGTATGTTTACTTTGTGGTCACTTGTTTAATTCTTTGAATCTATTGGATTAAAACTGGTTTTCGGTGTATATGAAATCTTGGCTTAGACTTTTGGTGGAATTGGACCTCGTAACTTGTTTTTCAGCATTCAAGGTGTAATGTGAATACTGTCATAATCCATTGTGAATTTTACTGCAAAATCCAGTTTTCACAATTAAAACTTAGAAAACAGAAAGCCTACAGCACAATACAGGCCCTTCGGCCCACAAAGTTGTGCCCAACATGTCCCTACCTTAGAAATTACTAGGGTTACCCATAGCCCTCTTAAGCTCCATGTACCTATCCAAAAGTCTCTTAAAAGACCCTATTGTATCCACCTCCATCACCGTTGCTGGCAGCCCATTCCATGCACTCACCACTCTCTGCATTAAAAAATACTTACCCCTGATATCTCCTCTGTACCTACTTCCAAGCACTTTAAACCTGTGCCCTGTTGTGGCAGCCATTTTCGCCCTGGGAAAAAGCCTCTGACTATCCACACGATCAATGCCTCTCATCATCTTATACACCTCCATCAGGTCATCTCTCATCCTCCGACACTCCAAGGAGAAAAGGCCGAGTTCACTCAACCTATTCTCATAAGGCATGGTCCCCAATCCAGGCAACATCCTTGTAAATCTCCTCTGCACCCTTTCTATGGTTTCCACATCCTTCCTGTAGTGAGGTGACCAGAATTGAGCACAGTACTCCCAAGTGGGGTCTGACCAGGGTCCTATATAGCTGCAACTATATTATTTCTTTTAATAGAATAGATAGCTGTTAAAATGAGCTGTCTTTACAAGCTTAGTAGGAACAATATTGCTTTATTCAAATATTTTTCTGAGATGAGATCTCCAAACCATGTATTTAAATGAATGTTTCTAATGTAATCCAGGGGATTATGAAATCTAAGTGACAAGATTATTGGGTGAGGACAACAAAGCAAGAGAAGATTTAAAATTCTATTTTTTTTTGTTTAGCTACAAATGCTTTTAATAAACTGTGACTTGTGTTTTCAGTCTGTAAATGTGATGCCACAGCTGTTTTCTTGTTGTTTTAATTTTAGTGTGATTCTTTTGAAAAATCTGAGCAAGCCATTTGCTTCAATTTGAGCTGCAATGGTCTTTGTGAATATCTGCGAGATCTGAGGGAGATTGTTCAATCCTGTTGTTGATTGCTCCTTGAACATGCATAGAACATGTTTGTTAATTGTTGCTGTGGGATAACCACATTCTTAGCTTGGAAGAAAAGTGAAATACACACTTGTAGTTTGTATCCAAATATGCATTTTGCAATGAGAAGATTATTTTGGGGCGGCATGGTAGGGTAATGGTTAACACAACTCTTTACAGTGCAGATGACGTGGGTTCAATTCCTGCAGCTGCCTGTAAGGAGTTTGTACACTCAATTAATAATAAGTAAATTATGCACACCACTATCACTAAAAGTAATCAAGTATTTATTGGAGTGCAACTTGAATTGCATCTGTCATTACTTGTATGATGGATTGTTCTTATGCACAAGAGAAATTTTCACAATTTGGATAGTGAAGGATTGTCTCCAAATGGGCTTTTAAACAGAATTAGTGGCAGGGATTCTGTGCACATAATTTGTGATTATTTTCATTTAAGAAAATAGTTCTTAGGAAATTCCTTAGTGAAATTACTTCTAGTGACTTTAAAAATAATTAAAACTGTGAATCACAGAAATTCAGCTTTGAAATAAGCAATGTTTAGAATAGAATGTACTGTAATTTTATGTTTCAGGGTTGAGGTTCTGAAGTACCCTTGGAGTTATTTCTTAAAACATCCTGTTTATATTTTCTTCTGTGAAAATAGTTTAAGAAAGACATCTGTTTACACAGTGCAGTGTCAACAATGGATCTTAATGTGATAATCTGTTGTTTTAATCACTTTGGGGGTAAAACCTATGAATTCCTGCAAAAGAAAATATTGTATACTGAATATATTCTATTAAAGATTGAGTTTTATTACAAAGAAACTAATGGACAGTTGTTCTGGACTTTTGGGCCCACAGGCTTTTGAGATTTGTCTTTCACTGAGAGCAAATACTGGCTTTGGTGGTCTGAGGCCACTATACTCTTGTATGTCTTAACTAGCATCAGCCGCTTGCGTGGCTTTCATATACTACACCTTGCTTAGAGCAATCCGTTTTTAAATAGCATCAGTTGCATGTGTTTGTCTTTAAAAAGCAGTGATTTTTGTCACTAATAGTTGGTGAGAAATGAGCAGTAAGACAATTTATAACTGTTTACCACCACAGTTTCATGCATTCAGGCTTGGGGATGCCAGAAGCAGCTGGGAGTGAAAACAAAACAATTTCATTACTTCACGTTATGAATTATGAAGAATTTGAGGGTATCTCAATTGTTACAATGAAAATGGAATTTTGGAGGATGTAATTGTCTGAAGTAGTGTATGAACATAATCTATTATTTGTGCTGTGTTTGTGCCGATTTTGTTCATTCAAATTCATAAGAAAATGGCAGATGAATTCCTCAGTTGATAACTATTAGGAACTAATACACAATATCTATTACTGTTGAGATGGCCGCAGTTGTTTCTGTGTAAGTGCAATATAATACTTCAGAATAGTTGATCTAAAAAAAACTAAAAAGGTATTTGCCCCTGCAGATTTTCTGTTGTTTGTATTTGTCCTGTTTGGATCCCTCAACAAACACTTTATTCCCATTTTCTCCTCAGTTTTCAAGAGCTTCCCTTTTGCAATAGACTGAGGAAAATGAAAGATTTTTTGTCACGAACAGATGTTTCAAAGGAAGAGGTCATTAATGAATTGGGTAAGAGTACTATTTCTGTAGTCTATAAATGTGTGTGCTTACCTCTAGTTTTATTAATTTTCTAATATATTAACTTAAAAGTATGTTTTATCTTTGCGTATTGGAAGGAAAGGGAAACAGTAATAATCTGAAGTGAAAAAAACAGCTGCTCTCTGCCGATCTGCATTTTGACTTTTCTTTTGGCTCTATTTTAATGCTTTGAGACTTGTAATTATTGTCCAGCTTTTATTTTCTACATGTCTCAAAAGCAGTGAGTCATCTTCATGACATTCTGATTCAGAGTTATTCCTGTTTACTCAAGAAATGGCATGATTTAGATTTGTGTGGTCCTTATCAGCAGCAGTTGCTCAACCTCCATTTAATTGGTTTGTTTCATTTTCTGACCATTTTAAATAGCTTTTTGTACAAAAAAAATACTCACATGGAAACCTTTCTTTGTGAGACTACTGTTCACAATTATTTTTATATTGATGAGATGCTGGACAAATCTTGCCATATTTTTCCCAAAATATATGCTGGAGCTTTCACCTTGCTGTGAAAGCACAGTAGGGGAAATCGTGCAGCGTATTGGTGTTACTTTAACCTTTTAAGTTGTAATGCAATATCCTTTGGGTATCTGCAATTCTATTGACATCTTTAAAATGATTTGCCCTTCACTGAGCATTAAAATATAGCTAAAAGCACTTTTTTTTTCTTGTCTGCACCTAATAATCTTTTTTCTTTCCTTCATCAGTCCACATGAGAATTTTTACTTTGCCTGTATTTTTAGGCTGGTAGCCAGGCGTTCCAGCAGAGTCTTGTGTTGTCTCTGCAGTAGTTCTCAAGCCAGTGCACCACTTGAATGTATTCTGCAGTGCATTGTACCTTTTATAGATACCATTTGTGAGTACTGA